>NC_133123.1:48890558-49525890 GCF_033568475.1 Henckelia pumila
ACCTTTCGGTCTGTCAAACCTAATCTCTGTCCCGTGGAATGGGGTGTCCAAAACAAAAAACCGAGGATGTGAGCTAACAACGCTCAGTATGAAAGTATGAGTATACACATGCTATGAATGCTAATGAAAATGAATTGGTACCGATAACCTATCACGGTGGAAAACACTGTTCAATCAAATGGCGCCATGGTATGTAGCACTCTGGGCCATTGGATCAAGAGGTGGCTCCCATATCAAAAGAAAAATGTGGATATAGGTAACCTGACCACGTAATCCAACTGTTCCAATCATCCACTCAATAACTCGGGACTGAACGACTCCTCTACTGGTAATATCATGGTACAGGCTCAACATGATAATACATGCAACATAATAATCGTGACATAATATATATATATGCACATAATCCATGCCATATAAATCATGTAAACATAGAACATGCATACTCCACTAGGATATCTTTTGGATAGTATGTCCGTACCTCAAATGTAGCGTCCCACTGTATCAAGACGGGTCTTTTCAGCGTGCTTATGTCCTCACTCACACGCACCCTGGAAAACTTCCCAGGGGGTCACCCATCCTATAATTGCCCCAAGTCAAGCACGCTTAACTTTGGAGTTTTTATGTGAGGAGCTTCCGAAAAGAAGATGCACCTTCTTGATATGAATAGTACATATGAAATCTTTTAAGCTCTCCTCAACCATGTAGTCCCATACCTACACAGTCTCAGAATCCCTCTTATTCCGGCACGGGATCGATTCATTCATGTCTCCCTCCGCCTAGAAGTCTACCAGAAGCCGCTCATTGTCCGTGCATCCTCTTGTCACCGGCGATCACTCCCTGCCTCTTCAGCCCCGGGCGTCACATGCCCACCAGCTTCCGCTTGGTTCGTCCCCAAACCATACCGTACTAAGAGAGATCGGCTCTGATACCATTTGTAGCGCCCCACTGTATCAAGACGGGTCTTTTCAACGTGCTTATGTCCTCACTCACATGCACCCTGGAAAACTTCCCGGGGGTCACCCATCCTATAATTGTCCCAAGTCAAGCACGCTTAACTTTGGAGTTCTTATGTGATGAGCTTCCGAAAAGAAGATGCACCTTCTTGATATGAATAGTACATATGAAATCTTTTAAGCTCTCCTCAACCATGTAGTCCCATACCTACACAGTCTCAGAATCCCTCTCATTCCGGCACGGGATCGGTTCATTCATGTCTCCCTCCGCCTAGAAGCCTACCAGGAGCCGCTCATTGTCCGTGCAACCTCTTGGCACCGGCGATCACTCCTTGCCTCTTCAACCCCGGGCGTCACATCAAAACAACCAACCTAGCAACATTGGCTCCCTAGTCCAAGACTATAAGCAGATAATGATCATATCATTTATTGTCTACTAAAATCCTTAACTAGACTAATAGCTACTCATAGAAGCTAATCAGAGTCAGAATAATACATGCGACTGTCGTTAGCCCTTTGATGGCGATGGCCTCAAAACCTAGAGACAAATCCGCTACGATCTCAGTAGCGCCTTGCTATTAACTGGCCCTCAAGATGACGCCCAAAAGCCTTCCAAATCAGCAAGAAATGGGAGAGGAAAGTTATTGGTGCGAGTTACAAATGAAGCTCTCGGCCCTTATATATAGACAACGATCGGAACTAGCGATTCCCTTTTGGAATGCCTCTGAAGTACATCGCTAATTCCGAACTGGTTCGGTGCTTCTGAACTACTCTTGGGAGCTTCGGAACTATCCAATAACTTGAAGCCCCTGGAACCATTTTCGATCATTCCAAATCCGATTTTTAACTTTTTAAATCCAGTTAGAAATCCATTAATATTTTTTATGCAGTTGATTAACTTAATTAGGAACATAACTACTAAAAATATTCTCCAAAGAAATGATTGGTTAGTGATGAGAGTATTAGTCTCTTAAAAGGTTTGATTATCTTTTTTGAAGAATACAAAAATTCTGGTTTTGAAGTCGGAAAGAGTGAACTAGAAAAGATTTCTTTAGAAATGGAGGTTGAACTCATATTTAGTGAAACTCGTATTCGTCATAAAAAAATATTTTTTTGATGAAAATGCTTGAAATTTGTCGTTTTTGTGCTTATTTGGCATTTATACATACTCGTTTCTCAGTTATTAATGCAAATTTTTGTTTTTTGTGTTGTGATGATTAAAGCTCAAGAGGATGGTGAAAACGGCGAAAAATTCAACAATTGGATTCCACATTATCAAAGCCCGTGAAAAGTTTTGAAAAAATCAGAGGAAGAATTGTCAAAGTTGAGCAAAAAATCCAAAGAAGCTATGTGAACTTACATGGGCGTTGTATTGAAGAAATTTCATGAGAAAAATAGTGGAGCACCCATGCTAGGCCCCACACTCACGTGGGTCACGAAAAATTGCAAGAAAAATCATTGGAGCACCCATTCTAGGACCCACTCTAGTGTGCCCTCGAGCGCGGGTAGCGAAGAAAAGCAAAGAAATTGCATCGCCTCACCCATGCTCAGACCCACGCTAGTGTGCCCCCGAGCGTACCTCACCCAACACCTACGCAAATCAAGGAGATTATCGAATTTTCGGATTTATCCATTTTAAACTTGATTTTCTTCCTTCCAAAGAGATGTGAACTTTTATGTCGACATGTTTTGGAGGGTTTTAGAGGATAATATAAATAGAAATTCCCAAGAACACAAGTGGGGGGACTTTTGACAATTGACAACCAAAGTTAGACGGATAGGGCTTGAAAGAGGGGAAGAACGAATTCGAGATGGAATATCGCCAACCACGCTGAGAACTTTCTTATTCCTATCAAAATTTATTTTTATGATTTAAAAAATTAATTTTTTTTCTTTCTTATGTTTTTATGGAATAATTCTTTAGATTAAGACCACACGATAGGGCCAGACAATATTTGTTTGATATTTTTTTATTTTGAAGAGATTATTTTCCTTTCTTTCAATTATCGATTGATGTTGGTTTAATATTTATTGTGAATAGCTTGATCACCCAATCGCGTGTTTTTTGATTAATCACGAATCAAAAGATAATTGATTAAAGATAGCTTCTAAGACATGAATCAACATATGGTTAAACCGACTAGAAATAGTATTCTGTTTTATTATGCGGTTTTAGATGAAAACTGGAATTTCATGACAATTTAATTCATTTAAATCTAATTAAAATTCAATTATAAATATTTGGAGTGTTATATTTTTATAGGATTATTAATTCTATAACTAGATTGATAATTAATTTATGGGATTTCACCGTGATTGTTCAAGAATTTGATAATTAATTGGACTTTAACATGTGTCTACATAGTAGAGTTTGGTATCGTTGAGTGTCTTAGACTTTTGCATGAATTTGAAACATTTATTAATCACTAACCACCGTTAGCTTTAGTTGACAATTATCCTAGCTATTTATTTTAGATTTATAATTTTATCCTCCAGGTTTTATTTATTTTGTCTTGCTTAAGTTAAGTGATTAAAATTCTAGTGATTAATATTAGTCTATGTGGGATCGAATCGGACTCTAATATGAATATATATAGTATAACTTGACCTAGTCCACTTGCTATAATTCCCAACCGAAATCGTCGATCAAGTTTTTGACGCCGTTTCCGTGGACTAATTTATTTAATATTAGAATATATTACTTGCTTGAGACTATACATTTTTTTTCTTAATTATTTATTTTATTTCTTTTGTCTAATTTATTTTCTTTTTCTTGTGAGGTGATTCGAGATAAATCATCGACAAGTATTCACAAGATTTTTCCAACAATACTCGGAACCATTTATGTCACATGGGGCCGGAAGATTCAATGATTTGGCTAACAAATTCCAATACCATTATTTTTTAAGTTGGAGCTTACTTGATTTTTTCTATGGTGGATTGGATGTGACATTCACAAGAAGTTGGGTATATTATGGAGCTTTGGCAACTGGTAGTCACTTGTTCAATAGAGATTATAACGATACAATTCACTTGTTAAATGATATGGTAGATTTCTACTACCATTGGTATTAGGGTTCTTCACTGCAGGTCTAGAGTCACCAATATCCTCCAGAACTCCACTACCCAAAATTTTCAAATCAACGGTTTGAACATAACGAGGAGAATGGAGCATATTCTAAAGAATTCTCGAATCAGTTGAAGAACGTTGTTAATAAATCGACAAAGATCAACCAGAAATTTTCAGAAACTCACGCAATCTCTAAGAATTTCCTGGATGAACAAATGAAGATCTTATGAAATCAGTTCCTGATAACCACCAAGAGAATGATGTGATCCACGAAGATAAATTAGTAACCAACCAGGTGCGGCTGCATGATGACGACTCAAATAACCAAGGCTGAAAAAGTAATTCAAAATATGTAGACACATCATGGGAATTTGAAACAATGTATGAAGAATTTTAGAGAAATTCTCATATGAAGATGAGACAAAAGTGAATTTGGAGGATAAAGAGGAATACAAGGAAAATTTTTTGAATTCATCGATGATTTTGACATATGCACCACTAGATGATCCTTTCATTCCATCGATGCAAACTCCACAATCTTACATCATCTATAAGCTTAATTCAATATAAATTCTCCCATAATCATCAATTCAGACTGAGTATTGTCAGAGCGATGATCTTACCATGTCAGTATTTAGCCAAGCTTGAGGGCGTACAAAATCAAGACTCATTCTTATATTCGTATGATACTTCATATGGGCGGCAACCTCTCTTTGATGGCTGCTTCTGTAAATTTGGCCTATAGATTATAAATTTAGTGCTAACTGGGAGACAACCCAGTGTTTTTGTTCTACTTTCTCAATTATTTTCTCTTTATTTTATATTTTTATCATTTGATTTTTTTTTATCTTTGCTTGGTTTTTAGGTTTTCGGATCTCAGCGTTGATTTGGATGCCATAGTTGGAGCAATTTCAAGTGTGAATTGATCTCTCATGGGACCATCGTACCCCATCATCTCAAGGAAGTGTTTTTCTTTTTGTTTTCTTTGCTTCAACTTTTATGTCGTATTAAAATGAGACATTGTAAATTTTAAAGCGTGGGAGGGGGTATCTTTAGAAAGAAATACATTTAAAATTTTCAAATTCCTCTTACAACATGATTTTTTTTCGAAATATCGAATTGTGTCTATGATTGAGAGGGAAATTTTGTAACTGCAAATCGTAGAAACGAGACATTACTATATGTATCAAAAATTTAAAAAAAAATTCATGCACATAGGTCAATTCATATGTATCAATTGTGAATTAGGGAAAGATATACACTATATAGGAGAGATGTGAGCTTGTATGGCATTATACAAACAAAGATGAAACAATCTAGAACTTGCCTAATGACCCTTCAAGACAAAAATACGGACGGTGATGGCTTAGGAATGATTTAAGCGATCTTTGGACAGTTTGAGCCTTTTGAGCCAACCAAATACATGATTTTTATCCATAGAGTTTTTTTGTGCCTAAATTTAAAACCCTAATTTAGTCAATTCATATATGATTTCTACCCAATTTCGAGAGAAGTAATTTTTTTGCGTTCATAAGTTTTTCATTGTAAAAAAAAACTCCAAGGTTTGAAAGTAAATATTCTAATGAATATGGAGTTGAAAAAAGAGAATAAGAAAGGAGAATATGTTTGATGTTGTGATCGTAAATAAATATATATATATATGTAGTAGCCCGGTTCCATTTTACAAGATTAAGTTATTTTAAACATGTTAGAAAATGACACATAATTTTAAAGTGTCAAAATATGTTTAAGGAGTCTTTATTTGGTGAAAATAAGTAGAAAATCAGATCTGGAACGTTCGAAAATGGTGGGGTAGGTCCCGGGGGTCCAAAAATGACTTCGGAAGGACCAAAACAGTTCGGAGCACACGGACCCGTTCGGGCCCTCCGAACCCGAGTTCGGACCGTCCGAACTCAGCAGAGCCCAGGTGTAAAAATGGCTTGGACAAGTAGCAGTTCGGGCCGTCCGAACCCAGTTCGAACAGTCCGAACTTCACCTGTAAATAGGGGTCCGAATCCTTCATTTTTAAGTGCAAAAATTCCTCTCCTCTCCCGGTAATCGCTCTATTTAAGGGCTTCGGGACTCTTTCTTTAAGAGTTGGAGTATGAAATAGTATATTTTTATAGCGGACAGTGTCCGCAGTAGCAGCCAGGTGGCGGAGCTCTGGTGAGGCGTCTAGGGGTCATATCTAGGCTATGCCCAGTCTCTGGGGCATGCGACATCAGTGGGCTGACGAAGGACGAAGGTATGGCTTTGGTTCCCTATAGTAAATAGGGAGTAGTCTATAGTTTAATTAAGGCTTTTAGAGCCTAGTAGGTGATGTTTAGCATGCTAGGTAATGCATAGTTATTTATGTTGTAGTGTTGCATGGTAGGCTTGAACCTAGAAGCGAGCTTCTAGGATCTGCCTTAGAAAGGTACGGAAGTATTATTCGAGATATCCAGATTGAGTATGCATGTATTATGTGTTTGCATGGATTATGTGATTGCATGTTTTATATGTCTTTATATACAGCATGTCACGACTGTATGTTGCATACATGAGCATATTGAGCCTATATCCTTGTGATATCCGGTATTGGGATATTTACCTTGTCAGTAGATGGTTGGACACATAGGCTCGTGTCAGGTCTCCAATATTAGTTGGACACATGAGCTCGTGTCAGGTCACTGATATTTGGTTGGACACGTGGACTTGTGTTAGGTCACCATCAGGGCATCTAGGTATGTCTGTCACCTCTCTAGCAATAGCTCAGCGTGGTACATACTAAGGCCCAAGTTATTCTCTATCATATATTCTTGACCTCGTGTCTTGATATCCAGTTCATTTGCACTCATGCGCCACTACAAGAAAAACGCTAAAAGACAACGGATTTTATCCGTTGTCGTAGGGGGTCTAAAACCGTTGTAACTGATGGTGTTGTCAAAACTGCGCACCTACAACAATGGATAAAATCCGTTGTCGTTTCCCTCAAAGACAACGGATTTGTGTCTAACGACAACGGATAAAATCCGTTGTCGTTGCCCTCAAAGACAACGGATTTTATCCGTTGTCTTTGAGAAGAACGACAACGGATAAATCCGTTGTCGTAGGGGCGCAGCTTTGACAACACCATCAGTTACAATGGTTTTAGACCCCCTACGACAACGGATTTTATCCGTTGTCGTTTTCTATATAAAAAACAAAAAATAATAAAAATTTTTATATAAATTCTAATATTATAAATAATCCAAAATTTAAAATTTCATAAATAAAATTTAATATACAATTTTTTTAGTATTACAAATCACTCGAAATTAAAATTCTAATTCAATACACACTGCAAATCGAAGTATCCGACGTCTTGCCTCATTACAGCCTTCAAACCTCTTGTTCTCAATCTCTGGAACAACACAAATCCAAGAAAAAGACAAAAAAAAATTTGTCAGCTTAGCCACATATGTATTGAAAATCTAGAAACAATGAAACTAATTAACGTCACTGTAAAGAAGAATTTTTTTTGACATATATTTTGCATCTCACAATATCCCAGAATACAGTAGAGAATTAACTTGGATAAGTACTTAATCTGTACCAATTAACTAAATAACAAGGGGACACTAAAATCTTGGTCCACCTCTTGGTAAAAACTTCAGATCCTAAAGACAAGATCTAAATCCACTATGCAAAGCAAATAAAGGTTTTACCACCATGCAACTATGCAAGTTACCATCTTTCTCAACTCAACTTAATGTTTAAGAGTGATTAACCATTAAATAAGGGCAGAGGGGCCAAGCATAACATAAACATATGTTTTTAATTCTTATTATCACTAGTCACTAGATAATAAAACTGTAAGTTTGAAAGAAAGAGAATGTGATTCGTATTCTCTACATCACAAAAAGAGATATCATATTCGATGAGGTATGCTTACTTATTTTCTTGGTATTCCAGCGAAGGTACTGCTAAAAGGTTGCAGAATCACAAATACTCAGCAAACAGACAGCAGATATCCAACCACATATCAACAAGTTCATGCAATGTGAGTGCAACCACAAATCAACAAGTTCATGCAATGTGAGTGGATAAATCCACGTACTTCAGTTTAGAAAATAAGTATGAGTTTTATATGAACCAACATTTACTCTCTCTTGAGCTTCTTATCAAGCTTATTTTAGGTGATTCAAGTTTCCACACAAAAGTAGTCACATTCTGTTCTCTCACTCGATACAGAGATGTGACTACATGAAAAATATCCCACCAAATAAATTCTTTGACCAAAGAACAGAATCTATGTCAAATGCAGATCACACTAAACCAGTTCTCCAGCTCTCCTATAAGCAAGAAAAGAGAATAAAACAACCCAAAAAAGCAGTATACAACTTCCAGTATTCAACCACACATTGTAGAAGACACAAAGGTTTAAGAGATGAAATATTTAAAG
Organism: Henckelia pumila; assembly: GCF_033568475.1. Taxonomy (NCBI): domain Eukaryota; kingdom Viridiplantae; phylum Streptophyta; class Magnoliopsida; order Lamiales; family Gesneriaceae; genus Henckelia; species Henckelia pumila. The sequence continues at coordinate 48,899,008 of NC_133123.1, forward strand.
TTAGCCTACCATTAAATCGGACAGCGGAACCTTGACTTTTGTCAGCATGATTTCACAATTGTATGCCCTTTGTATCTCAATCTGGAAGAAAACATATGCTTTAGAAATTAGAATGATAAAAAAAACTACAGCTTTTCTCAAAAAAGGAAAGAAAAATTCTAGTAAATGCATCAACTATAGCTAGTGAAATAAATAATCAGATGAAATATAAACAAATCAGAAAAGAAGCCAAATGAATAAAAATCGAAATTAGCCACTTTACCAGATGGACTTTCTCAGATTTGAAACCTGAGGCACATCCACTTGTGTTTCCATTGGCGCCTCCGAGATCTAAATTTGATACATCGGCTTAAAAAAGGCTCTCGAGTTCCGACATGTATAATTCAGGAGCTCTAAGATGGATGATACAAGAGAAGACCAAGTCATGACATATGCATATAATGCGTTCTCAAAACAATAAATCCTTAAATCACACATATCTCGTAATGCCACCCACAAAAAATCAGGTCCACTTTATTGTCCTTGTAACTTGAGTTTCCTCACTGTTATTCTCATCTGCAACCAAAAGTAAAAGCAGCTATCCATTCAATAAAATATATACATATTTCGTAAAATATTTATTATAAAATGAAGGCAAAATTTGGATACAGACCGCCTCAGGCATGAAAGCTTGCTCGGGGTCATTGACAATGGGGGAAAGGGTTCCATCGTAGTCCAAAAACATAACTATTTGCTTTCCCTTTGAGGCTTTTGTTATCTGCTCGAACATATCCAAAGCCGATGGATGCTTCACCTGCAATTTTTTTTATTAATTTATTATTATTATTATTATTAGTTTTGGACAGCCAAAATTAGTACATGTATTCCCAAATAAGCCAAGTACTCACACGTGTATGCATGACAACAAACAACCAAAAAATGTTCACATGTCATAGTTTCTGCCCATGCATATCCCATCCAAACTCACTGAGGCGGTGAATACTAACTTGGGTAGAATCAGGTCCACTTTATTGTCCTTGTAAGGCTCAAAAACTACAGATCCAAAAATTACAGTCAACATAGTGTTTAGTCAATAAATCACATAGTAGTAAAATAAGAATAAGAAGCAATTGATTTATGAAACCTTACTTATGTCTAAGAACATGGAACTTATAGTATATAGACAAAAGGATGGCATGCTAAAACACTGAGCTAACAATAAAACCTACCGTTGTACACACAGATTGCAGCAGAAAAGATCACAATGACAATAAAATAGCAAAATTAAAGATGCAGAGTTAATCCCACATGCTTAAAACTTGCAGAATAAGCATGAGCATTAAAAGACACTTCTACTCATAGTTCATTCAGATAAGCGTACATCAAGTACTGATTAAGAACCAAATCAACATCTCAACAAAATATCTACACGGCTCAAAATCTGACAATTTAAAACATCACAAATGACTTCATCGAATACACAAGCACAAACATCAAGGGGAAAATGGGCATTAATGGGCTGGAAAATAGCTGAAAATGTAATACCGATGCTGAACAGATGAACCGTGCTTTGCTTTCAGCCATCCAACTCATGAAAGCCATCATGAACAAGTTCTTGAAAGGTGCTTGTGCAACCTCCCATGTTTTCTGTTCACATCAACCAGTAACACAGTGACTTGTTGAGATTAAACCCAAAAAAAAAAAAAAACAGAGGTAAAGCCCAAAATTTAAAAGGATTAAAAAATACGCAACCCTCTTTTTGAATTAATATCAACCACGGAAGTATTCGAAGAAGAAATATCTTGGTTATGAGGATTGGAGGAATGTGACCGGATTCAAACGAATAAATCCTCAAATTTCCCAAACGTAGATAACAAATCCCTCAATCAAATTATCACCATAAATCCGATCTTCGTACATAATCCTATCTATACAAAGCGAGTAAATCCATAAACTTTGATTTCCGAAAACTTTCCAAATTCAGCTCGTCGACACATGAATACAAAATCAATAAGAGACCGAATCTATCTTTGCAAACATAATCTCACCTGCAAGCTCCGAATCATTTTCCAAAGCAACGATATCGATCCATCTGTTACTAAAGTGTTGCCTCGGAGCTGAATGAGGCGAGGAGTCATCGAATCAAAAGATCCCGCAAATTAGATTCGGGAAAGTGATGCAGAAAAACCATCTCTGTTGGTCGGGGCTGTGCCTCACAAGAGAGGACTCCACGGCAGAGCAAGCAACGGAAATCTGAGGCGGAGACATCGCGGCGGCCACGTCACTCAAGGTTGAAGTTGAAGATGAAAAGATCTGAAAGAAGGGGGCGACGGGTTTGGGTAGGGTTTTCTCTCCCCATTTTTTTATAAGTATATGTGTATAATTGTATGAATAAAATATATTATTTAAAAAATTAATAAATAAACAAAGACAACAATTTTATAAAATCTGTTCTCTTTTGTCATAAAAAAATGCATAAATACAACGGTGAATAAAAACCGTTGTCGTAGATTAAAAAAACCCGCTAATAGACAACAGTATTTAAAAACCGTTGTCTTTTACCCTTAAACCATTGTTTTTGATAAGAAGAAATGATCAAAGACAACGGTTTTCATTAAAACCATTGTTAAAGAGTAAAATGCAACAGTTTTGGCAAAAATCTGTTGTCTTTATAGTGTTCTCTATGACTATATTTGTTGTAGTGCGCATATAATAGTGTATACTCATACTCTCGTACTGAGCATGTTAGGCTCACTTCCGATTATTTTCTGTTGGCTGGATGTCCTATTCCATGGGGCAGTTGCAGGTAGTTCTCCCGGAGACAGGGAAGTTAGGTGGTGACCAAGGCTGGATAGCGGAGTTGACCACTAGGTTTTGTTTACCTGGTATTTGACTTACTTTAATTCCGCAGCTTCTCTAATTAAGATTATTTTATTGATTAATTTCATGCTTAAGTTCTGATTAGTAGGTGATCACGGCGCTGGTCACTACATTTATGGTATCAGAGCATGCAATAAGATTCTTTGGGACATAGTATTGATTTTGGGTTATCCTTTGTAGGATTACAAGTTGGATTCGATGACGATAGCAGTATCAGGAATTGGAATAGCAGGATGTGTAGGCTTTTCCAAGATCTTCATTGCCAAGGTTGGCAGCAGAAGTTCGTATTATGTGGATCCCAGCAGGATGTAGCTGGAAGAGAAGATCCAGTTTTCAACGCCAAAAGCTTTGCAGGGTTGAACGGAATGTGTGACATGTAGTCATCCATTCTGCATCGACCAAGGAAGCCACCCCGATAGATCCTACCAAGAGAATGTCTCAAGAAGCTTTGGGCATCTCTATTAGGATGTATTTTAATTTATCTTTGAGATCTTGCAATGAAGAAGGTCTGCTGACCTGAGGAAAACTTCATGTTCAAGATCAGTAGACGGAATGAAAGACTTCCGCAGGAATTTAAATACTGAATTTCAGTTGTAATAAAATGTATTAAAGATTTCAGTATTTGATGTACTCAGTTATTGTTGTATTGTACATCTTTCAGTGTAATCTTTTGATTAAGTTATGTATTACATGGGATTGTAATAAAGATTGTATTAGAACCTGGATTTTTGGTTCAAGTGTTGTAATCTTTGAGATTAACTTGGTTATTTTGAATAAAAGATTGATCATTGTTTAAATGAGTACTAAGAATTTTGCATGTTTTCAGTGAATAGTTCTAGATATTTTGCCTAGAATATTCTAGTAAACCAAGTGTTTTACAGAGATGATATGATTCATCAGGATGCATGAATGTTTGTTCTAGACGGATTTCTTTAGAAAAGTTGGCTGTTTTGATCTTTTTAGGTTGTTACCTAGTGGTGATGGATTTTCATCAGGATGATAGACTAATTAATACCAAGAGTTGTGGATCGTGACCTGTACTAGATGTGAGGAAGCGCGACCCTTAGTCGGTATTTGTAAGAGTGGGTGCCCAGTGAGCCAACTGTGTGGCTATGGGCTTTGATGACTCTTTGTATAAACAATCTTTTGTTTAATATTATTTACACTTTTATGGCAATGACTTTATATTACTTCATATTGTTATATTGTGATATACTATTGTTGTTTTGATAAAGACCTTGAATATACTATAGTGTATGTAAGATGTGGTAGAACATGGGGATGTCTATCATGAAATACATCTTATAGTCACTGTATATTCTAAAACCGTTCCTAGTCGATTGAGCCGTCCGATAATAAGGATAAGGATCGCTCGAGTATGAGACTAGCATTTGCGATGCGGAGTACCACGTTTCATTGGTAGGGAACATGGAGATGTTCGAAGCATGCAAATGGATATTCATAGGATGAATAATCGAACTACCCTATCCGGACTTTCCAAGTGGTTATCACTTATCGAGTGGATAAAGTCCGCGGTTTTGGTTGTACACCATTAGTCCTTACGACTTGAAACATCATGGAGACTCTATATGCTAGTGCTGTGCTTTGACTCGTTTACCGACTCTATGGGGGTCATCAGGTGTCGAGATTGGGTACAGTTACGACACATATAGGAGTCAATGCATTGTTGTCAAGGATTCACCACATACTTGCGAGTATGGATATCCTATGCGATCTGAGGAGATATTAGTGTGACAAATCTCTGGCCAGAGTACTTGATGTGATTTAAGAAATGATTTCTTAGTAGCACATGCGATGTCACTAATTTGATCTTCAAGATGTATTGCATAGTTATCGAATCTTGAGCGACTCTCGATATACCAATGGTTGTTGATTCGATCGGGATATATGGATGAAGGGACCGTACTGTACGCTAACCAAAATCTACTGGTTCTTGTAGGCACTATCAGTGATACCTAGGGAATCATGGGGCGATGTTGCTAGGCGCTTTACCATGATTCGTTGGGTAAGTCGGAAAGTGTTGTTCCGAGTCACAAGGAGTTGTGAGCCCACGGCTAGCTGTATCCCTGAACCATTGAGGGTCACACAGTGTAATGGAGTTTTAATCCCCGTTGAGATAGTTAAATTTAAAGAGTTAAATTTAATGAACTAAGGAGTTGGACTTCTTAAATAAGAGTAAGGGAGTAGGATTTCCTAAAATGACATAGGGATGGACATTTTAGGAAACCACTGAATTCGGATTCAGGAAAATTTATTTTGACTTTAAAATGTGCAGAAATGGTTTCTGTGCACATTGGTAAAATCGGTTTATCAATCGGAGTCACGATGAATTTTATATTAATTTCTGAACGAGCGGGCTTTGCTTGTCGGGCCTCAACTTATGACTAATGGGCCCTAAGGTGTTAGTGGCCTGCATTATAAATAAGTTATTGCAGTACAGAAATTAGACACAACAGGTCATTATTTTGAGAGACAAAATTTTCGAACCCTAGCTCTCTCTCTAATATTTTCGCCGCCGCCCCTTTTGCTCTGTCCGAGAAATTTCGGTCTGTGATTTTGAATCGCAGTCAGGAATAACGAATCAGATTCGTTTAATCTCTTCGCAGAAAACTTCTGATAGATTTTCTAGTGCAATCTATCAGAGGGATTTAAAACCTCATTCGTGGACCTGATTGAAGGAGTTCATCAGTTCCTGGGAGATACAAGAAGCGCAGAGAAATCTGTGTGGTGTCCATTAATCTCGCTTCGAGATTGAAGGTAAAATTTAATTAATTGTTATTTGAATTTTACACACACAATAATTTAATCGTTGAATGGTTGATACCCACACCATGGAATTGTTCCATGATAAAATTTTTAAACTTTCGCTGCACCGGGTATCAATCGTGATTGATCTGACAGCCAGTTTTCCCAACAGTGGTATCAAAGCCAGGTTGCTCAGATCAAACGATTGAATTAATCAATTGTACAAAATTTTTGAGTCTCGGTTTTTGAAACAAAATAAATATTTTTAAATAAAAATTTTTTTTTTTCCGGGGCAAAACCCGGGCAGCGATTGGATCGCTGCCCGGAGGGGGCGGCGATGGTCGCTGCCCCCGGGGGAGGCGCACGGCGCCGCCCAAAGGGGGCGCACGGCGCCGCCCAGGGCGGCGACCGTCGCCGCCCAAATGGGGCGCACGGCGCCGCCCAGGGCAGCGCTGTGCGCTGCCCAGCGCAGCGCTGGGCGCTGCCCAGGGCGGCGCACAGCGCCGCCCAGGGGCGGCGTTCGGCGCCGCCCAGCGGCGGCGCCAGGCGCCGCCAGGGCAGCAATTGTTGCTGCCCTAAGGGGGCAGCCCGGGAGTGTCCCGGGCGGCCCGCGGGAAAAATTATTATTTTTATTAAAAATTAATTTTAATATGTTAAAATTTTATTTTTGGTCCGGTCAAAAATTGTTTTTGATTGGTTCACGAGATTTCGGATCGAATTGTTCGAGTCCGTAAATTTTAAAATTGATTTTGGATAAATTTGAATTTTTGGAAAATTTTAATGTTTTATCCGTAAATTGAATTTTGAAATCAATTATTTTGGTACAATTGATGATAAGATATGATCTTATGATATATTGAGTAAAATATGATTTTATTTGTAAAATTGGATTTTATAGATAAAATATGATTTTATTTGATATAGAGATAAAATATGATTTTATATGTGAAATGAGATTTTATATATAAAATATGATTTTATCTTGTTTAAATTTGAATTGCCACTGCATGTTATCCAATAAATTAATTTTGAATTAAATGTTATTGGATAAGGATGATCGATTGTCATGACCAATTTTGTAGGTGTATGTTAGGAATTTACATTTTGTTTTTATTGTTGTTGGTTTTATTAATGGGCCTGGTTTATGGCCCGATATGAATGTCATATGTAATAAAAGTGGGCTTGGTTTATAGCCCGTTCCCACCCCTAAAAATGTATCCCCTACTTGTCATTGTTATTTATTGTAAATGCATTAGATTTAGTGGGAGATCAAGATTTGAAGATGGTGGGCCCAGCAGACAATAAAGACTGAAGAAATGTAAATTGGAAGCACATGTAATAGGATTGCATTGCATACTGCATATTACCTAGGATTGGACTAAGACCCGTGATTGGCAACCACGGGTCAATTAGAAATGGAATCGATCATCCTATATAATATTTGATATTATGATTGTATGCATGTTTAGACATAAATTGCGTGAATCCGGCAAGCATGCAATAAAATGAATATGATGAGACAAATAATTTTATAATTAAAAATCCCTCATTTTAAATATGATTTAAAATTTATATCAAGATAAATAAAGGAAATTTTAAATTTGTTTAAATGTTCCCACCTTCCATCAACGGTCAATGTATGTGATGCTACCCGCGGATACGGTCCGGCTCATATTATTGGGGGGGCCCGTCCGTCGGAAAGCTGTACATTGGATCGACAAATGTTGTAAGTTGGGTGGAACTCCCATGGGATCGGCTCATATTATTGGGGGATCCACATGGCGACCGTCCATCACAACTTAATATTGATGGGTCATCTTGACATGTCACTTTAAACGGCGTCATATTATTGGGCCCTTATTGGACATGAGGTAAACACATGGGGGTTGCTTTGGAAGCAATTGGGCTCTACCTTTTGAGAATTATGGTTGGCTGATATTATTCGGGACCATAAGTTTGTCAATTGGACTCCATGTTCTCACTAAGGAAAAAGTTTCCCGTTTTCACTAGAGGGTGGTGAAATCGTTAAAATAGTGGGAGTGAGATTCATAAAATAAAATTCGCCAATTTTATGTCTTAGTAAATTATTTAAACAATCATCGATAATTGTCTGTTTTATCTCAGTAATCCACATGTTTCTGTTCTCCAACAAAACAAACTTATTGACGCAAACAATACAGAATGATTCCATAAGTTAAGATTGTCCTAAGTTCGGAAAAAGATTTTAGTGTTAGAAAAGGCTTCTCCGAAAACAGCCCCGGCTGATGTAACTGCCGAAAGGTTGGCCGAATTAGAGAAATGGTTGGACCATGATCTCAAGGCCAAATGTTACATGCAAAATTGGACAAGTCTAAACAAGTTTGCCATCACTGCAAGAAACCCGGTAATTGGAAACGTAACTGCAAGGAATACCCCAAGCAGTTGCGAACTGCAAAGGGTATGTTTTACATTGAAATAAATGTTTTTCTTAATACTACTTCTTGGGTATTGGATACCAGATGTAGATCTCATATTTGCAATGAGTTGCAAATGATAACAAGAAGTAATAGGATAAGGATGGGTGAGACCCAGTCAAGGCTCGGGAATGGTTCCAGAGTTAAATCCATAGCTATGGGAAATATTTATTTTTGCAGAACGGTTTTAAGTTACTTTTGATAGATGTTTTATTTGTTCCAGATTTAATTAAAACATTATTTCTGTTTCTATGCTAGATAGAGATGGTTATTCTTGCAATTTTGTGAATGAGATTTGCAATATTTACAAGAATGAATGTTTAATTGGAAATGGACAATTTGAAAACGATATATACAACTTAAAACTAAAAGACGTTCCAATGAATTATGTTGATAAACCGGCTACAACAAACAAAAGGAAAAACGATAGTCAAAACCCGGCAAACCTATGGCACGCTAGGCTAGGTCATATTTTCTCAAGAAGGATGAACAAGCTAGTGGGAGAGGGCATGTTTGATATGTCGGATATTAACTCTCTACCTACTTGTGAATCTTGTCTAAAAGGAAAAATGACTAAATCTCCTTTTAAGGGGAAACCTGAGCGTAGACAAAATCTGTTGGATTTGATCCATATAGATGTTTGTGGTCCATTTAGAGTAGAGACTCAACATGGCCACACCTACGTCATTACCTTTACTGATGATTATTCAAGGTATGGGTATTTATATTTGATGAAATATAAGTCTGAAGCATTTGAAAAGTTCAAAGAATTCAAGGCTGAAGTAGAAAACAAGCTAGGTAAAAGTATTAAAGCACTTCGATCGGATCGAGGTGGAGAATACTTGAGTACCGAGTTTTTGGACTATCTGAAAGAGAATGGGATTCTCTCTCAGTGGACTCCTCCTATGACACCACAGCTTAATGGTGTATCGGAGCGTCGTAATCGAACTTTGTTGGACATGGTTCGATCTATGATGAGCTTCACTGAGCTTCCACCTTCGTTTTGGGGCTATGCGCTTGAAACGGCGGTATTGTTGTTGAACAACGTCCACACTAAAGCAGTGGACAAAACACCATACGAGTTATGGAATGGCAAAGCTCCTAAGTATTCGTACTTGAGGATTTGGGGATGTCCTGCTTACGTGAAGCGGACAGTGGGAGATAAGTTGGATAGTCGATCCAGCTTATGTTATTTTGTAGGGTATCCGAAGAATTCAATCGGATATTATTTCTATTATCCTGCTGAAACAAAGGTGTTTGTTTCTAGGAATGCCACCTTCTTGGAGAAGGAGTTCTTATTGGATAAGAAAGGCGAGATGATGGAACTCGAAGAAGTTCGAGAAGAACCCGAAATACAAAATAACGATCCTACACCTCAGGAACCATTACTGGACACGCCTGCACCTAGAAGATCCGAAAGGACTTCTAGACCTCCAGTTCGATATGGTCTTCTTCTTGAAGGGGATCAAGATGAACCCGACATTGGATGTGATCCAAGAAACTTCAAGGAAGCAATTTCTGATGCGGATTCGAATTTATGGCTTGAAGCTATGCAGTCAGAATTGGATTCGATGCATACAAACCAAGTTTGGTCTTTAGTAGATCCTCCCGATGGAATTGTTCCAATAGGGTGTAAATGGATCTACAAGAGAAAGCTTGGGCCTGATGGTAAGGTATTGACCTACAAGGCGCGATTGGTGGCGAAAGGTTATACTCAAAGGCAAGGAGTTGACTATGATGAAACCTTTTCACCAGTTGCAATGTTCAAGTCCATAAGAATCCTAATTGCCATAGCTGCATGGTATGACTATGAGATATGGCAAATGGATGTGAAGACTGCTTTTCTTAATGGAGACATTAAGGAGGAAATCTATATGAAGCAGCCTGAGGGGTACACATCCATGGGAAGCGAGCATAAGGTATGCAAGCTTCAGAGATCAATTTATGGTCTAAAACAAGCATCAAGAAGTTGGAACCAGAAATTTGATGAAACAATAAAAGATTTTGGTTTCATCAAGAACCCGGAGGAACCTTGCGTGTACAAGAAAGTAGTTAAGGATGCGGTGACATTCTTAGTACTTTATGTTGATGACATCCTACTCATTGGGAATGATGTAGGGATGTTGCAGTCAACAAAGATATGGTTATCAGGTAGATTTTCGATGAAGGATTTGGGAGAGGCATCCTACATTCTTGGGATACAGATCTATAGAGATAGGTCTAAGAGAATGATAGGACTCACTCAATCAACCTACATCGATACCATATTGAAACGGTTTTCAATGGATGGGTCCAAAAGAGGACATCTACCCATGTGTCATGGAGTTTCTCTATCCAAGTCTATGTGTCCCAAGACTGATGCAGAGATAGAGAATATGACACATGTACCATATGCGTCAGCTATAGGTAGTATCATGTATGGGATGATATCTACCAGACCGGATGTAGCATTTGCTCTGAGTGTCACGAGCAGATATCAGTCTAATCCTGGTCAAATGCATTGGAAAGCCGTGAAGGACATTCTTAAGTACTTGCGAAGGACTAAGAATATGTTCATGGTGTATGGAGGACGAGATCTCAAATTGGAAGGCTATACCGACTCTAGCTTCCAAAGTGATGTGGATGACTCGAAGTCAACCTCTGGATTTGTGTTCATGCTCAATGGCGGTGCTGTCTCTTGGAAGAGTTCCAAGCAGGACACCACAGCGGATTCCACCACTGAGGCTGAATACATTGCAGCATCAGCTGCTGCTAAAGAGGCCGTTTGGATGAGGAAGTTCGTCCAAGAGTTGGGCGTTATTCCTGAATTTGTTGGTCCAGTCCCGGTGTACTGTGACAACACGGGTGCCGTTGCTCAAGCAAAGGAACCAAGGTCTCATCAAAGATCCAAACACGTACTGAGGAAATACCACATAATCCGGGAGATTGTGGAAAGAGGAGACATCATTGTCGAACGAGTGGCCTCTGCAGACAATATCGCTGATCCGCTTACTAAGCCCTTGCCAGGACCATTGTTTGACAAACATCGCGAAGCAATGGGTCTACGTAGTATGACTAGTTGGCTATAGGGCAAGTGGGAGATTGTAAGAGTGGGTGCCCAGTGAGCCAACTGTGTGGCTATGGGCTTTGATGACTCTTTGTATAAACAATCTTTTGTTTAATATTATTTACACTTTTATGGCAATGACTTTATATTACTTCATATTGTTATATTGTGATATACTATTGTTGTTTTGATAAAGACCTTGAATATAATATAGTGTATGTAAGATGTGGTAGAACATGGGGATGTCTATCATGTAATACATCTTATAGTCACTGTATATTCTAAAACCGTTCCTAGTCGATTGAGCCGTCCGATAATAAGGATAAGGATCGCTCGAGTATGAGACTAGCATTTGCGATGCGGAGTACCACGTTTCATTGGTAGGGAACATGGAGATGTTCGAAGCATGCAAATGGATATTCATAGGATGAATAATCGAACTACCCTATCCGGACTTTCCAAGTGGTTATCACTTATCGAGTGGATAAAGTCCGCGGTTTTGGTTGTACACCATTAGTCCTTACGACTTGAAACATCATGGAGACTCTATATGCTAGTGCTGTGCTTTGACTCGTTTACCGACTCTATGGGGGTCATCAGGTGTCGAGATTGGGTACAGTTACGACACATATAGGAGTCAATGCATTGTTGTCAAGGATTCACCACATACTTGCGAGTATGGATATCCTATGCGATCTGAGGAGATATTAGTGTGACAAATCTCTGGCCAGAGTACTTGATGTGATTTAAGAAATGGTTTCTTAGTAGCACATGCGATGTCACTAATTTGATCTTCAAGATGTATTGCATAGTTATCGAATCTTGAGCGACTCTCGATATACCAATGGTTGTTGATTCGATCGGGATATATGGATGAAGGGACCGTACTGTACGCTAACCAAAATCTACTGGTTCTTGTAGGCACTATCAGTGATACCTAGGGAATCATGGGGCGATGTTGCTAGGCGCTTTACCATGATTCGTTGGGTAAGTCGGAAAGTGTTGTTCCGAGTCACAAGGAGTTGTGAGCCCACGGCTAGCTGTATCCCTGAACCATTGAGGGTCACACAGTGTAATGGAGTTTTAATCCCCGTTGAGATAGTTAAATTTAAAGAGTTAAATTTAATGAACTAAGGAGTTGGACTTCTTAAATAAGAGTAAGGGAGTAGGATTTCCTAAAATGACATAGGGATGGACATTTTAGGAAACCACTGAATTCGGATTCAGGAAAATTTATTTTGACTTTAAAATGTGCAGAAATGGTTTCTGTGCACATTGGTAAAATCGGTTTATCAATCGGAGTCACGATGAATTTTATATTAATTTCTGAACGAGCGGGCTTTGCTTGTCGGGCCTCAACTTATGACTAATGGGCCCTAAGGTGTTAGTGGCCTGCATTATAAATAAGTTATTGCAGTACAGAAATTAGACACAACAGGTCATTATTTTGAGAGACAAAATTTTCGAACCCTAGCTCTCTCTCTAATATTTTCGGCCGCCCCCTTTTGCTCTGTCCGAGAAATTTCGGTCTGTGATTTTGAATCGCAGTCAGGAATAACGAATCAGATTTGTTTAATCTCTTCGCAGAAAACTTCTGATAGATTTTCTAGTGCAATCTATCAGAGGGATTTAAAACCTCATTCGTGGACCTGATTGAAGGAGTTCATCAGTTCCTGGGAGATACAAGAAGCGCAGAGAAATCTGTGTGGTGTCCATTAATCTCGCTTCGAGATTGAAGGTAAAATTTAATTAATTGTTATTTGAATTTTACACACACAATAATTTAATCGTTGAATGGTTGATACCCACACCATGGAATTGTTCCATGATAAAATTTTTAAACTTCCGCTGCACCGGGTATCAATCGTGATTGATCTGACCGCCAGTTTTCCCAACAGTATTACTCTGGAAGTTTTCTTACTTCAGAGGTTGTTTTGGAGGCCTTTGTACTCCATAGACTATATAGGGAAGGCTACTCAGTCTGGAAATTTGGCACAGTCACAACAGGGTATGACTTTGGATAGGACAGATACCAGGTGTGGTATCAAGATTTAGTTATCGTCTGTTAATGATACAGATGTCCCGTTGTCAGAACAGTCTTGGAATAGATTTTCCTTGACAAGTAATTGTTCTGAGTAGATAAGTTTTGATCTTGATTTATGATTTCAGGATTAAATCCAAGAGATTAGTTGAATTATTCAACAGTATTTAATTATCAGATGCTTGAAAACTCGGGATTTGAGTTATGCCTTTGCAGAGAGTTTTCCTTGACCAGTGATTTTGGTCCGGATAAGAATATTGCATAATATCAGAGACTCAGAGATGAGTTATGCCAGGATGCTCTTGACTGACGGGTTCCGAGATGGTATAGTAAGTGCGACCTTATGCCGGTGTACTCTGAAAGGATTGTTTTGTTCCAGTTTGGCATTATAGGAATACTTACCTCAGTCTCGTTGTATGTACAGTCATAACAATGGGTATAACTATCAGGAGAATATTTAGGATTTATTTGAGTCTTATAGAATTATACTTGGTACTGGATTAGTTCCAACGGATTTGAGTTATCGTCTGCTTCATCAGAGATACAGACTTTGGTTTTCATGGACATGATAGTCTTGGAAAGGATTCCTTGACAAGTGAATATTCTGAACGGGTAGTTCTCAGATGTGATACTGGGTGAGAACCAGGAGGTTTTACCAGTATTGTCTGATTCTATCAGAGGTATAATTAGTGATCAGGATCTTGATTACAAGATGAACAGGAAATTCTAAGAGATGAGTTTACTTAGGTAAGTTTCCTTGTAAGAATTGGAATTTTATTGAAGGGTTGTCAAGAAAATATGAGTTTTATCAGGACACTGGGATGACTTATACTAAGAGACGTAAACTATGATCATTGTGACATTTACGTTAAAGTATAATTTGGTGTCATGAGCCTGTTAAGTTACAGCATGTATACGACAATATAAGAATTCACTTGGATAGTCATGTGTGTGTTTTGAAATGGTTAGTTAAACTGGTGCAAGTTTGGTGCCCAGTGACTATTTGCAACTATTTGTCTGAGGTAGATACAGATGTTATAACCCCGTGATGGGGGAGCTAAATATTCTTTTGCATAAAGAACGATTAGAATTGTTCACTTTTTGGTAGACTGATAAGATTAGTACAGTACTCAGATATTCAGTTCTCAGGAATTTGCAGTAATTCTGGGACTTCAGTGTCAGAAATTGATCTAGCAAGAATTTGAATTTTAATGGATACTAACAGGATAGCATCAAGTGGTTAGACATGGAAAAAAGGATAGCAGCTGAGATCTAAGTTTATCAAGTCCAGCGGGATTGTTGTCACCAATTTTCCGGGATGTCTATTGGATGCGTTAGGTCATTGATATGTTAGATTTGATGAGATCGATTCAGGGGCTTTGCTAGGTTGTATTGGTTTTAGGACTTTTCCTAAGAGTGATTAAACAGTTTTGTTCATCCAGTAATTCAAGTCAGGATTCAACAAGAAATGATTATCCGTGACAGGATAAGTAGTATTCTCATTTTAAGGTGTTATCTGAAGTTATGAGATAAATGTCAATATATATTGGCACTAGAGATTGTACTAATTGATTTGTGAATCAACAGAATAGTTGTATTGATATTTCCAAGAAGAGAACCTGAAGGGTTCAGGAAATCACGAATTGTGGACAACGACGTTGTCACAGGTGTTATGACAAGTGTTAGTCATAAAGTGTGAGAATCCTTTTGATGTACGAAGATTTGCGTCCGAGATTCTTTCTTGTGGAAAGGAATGAAGAAAAATGTGTATTAGTATGCTTCTATATATTTGGTGTATCAGTAGATCAAGGCAGAACACTGACAACCTGGAGGATTTCTTCACGGTTTATCCATTCCTGAGTGGAAATGGGAGTTGATCATGATGGACTTCGTGACCCATTTACCGGTAAGCTCGAGGAATTGTGATGCTATCTGGGTTGTGGGGGACCGACTCACCAAGTCAGCACATTTCATTCCTTATAACCGAGACTTCAGTTTTGATAGGATGGCACGGTTGTACATCCAGGAGATTTTTCAATTTCATGGAGTGCCTGTGAGCGTAGTCAACGATCGAGATCCCAGGTTTACTTCCAGGTTTTGGGGGAGTCTTCAGCGTGCTATGGGTACTACTCTTAGTTTTAGTACAGCATATCACCCAGAGACTGACGGGCAGTCAGAGCGCACGATCCGTACTCTTGAAGACATGTTGCGAGCATGTTCTATGGATTTTGGTCCAGCATGGCAAGATCAGTTTCCATTGATTGAGATTGCGTACAAAAACAGTTATCATCGCAGTATTGGGATGACTCCGTTTGAGGCGTTGTACGGGCAATGATGTTGTACTCCACTGTTCTGGGAGAAGTGTGGAAGCGACAGATAGAAGGACCAGAGTTAGTCCAACAGGCTGTTGGTATTGTTGGACAGATCAAGAAGAGAATTAACACTGCACAGGATCGGCAGGCTAGCTATGTGAATGTCAAGCGCAGACCTTTGCAATTCTAAGTGGGAGAGAAGATGTTCCTGAAAGTCTCCCCATTTCGCAGAATTTTGAGATTTGGTCTCAAGGGTAAGTTATCTCCTAGGTATATTGGTCCATTCGAGATTTTGGAAAGTATTGGATATTTGGCTTACAGGTTGTCTTTACCACAATATTTGTCTAGTATCCAAGACATGTTCCATGTTTCACTCTTGTGACGGTATGGGGTAGATGAGTCTCATATCTTACAGCCGTCTGAGGTACAGTTGGATACGGATTTGACATATGTAGAGAGACCTTTGCATGTATCTTACAGCCGTCTGAGGTACAGTTGGATACGGATTTGACATATGTAGAGAGACCTTTGCATGTCATAGGTCATAAGGATAAGGTGTTACGCAACAGAACCATTCCTCTTGTTCTAGTTCAGTGGTAGCACCGAGGCACTGAGGAGGCCACTTGGGAACTTGAGAGTCGTATGCATACAGATTATCCAGAGCTATTTTGAATTGTTGTATTTTCAGATTGTAACTTGTAAAATGAATCAGTTTGAATAAAAGATTTTTATTCAGTATTTTATTGAATTCAGTACTTAAGATTGTTCGAGGACGAAATATCTTAAGTAGGGGGAGAATTTAGTAGCCCGGTTCCATTTTACAAGATTAAATTATTTTAACATGTTAAAAAATGACACATAATTTTAAAAGTGTCAAAATATGTTTAAGAAGTCTTTATTTGGTGAAAATAAGTGGAAAATCAGATCTGGAACGTCCGAAAATGGTGGGGTAGGTCCCGGGGGTCCAAAAATGACTTCGGAAGGACCAAAACAGTTTGGAGCACACGGACCAGTTCGGGTTCTCCGAACCCGAGTTCGGACCGTCCGAACTCAGCAGAGCCCAGGTGTCAAAATGGTTCGGACAAGTGGTAGTTTGGGCCGTCCGAACCCAGTTTGGACCGTTCGAACTTCGCCTATAAATAGGGGTCCGAATCCCTCATTTTTAAGTGCAAAAATTCCTCTCCTCTCCCGGTAATTGCTCTATTTAAGGGCTTCGGGACTCTTTCTTTAAGAGTTGGAGTAGGAAATATTTTATTTTTATAGTGGACAGTGTCCGCTGTAGAAGCCAGGCGGCGGAGCTCTGGCGAGGCGTCTAGGGGTCGTAGCTAGGCTATGCCAAGGCTCTGGGGCATGCGACATCAGCGGGCTGACGACGGGCGAAGGTATGGCTTTGGTTCCCTATAGTAAATAGGGAGTAGGCTATAGTTTAATTAAGGCTTTTAGAGCCTAGTAGGTGATGTTTGGCATGCTAAGTAATGCATAGTTATTTATGTGTAGTGTTGCATGGTAGGATTGGACCTAGATGGGAGCTTCTAAGATCTGCCTTAGAAAGGTACGGAAATATTATTTGAGATATCCAGATTGAGTATGCATGTATTATGTGTTTGCATGGATTATGTGATTTCATATTTTATATGCCTTTATATACAGCATGTCACGACTGTATGTTGCATACATGAGCATATTGAGCCTGTATCCTTGTGATATCCGGTATTGGGATATTTACCTTGTGAGACCCCGATTCTAATCATCTAATCAAGAGTTAGTCCTATCGATAATCAATCAAAGGCCAAAAGATAAGACATTAAATAAATAACAAAAAAAAAATTATTTTTCTGAAGAACAGTGCTGCGCTCGATCCTATAAAAGTCCATGATCGAGCGCACCATATTTTGAAACTCTCTGCCAAGAAAATAATATGTGCCGCGCTCAATCCGGCAAAAAGCCAGGATTCAAGTCTCTGCCTCAAAATAAAAAGGGGCCGCGCTCAATCCCACGAACTCGTGCGATCGAGCGCATGGTCTGCCCAGAAAATCTTAAAATTCATAACATGCACTTCTATTCCAATCATCAATTCAACTCAATCTAGATGAACATAATTCATAAACAACAACATGCAACCATGCTTAAACATCATTCAACATACATGGTAGTTCTAGAGTTATACATTTCTTCGATGAAGAGAACATGCATCGGTTCTAGGTTCGACACAAATACAACCTAAAACAAAAGACTAGATTGAAATGCTCTTCCGTTCTAAACCGAAGTCTCACTTCTAATCTTTGATCTCAATCTATCCTTGTCGTCTCTGACTCGGTCCTGCCCCACCTGTTGCCATGCACAAATACAAAAACAAGACAACAGTCGAATAATCCGGTGAGAATACAATTCCCAGTAAAAGAGACAACATGCTATATCAAAATAAACATATCAAACATGATATGCATCAATTCACCTCGTATATCAACTTCAGATATAATTCAAGTAATTCTTTCAAGTACTGAATTAAAATGATATGCATGTCTGTAAAACTTCTGGATTATCAGACTCAGATAATCAAATGGAATTCTTCTTTCTTTCTTTCTTCGGTTTGGGATCCCGAGGTTAAAATATCCAACAATCACACCGACTACCCTCTCGAGGTGGACGAGGCATATTTTAATCCTCGACTCCGGAGCATTATAGAGAGTTATTTCCGCACATGTAGTAATTCGCCTACAAGGCCACTCAACTATAATCACCAGATCATCTAATTCAAAACGAATAATCATTCGGCTCAATATGAATGCATATGTCATCTCATGCATTCAAATATCATTTCAATAACCAATTCAAATAAGCATTCAATCATGATTTCAACTAAGCATTCAATCATGATTTCAAATAAGCATTCAATCATGCAAGTATGTGATTTCTTTGGAACACTCGAATCCAGTCTAATTCGAGTTAATCGTTCCATTCAAGTCTAAGTCGTCTTTTACCTTATTCGCTTCGAAGGTACTTCAATCTGAAAATCAATAATAAGGATAATAATCAATATCCAATCAAATTTATTCAAAACACAATCAAACTTCTTCGATTGATAAATAAGAAAATCGATACTGTACCAACTTCAATCTTCCAAACTGACCAAAGCTGCTATCTCGCAACTGTGTTGACTTCACTTCAATCTAATAGAAGAAGTCATAAGGATCAATATCGACATCAAAAGCTCAATCAAACTCGATACGATCAAAACATCGCAACGATATCCAAAACTCAAACTGACGGCATAACGGCTATATTCTGATAAATCGGAAACGCAGACAGCATAATATCAATCAAATAAACTCATTCCAATCAACAAACATCCATTCCCAATCAATCCCAACACATCTCAAAATCCCCAAATTTTGAAATTCATAAGAAAATTCATATCAAATCCAATCGTCGTTATTTCTTCGAACCGTCTTAGATATACTATCACAGCTATCTCAAAATCATTCTCTCCGAATATAAATCAATTCTAAAGACATCCAAAAATTCAAACCTCTCAGAAATAAGATAAACTTACTTCCAAATGGAGCACTCGTTGCTGCGATCGTAGATATCAACTTCAGATCAAATTCCAACGGACGGATCGAGTTAAAATGTAAATCACAAAAGCTTGGAAGCTTTTCTCTCGCCTTCAATGGAGAGGAACCAATGAAGGGGATGAAAAGGGAAAAAATGAGACTAAGTCAAACAAATTCCAAGACCAATCAATATAACAAATCCCATTTTTGCGTTTTAGTCCCTAAAAATTCCAAAAATTGCATTCTAGTCCCTGATCAAAATCGAATTGGCCCTCGACTTCTAAAATCTCTGATTATCTCAAATAAGGTCCATTAAGATAATTTTGGGGCGTTACAATTTTCCCCCTCTAAGAATCGATTTCGTCCTCGAAATCAAACATGATTCTATCACAAGGTCGAGGCTTGAATCAAAGGATTGCAATAAGAATTTACATCTCGAAACTAAGTCCAAAATCTATTTCCAATCTAACTCTGAATCGTTCATCTCAATCAGTTCGACATCTTAACAAAAAGAGAAATTCAGAAACTCTAGTTGATTACTTCATCAACACTCCGTCCGTCTATCAAAAGTTAACTCATCCTCGTCAGAAAATCCTTCTAATTCTGGTCACAATTCGAATCTTCTTTCGTTCTAAATCATGCGACACAGAAAGTTCATATCAAAAGGAAGGAGATCTTAATCTCTCCTCGTACAACTTGTAGAAAGTGCTTTCAATAATCATCTGATCGCTATCGTTGTACGAAGTTTCCACAAAAAAATCAAGAATTCTGCCAACTAGTGCTAAGTCGAGCACTATAACTCATGGCAATTCCTCTAAAGTTCGATTCAACTGATCTGGCTGTACGTTGTTCTGAGGGTATCAAATCAAAAATAGTTGAATCAACAATAAAAAATGTAACGCCCCGATTTTATCTTAATCGACTTTATTTGAGATAATCGGATATTCCAGAGTTCAAGAGCCGACTTGATTTTGATCAGAGTCTTTTTTGCAAATTTCGGATTTTTCAGGGACTAAAATTCAAATTTGGGATTTGTTAGATATTTATAAGCTTGTTGACTATTCTTTCTCCTTCCTCTTCACCCTCTCCACCGATTCCTCCATTGAAGACGATTCCCAAACTCCCAAGCTTTCCAGATTTCCTTCCGAGCTCGATCCGTCCGTTGGAATTTATTTCTGAAGGCAGATTAGCGATCACAGCTGCGAGAGCTTCGTTCTATCGTAAGTTTTTCTACGATCAGGTTCATTATAGTTTTTGGATATTGTTAGAATCGTTCGAGATTCGAGTATGTTGATCTCGGCAGAGTTCTGATCGTTTATTATCTGCCGGTTTTGAAATAGAGCGTCATTCGAATTTGTTGTGAATTTTGGAAGATTATTCGAAAAGTTGAGTTTTATGATTTGTTAGAATTGGATTTTTATGGTGGAATGTTGATTGAATTGAGTTTATTAGATTGATATTATGCTGTCTGCGTTTCTGGTTTGATCAGAATACAACCGTTATTCCGCCTGTTTGAGTTTTTGATTGTCTATCGGTTTGAATTGTTTGAGCCAAGCCTTCGATTGAGTTGTATGTTAATCTTGAGCCTTTATTACTTCTTGTACAGATTGATTTGAGGCCAGTGGAGTTGCGAGATTGCAGCTTTGTGCAACTTGGAGATTGGAGCCGGTATAGTATCGATTCTCTTATTATCGATTGAGAAAGTTTGATTGAATCTTGTTTGAGGAATCTTTGTTGTTTCCAGGTTTGGAGCATCGACGTTGTTGGAAAGAGGTATAAGATGACTTAGACTGGAATGGAACGTGTGACTCAAATCCGACTTGATTCGAGTGTTCCGGAAAAATCACATACTTGCATGTTATTTGATTATTTGAGTTATTTGAGTTATGTTTTGCATTGCATTCATATTGAGCTAAGAATCCTTGATTTGAGCAGTGGGCAGGACGGCCCTTTTTATGATAGACGTTTGGGGATTATATTGTGAGTGGCCTGGGTGTAGCCGTTTCACCTAGTGCTAGCATACTCCTTATAGTTGCACCAAAGTCTAGAGGATGGAGATACGTAGCACCACCTCGATCGGGAGAGTCGGTGAGTTGTTTACGTGATCTCGTCTTCCAAAGCAAAAGCAGCAAATCTTTTGATTATCCGACTTGATAATCCCAGATTTAAAGACATGCATTTCATTTTGAATTCTCTTGGAATTGCATGGTTGATATGTGAATAGCTGGAAGTTGATGTATTTCATTTTGAGATACTTATTTGATATTTCATTGTTGTCTCTTTTACTGGGAATATTATTCTCACCGGATTATCTGGCTGTTGTCTTTGTTTGTATGTGTACTTGGCAACAGGTGGGGCAGGACCGAGTCAGAGATCGCATGGATAGGTGGTCGAGTTGATAGAGTAAGGCCTTGTTGTTTTAGAAGTCGAATATGTAATCAAACTTAGATCGTATTCGAACATGTATTGTATTGCATTGAATAAGCTAGATTAAAGCATGTTCTATTAGTTTGAGATTGTATAACTTTAGAACTACTCTGTATTAGATTATGCATGGGTATTAACGTTTTGAGTTGCGTTGTAATGCATGATTTCGTTTTGAAAGGGGTGGAGTCGAGCCTCCTTGTTTTCTGCTGTTTCCTTGTTCTGCAGCAGGGGGCGCCCGGGCTGCAGTTTTTAGCCGCCCAAGCGCACACCCCTTCGAGCCAAACAGCAGATTGCTGTTTTTGGAGGCGCCCGGGCTGCAGTTTTTAGCCGCCCGGGTGCACCCCCTTTTAAAAAAAATAAAAAATTTCTTGCTTTTAGTCTTGGATCTTGTTTGCTTAATTGTTGTCTAATCCGAGATTAGTTGTTTAGAACCAAGGTCTCACATTAAGTAGTATCAAAGAGATAAGATTCTTGGACTGAATTTAGAAGTGAGCGGGGTAGATCGAGTCCGCATGAATTGATTCTCGCATGTGATTGAGTTATTTAAATTGATTTATTTAAATACCATGCGAGCATGCTTTGTTGTTGAGAATTATTTGAGTTACATGGTTTTGTGATTTGAAATATGAAGCATGAATTATTTGAGATATGAACTGTATTTCACCTGTATCCGGAATTCTGAGAGGTTGCAAGGGCACCGAATTGCAGCGATTAAGATATCTTGTGTCCTAACCTTTGATTATCATATGGGTCCTCGACGAGTTATTAATAGGAATCCACCGCCAGTTATTCCTACAACTGAGCAAGCTAGTACTGAAACGGTTGAGATGGATGCTTCAGCGACGCCTATGGAAACCTTGCTGAAGAGGTTTCAGTCGTTCAATCCGCAGTTGTTGATGGGTTTAGAAAATCCAGTTGACTGTGAGAGTTGGTTGGATGATATCGATCAGTTGTTCGATTCCATCGATTACACAGATGACCATCGAATCAGGTTAGTCATTCATCAGTTTCATGGGGTTGCTAAGAGTTGGTGGATCATGATGAAGAAAGCAATGGAGAATAGAGGTATGGAAGTTACTTGGACTCTTTTCAAATCTAAATTTTATAAACGGTTTTTCCCTATCTCGTACCGTAAGGATAAGGGAGCTGAGTTTGCCAATCTGAGGCAAGGAAATCTGTACATTGAAGAGTACGTAGCCAAGTTTGATAGTCTGTTGCGTTTTGCACCGCTAATTGCCGGTGATGAGGAAGCTAAAGCCGACCATTTCATTAATGGCTTGAACCCTAACATCTTCACGCTGGTAAACACTGCTAGGCCAGATAATTTTTCGGATGCCATGAATCACGCAAACGGAGTAGAAGCAGGTTTGTGGAGACAGAGTGGAGGTCAATTTTTGCCGCAGCAATAGCAAGGACAGTTTCAGGCACAACCGTACCAATACCAGAACCAACCATCTCAGTTTCAGAATCAACCACCAAGTTCTGAAGGTGGTAGCAGTGGAGGTAATAAGAAGGATTACTATCATCTGAAAGGAAAGCAGTTTAAGAAGCACGGAACCAGTTCTTCGAGCTCTAGTGGTTCGAGGCAGTATGGATCGGGACAGAGTTTGGGACATTCAGGAATGTCTTGTGCAAACTGCGGAGGTCGTCACTCCAGTGATCAGTGTAGAGGTATTTTTGGAAGCTGTCATATTTGTAACCAGGCGGGGCATTTTGCGAGAACGTGTCCTCAGTGTGTTCCTCAGCAAGCTCAGAGTGGAATTTTCCCGAGACAGACAGCTCAGCCTCAGCAGCAAGCACCTACTGTCCACTCTTTCCAACCTCAGCAACAGAATGTGCAGGAAGGTAATCAGTATGCAAGCCAGCCTCCCAGATAGGAGGCACGAGTTTTTGCTCTGTCTGAGGATCCGCAGACTCAGGCTGCACCCGATAATGACAGATCAGGTAACGTTCGATATTGAGTTTCCTATTCTTATTGGACTGTTAGATACTGGCGAATCTCTTGCCTTCTTATTGAAGAATCTGTATATGTTTAACGTGCCTCTTTTAAATTGTTGAATCGTTTGAATTGATGAATGCTCCAGTAGTGTTGTTAACTTCTGTTAATCGGATCTTCCAGAAGAATTAGTTGAGACTAGGAATTCTTATCGTTGATTTCTTATCTTTTTGGAATGAGAATTGTACTGATCTTTCAGAGCTTTTGAGAATCGTATAGCAGATGTTTGTTCCGAGCAGTTGTATATTTTTCTTCGATGTCTGAATTCTTTTGGATCGAATGGTCTTCTTCGATTGTATGATTTGATGATGGAATTTATGCCGATCAGCGATCTTTTCTTATCGAGATTTTGGAGATGTATTCTTATTAAGTGGAATTGCGCTATAGTCTAGACGTCGAGATAGTTGAAGACGCTCGAGACTCAATGTCTGAATCTGGACTTTGAGCTCGCATCGATCTTATTGATTAGAAGATCTGTTATCTATTGTCTTATGAGGAAATTTTCGTGATATGTTCTAATCTTAGGAGTTGGAGTATTTGTTTTCGTAGACGGAACTGATTTGGAGATAGAGAAGAGGATTAGATAATTTGAGATTCTGACTGTGAATCTTTTCCGAGGAATTAAATGCAGCAGCTGATGCTCTGTGCCGAAAGATCTGTTCTTATTTTATCTACTATCGGTATTTTCTTTGATGGATGATTGTTACACTTCTGATTAGAGTTTGAAATAGATAGGAGGCCTATCAAAAATTTTGCTTTTGAGCCAAATCAGAATGGGATAGAGATTACGTTCGAGGAATACGTCGCAAGGCTTCTGTGATTTGTTTGAGTGAGTTGCTATCCATGTATGATTGACGATTATTTTTCTGTTGTTGTATTCCTTACGGATTGGTTCTCAGACATGATCAGATGATGGATATTCTGTCAGAATTTGTCAGATTGTTTTGACTGCCGGATTGGTCATTTCAGACAGATATTTTTGTTATACCTTTTCTTCTGGATTAGTCTCCGAAGAGGTTTTGTTATTCCAGTTCATCTGAGTTCAATTGATATCCTCAGAACAACGGACAGCCAGAGCAGACGAGTTGAACTTTTGACGTTATGCCATGAGTTGAAGTGCTCGACTTAGCACTAGTTGGCAGAACTCCAGATTCTTGTGGAGACTTTGTACAACGACAGCTTTTTGGTGAATTCTTGAATGCACTTTTCAAGAGTTGTACAAGAAGAGAAGAAGATCCCCGTTGTTTGGAAGTGATTTTCTGTGTCACCTGTTTTGGAACCAGAGATGAAACGAATTGTGACTAAGCAGAGGAGGATTATTCTGACGAGAATGAGTCGACTTTGGATTGACATACTTGAAGGAGTAAGTTGAGAGACACAGTTCGTGTTGGAATCGTGTTGATTTCGAGGACGAAATCTTTTTTTAGAGGGGGAGAATTGTAATGCCCCGATTTTATCTTAATCGACTTTATTTGATATAATCGGAGATTCCAGAGTTCAAGAGCCGACTTGATTTTGATCAGGGTCCTTTTTGAAAATTTCGGATTTTTTAGTGACTAAATGCAAATTTGGGATTTGTTAGATATTTATAAGCTTTTTGACTATTCTTTCTCCTTCCTCTTCACCCTCTCCACCGATTCCTCCATTGAAGACGATTCCCAAACTCCCAAGCTTTCCAGATTTCCTCCCGAGCTCGATCCGTCCTTTGGAATTTATTTCTGAAGGCAGATTAGCGATCACAGCTGCGAGAGCTTCGTTCTATCGTAAGTTTTTCTACGATCAGGTTCATTCTAGTTTTTGGATGTTTTTAGAATCGTTCGAGATTCGAGTATGTTGATCTCGGCAGAGTTCTGATCGTTTATTATCTGCCGGTTTTGAAATAGAGCGTCGTTCGGATTTTTTGTGAATTTTGGAAGATTATTCGAAAAGTTGAGTTTTATGATTTGTTAGAATTGGATTTTTATGGTGGAATGTTGATTGAATTGAGTTTATTGGATTAATATTATGCTGTCTGCGTTTCCGGTTTGATCAGAATACAACCGTTATGCCGCCGGTTTGAGTTTTGGATTGTCTATCGGTTTGAATTGTTTGAGCCAAGCCTTCGATTGAGTTGTATGTTAATCTCAAGCCTTTATTACTTCTTGTATAGATTGATTTGAGGCCAGTGGAGTTGCGAGATTTCAGCTTTGTGCAACTTGGAGATTGGAGCCGGTATAGTATCGATTCTCTTATTATCGATTGAGAAAGTTTGATTGAATCTTGTTTGAGGAATCGTTGTTGTTTCCAGGTTTGGAGCATCGACATTGTTGGAAAGAGGTATAAGATGACTTAGACTGGAATGGAACATGTGACTCGAATCCGACTTGATTCGAGTGTTCTGGAAAATTCACATACTTGCATGTTATTTGATTATTTGAGTTATTTGAGTTATGTTTTGCATTGCATTCATATTGAGCTAAGAATCCTTGATTTGAGCAGTGGGCAGGATGGCCCTTTTTATGATAGACGTTTGGGGATTATATTGTGAGTGGCCTGGGTGTAGTCGTTTCACCTAGTGCTAGCATACTCCTTATAGTTGCACCAAAGTCTAGAGGATGGAGATACGTAGCACCACATCGATCGGGAGAGTCGGTGAGTTGTTTACGTGATCTCTTCCTCGAGATCCCAAAGCAAAAGAAGCAACTCTTTTGATTATCCGACTTGATAATCCCAGATTTAAAGACATGCATTTCATTTTGAATTCTCTTGGAATTGCATGGTTGATATGTGAATAGCTGGAAGTTGATGTATTTCGTTTTGAGATACTTATTTGATATTGCATGGTTGTCTCTTTTACTGGGAATATTATTCTCACCGGATTATCCGGCTGTTGTCTTTGTTTGTATGTGTACTTGGCAACAGGTGGGGCAGGACCGAGTCAGAGATCGCATGGATAGATGGTCGAGTTGATAGAGTGAGGCCTTGTTGTTTTAGAAGTCGAATATTTAATCAAACTTAGATCGTATTCAAACTTGTATTGTATTTCATTGAATAAGCTAGATTGAAGCATGTTCTATTAGTTTGAGATTGTATAACTTTAGAACTACTCTGTATTGGATTATGCATGGGTATTAACGTTTTGAGTTGCATTGTAATGCAAGATTTCGTTTTGAAAGGGGCGGAGTCGAGCCTCCTTGTTTTATGATGTTTCCTTGTTCTGCAGCAGGGGGCGCCCGGGCTGTAGTTTTTAGCCGCCCGGGCGCACATTCCTTCGAGCCAAACAGCAGGTTGCTGTTTTTGGAGGCGCCCGGGCTGCAGTTTTTAGCCGCCCGGGCGCACCCCTTTTTTTAAAAAAAAATTAAATTCTTGCTTTTAGTCTTGGATCTTGTTTTCTTAATTGTTGTCTAATCCGAGATTAGTTGTTTAGAACCGAGGTCTCACAAAAAGTCTCTTCTAAGTCTATGCCGAAAGAAAAATTACATCAAGGATCTCTGTCTAGACTGACAGACTTCGGCAATTCATGACATCTGAAAACCTCTGACCAGATATCAATCCTCTGTTCTTCATCAAAAATCATTCTGTACAGAAAACTATAACGGATTCTATCAATCAATCAATCAAAATCAGACAGTAGATGAAATAAGAATAATTCCAAAATCTCAATAAGAAGAAATCCCAGCACTAAAAGATCATCAGCACTGAAAATCAGAATACACGAGAGCGAATAATCAGAAATTCCTTCATCAGATAATAAGATCAAAGAAATTCATTCGGTCCAATCAGAATTCAAACATTGAAATTAGTATACAACTGATCGGCGTACAATTCTGAAAAGATTGTCGAAAGCTCTGTACGATCAGTACAATTCTCATAACCAAAAAACAAGAAATTCATCAATAACAATTCCTAATTTCAACTAATACTTCTGAGAGATTCGGTCAACAGAATTCTTCAACAATACAGGATTATTCTTCAAATCAAACGGCCTGTCAAAAGTTCAAAATGACCATACCTCAATTCGGAAACGATTCTGAGAAAGTTCTCTTCACGAACTTCCTGAAGATAAAATTCGGATCCCCATTCAGTGTCGAACTCGTTCTGACAATTGAGACCAATCTAGAAGTTCATTCCGAACAACTTCAGTCGTTCAATAACCACTGGCACATCAACCAGTTCAGGTTACAATCCAATACATCAACTGTAAAGCTTCGAGAGTTCGTTCATACTATTCTGTATCAAAAGTCATTCAACAGAATAAATCAAGAATTCTTAGAATCAAGAATTCTTAACGGGGGATTCCATCACTCGTTCAACGATACTCAGATGACATCTTATCTCGGACTCACAAAGTAGCCTTGCCACGAAAATCATCAGAATGTGATCCCAATTCCCTTTTGAATCAGAATAGACTGTACAACGGAACTTCGGATTGCTCTCTCTCTCTGACTGCTGACAGTTCAAAACATTAGAAGCCATACTTCGAACTTCATACTTCATCATCCTCTATTCGATCTGATTCCTCAATTCATCAAACATCTTCCTATCATCTGGAAGAACTCTGAATAAACTTCAAAGTTCCAATCTCCTGATACTCTATCTCAAACCAAAATATCTGGCACAACAAAAGTTATTCACTAATAAGGAATCAATATAAACCTGAAACTCAGATTATACCCATATCTGATCTATCTTCACCGGATTCTGAAAGGTCGAATCAGATTCCAAAGCATTCTCAATATTCTCAATCAACTCTGGTTCGAAGTCTAATGAAGGAGTCAAGATAAACGTTCCATCTGTTCCAGACTCTATCAGAATTGCAGAAATCACCTATCAAAGAGGACAACTGAAGTAGATAAAATAAGATTAGATCATTCAGCCTAAAATCTTAGCTGTTACAATCAGTTCTCTGGATAACAATAGAATTCGCAGTTAGATTAATCGTCCTCTATAACTCTCTTTCCCAACTCAAAATCAGTTCGAACTGCAAAAATCAAAACTTCTATCTTCCAAGATCAGAACAGATTACTGAAATCTTCCAAGCAAATAAAAAGATGATAGATCTTCCAAGAAAGAAGATCTCTGTGAGACTCAAATCGGAAACTAACATTGCATCTCGAGCGTCTTCAACTTCTTCGATGCTCAAGATAACAAGGAGTTCTTCTGAACAAGAATAAGTCTCAACTCTCAATAAGGAGTGCAAAGCACCGAAAGGTCATCAATACCGAAGAAATCAATAATACTGAGGTGCTGATCAATCTCTCCTTCAATTCAATAAGATCTGGTCTCAAGATACAAACTAAACAGAAGAACATAATCTACTGAGTAATCGTCTTCTCAACAATAAGAATTCTTCAAAGGATTTGCGATAGAATTCGCTAAATCCAAAAATCTTCAAATTCAGATAAGGACGTCGATCCAGATCAATTCATAACAGCTCTAGTCTTGAGGTATTCAATAAAATTCCATCTTCCTAGATAAAAGATCGAGGAAAATACAACTCGGTCTCACAAGATTCAGACGTCAAAAGAATAGCATAATTGATCGACATGAAAATCTGCGAACAATTCTTAAAGAATCTGAAAGATCAATATGGCTCTTCGAAGGATAAGAGATTCATCGATAAAAATACTCAAGAGCTCATCTACAAATCTCTGAAAGATTCGGTTCAAAGGACTCATAAACAATGCAGATGCAATTCAAATTCAATATGTACAACAGAAAAATTCAAATCGGTCGTACCTCATTCCGAATTCGATTTCTGAAACCTCTTCCATTCAGATTATCAGTCAATGATGTCTGATCTAAAATTAATGTTGAACTCATCCTCTCGACTCGGAGGTAAATCTAGAATCTCAACTAGAACAACATCAGCAAACTCAACAACTCTGATAAATCAACCAACACGGCTTATTGAAGACATCATCTGCATACCTCAAACATTCCTCCGCACCTTTTTGTAACAAACGGTAATCGACAAACTACAAGAAGGAATTCTTAATTCAGGAATTCTTACTGGAGGAAAAATCCATTCGTCTATCATCTCGGATCCGAATCTGGCAACAATCTGAAATCAACCTCGGTTGCCCTGTACTCGGTTAATATACTACATCGATAATATAATCAAAAACTGATAACCGAAAATAGTACGGTTCAGTACAATCAACTCCCATTGAAACAAAATTCACAATTTCGAACTAAACTCATCGCAACTAATTCAGATACTCAAAAGTAGAGGAAGCATCAATCTCACTTCTCCATAAGAAGAAAATTTGCATCAATATCTAACAACAAAAGATTCGAAAGACTAAAATCAAACAGTTACCTACTTCATCATCGTCAGGAGCAGTTAGAGTCTGTGAATCCTTGGTAAAATCAAGTACTAAAGTCTGTCGCAGAAACTCGGATTTAACAAACTCTACGAAACGACCAAACCTTGTTTCTCTAAGGCTTTCTTCTTTGATATCCACCAACTTTTCGCAATGTCTTGTAGTTGGTAACCAACTAACTGAATCCGTCGTTCGTCGGTGAAGTCTAGAGAATCAAACAACTGATCGATCTCTTCTAATCAGCTTTCACACCCAAACTCATTCTCAGAACTCCTCAGAGTTGAAGGGTTAAAAGTCTGAAATCTCATCAGTAATTCTCCCATCAGTTCGGAGTGACATCCATCAGTTCAGTCACAGAACAATTCTGTACAATCGGGTTCGCTACTAGTTAAATCATGTTCAAAACTTGCCGAGTAGAAAATCTTATTCAAGAGGATTAGGACACAACATCTCAAATACATATATCCGGTGTCCAACAACCTCAGCTCGACATACTCATTCGATCTCAAGAGTAACCAATGTAACCAGTAACCCGAAACAGTTCGTATCTCAATTAATTCATGCTTTAAAATTTAAATCACATATCCAAGTAATTCAAATAATTCTCAATCATAAAGCATGCTCGCATATTCTTCAATCATAGAATTAATCAATCACATGCAAGAAATTAAGTTCAAGCGAACTCAATCTACCCCGCTCACTTCTAGAAATAATGTCCAGAAACTTATCTCTCTGATACCACTTAATGTGAGACCCCGATTCTAATCATCTAATGAAGAGTTAGTCCTATCGATAATCAATCAAAGGCCAAAAGATAAGACATTAAATAAATAACAAAAAAAAAATATTTTTTTGAAGAACAGTGCTGTGCTCGATCCTATAAAAGTCCAGGATCGAGCGCACCATATTTTGAAACTCTCTGCCGAGAAAATAATATGTGTCGTGCTCGATCCGGCAAAAATCCAGGATCGAGCGCACCATTTTGTGCAAGTCTCTACCTCAAATAAAAAGGGGCCGCGCTCAATCCCACGAACTCGTGCGATCGAGCGCATGGTCTGCCCAGAAAATCTTAAAATTCAGAACATGCACTTTTATTCCAATCATCAATTCAACTCAATCTAAATGATCATAATTCATAAACAACAACATGCAACCATGCTTAAACATCATTCAACATACATGGTAGTTCTAGAGTTATACATTTCTTTGGCGAAGAGAACATGCATCGGTTCTAGGTTCGACACAAATACAACCTAAAACAAAAGACTAGATTGACATGCTCTTCCGTTCTAAACCGAAGTCTCACTTCTAATCTTCGATCTCAATCTATCCTTGTCGTCTCTGACTCGGTCCTGCCCCACCTGTTGCCATTCACACATACAAAAACAAGACAACAGCCGGATAATCCGGTGAGAAAACAATTCCCAGTAAAAGAGACAACATGCTATATCAAAATAAACATATCAAACATGACATGCATCAATTCACCTCGTATATCAACTTCAGATATAATTCAAGTAATTCATTCAAGTACTGAATTAAAATGATATGCATGTCTGTAAAACTTCTGGATTATCAGACTCAGATAATCAAATGGAATTCTTCTTTCTTTCTTTCTTCGGTTTGGGATCCCGAGGTTAAAATATCCAACAATCACACCGACTAGCCTCTCGAGGTGGACGAGGAATATTTTAATCCTCTAGACTCCGGAGCATTATAGAGAGTTATTTCCGCACATGTAGTAATTCGCCTACAAGGCCACTCAACTATAATCACCAGATCGTCTAATTCAAAACGAATAATCATTTGGCTCAATATGAATGCATATGTCATCTCATGCATTCAAATATCATTTCAATAACCAATTCAAATAAGCATTCAATCATGATTTCAACTAAGCATTCAATCATGATTTCAAATAAGCATTCAATCATGTAAGTATGTGATTTCTTTGGAACACTCGAATCCAGTCTAATTCGAGTTAATCGTTCCATTCAAGTCTAAGTCGTCTTTTACCTTATTCGCTTCAAAGGTACTTCAATCTGAAAATCAATAATAAGAATAATAATCAATATCCAATCAAATTCATTCAAAACACAATCAAACTTCTTCGATTGATAAATAAGAAAATCGATACTGTACCGACTTCAATATTCCAAACTGACCAAAGCTGCTATCTCGCAACTCTGTTGACTTCACTTCAATCTAACAGAAGAAGTCATAAGGATCAATATCGACATCAAAAGCTCAATCAAACTCGATACGATCAAAACATCGCAACGATATCCAAAACTCAAACTGACGGCATAACGGCTATATTCTGACAAACCGGAAACGCAGACAGCATAATATCAATCAAATAAACTCATTCCAATCAACAAACATCCATTCCCAATCAATCCCAACACATCTCAAAATCCCCAAATTTTGAAATTCATAAGAAAATTCATATCAAATCCAATCGTCGTTATTTCATCGAACCGTCTTAGATATACTATCACAGCTATGTCAAAATCATCCTCTCCGAATATAAATCAATTCTAAAGACATCCAAAAATTCAAACCTCTCAGAAATAAGATAAACTTACTTCCAAACGGAGCACTCGTCGTTGCGATCGCAGATATCAACTTCAGATCAAATTTCAACGGACGGATCGAGCTAAAATAGAAATCACAAAAGCTTGAAAGCTTTTCTCTCGCCTTCAATGGAGAGGAACCGATGAAGGGGATGAAGAGGGAACAAATGAGACTAAGTCAAACAAATTCCAAGACTAATCAATATAACAAATCCCATTTTTGCGTTTTAGTCCCTAAAAATTCTGAAAATTGCATTCTAGTCCCTGATCAAAATCGAATCGGCCCTCGACTTCTAAAATCTCTGATTATCTCAAATAAGGTCCATTAAGATAATTTTGGGGCATTACATACCTTGTCAGTAGATGGTTGGACACATAGGCTCGTGTCAGGTCACCAATATTAGTTGGACACATGAGCTCGTGTCAGGTCACTAATATTTGGTTGGACACTTGGACTTGTGTTAGGTCACCATCAGGGCATCTAGGTATGTCTGTCACCTCCTGTAGCGATAGCTCAGCGTGGTACATACCAAGGCCCAAGTTATTCTCTATCAGATATTCTTGACCTCGTGTCTTGATACCCAGTTCATTTGCACTCATGCGCATATAATAGTGTATACTCATACTCTCGTACTGAGCATGTTAGGCTCACTTCCGATTATTTTCTGTTGGCTGGATGTCCTATTCCATGGGGCAGTTGCAGGTAGTTCTCCAAGAGACAGGGAGGTTAGGTGGTGACCAAGGCTGGATAGCGGAGTTGACAACTAGGTTTTGCTTACCTGGTAGTTGACTTACTTTAATTCCGCAGCTTCTCTGATTAAGATTATTTTATTGATTAATTGAATGCTTAAGTTCTGATTAGTAGGTGATCATGGCGCTGGTCACTACAATATATATATATATATATATTTAAAGAAAAGAAAATAAAGGTGGTTGATCGATGAGAAAGATAAAGGTGGTTGATTGATGAGAAAATACAATAAAGGTGGTTGATCGATAAGAAATATAAGAATTTCGGTTGATGTTTGAATTCTAAAGAGAATGATCAAATTCAATAAAGGAGGAGATTTAGAGGTAGGAATGCGTTTTGTTGAAGAATTATGTACTTCTCTCGTTTTTGGTCCCTTATATTTTATTATAGCCATGAGATATGGCCTAACATTATTAGCTTATAAAGACCTATAGACCAATCCAAAATCGTCCAACATTTAGTGGAGAAGGGTACGAATGACAAGCCTATGGAATGTTTCAAGACAGATTAAGTGAAAGTGAGATGTGTGATACAATTGAGTGCAACCTTGAACTGAAACGCAATTGAGAATTATGATTTTTGACCGACACACTACACAAGTTTCATTGTCTTGATCAATCTTAGTTAAATTTTTTAGTCTTGAAGTTGCAGTGTGTGTGGCCTCGGGTTGCTAATCTCATTCTTAAGGAAATTAGTAATTAAACATGATTAATGGACCAAGGATCAGAAGTATTCAAAACAAGAATTTTTTTTAAAGTGGGGTGCGCTCGAGCGGCACTATTTAACCGCTCGAGCGCCCCCATGATGTCCAACCTTCGGGTTGGGCATAAAACAGTGGGCACTCGAGCTGCACAAATATGCAGCTCGGGCTCATCCTGAGCAGAATTCTTTCCCTGATTTATAGCTCCATTTCTTGACCCTTCGATCCAATTCAAACATGAAAGATCAATTCTAAGCATTTCCTTACATACAAATCAAGTTACAAACAAGTTTACAAGCATATTTTACATTCATTTAGTATCTTGAACCTCAACCAAAAGAACTATCTATACAAGGAATTACACAAGTTCTTCAACTATTATCATACGATATGTTGTCTAACATGTTTTATATATAATACATCATACTCGTCTGCTACAACCCGAGTCCACACGTGCTAAATCTCTCTCACGAGCTATCAAGGTCGTCTCTGATTAGCTCATGCCCCTCCTATTGCCATGCACACATACAAAACAAAGCAATAGCCGGATAAACTCCGGTGAGAAATCATTCTCAGTATAAACGACATATACATGTGATATTAACAATATCAATTCAAGATATAAATAAAAACGATAAGAGCTTTGTAAATCAACTTCAATCATCGAGACGTTTTAAGCCAATCACGGCCTCAAGATTCACATCTGAACCTCGGTACCAAGATTCGTATACGATCTTGATATGGATATATCCGGTCTTCTCATATCATAATCGATTCGATGACAAGATAATATCAATTAAAATCAAAGATCCACTACCTGTGATGGATCAACAACTCAAAGTGTAAATCAAGAACATATAAAAGATCAATTATGTGATTTTTTTTCGGGAATACTCAAGATTCATCAACCTCGAATATCGAATTCCCTTTCCATTCGATATCAATTTATACCTTTCAATCTCATCTCGGTTCTTGAAGGCTTCAAATCTGAAATATATTGTCAAGAATATATATATCAAACTCTATTCAAACTCATATAAAAAGCTGCTCAACTTCATCATTCCATCCTCAACGAAAACGACGTCAAACCTTGTTCTAATCTTCTTCGATTTGCAAGCGGAGTTCTCGAGTTGATAAAGCCCTTATCCAAGCTGAAATGAAGTGTTTGAAATCAAATAATCTCAGCTATGAACTAATATAAACTTCAGCTCCAACACCAGAAGTCAAAACAACTTCAAATCCAAAGCTGACGGCATAACGACTGAAAAATCGGTAATCGAAACTATATCGAACTCGAATAACAATCTAACATACTTCAACCAACTCATATCAGCATATATATACATCATATCAGACGTGATAGGGTCAAATACATGCTGCACAATCATAAGAATTGTAAACAACGTCCGTTCTTCAATCTAACTTCGATACGAGAAGGCATAGAAATTCAAGAATACATATTCATATTCATTTTTTATTTCTACCAACATCACCATCTCGAAACATGTTGGAAAATGAAGAGACTTACATCAAATTGTAGCCTTTGAAGAGAAGATCGCAACGCTATGTCCAAAATTAAAATCGGATAACCGGATCAAAAGATACGAAGGATTGAAGATCGAACTTAGATTTCAAAATATGAATGTCTCGACTTGAGCTGCTGAATTTCTAAAGAAAGGAGGATATACACGTATAAAGGCTGACTAATCAAATGAGAATTGGATATATTCAAGCCAAATTGCATTTTAGTCCTTAAAACTTCCACAATTTGCAATTCGGTCCCCGGAAACTCAAAATAATTCAATTTCAATCCTAATTAATTTAAGAATATTAGAATTTAAATAAAAACTCTAAATATTCCCAAATTAAATAGTCTCGGATTAAAATTAAATAATTTTGGGTCTTTACAATTCTCCTCCTCTAAGATACGATTTTGTCCTCGAAATCTCCAATAATATGTATGAACATAAGATAAAGAAATGAGCAAAACAGAATAAGAATCACATCAGTGGAATAGCTCTGGAAAGAGTTGTCTCATATCCTCTTCAGCTTCCCAAGTAGCCTCATCAACTCCATGCCGACTCCATTGAATCTTCACCAATGGAATGGTCTTCGTACGGAGTTGTTTTTATTTTCGATCAAGTATCTGAATCGGCTGTTCAAAGTTGCTGAGAGTTTCATCGAGCTCTGCTTCATCAGGTTGCAAGATATGAGATTCATCAGGCTGATACTTGCGAAGCATAGAGACATGGAATACATCGTGAATACCAGATAAAGATGGAGTAAGAGTGAGTCGATAAGAAAGATTGTCTATCTTCTCGAGAATCTCGTACGGACCAATAAATTGTGGAGATAATTTCCCTCGCTTTCCAAATCTAACTGTGCCTCGGAAAGGTGAGATCTTCAAGAATACTCTGTCTCATTTTTCAAAACACAACGGTCTTCGTCTGATATTGGCATACTTCGCTTGTCGATCTTGTGCCGTTTTCATTCGTTTCTGAATCATTTTTACCTTCTCAGTCATCTCTCTTATCATATCAGGTCCAATATCAAGAATTTCAGATACATCATCTCAATAAAATGGTGATCTACACTTCTTCCCATATAACACTTCAAAAGGAGCCATCTCAATACTTGTTTGATGGCTATTGTTATATGAGAATTCCACCAGTGGTAATGAATCTTGCCAAGTAGTGTTAAAATCTAACACTACAGCTCTAAGCATATCCTCAAGTGTT
Organism: Henckelia pumila; assembly: GCF_033568475.1. Classification (NCBI taxonomy): domain Eukaryota; kingdom Viridiplantae; phylum Streptophyta; class Magnoliopsida; order Lamiales; family Gesneriaceae; genus Henckelia; species Henckelia pumila. The sequence continues at coordinate 48,935,532 of NC_133123.1, forward strand.
TGAATAGTTCGTTCAGATTGTCCATCAGTTTGAGGATGATAAGCAGTACTCAAATGTAATTTCGTACCTAGAGCTTGTTGCAAACTATGCCAAAAATGTGATGTAAATCAAGGATCTCTATCAGATACAATAGACTTAGGCACACCGTGTTGTCTTACCACTTCCTTGACGTATAAATCTGCCATCTGATCGTGTCTATATGTCATTTTATACGGAATAAAGCATGCGGATTTTGTCAATCGATCGATAATCACCCAGATAGCATCGCATCCTTGGGATGATCGTGGTAACTTTGTAACAAAGTCCATGGAAATGTTATCCCATTTCCATTCAGGAATGGACAAACTGTGCAGTAAACCACCTGGTTTCTTTCTTTCAGTCTTCACCTGTTGGCAATTCAAGCATTTAGCTACAAACTCAGTCACATCAGACTTTATTTGTTTCCACCAGTACTGATTTTTCAAGTCGTTTTACATTTTCCTACCTCCAGGATTAATACTGAATCAACTGCAGTGAGATTCTTTCAAAATATCATGTTTCAACTCAGAAATATTCGGCACAACAATATGGTTATTCATATAAAGAACCTCATCAGCACTGACCGTATATTCAGATTGATGTCCTGTTCTGACCATCTCAATCGACTTCTGAATACTTTGGTCTTGTTTCTGTGCTTCTCTGATTCTAATCAATAAATCTGGTTCAACTCGAATATATTTCACATTTGTTTCAAATATTAATCCAGAAGTACAACAATCATCTACCAAATTAGAAATACCAATATTAGATAGAGAAAGAGAGCATATCTTTCGACTAAGCGCATCAGCAGCTGCATTGGACTTTCCTGGATAATATTTAATTTCAAAATAGAAGTCTTTCAATAAATCGAGCCATCTTCGTTGCCTCATGTTCAATTCAGACTGTGTAAACAGATATTTCAGACTTTTATGGTCAGAAAATATTTCAAACTTCTCACCTTACAGATAGTGTCGCCAAATCTTCAATGCAAAGACAATAACTGCCAATTCAAGATCATGAATTGGATATTTGATTTCATGCGGCTTTAATTGTCTTGAGGCATACGCAACAACATGACCTCGCTGCATAAGAACACATTCTAGTCCCCTGTCAGAAGCATCACAATATACAACAAAATCACCAGTACCTTAAGGAATTGTCAAGACTGGTGCACTCGTCAATCTTTTCTTTAGTTCAAGGAAACTGGCTTAACACGCGTCAGACCAAATATACGGTGCATTTTTCTGTGTAAGCTGAGTAATAGGCTTCCCATAGAAGAAAAATCCCTGATAAATCGACGGTAATACCCCGCTAAGCCCATGAAACTTCGTATCTCTGGCACAGATGTAGGTCTCGGCCAACTAATCACAACTTCAACCTTACTCGGATCAACTAAAATACCATCACCTGAAATTATGACCCAAAAACACAACTTTCTGCAACCAAAACTCACATTTTGACAGTTTTGCATATAATTTCTCTTCTCTCAATGTTTTCAAAATAATTCTCAAGTGGTCAGCATGATCACACAGATTCTTCGAATATATCAAGATATCATAAATAAATATAATAACAAAATCATCCAGATACTTTTGAAATACCCAGTTCATCAATCCCATAAACACTGCTAGAGCATTGGTTAAACCAAAAGGCATGACAATAAACTTATAATGTCCATACCTGGTTCTAAATGCAGTTTTAGGGATATCTTCATCTCGTACCCTCAACTGATGATAACCAGATCGTAGATCAATATTTGAATATACTGAAGAACCCTGCATCTGATCAAAAAAATAATCTATACGAGGTAAAGGATATCGATTATTTACCGTTGTGAGGCCTAGATTCTAATCATGCAATCTCAGGGTAATTAAATTAATAAACTCAATTAAAAGAATAGGATTAAAGAATTCAAATTTTTTTTTTTTTTTAAAGGTGGTGCTTGCTCGATCGGTAAAATCTTACCGACCGAGCGGGCCAAAGATTCCAGTTCTGTGAGACCTCGTTTCTAATCCACTAATATCAGAGAAGCAAGCGATATGTAAACAAAAAACCAATAATATATATTTTTTTTAAAAAAGGAGGCTCGCGCGCCCACACTGACATCAGCGCGCCCGCGCCTAAGCCCCGCAAAAACCAGTGCGCCCGCGCTTATGCTGCGCTAAGACTAGGGCGCCCGCGCCCATACCTCGCAAGGAGGCTGCGCGCCCGCGCCGTCCCCTCGCCCAGAAGAGTGAAGGCACTGAAATTTACTCCATCAAAACCTAAACACTTGCATTAAGAGTATTTGACATGCCAAAACAATACAAGAAAGGTTTAGGGAAGAGAAACATTCAATACGGTAGCACCTACATCTATTCTTGCTTACAAAACAATTACGAGAAGTTCGAATGACTAAACATGTTCGCAAAACATAACTAGGTTGACATGCTGATTCGACTTCTAAATGAGTCTTACTTCTATCTCTTGCTCTGGATGCTAATTAGCATATCTCGCTCCTCTAGACTTTGAGCAATCATAATGAATATGTTAGTACACATACAAAACAAAGCAACAGCCGTGGTTATAACCAGGTCTATGCTGACTTGATCCTGCCCTTCCTGTTGCCAAGTACACATACAAAACAAAGCAACAGCCGGATAACCGGTGAGAATGATAATCCCAGTAAAAGCAACATATCAAGTAATACAACAATAAACATGCTTCCAAGACAACAACACAATCAATAACAACGTAATGAAATGCATGTCTTTAAACCAGGATATCAAGTCTGATAAACAAAGGATTGCTGCTGTGCTTTTGGGATCCCGAGGATGAGATCATGTGACGACTCACCGACTCTCCCAATCGAGGTGGTGCCACATATCTCGCTCCTCTAGACTTTGAGCAACCATAATGAGTATGTTAGAACTAGGCGATACGACTACGACCTAGGCCACTCAATCATAGTTCTCAAATGTCCAAACAAAAAGGGCGGTTCTGCCCGCTAAATCAACGTAGGCTCAAGATGAATGCAGAACAGAAACATAAACATAAGCCACATAAACAACTCAAATAACAACCCAAAATACAAGCTCCACATGCTAGAACAAGTATTGATGCAATATGTGATTTGAAAGGGAAACTCGAGAACCAACTGTCCCGAGTATGCTATCCCGCTACGATGACTGCTTTTACCTTTCAATGTCATAGATCCAACTCCGAACAAGCTATAACAAAAGATTGTATCAACGACTATACAACCTAAACAACAACAACGGTTCAAGGTAAAACTCTTTACCGATCTTCGTCCAACTCTTGACGATCAAAATGTTGTTAACTTTGGCTTGACAAACTCCAAACGAATCTGTCCAGAGACAAAAAGTGATCAACAACAACGTTAAACTCAAGCAAAAGTCCAACAACCCAAAAACGGTTCAAATCTCTAATCTCAAACCGGCGGCATAACGGCTATAACTGAACAAACCGACAACGCAGACAGCAGTTCAATATTGATAACAACTCATAACAAAGCCAATACACCCATATCAAGGCAATTCCAACAAATCTCAAAACCACATTTTCGAAAATGGCTTCCAAAAATCATAACAAATCCGAACGTCGCTCTAATTCAAAACCGACAGATAATAAACGATCAGAACTCTGTCTAGAACAACATACTAGAATCTAAATCGATTCTAACAACCTCCAAAAAACAAAACATATCCGATCGGAGAAATACTTACAATATAACAGAGCTCTCACTTCAGTGATCGATAATCTGCCTTCAGAATTAATTTCTAACGGACGGATCGACCGGAAACCGAGATTGGAAAAGCTTGAAAGGCATTTCCCCAAGCTTCAATGGTGCTTCACGGTTTGGGGAGGAAGAGTAAGACCTTTCCCAATCAATTCCAAGTGTAGGTAATATATAAAATCCAATAATTGCATTTTAGTCCTTGAAAAATCCAATTTTTGCAAAAAGGACCCTGATCAAAATCAAGTCGGCTCGTGAACTCTGTAATCTCCGATTAACTCAAATAAACTCATTTATGATAAAAACGGGGCGTTACAAGTTCTCTGTCCAAGAATCAGGACCCCTCGCTCGATCGGTAAAATCTTACCGATCGAGCGAGCATAAAAATTCACATACTCTGCCTCGCTAATAAAGGTGCTCGCTCGATCCGCAAGAATTCACCGATCGAGCGAGACCCTCTGCCCAGAAAAATTCTGGTTTTCTTCTCCAATTTCAATTCCATTCAATCCACAATAACAACATCAAAATCCCATTCAACAAGATACAACATAAATGTAATGAGTTATACAAACCTCACAAAATAAAGCATGCATAATAAGGTCCATCTAGTTCGAACTTATTCAATACAAAAAGGAGTTCAATTACAAAGTGACTCCTAACATCCAAGCCTCACTCTATTCTCTCAATCCTCTAGCCATGTTGTCTCTGATTCGTTCCTGCCCCACCTGTTGCCAAGTACACATACAAACAAAGACAACAGCCGGATAATCCGGTGAGAATAATATTCCCAGTAAAAGAGACTGACATGCAATCAAATAAACATATCAATTCATATAAGAACTCGTTTCCCATATAATCAAATAATCCAATCAAGTACTGTATTTAAAATGATATGCATGTCTTTAAACTTCTGGATTATTAGACTCAGACAATCAATGAATTTCTTCTATTCTTTCTTTCTTCGGTTTGGGATCCCGAGGTTAAAACATCTGAAAGAGTGGGTGCCCGGTGAGCCAACTTGTGGCTAAGGGCTTTGATGACTCTTTGTATAAACAATCTTTTGTTTAATATAATTTACACTTTTATAATTGGCAATGACTTTATCTTTCTTCATATTGTTATATTGTGATATACTATTGTTGTTTTGATATAGACCTTGAATATACTATAGTGTATGTAAGATGTGGTAGCACATGGGGATGGCTATCATGAAACACATTTTATAGTCACTGTATATTCTAAATTGTTCCTAGTCGATTGAGCCGTCCGATAATAAGGATAAGGATCGCTCGAGTTTGAGACTAGCATTTGCGATGCAGAGTACCACGTTTCATTGGTAAGGAACATAGAGATGTTCGAAGCATGCAAATGGATATTCATACGATGAATGATCGAACTACCCTATCCGGACTTTCCAAGTGGTTATCACTTATCGAGTGGATAAAGTCCGCGGTTTTGGTTGTACACCATTAGTCCTTACTACTTGAAACATCATTGAGACTCTATATGCTAGTACTGTGCTTTGACTCGTTTACCGACCCTATTGGGGTCATCAGGTGTCGGGATTGGGTACAGTTACAACACATATAGGAGTCGATGCTTTGTTGTCAAGGATTCACCACATACTTGCGAGTGTGGATATCCTATGCGATCTGAGGAGATATTAGTGTGACGAATCTCTGGCCAGAGTACATGATGTGTTTTAAGAAATGGTTTCTTAGTAGCACATGCGATGTCACTATTTGATCTTCAAGATGCGTTGCATAGTTATCGAATCTCGAACGACTCTCGATTTACCAATGGTTGTTGATTCGATCGGGATATATGGATGAAGGGACCATACTGTACGCTAACCAAAATCTATTGGTTCTTGCAGGCACTATCAGTGATACCTAGGGAATCATGGGGCGATGTTGCTAGGCGCTCTTACCATGATTCGATGGGCAAGTCGGAAATTGTTGTTTTGAGTCACAAGGAGTTGTGAGCCCACGGCTAGCTGTATCCCTGAACCATTGAGGGTCACACAGAGTAATGGATTTTTAATCCCCGTTGAGATAGTTAAATTTAAAGAGTTAAATTTAATGAACAAAGAAGTTGGACTTCTTATTTAAGAGTAGAGGAGTAAGATTTCCTAAAATGACATAGGGATGGGCATTTTTGGAAATCACTGAATTCGGATTCAGAAAAAATTTATCTTAACTTTAAAAGGTGCAGAAATGGTTTCTGTGCACATTGGTGAAATCGGTTTATCAATCGGAGTCATGATGAATTTTATATTAATTTCTGAACATGCGGGCTTTGCTTGTCGGGCTTGAACTTATGACTAATGGGCCCTAAGCTGTTAGCGGCCTACATTATAAATAAGTTATTGCAGTACAGAAATTACACACAACAGGTCACAAAATTATTTTCGAAAAACCCTATTTTTCTAAGTGTGGCCGCCGCCCCCCCTTTCCCCTCTGCTCGGAAAAATCCAGTCTGTGAATTTTGAATTACAGTCTGGTTTAACGGATCAAATTCGTTAATTCTCTTCGTAGAAACTTCTGATAGATTTTCTAGTGCAATCTATCAGAGGGATTAAATATCCGTTCGTGGACCTGATTGAAGAACAGTTCGTCCATCAGTTCCAGAGATATACAACAAGAGCAGAGCAATCTGTTGGTGTCCAAAATCTCGATTCGAGATTGGAGGTAAAAATTTATAACTGTTATTTAATTTTTACACACACAATTTAATCGTAAAGTTTTGATACCCAATATGGAATCGTTCCATATAAAAATTTTAAACTTCCGCTGCATCGGGTATTAATTCTGATTGATCTGATCGCCGCGTTCTCCAACAGTGGTATCAGAAACAGGTTGCTCAGATCAAGCGATTAAATTAATCGATTGTACAAAAAATTTTAAGCCTTGGTTTTTGAAACAAAATAAATATATTAAAAATAAAAATTTTTCGGGCAAAACCCGTGCAGCGATTGGATCACTGCCCGGGGGAGGGGCAGCGATGGTCGCTGCCCCAAGCAGCGCACGGCGCTGCCCAGCGCAGCGCTAGGCGCTGCGCAGGGCGGCGCACGGTGCTGCGCAGGGCGGCGCACGGCGCTGCCCTGGGCAGCGATCAAGTCGCTGCCCGGCCCGAGCCCCTTTGGGGCGCGGGCAGCCCGGGAATGTTCCGGGCGGCGCGCGAAAAATTAATTTTTAATTTTTAAATTAAAATTTTAATATGTTAAAATTCTATTTTTGGTCCGATCGAAAATTGTTTTTGATTGGTCCACGAGGCATCGGATCGAATTGTTCGAGTCCGAAAATTTTAAAATTGATTTTTGGATAAATTTGAATTTTTGGAAAATTTATAGATTTTATCCGTTAAATCAGATTTTATGAAATTAATTATTTTTGGTACAATTGATGATAAGATATGATCTTATGGATATATTGAGTAAAATATGATTTTATGTATAAAATTGGATTTTATAGATAAAATATGATTTTATTTGATAAAAAGATAAAATATGATTTTGTATGTAAAATAAGATTTTATATATGGATTATGATTTTATCCTTTTAATTTAAATTGCCACTGCATGTTATCCAATAAATTAATTTTGAATTAAATGTTATTGGATAAGGATGATAGATTGCCATGACCAATTTTGTAGGTGTATGTTAGGAATTTACATTTGTTTTTATTGTTGTTGGATTTATTAATGGGCCTGGTTTGTGGCCCAATATGAATTATCATATGTAATAAAAGTGGGCCTGGTTTATGGCCCGTTCCCACCCCTTAAAATGTATCCCCTACTTGTCATTGTTATTTATTGTAAATACATTAGATTTAGTGGGAGATGAAGATTTGAAGACGGAGGTGGGCCCAGCAGACAATAAAGACAGAAGAAATGTAAATTGGAAGCACAATGTAATAGGATTGCATTACATACTGCATATTACCTAGGATTGGACTAAGACTCGTGATTGGCAACCACGGGTCGATTAGAAATGGAATCGATCATCCTATATAATATGTGATATTATTGTTGTATGCATGTTTTAGACTAAATTGTGTGAATCCGACAAGCATACAAAATTTTAAAAATGATGAGACAAATTTTCAAAATTAAAATCCCTAGTTTTAAATATGATTTAAAATTGATATCAAGATAAATAAAGGAAATTTAAAATTGTTTAAATGTTCCTACCTTCCATCAACGATTAATGTATGAGATGCTACCCGCGGATACGGTCCGGCTCATATTATTGGGGGGGCCCGTTCGTCGGAAAGCTGTACATTGGATCGACACATGTTGTAAGTTGGGTGGAACTCCCATGGGATCGGCTCATATTATTGGGGGATCCACATGGCGACCGTCCATCACAACATAATATTGATGGGTCATCTTGACATGTCACAATAAACGGCGTCATATTATTGGGCCCTTATTGGACATGAGGTAAAAACGTGGAGGTTGCTTTGGAAGCAATTGGGCTCTACCTTTTGAAAATAATGGTTGGCTGATATTATTCGGGACCATAGTTTGTCAATTGGACTCCATGTTCTCACTAAGGAAAAGTTTCCCGTTTTCACTAGAGGGTAGTGAAATCGTTAAAATAGTGGGAGTGAGATTCATAAAATAAATTTCGCCTATTTTATGTCTTAGTAAATTAATTAAACAATCACTGATATTTGTCTGTTTCTTTTCAGTATTTCATAAAGATGAATTCGCGTAATCCACTTTTCTCGATCCTCGAACAAAATAAATTGACTGGCGCAAACTATACGGAATGGTTCCGTAAGTTGAAGATTGTCTTGACTTCGGAGAAGATGCTCTACGTGTTAGAAAAATCTCCTCCGAAGGAAGCACCAGCTGATGTAAGTCCGGAAGAGTTGGCCAAACTTGATACATGGTGGGACCATGATATCAAGGCCAAATGCTATATGCAAGCCTCGATGTCTGATGAACTCCAGAGGCGATTTGAGGATACCATGAATGCTGCTGACATTCACGTACAACTCAAGGAACTTTTTGGGGCTCAATCGAGAGCTTAAAGGTTCGCTACTGTAAAAGAGCTAATGACGTGTCGCATGCGTGAAGGGACTTCGGTCCGTGATCATGGGGTACGAGTGATTTGGCTCATACAGAAGTTGGTAACGCTTGATTTGGTGTTGGAGCATGAACTCAACGTGGACTTACTACTTCTATCTCTTCCTTCTTCGTTTGACGGATTTGTGGTGAATTTCAATATGAACAAGATAGAGGCCTCCCTTGAAGAGATGGTCAATATGCTTGTAACATATGAATCCACTTTAAAGAAGGATAAACCGGCTTTCTTGGTGGGCTCCTCTTCTTCTGCTAAGAAGGGGCCAAGTACAAAGGGTAAGAAATGTTCTGCCCCCCCAAGAAAATCGAACCGGAGAAGAAGTACAAGACAAAGGCTTCAAACATGGAAAAGTCCAAGGATGTTTGCCATTACTGCAAGAAGCCCGGTCATTGGAAACGTAACTGCAAGGAATATCTAGAGCAGTTGCGAACTGCAAAGGGTATGTTCTATATTGAAATAAATGTTTCACTTAATACTACTTCTTGGATATTGGATACCGGATGTGGATCTCACATTTGCAATGATTTGCAGGTGATGACAAGAAGTCGCAGGCTTAGAATGGGTGAGACCCAGCTGAGGCTCGGAAATGGTTCCAGAGTTAAAGCTAAAGTTGTGGGAGATATTTATTTAAATTTGCAGAACGGTTTTAAGTTACTTTTGAGAGATGATTTATTTGTTCCAGATTTGATTAAAAACATTATTTCTGTTTCTATGCTTGATAGAGATGGTTATTCTTGCAATTTTGTGAATGGGATTTGCAATATTTACAAGAATGAATGTTTGATTGGAAATGGACAACTTGAAAATGATCTATATAACTTAAAACTAAAAGACGTTCCAATAAATTATGTTGATAAACCGGCAACAACAAACAAAAGGAAAATCGATAGTCAAAACCCGGCAAACCTTTGGCATGCTAGGCTAGGTCATATTTCCTCAAGGAGGATGAACAAGCTAGTGGGAGAGGGCATGTTTGATATGTCTGATATTAACTCTCTACCTACTTGTGAATCCTGCCTGAAATGAAAAATGACTAAATCTCCTTTTAAGGGGAAACCTGAGCGTAGTCAAAATCTGTTGGATTTGATCCATACAGACGTTTGTGGTCCATTTAGAATTGGTACTCAATATGGCCACACCTACTTCATTACCTTTACTGATGATTATTCTAGGTATGGGTATTTATATTTAATGAAATATAAGTCTGAAGCATTTGAAAAGTTCAAAGAATTCAAGGCTGAAGTAGAAAACAAGCTGGGTAAAAGTATTAAAGTATTTCGATCGGATAGAGGTGGAGAATACTTGAGTACCGAGTTTTTAGACTATCTGAAGGAGAATGGGATTCTCTCTCAGTGGACTCCAACTATGACACCACAGCTGAATGGTGTATCGTAACGTCGTAATCGAACTTTGTTGGACATGGTTCGATCCATGATGAGCTTCACTGAGCTTCCACCTTCGTTTTGGGGCTATGCGCTTGAAACGGCGGTATTGTTGTTGAACAACGTCCACACTAAAGCAGTGGACAAAATACCATACGAGTTATGGAATGGCAAAGATCCTAAGTATTCGTACTTGAGGATTTGGGGATGTCCTGCTTACGTGAAGCAGACAGTGGGAGATAAGTTGGATAGTCGATCCACCTTATGTTATTTTGTAGGGTATCCGAAGAATTCAATCGGATATTATTTCTATCATCCTGCTGAAACAAAGGTGTTTGTTTCGAGGAATGCCACCTTCTTGGAGAAGGAGTTCTTATCGGATAAGAAAGGCGAGATGATGGAACTCGAAGAAATTCGAGAAGAACCCAAAATACAAAATAACGATCCTACACCTCAGGAACCATTGATAGACACGCCTATACCTAGAAGATCCGAAAGGACTTCTAGACCTACTATTCGATATGGTCTTCTTCTTGAAGGGGATCAAGATGAACCCGATGTTGGATGTGATCCAAGAAACTTCAAGGAAGCAATTTCTGATGCGGATTCAAATGTATGGCTTGAAGCTATGCAGTCAGAAATAGATTCGATGCATACAAACAAAGTTTGGTCTTTAGTAGATCCTCCCGATGGAATTGTTCCAATAGGGTGTAAATGGATCTACAAGAGAAAGCTTGGGCCTGATGGTAAGGTATTGACCTACAAGGCGCGATTGGTGGCGAAAGGTTATACTCAAAGACAAGGAGTTGACTATGATGAAACCTTTTCACCAGTTGCAATGTTCAAGTCCATAAGAATCCTTATTGCCATAGCTGCTTGGTATGACTATGAGATATGGCAAATGGATGTGAAGACTGCTTTTCTTAATGGAGACATTAAGGAAGAAATCTATATGACGCAGCCTGAGGGATACACATCCATGGAAAGCGAGCATAAGGTATGCAAGCTTCAGAGATCAATCTATGGTCTAAAACAAGCATCAAGAAGTTGGAACCAGAAATTTGATGAAACAATAAAAGATTTTGGTTTCATCAAGAACCCGGAGGAACCGTGCGTGTACAAGAAAGTAGTTAAGGATGCTGTGACATTCTTAGTGCTTTATGTTGATGACATCCTACTCATTGGGAATGATGTAGGGATGTTGCAGTCAACAAAGATATGGTTATCAGGTAGATTCTCGATGAAAGATTTGGGTGAGGCATCCTATATTCTAGGGATACAGATCTATAGAGATAGATCTAAGAGAATGATAGGACTCACTCAATCAACCTACATCGACACCATATTGAAACGGTTTTCCATGGATGGGTCCAAGAGAGGACATCTACCTATGTGTCATGGAGTTTCTCTATCCAAGTCTATGTGTCCCAAGACTGATGAAGAGATAGAGAAAATGACACATGTACCATATGCGTCAGCCATAGTTAGTATCATGTATGGGATGATATCTACCAGACCGGATGTAGCATTTGCTCTGAGTGTCACGAGCAGATATCAAGCTAATCCCGGTCAAATGCATTGGAAAGCCGTGAAGGACATTCTTAAGTACTTAAGAAGGACTAAGAATATGTTCATGGTATATGGAGGAAGAGAACTAAAATTGGAAGGCTATACCGACTCTAGCTTCCAAAGTGACGTGGATGACTCGAAGTAAACCTCTGGATTTGTGTTCATGCTCAATGGCGGTGCTGTCTCTTGGAAGAGTTCCAAGCAGGACACCACAGCGGATTCCACCACTGAGGCAGAATACATTGCAGCATCAGCTGCTGCTAAAGAGGCCGTTTGGATGAGGAATTTCGTCCAAGAGTTGGGCGTTATTCCGGAAGTTGTTGGTCCAGTCCCGGTGTACTGTGACAACACGGGTGCCGTTGCTCAGGCAAAGGAACCAAGGTCTCATCAAAGATCCAAACACGTACTGAGGAAATACCACATCATCCGGTAGATTGTGGAAAGAGGAGACATCACTATCGAAAGAGTGGCCTCTGCAGACAATATCGCTGACCCACTTACTAAGCCCTTGCCAAGACCATTATTTGACAAACATCGCGAAGCAATGGGTCTACGTAGTATGACTAGTTGGCTTTAGGGCAAGTGGGAGATTGAAAGAGTGGGTGCCCGGTGAGCCAACTTGTGGCTAAGGGCTTTGATGACTCTTTGTATAAACAATCTTTTGTTTAATATAATTTACATTTTTATTAATGGCAATGACTTTATCTTTCTTCATATTGTTATATTGTGATATACTATTGTTGTTTTGATAAAGACCTTGAATATACTATAGTGTATGTAAGATGTGGTAGCACATGGGGATGGCTATCATGAAACACATTTTATAGTCACTGTATATTCTAAACTGTTCCTAGTCGATTGAGCCGTCCGATAATAAGGATAAGGATCGCTCGAGTTTGAGACTAGCATTTGCGATGCAGAGTACCACGTTTCATTGGTAAGGAACATAGAGATGTTCGAAGCATGCAAATGGATATTCATACGATGAATGATCGAACTACCCTATCCGGACTTTCCAAGTGGTTATCACTTATCGAGTGGATAAAGTCCGCGGTTTTGGTTGTACACCATTAGTCCTTACTACTTGAAACATCATTGAGACTCTATATGCTAGTATTGTGCTTTGACTCGTTTACCGACTCTATTGGGGTCATCAGGTGTTGGGATTGGGTAAAGTTACAACACATATAGGAGTCAATGCTTTGTTGTCAAGGATTCACCACATACTTGCGAGTGTGGATATCCTATGCGATCTGAGGAGATATTAGTGTGACGAATCTCTGGCCAGAGTACATGATGTGTTTTAAGAAATGGTTTCTTAGTAGCACATGCGATGTCACTATTTGATCTTCAAGATGCGTTGCATAGTTATCGAATCTCGAACGACTCTCGATTTACCAATGGTTGTTGATTCGATCGGGATATATGGATGAAGGGACCGTACTGTACGCTAACGAAAATCTATTGGTTCTTGCAAGCACTATCAGTGATACCTAGGAAATCATGGGGCGATGTTGCTAGGCGCTCTTACCATGATTCGATGGGCAAGTCGGAAATTGTTGTTCCGAGTCACAAGGAGTTGTGAGCCCACGGCTAGCTGTATCCCTGAACCATTGAGGGTCACACAGAGTAATGGATTTTTAATCCCCATTGAGATAGTTAAATTTAAAGAGTTAAATTTAATGAACAAAGAAGTTGGACTTCTTATTTAAGAGTAGAGGAGTAAGATTTCCTAAAATGACATAGGGATGAGCATTTTTGGAAATCACTGAATTCGGATTCAGAAAAAATTTATCTTGACTTTAAAAGGTGCAGAAATGGTTTCTGTGCACATTGGTGAAATCGGTTTATCAATCGGAGTCATGATGAATTTTATATTAATTTCTGAACATGCGGGCTTTGCTTGTCGGGCTTGAACTTATGACTAATGGGCCCTAAGCTGTTAGCGGCCTACATTATAAATAAGTTATTGCAGTACAGAAATTACACACAATAGGTCACAAAATTATTTTCGAAAAACCCTATTTTTCTAAGTATGGCCGCCGCCCCCCCTTTCCCCTCTGCTCGGAAAAATCCAGTCTGTGAATTTTGAATTACAGTCTGGTTTAACGGATCAAATTCGTTAATTCTCTTCGTAGAAACTTCTGATAGATTTTCTAGTGCAATCTATCAGAGGGATTAAATATCCGTTCGTGGACCTGATTGAAGAACAGTTCGTCCATCAGTTCCAGGGATATACAACAAGAGCAGAGCAATCTGTTGGTGTCCAAAATCTCGATTCGAGATTGGAGGTAAAAATTTATAACTGTTATTTAATTTTTACACACACAATTTAATCGTAAAGTTTTGATACCCAATATGGAATCATTCCATATAAAAATTTTAAACTTCCGCTGCATCGGGTATCAATTCTGATTGATCTGATCGCCGCGTTCTCCAACAACATCCACAATCACATCGACTCCCCTCTCGAGGTGGACATGGCATGCTTTAATCCTCTAGACTCAAGAGCATTATAGTGAGCTACTCGACAAGGTAGTAAATCGCCTACCAAGCTACTCAACTACAATCCCTATATCTTCTAATTCAAATTGAATAGATCAAGGCTCAATATGAATGCATATGTAATCTCATGCACTCAATATAAATTTAATCATATAATCAAATAAGCAATCAAAACATGCAGTATGTGATTTCTTCTAGGACACTCGAATCAATCCTGATTTGAGTTAATCATCCTATTCTAATTCGAAGTCGTCTTATACCTCTTCTTTGTCGTTCCAAAACTTCAATCTGAAAACAACAATTCTCAATTCAAAAACTATCCAATCAAGTTCATTAATCGATATAGAAAGACATCGATACTATACCGGCTCAACTCTTCCAAACTTGCCAAAAGATGCAACTCTAGCAACTTCAAGGACTCCCAATCAATCTATCAGAAGAAGTCACGGATCAAAATCGATATCAAAACTCAATCAAAACTCAATACGATCAAAATATCGAAACGATATCCAAAACTCAAACTGACGGCATAACGGCTATAAACTGACCAATCCGGAAATACAGACAGCCAAACAACAACTCAACATACTCATTCCAACCCTCAAACATCAAACCCAACACAAAATCAACACATCTCAAAATCATCATTTTCGAAAATGACAAAAAAATCATAACAATTCCGATCGTCGTTAGATCTTTGAACCGTCTTAGATATACGATCACTGCTAACTCATAATCATCCTCTCCGAATATAAACAAATTCTGACAACATCAATAAATTCAAACTTCTCAAAATTAAGATAAACTTACTTCCAAACGGAGCACTCGTCACTGTGATCGCAGATATCAAGTCAGAAATCAATTCTATCGGACGGATTGAGCTAGAAATGAAATCACAAAAGCTTGGAGAAGCTTTGGGTCGCCTAACATGGAGGAAACGTGCAAGAGGAAGAAGAAGAGTGTTCTCAAAGTCAATACCACCTTATAAATATCTAAAAAATCTCAATTTTGTGTTATAGTCCCTGAAAAATCCAAAAATTGCAAAATAGTCCCTGATCAATAAAAAGTCGGCTCTCGAATTCTGAAATCACTAATTATCTCAAATAACATCAATTAAAATAAAAATGGGGCATTACAACCGTTGTCTTGTTCAGTTGTCTATAATCGATGCAAAGCCTCATGTAACCATCCTTCTTTCGTTCAAATAGAACCGGAGCGCCCCAGGATGAAACGCTCGGTCTGATGTACACTTTGGCAAGTAGATCTTCTAACTGCTCTTTCAGTTCATTCAATTCAATAGGAGCCATACGATAAGGAGCTTTACAAATGGGTTGGGTATGTGGCATTAGTTCAATACTGAAGTCTACCTCTCGAGTCGGAGGTAATCCTGGAATCTCATCAGGAAAGACATCAGCAAATTCACTAACCACTGGCAAATCAGCCAATTTTGGGCTAGTTTTCATCATATCAACTGCATATACAAGAAAGCCCTCTGCTCCTCTCTGCAATAAACGAGTCATTGAAAGAACAAATATCAAAGGAATTCTGGCTCGTGAACCCTTATGATGTGACGATATTTTCCTATATTTATGTGTATTAATTGGTGAGATTAGAAGAGTTTGCCTTTATTAAATTCATTGTATAGTTACTAATGAATGTTTTTGGTTTAATTTAGGAAAATAAGGAAATGAGCAAAAAGATAGAAGAAGAGTGTGCAACAAAGATCCGAGCCATGCAATGAAGAAGAGAACAAGCACTGTTGAGGAAGGATGATGCGCATAACAGAAGTTGGAAGCGCGTTTGCGCTTGATTGGTTGTCGTTTGCACTACTTGTTGTGCAAACGCACTACTTGTTTGCTCTTGGAACCGTTTGCGCAAGAAGGAAACCATATGCGCTGATGTGATTTTTGCGAGATAAAAGAGGCCGCTCGATCGGCAGATTTCTACCGATCGAGCGGTGCCAAGCAATTGGAAAACAAAAGGATGTCAAAAGTATGCTCGCTCGATCGGTCAATCTTTACCGATCGAGCAAGATATCGGGCGCAGGAAAAAATAAAAATTGGAAATTTAAAACTCTTATTTTGCAGGCTTTATTTCGTGGGTTTTCAAGGCCATTTAAATAAAATATTGAGACGCAAAAAGGGGGATCGACGCAGAGAGAACGCAGATATTGGAGACGGCTACAGACGGAGAGAAGAAACATCTGGCGGCTAGTTTTTATATTTCTTGTTATTAGTTTTAATTCATTTAGTTTTTGTACTTGGTTAAGGAAGATGAAACCCTTGATTTTATTTACTTTGTGTGATTTTGATTTTTAGTGTTTAATTCAATTTGAGTATCAATAGTTGTTCTGATTTATTTCATGTTTGTGTGTTTGATTATTAGATTGATCACCTGATAATTCTTTTGTACAATCTACCGCTAAATTAGAATTCAAATCCGTAATTGTTTGAACCATCTAATTTGTGAAGCAACTATGATCAATATTTTCTGCTGTTGAATATGTTAAATCATAGGAACAACAATTGACTAGATTAAATACAATCGCTGGTATTTGTGTTGTCTAGATTCATCAGTTTTACTCATTTAATGCTACCGTGGATTTGAATCTAATCGCTGGTATTGGGTTAATTTATGGGGTAAGGGTTAACTTAGAACGCTGGTGTCTAGTTAACAAAAATTAAGGTGAAACAGGAATTAAATTTCCAATGATGAATATTCAATGTGAATTAATTATTTTTAGGGAATCGATGATCGAATGAATAATTTCAAGGGTGTAGTCGACCGATACCAAGTCTCGTTAATTTATTGATCTTTCTTATTTTAATTCTTGCATAGTAGTTAGTAAAATCAAAAAAACCCCTTTTATTATTTTCAGTATTTTAAGAACACTATTTAAATTTCACCTTCTTCATGGGAATGATTCCTACTCTTGCTACTACATATTTATTTGTTTGAGTTGAGTTGAGTTGAGTTAATTTGGGCGCGATACGACTACCTTACCATAGAATTTCCATTCAGTTGCCATCTCTGGTCTGAATCTTACAACCTTCTAAAAGAAATCAACTGTAGTCTTGTACTTGGTTAACAGATCGATACATATAATACAATCAAAGTCTGACAAACCAAGCACTATACAGTCTATTTCAATCTCGTTACCCTCATACTGCAGCATACAATTCCTAACTGATTTCACAGATATGATACCGCTCCCCAGAGGTGAAGAGATTGATACAACAGTAGATAATGATTCAACAGGCAATGAATGTGCTAAAACAAATTGCTCAGAAATAAACATGTGTGAAGCACCTGTATCTACTAACACATAAGCAGGATAACCATGAATAAAGTAGTTACCTGCAATCACATGATCAGGTGTCGCCTGTGCTTGCTCCTCAGTCAGTGCAAACACTCTAGCCAGTTGTCTAGGAGGCTGATTAACTATGTGACTTCCTCCTTCTCTGCCTTGTGATTGTGGCTGTGGTTGAAATGAGTGAACGGATCTTTCAGGCTGAGTTACTGATCGAGATTATCAAGTACCCTGTGAACTTCCGGAACCACGTTGTGGACATACTCGCGCAAAATGTCCGGTTTGATTGCATATATGACAACTGCCAAATACCCCTCTACATTGATCACTGGCATGTCGTCCACCATATTTATTGCAATACATACCAGAAGAACCAGAACTCTGTCCAGACTTGGATCGTCGTTGGCCACTAGAACCTGAGGAACTACTACTCGACTTCTTAAACTGCGTTCCCTTAGGCTTGAATAATTCCCTTCGACTGCTACTACTACCGCCTGCTTCAAATCAAGGTGGTGGTTGAGGAACCGGTGGTTGATCATAATATGGTACAGGTATAATTGATAGTGGTGTGAATGGTATTCCCTTCTATCTAACCAACCCCTCTTCAGCACCCTTGGCTTTGTCAAGTGCATCAGCAAGGTTTTTAGGTCTTTCGGTATTCACCAAGGTAAATATGTCCGGATTCAATCCATTCACAAAATGATCTGCCTTAGCTTCTTCATTTTCATCCACATGTGGCGCAAATTTCAATAGAGCTGAGAACTTGGCCACATAATCTTCCAAATTCAAGTTTCCTTGCTTCAAATTGGCAAACTCTACTCCCTTGTCCTTTTTGTACGACACTGGGAAAAAACGTTGATAAAATGCAGTTTTAAATAGATTCCAAGTTATTGTCAACCAGTTTTCACAGTCAACGGGATTCTCTGTCCCCTTCAAATTCGGAGGTTTAAATGATTGGAATATGTTCAACTGTGTCTCCATTGGAGTGGCAGTCACATCCATCAGATTCCCGGAAGTACTACCCTGTTCAGGTCGAGTAGCTTCAGTCACTTGAGGCACCATTCTGTTCTGGCACTGGAACAGCGTCTGTCTGTCTAGTCACTGCTCTTCAAGGCATATCTGATAATCAAACAGATTAATGCACAATTCAACAATATATCATAGACAGAAGTTTAATCTCAGTCCTCCTCTGATTAGCATACTCATGCCTTCACAATGGATCGAGTCTGATCAAGCATCTATCCGGATCCATTCTCAAATAACACATACTTGAAATCACTTCAGAGATTTTGGCAAATAGGTAATTCTTAAAGCAATAAATAAATTCAAATCATAATCGTTCTTTAAGAATAAATAAATCAGTCAAAAGGACACGATCTACCCCACTCATTCTAGTTCAGTCCAAGAACTTACGCTCTGATACCACCTGTTGTGGGGCTTCGGGTTGCTAATCTCATTCTTAGGGCAATTAGTAATTAAACATGATTAATGGACCAAGGATCAGAAGTATTCAAAACAAGAATTTTTTTTAAAAAAAGTGGGGTGCGCTCGAGCGGAACTATTTAACCGCTCGAGCGCCCCATGATGTCCAAACTTCGGTTGGGCATAAAACAGTGGGCGCTTGAGCTGCACAAATATTCAGCTCGGGCTCATCTTGGGCAGAATTCTTGCCCTATTTTATAGCTCCATTTCTTGACCCTTTGATCCAATTCAAACATGGAAGATCAATTCTAAACATGTCTTTACATACAACTCAAGTTCCAAACATGTTTACAAGCATATTCTACATTCATTAGTCTTGAACCTCGACCAAAAGAACTATCTATACAAGGAATTACACAAGTTCTTCAACTACTATCATACGATATGTTGTCTAAAATGTTTGATATATAATACATCATACTTGTCTGCTACAACCCAAGTCCACACGTGCTATATCTCTCTCACGAGCTATCAAGGTCGTCTCTGATTAGCTCCTGCCCCTCTTATTGTCATGCACACATACAAAACAAAGCAATAGCCGGATAAACTCCGGTGAGAAATCATTCTCAGTATAAATGACATATACATGCGATATTAAAAATATCAATTCAAGATATAAATAAAAACGATAAGAGCTTTGTAAATCAACTTCAATCATCGAGATGTTTTAAGCCAATCACGACCTCAAGATTCACATCTGAACCTTGGTACCAAGATTCGTATACGATCTTGATATGGATATATCCGATCTTCTCATATCGTAATCGATTCGATGACAAGCTAATATCAATTAAAATCAAAGATCCACTACCTGTGATGGATCAACAACTCAAAGTGTAAATCAAGAACATATAAAAGATCAAGTATGTGATTTTCTCCGGGAATACTCAAGATTCATCAACCTTGAGTATCAAATTCCATTTTCATTTGATATCAATTTATAACTTTCAATCTCGTCTCGGTTCGTGAAGGCTTCAATTCTGAAATATATTGTCAAGAATATATATATATATATCAAACTCTATTCAAACTCATATGAAAAGCTGCTCAACTTCATCATTCCATCCTCAACGAAAACGACGTCAAACTTTGTTCTAATCTTCTTCGATTTGCAAGCGGACTTCTCGAGTTGATAAAGCCCTTATCCAAGCTGAAATGAGTGTTTGAAATCAAATAATCTCAGCTATGAACTCATATAAACTTCAGCTCCAACACCAGAAGTCAAAACAACTTCAAATCACAAGCTGACGGCATAACGACTGAAAAATCGATAACCAAAACTATATCGAACTCGAATAACAATATAATATACTTCAACCAACTCATATCAGCATATATACATCATATAAGACGTGATAGGGTCAAATACATGCTGCACAATCATAAGAATTGTAAACAACGTCCGTTCTTCAATCTAACTTCGATACGAGAAGGCATAGAAATTCAAGAATACATATTCATAATCATTTCTGATTTCTACCAACATCACCATCTCAAAACATGTTGGAAAATAAAGAGACTTACATCAAATTGTAGCCTTTGAAGAGAGGATCGCAACGCTATGTCCAAAATTAAAATCGGATAACCGGATCAAAAGATACGAAGGATTGAAGATCAAACTTAGATTTCAAAATCTGAATGTCTCGACTTGAGCTGCTGAATTTCTGAAGAAAGGAGGATATACACGTATAAAGGCTGACTAATCAAATGAGAATTGGATATATTCAAGCCAAATTGCATTTTAGTCCTTAAAACTTCCACAATTTGCAATTTGGTCCCCGGAAACTCAAAATAATTCAATTTCAATCCTAATTAATTTAAGAATATTAGAATTTAAATCAAAACTCTAAATATTCCCAAATTAAATAGTCTCGAAATAAAATTAAATAATTTCGGGGCTTTACACAGTGAAGGTAAATTCCTTGATTTCTGAAGCACTTTTCATTCAATTGAGTATAATGAGTTTGGTTGGTGAATTTGGAGTAGATTGTGTCACGTGTAAATTGAACCCTTGAATAAATTTTTCTATATTTTGCCCGAGTACGATCAAAAGTTAAATTGTGGGAGGTTTGATAAATACAACAAATATTGTCGTTTGTGTCTCAAATTGTGTCGTTTTGTGCTTATTTGGCATTTATGCATCCTAGTTTTACGTTTATTAATAAAAAAATTTGTTTGTCATATCGTGATGATTAAAGCTCAAAAGGATGATGAAATCAGCGAAAAAGTCCACAAATGGATGTCATGTGAGCAAAGCCCGTGAAAAGTGTCAAAAACTTCAGAGGAAGAATTATCAAAGTTAAGAAAAAAGGAAAAAGAAGATACGTGAACTTACATGAGCATTGGATTGAAAGAATTTCATGAGAAAAACACTAGAGCACCCACTCTAGGCCCCACGCTCATGTGCTCCCGAGCGTGGGTCACAAAGAATTGCAAGAAAAATAATTGAAGCACCCACGCTAGGACTCACGCCTGCGTGTTTCTTTATTTTGTTCTTATGAAATAATTTCTTTATATTGAGACCACACGATAGAGCCAGACAATATTTGTTTGATATTTTTTTTATTTTCAAGAGATTATTTTCTCTGCTTTCAATTATCGATTGATGTTGATTTAATATTTCTTGTGAATAGATGGATCAACTAATCATATGTTTATTGGTTAATCACAAATCGAAAGAAGATTGATTAAAGATAGCTTTTAAGACGTGAATCAACATATGGTTAAACTGACTAGAAATAGTATTCGGTTTCATTATGCAATTTTAGATGAAAACTGAAATTCCATGGAAATTTAATGCATGTAAATCTAATTAAATTCAATTATAAATATTTGGCTGTTAGATTTATATAGGATTATTAATTCTAAAAATAGATTGATAATTAATTTAGGAGATTTCATTGTGATTGTTCAAGAATTTGATAATTAATTGGATTTTAATATGTGTCTACATAGTAGAGTTAGATAACGTTGTGTGTCTTAGTCCTTTTCTTGAATTTGAATCGTTACTTGATCATTAACTACCGTTAGCTTTAATTGACAATTATCCTAGTTAATTTAGATTTATAATTTTATTCTCCAGGTTTTATTTATTTTGTCTTTCTTAATTTAAGTGATTAAAATTCTAGTAATTAAATATTAGTCTCTGTGGGATCGAATCGAACTCTAATTCGAATATGTTATAACTTGACTAATTAGTCCACTTGTTATAATTCTCAACCGAAATATTCGTTCACTACTGTTGAATCCTGAATTTTGGTGATAACAAAACAATACATCGTTATTTTAGATAGGCCGCCATTTAATTGTATGCACAGGTAATCCACCAACGTCAAGACATCAGCTCACCAAGAGATATCAACTGAAGTTAACAGTATCAGCTGATCAAAGCATGTCAACCGCTACTTGTCAACCGAGCAAGACATATCTACCGGCTAAGATATCTACCGAACTTAGAAGGCGTTAAGATACACGCCACATTCAAAAGTCACAGATTCCCAGTTCTCGGAAAGTTGACAAGACAACTTTAAAAGCAAAGAACGAAGCATTTAAGGAGCCGTCTGATAAAGTAAGAAAGCCATAAATAGCATTTAATGTGAAGACACGTTGAATAGACAATTAAAGGCGCACCTAGTACAAGATATTCAGAAGATATTATCACTGCCTACTTATCACAAATTTACATCTGACATAGACATCTCCCTACCGTTGAAACATAAGACAAAGACGTTGAAGAAAATTGATATAAATATCAATGTCTCTCTACAAAGAAAGTGTGACACGACTACAAAGAATTTGCATACTTGAGCTCTTGAATCTACTTTGAATACTCGACTTCTCATTCAACCCTCAGCTAAAAAGCATATCCAATCTACAAGGAGATCTTTTCAAGGGTTACTCAAATCCAGCTATTGTTTGAAGAACACTATCTGCTACAAGGATTTGAGAGTCTAAGTCTTCAAGAAACTTAGATGCTTATCATTACCAACTGAAGAAAATTTTTGATAAGAGCTTTAAATCTTATCACTGTGAATCTAGGAGTTCCATCTTGGGCATTGGATAAGTCCTAACTTGGATCGGGTGTATTGCAGACGTTGTAATAACCAAAGTCTTCTAGTAAATCCTTTCGAGGTGGAAGAAAGGGTGACGTAGGAGATTGAGCTCCGAACATCCAAAAGCATATATTTTTTTATTTACGTTACTGAATTACAACATTCCACCATTATCATCTAGCATATTAAGAGTTGTTTCCGCACTATCATAAGTAGCTCTTATACTTATAGCAAGCTAACAGAAAATCGATTGAGTAAACTAACATTTTCTCAATCACATTGCATTAGAATTAAATATTATCATAAGTGTGTATTCACCCCCCCCCCCCTCCCTCCCCTTTACACACGTATTCGATCGCCAACAAGTGGTATCAGAGAGGATTTTTTTATTAGCTACTGATATTCATCATGACTTCTTTAAATAAAATTCCTATGTTCTTTAAAAAAGATTATAATGACTGGAAAATTCGTATGCAAGCACATCTTTCTGCTCGAGATGATGACATGTGGCACGTCATCACTGATGGACCCATGAAGATTCTAAAAATCAATACGGTTTCATCCATTTCAGGAGGCAAACCGCAGATGGTTGAAAAGCCCAGAGCAGAATGGACTAATGAAGACAAGAAGAAAGCAAATCTTGATAACGTAGCCAAGGACATAATTTACAAAACGCTGGATAAAAACATGTTTAGCAAGATCAAGACATGCTCAACTGCCAAAGAAATTTGAGAAAAACTTACTCAACTATGCGAAGGAAATGATCAAACCAAGGAAAACAAACTCACTGTAGCCATTCAAGTGTTTGACAATGCCAAAATGAAATCAGGAGAAACCATGGCTGAGTTTGATGAAAGATTTAGCAATATTATTTGTGAATTGATTGCTCTCGGAAAAATATACACTAACCGTAAAGTTGCTTTGAAGGTTATGCAAGCATTACCCAGAGAATGGGATGTCAAGACCATAGCCATGAGAGAATCAAAGGATCTAAAAAAACTAGAGCTTCATGATTTATTTGCGGATCTTAAAGCATACGAGTTTGAACTCGGAATCAGAATAGAGGAAGATCCATCAGTATTAAACCCCACCAAGGCATTGACATCAACCATCTCACCTTAACCGATGGAGGAAGCATCAGCAAAGAAGACAACTGAGCAGATGAGTGGTGAAGCAATGTCTCTCTTTATCAAAAGGTTTGGAAAATTTATGCGTAATAATAAAACAAAGTTTAAACCTTATTATAAACAGGACCATACAGAGGATGGTCTTGCATGTTTTAACTGTGGCAAGCAAGGCCACTTCAATGCATTTTGCACTAAGACAAAGAACGAAGAAAGAAAGCAGCATTATGAGAAAAATAAAGGCAAAGAAAGAAGAAGAAAGTTCCAAAAAAAGAAGGAAAAAAGAGTGCTAGTTGCAGACGAAGGTAAAAGCAAATGGGCAGAAATAGAGTCCGACTCATCCGATACAGATAGCTCATCCGAAGAAAGTGAGGAAGAGAAAGTTCAGTGTCTTATGACTAACTCACAACATAAGAAGACGACACTGAGTTATTTGACTTTAACTCGTCTGATTTTACACAAGAAGAACTCATTCAAGCACTTAATGAGATGGTCACCGAGTATAAGAAGCTTTCTACATCATTCGAGGAAGCAAAGACAGAAAAAGCATGTCTCATGGATAAGTCAATGGAATCTAGCTGGTTACAGCAAAAAGAACTTGATGGTCTAAGGACTAAGATAAACGTGTTAGCAGCTGAGAATGAAGATATGAAACGAGTATTCCAAGACACTTTTTATGAAAATCAAAAGTTGCTTAAAACAATCAACTCTTGGAATAATGCTTCTACCTCATTGGATAAGATACATGAGAACCAGAAAAAAGAAGGTGATAGAACCGTTCTTGGATATGGCTCAAATGAATGTACTCTTCCGAAGGAAAATACTCAATCGTATTCTAGTGGGAACGATCCTAATGTAATAAGATTTGTTCGATCGAGTACGATATATGAACATGCTGAACCAAAGATCTATGATGAACAGTCAAAGCGCTATGCGAGAAAAAGTAAGCATAAAGGACTGGGATATGTGGAGCCTAAGATTCCAAGGAAATGAGAGACATGGAGTAAACCTAGATTGAATGAACAAAGAATGGGAAACCAATCTAAGTTCAAGCAGTCGAGGTTTGAACCAAGTCAACCCAAGTACAGGAATCATCACGTGACACAGAACCGGCACTTTAATTGCTCGCCTGTTCAAAAATGATACAGACTTGACAACAAAGATCAAAATTTCAAACAATACACTGTAAGATCCAGACCACACACAAGTTGTAGTAGCATGTACCCGAAATCAGTGATTAAGGGATTAATCAACGCTAATTAAAATAGATTGGGTACCGGACGGATCGGAAGCTCCGATGCAGGATCAGACGTTCTGATCGAGATCGGAAGCTCCAATGGTATTACGTCAGGCATGACGTGTGGCAGGATCGGAAGCTCCGTTTAGGATCGGAAGATTCGATCACCCCTATCCGAAGTCAACCAGTGATATTTTGGCACATGGCAGATGAGGATCTTCGAAAGCTCCGATGGCAGGATCGGACATTCCGATCGAGGAACGGAAGTTCCGATCAAGGATCGGAGGTTCCGATCGTGGTCTATAAATAGAAGGCCGAGGCTTCATTTTGATTTGCCAATTCCAAGAATTCCCTCTCCTTTTAGATGTTTTCAAGTTGTTTTAGTCTTCTTAGGCTTGGCCCGGAGGTCGGCGAGGAATTCGGGAGTCTTAGCGCAGTTGTGCCCGAGTTCTGGAAGCATCGACATCAAAGGGCTAACGACGGACGAAGGTATAGCTTTTGCTTCCTAAAAATATTTAGGAGTATGCAATAGCTTAGTTAAGGCTTTTAGAGCACTTTAATGATAGTAGTATCATTTGGCAGTGTAGAGCAGACTATAGGCGTGGACCTAGAGTTGGTAGAGCTTGCACAGATTTGAGGTACGAAAGTACTGTTCGAGATATTCTGATTGAGTATGCATGTATTATATGACTGCATGGTTTATATATCATTGATTTATGCTGCATTCATTTGCATACTGAGCTATCTCCTTCGAGATGTCTATTAGTAGGGTTGTACCCTATCCTGTTAGTGGATGGACTTCCATGGCTTTGGGTCCGGTAAATCCACTGGTATTATGGTATGGGAGCCACCTCCTGAAGTGACGGCACAGCGTGCTACATACCAGGGCCCGGTCTGTCTTTGTATCTGATCCTTGATCTCGAGTTATAGGGAGTTCACTTTTCATGCATGTATACTCATACTCTCGTGCTGAGCGTTTTATGCTCACGTCTCGTACTCTATGTTTCTGGGCACCCTATTCCATGGGGCAGGTTTGCGATTGGACAAGGCGGGTGGATTTAGGAGGGACTAGTCAGTGGTTGGCCAGCTGGAGCTTCTTCTAGATTTTATTCCTGTTGTTATTTGGATTGATAGAGCTGTTCGATCTGGTTGTATAATATTTGGGTATTTACAGATTCCTTGCCTTGGGATTGTATAATGTTTTTGGTTTCCGCAGTTTTATTCTGATATCCATTTAATTAAGTTAATTGCATGCCTAAGTTCTGTTTAGTAGGTGATCCAGGTAAGGGTCACTACACAAGTACACATCGCACACCTCGACCGACTCAATTTATAGATGCACATACTGGTAAAATTGTTAGAGTAATTCATGTGTGGGTCCGAAAAGGTCTAATCCAGTTCGGACCCAAATAGATAAGGGTACCATGGTTATATAGTCTTCTTGCAGGTACTATCAGTAAAATCAGTCGAGAAGAATAGTCTAATGGAAAAGACAACATGGTATCTAGAAAGCGGATGCTCTAGACACATGACTGGAAATAAATATTTATTATCCGAAATCATACGATACAAAGGGCCTAAAATTATTTTTGGTGATAATTCAAAGGGTAAGACTGTGAATAAGGGTAAGATTACTCATGGTAACATTATTATTAATGATGTATTGCTTGTTGATAACCTATGTTATAAGCTGATTAGCATCAGTCAACTATGTGATAATGGTTACACTGTTGAATTTCACAAGCACACATGCATGATCAAATCTAGTAATGGTGATATTATGTTAACCGGAGTAAGAGAACAAAACACTTATATGCTAAATTGGCAAAGTGAACAACCGTCAGTTCCTACTTGTTTTGTTACTCAAAATGATAAGCACTGGTTATGGCATAAACGACTCAATCATTTAAATTTTAAGTCCATTGAACATTTGAGTAAACATGAATTGGTTTTTGGCCTGCCCAATGGTGTTTTAAAAAACAATAGAGTTTGTTCGGCTTGTCAGCAGGGCAAAAAAGTGAGAGCTACTTTTAAAACCAAAGGGTGTATATCTTCTTCTAAATGCTTAGATCTGTTGCACATGGATCTATTTGGTCCTATACCGGTCAGCGGCTTAGGGGGAATGAGATATACCTTAGTGATTGTGGATGATTACTCTCGTTTTACTTGGGTAATTTTTATATCGTCCAAAGATCAAACAACTACTCACCTAATAAAGATTTTTAAACGTTTGCAAAATAAGAAACGTACTGGGATAGATCGGATCAGGAGTGATAGGGGCACTAAATTTTTAAACAAAACCCTTGAATCCTATCTAGATGACCAGGGAATCAAGCATGAGTTATCTGCTGCTCGGACCCCACAGCAAAATGGTGTTGCTGAAAGAAGAGATCGAACACTCAAAGAAGCAGCCAGAACTATGATTGCTGATTCTAACGTATCTCAAAGACTCTAGGCAGAGGCAATTAACACAACGTGCTACACTCAAAACAGATCTATGATTAACAAAAAACACAACAAAACACCATATGAGATCTGGAATGGCACAAAACCTGATGTTTCTTATTTTAAAGTATTTGGTTGTACTTGTTTCATTTATGATAATGGAAAACACCGCTTAACAGCCTTTGATGCTAAAGCAAAAGAAGGCATATTCGTCGGATATTCCTCTGTTAGTAGAGCTTATCGAGTATTCAACAAAAAGTCACTGACAGTAGAGGAATCCATTCATGTTATGTTTGATGAAACTACTATATGTGCAGATAAGTCCCTAACCGATATCAAAGATCTAACAAATAGGCTGGAATCAACTGTTCTAGATGATGAAAGTGACAGTGATGAACCTCCTGTCACAAGAGATGAACCAGTAGAAGAGATTGTTCAATCCAATAAAGGAATAATAGATCAAGATAATGATGAACAGAGAACTGGAGAAGAAGTCATTGAACCTAATAACACAATCAAGAATGAGGACGACACTCCAACAAACACGAATCCCCTTGGACCAAATCTTCGGTGGAGTAAAAATCATCCACCCAAGCTGGTCATTGGTAACCCTATTTCACCTCTCTGTACACGGAATCAAATGATTAATGAACTATTGCATGCAGCATTTATTTCACAACTAGAGCCTAAACACATAGATGAAGCATTACAAGATGCTAGCTGGATTGAAGCAATGCAGGAGGAACTAAATCAATTTACCAGAAATAAAGTTTGGAATCTAGTTCCTCGACCGGAAAATCAAAATATCATAGGCACCAGATGGGTGTTTCGTAACAAATTAAATGAGGATGGAACGATGATTAGAAACAAGGCCAGACTGGTTGCTCAAGGATTTAGACAAGAAGAGGGCATTGACTTTGATGAATCATTTGCTCCAGTAGCAAGTCTTGAAGCCATCAGAATATTTCTTGCCTTTGCTACTTACAAAAACTTTAAAGTCTATCAAATGGATGTCAAGTCAGCTTTCCTCAATGGGCTAATTCAGGAAGAAGTATATGTTGAGCAACCACCAGGTTTTATTAGTTCCTCAACTCCTAATCATGTTTTTAAACTTGATAAAGCTCTTTATGGTTTAAAACAAGCACCACGAGCTTAGTATGACACCTTATCGCAATTCTTATTAGATCACAATTTCATCATAGGAACAGTCGATAAAACACTTTTTAAATTTACCAAAAGTGATCATATTTTACTTATTCAAATCTATGTAGATGATATTATATTTGGATCAACTAATCCTCGTTTATGCAAGAAGTTTTCTAAGTTTATGCAGGAACAATTTGAGATGAGCATGATGGGAGAATTAAATTTCTTTCTCGAACTGCAAGTAAAACAACTTGAAAATGGCATCTTCATAAATCAGGCTAAATATACCAAAGAACTTATCAAAAAGTTTGGTATGGAGAATTGCTCTGCCATCTCCACTCCTATGAGTGCTTCTATCAAGCTTGATAAGGACGAGGCAGGAGAACCAGTTGAGGTAACAATGTATCGCGGTCTCATAGTTTCATAACTTTATCTCACTGCTAGTAGGCCTGATATTATGTTCGTCGTATGCATATGTGCAAGATTTCAAGCAGCACCTAAACAATCTCATTATATTGCTGCCAAAAGGATTATTAAATACCTTAAGGGTACTACAAATGTGGGTCTTTGGTACTCCAAAGACTCAGAATTTAATCTTGTTGGTTATTCAGATGCAGATTATGCAGGATGCAAGATTGATAGAAAGAGTACTAGTGGATCTTCTCAATTTCTGGGAGACGGACTTATTTCATGGTTTAGGAAGAAGCAAACATCAATTGCCACATCTACCGCTGAAGCAGAATACCTAGCAGCTGGCAGTTGCTGTGCTCAAATACTTTGGATACAACAAAAGCTTTGAGACTATGAAATACAGTCAAGTGAAGCCCCTATATTTTTCGACAACACTAGTGTCATTGCAATCACTTAGAATCCAGTGATGCATTCAAGGACAAAGCACATTGATGTGCGACATCATTTTATACAAGGACATGTGCTCAAGAAGGAGATTCAGATGATTTACGTATCTACTGACCAGCAAGCAGCAGACATATTCACCAAGCCACTACCGGATGCTAAGTTTTTTTATTTCCGTAATGTACTTGGTTTAATAGAGTTAAGTTAAGATAAGCATGAGTTTAGGGGGAATGCTTCATCTCATTAAAGACAGAATTCATTACAATGATACATAATACATTTTCTGTCAAACTAACACCCTATTGAGTCTATATTCAAAGTGAGCCTTAGTGATCCGACTCCTCATCTCATGACTCCACTCAATCATCCAGTACATCATCCCCAAAGCAGATGTTCTGCATCTCATTCTCTCTTCCAACAACATCAAGAGTCTCACAGCAGCAGGCCTTAGCACAACACGGGTGCTCTGAGTCTGCAAGGTAAGCTTGCATCGCAGCATCCCCTAAGCAAGGCTTAGGTTCGTGAGAGCCACACCTGTGTGCATTCTCTGATGAATCATCTCAAGAAGCAGCCAGATACGCATGCCCCTTGCTATGACTCTACTTCTGTACACAACTTTTCTTCTTTCAAAATCAGACTCATCCATCACGATATGTTTTATATTCTTGCTTGAAATAAGTTGTGTTTTCTTTCTTGCTCAAGGCACAGTATTTATAAGCAAGGAAATCAGAAGGCCAAAGGTCAAGTAGGCCAACAGATACCTACATTGAACCATCGAGAATATCTTTACAAGATATTGGCACAGACCTTGAATAAGCATACTTTATCGATATTTGTGTACCATGCATTTATTGAAAGATTAAAATAGTCACTATTTGCATCGTACTTCTTCTGATTATTATTATCCTTTCTCGATTATCCCGATTATAACTCATAATCATCTATATCTGCCTCTTTTAGTCACATCGTTTTTAATGCTAAATATATGTTATGTGAATCGGCGTGATAATAATATCTTCTGCGATACTTATACGTAAAAATCAGCAGATAAAGCGCAAAACATTTTTTTTACTTCACTTTAACTTGGAGCTTTACAGGAGGAATCGATTACATTAAAGCCTCAAAGGCTGCTACTGCCTTAGCCATCTCCCTTTCCACTGCCTTCTTCCATGAGGGCATGAAGAACGTCAGCTCTCTGATAGGAGAGCGGACGTAGCCAATGTCCTCCGACTGAATGCGCTCCAGTACTTTAAGCTTCTTATAGAGCAAGAGCAAGAACATGCCCTCAGGACTGAAGATATTCACCGGATCAGTCGACCCAAGCTTTTCTTCATAAAGCCGCATCTGGACAGCAAAGTCTCTCTCAGGATCCATCAAATCTTGTGGATGAACAGCAGAGAGATAGAGACTCAACTCCTCAGTCGCCTCCCATTCTTCAACGACTTGACCGAACAATGTATCTTCATATTCGCAAGACCTCACCCTAGTCAAAGCAGCGTTGAACTCTTCAGCAAAATCACCTCCAGGGCCCGGCATCTTCTTTTTCTATAGATTATGAATGTATTTTGTTGCCTGACTGATTTCTTGATTTCATATTTATAGGCACCCAAGGAAGGTGAAGAGTCAGCTGATATCAAGTGCATCTATTCATTATCAACTGATAAGCCTACACGTCAAATCATATTTCTGGACCTGACAGCATATTCGAAACGCCACAAATCCTGATGTCAGACAATCAGCAATACATACAGACATTGGACTTTGGACCCAACCGCCTTTTTATATTAATAATATATTTTTATATGTATTGTTTGTCTTATCTTTATCTTCTCGTGTGCTTTTCGAATTTCAAAATTCAAAATCATTTGTGATGTGTACAACACTCGCAGCACTCAAAGAAAACTTATATGTTTTCGCAGCTAATCTTGTATCAATCCTTTACGTTTTTCTTTCAAAAATATTGATCATACTTTTTGATTACTGAACTCCACAAATTGTCCATCCAGAAAACTTGCTTGGCAATCAATTTCAATGAAGTATACTCCATCAAGAACTCCGAAATTTCCGCAATGTTCAACATGATTGAAGCATCAGGACTTCGCAAATTTCTCAGTTTTGGCTCTACAGTCAACTACGATCTAGTCAAGGAATTCTTTGAATCCTCCGAATTGCATCATGGAAGCATCATTTTCATCATCAAGGGACGGAAGATAGAATTCAATCAACATTTCTTCGGTGACACATTTGACTTTCCCACCAGTTGTTTGATGAAATGCGTGGACCTACCCGATGGTAATACCGATCACTGGGAAGCTCAGTTCACGTTGGATGGAGCATCTATCAAAGTCAACGGTCTCAAACAGAGCTTGAAGCCAGCATATCGGCTGCTAGCTAACATCGTAGCAAAAACGCTCTTAGCCAAGGCTGGATCGTATGACAAGATCACTCTCGAGAAACTTCAGTACATGGCTTCCATTGCCTCCCAGTTGAACTTTAACTGGTCATCCATTCTCTACTCTACTATCTGTGAGATGATTTGAGGCAAAGGACAATTCGAAGGCTTTTCACTACAGATTTGTCATCTTCTTGCAGCATTAGGTGTGAACTCCTCAGCTTTTGAAGCCTTACATGTCTCAAAATGGCTCAATGCAGTCACTATCCTCCTATTCTTGAAAAATAATCAAGTGACTACTAATCAATTAAGGACCATCAAACAATAGATCGGGGCAGAACAACAAGCTGCTATGAGCTCTACAGCTCTTCAACTCAAGCATCCTTGACCTATTAGGCTTACTATGATCGTGGACTCTGACCTTGATGATGAGGTTAGTGACAATGCTCCTCTGGTCTAGGTTTTTGCTACCTCTTCTCCCTCTCCAAGGAAGAAAATGGCTCTCAAGCCATCTCAACCGAAACCCAAGAAGATCAAGTTGTTATCAACCATTCACACTCCAACCGCTTCGCTGACAGCAGCAATGGTTGAAGTCTCCGCATCAATGAATCTCCCTACTCAAACAGTCCTTATTCCCAAGCCGACATCCGAGCTAGCTGAAAGCACCATAGTTACTGTTGTACCTATCTCGGTGGTAATACCTACTTCATCAGCCGAGGCAGTCTCCATCATCAGTCAGCAAATTTTACGGACTCAAGCTCCAGTTTACAACACTCAAGTTCCTCCACTAAAAGGAATCGCTCTCAATGAGCCCTCAGCCACAGCCCTCACCACATATTCGACCAAACTTCAAGGAAAAGGCAAAGGCATCTTCATACCACCACCAAAAGCCCAATTGGTAGGCAAAATGAAGGTCCTCATCATTATTTTCAACATTATCGGGGTTGTACGGTTCAGACTTCAGGAATTTGATGAATGGGTGAAATATCATCTCAATGCTTCATATTCTCAGATTCTGCATGAGAACAAGCTGGAATACCTCTCCAAGTTAGAGGACAAAATGTTCATTCCTATAGCTACCTCAAGTCTTGAGACCGCACTCAGCCGATATAAATTGGTTGACGTCCAGCTCCGCGATAGCCTCGCCCAATATATTCTCTCTAAAAGAGAACATCACTATCAACCGATGAGCAAGACTGCCAAGGATGACAGTGAAGTAATCTTATGTCTCAATTAGTCTGTCGATGTCACTGACACATTTTTACGGGAATATCGGCTAAAGCACTCCATTCCTCTACCAACCGATGAACACGAGCAAACATTGTGACGCCTAAAATTTTTTAATTTAATTTTCATGCCTAAATTAGTCATTAATATTTATTATTTTAATTATTTTAATTTTTTGTGTTTAATTGGCTAAATATTATATTCTTCCACACATTGGAATTTATTATTTTTAAATTTTTGCGAAAGTTAGCATTTTTTAATTTTCGGACTAGTAAAATCAAATTTAATATTTTAAATTAGGATTTTTTTTTTAGCTTGTATTTTATTTAGTACAATTTAATTATAGTCCCAATTGCTAAGTTGTTATTTAGCATTTTTTTTAAAGGTGTGTTTCACTATTTCAAGAATTTCTAACATTCACTCCCATTTTTTAGGGTTTACCTATACTTATCCACTTGAGCTCCAAGATTCAACCCTAGCCACAAAACTCACACAACTCACGCCTAAACATACACACACACACACACACACGGCGCGACTGAAGCAGGGGAAGAAATCCCTTTCTTCTTCTTCTTTGATCTGCAAGCTTCTTCATTTAAGCTTCCAATCCTCATTTCTTCTTCGGGAAATCGTTCCATAGCAAGCTAGTAGTGATTGTTGAGATCGATTTTTCCGTTTTCCTCTCCTTCCAGATCGATCGGCCATAGCTCTATGGAGCTCTTGTTCTTCGAATTTTGAAGTTTTAGGCAAGGATATGGATTCATTTCCTTCCCTCTAAGATTTATTATGTAGTGTGCTTGGTTTATAGATGCATTTTTGATTTTTTTGAAAGATTTTATAGCAAATGCCCTGTTCGGTTTTCGTCCCTTTTCTAGAAAGAAAAATTTTCTTGCGCAGCTCGTATTTTTAGCTTGATGATTGTTGATACTATGTTTATGGTTGGTTGAAGATTGAAATAAGTTCATGAGTTGGTTCGAAAGTTTTTCCAGAAATATTTGTGCCTTGCATTCGAAATTTGGGCAGAAGTTCTTGCTTAATGGAATCAGTTTCTACTGCATTGTTGGTTAATTTGATGTTTTGCATTTGATCGGTGTTGACATGGATGCCTTATTGCATTCATTTTCTTTTCAAAAAAATTATCCTAGCATGGTTCGAATTTATTTCCAGAAAATGTCTCTTGGTTGTGTTCAAAATTGTGCATATTTATTTGTGTTGATTTGGATGGTGATTGAGGAGCTACTATGAGTGATATGTAGTTCACATGGTAGCTCCTAGGTTGGCTCGAAGTTGGCTTGAAGCTGACTTGAAGGCTTGGTTGGAGATGCATTAGAGTTTGAGTATGGTTGGGGCTCGGTTTTGGGGATGTTGGGGGTTGCCATTTTTTCAAAGTAAGTTAGGCTGGTTTGGGGTGAGTTCTAAGGAGCTAAGATTGAGCTTAAATGTTGGTCTTGATCCTAGTCTAGTGGCTTGAGAATTTGGAGTTTCATAGTTGAGTTTTGATTAGGAACAAGAAGTGGTCATGAGCAGATTTTTTTTGTTGAAGTGTGAGCTGTCCGGAAACTGATTTTTAAACAGGGGTTAAACTCGGGTTTTGGCCAAGGGCTCGGGTTGGGAATTATTCTAGGATGTTGGGAATATGTTGGTCCAAGCGAGAATCAATTCGGTTAAGTTTGGGGTGAGTTTTAGATTTTAAAAGGTTAAGGTGCAGAATTTTGTTGAACACAAAGGGGGCTGCTGCCTGGAAATCGTCCTTTTGAAAAATGATCGCTTAGGAAATAAATTCCGAGGATGCCTTCCCTACTTAGTTCTAAGTGTCGTAGAGTCGTGGTTTCAAGCGAAATCCTTTTTGGTTAAGAAACGAGCAAGTTATAAATTTTACGGGCTAACCGCTTAAGTTAGTCGTAAGTGCAAATTATGGGTTGAATCTTCCATCCTTTTGTTTAGTTTCTAAATCACCATCCCGATCATCCATGTGTGAGTCATATGCATGATTATTTAGTAATATTTACTTTTACGTCACATTTACATATGCATGCTAAGTCCATATTTAAGTATGTAAGGAAAATATTTTTAGGAACAAAGTGTGATGATTGTGACTATAGAAAGTATGGGTTTGGACGCGTTAGGAGACGTTTTGACTTCCATTACCAAATTTATGGGTTTGGACGAGTTGGGAGAAATCCTGGCTTCCCTTACCAAGTATGGGTTTGGACGAGTTGGGAGAAATCCTGGCTTCCCTTACCAAGTATGGGCAAGACGAGTTGGGTGTTATCCCGACTTCCTTGCGGCATAGTGCACTGCAGCCATGATCATGATCAAAATCACAAAATCACAATTCAAGGATCTAAGTTCAAATATTTATGTCTACGTTTTCGTACAGTTTACTCAGTTATATTGTTTTTGTTTGACTTAGCCATGCATATGTTTCATCCATATTCACGTCATTTATTTAGAAATATTTTATTTAAGTTTCAGGGCACAAAAATATATTTTTATTACAAGTTATTTTCAATTTGTCTGAGCTTGTATTTATGTAGTACTCGTTATCCCCCCCCCCCCCCCTCCCCCCAATATTCTTGCTGAGTCTTTTAGGCTCACTACACTCATTTGTTTTCAGGTGATGATTACTACATTGAGGCTGAGGGGCAGGATCCCCCGGGCGAGGTCACTGGTGGTGCAGGCCCTTGACCGACGTGCTATTAGTTTTTCCGCCAAAATCTCTGATGTTGCCTTTTTATTTATGAGTTGAAATATTTTCATACACTGTCAGTTATTTGCAGGAGGTGATTTCCCTGCTTTAGGATATTTGGTCATGTAATCTTAACAGTGTTTGTTCCGCAACTATGTGGGATTTATTTCCCTTTTTCAGATTTTATGTTATCGTATTTGGATTTTTAACTTGTGTTTATTTTATTTTAAATTTAAATTATTGACTGTGTCAGTTGGGCTTATGATATTTTTAAAACGAGTCATGGCAAATTTTTTTGTAATTTCCGCAAATACTTTATTTATTATTTAAATTTTAGATGGTTAGGGTCGTCTCAGTTGGTATCAGAGCACGGTCTTGGTTTGGGCTGTGCCTACTGCCGGTTGCCAAAACTCAAGGGATCTCGCCTGAAAGTCTGTAAGATTTATGTTTCATTTATTGTTATTTGTTCTAGTTTCCTAAATTAATTGAGCATGTTTAAGTTTAAATAAAAATCTTTTTCTTAAGGCATGAAATTTGAATTTTTGGAATTTGAACTTGCGCACAGATGACACCTCGACGTGATCCCCATGCACCGCCACCTCCTCCGCCCCCTCCACCAGTTGATGTTGGTGCTCAGGTGCTAGCTGGCCTGGCTCGTATCTTAGAGCAGCATGTCGAGGCCCCGAGGGCTAGACCTAGTGCGATCTATGAGCAGTTCAGGAAGATGGATCCTAAGGACTTTTCTGGCACTACGGATCCGATGGTAGCGGAGGGCTGGATTCGCTCACTTGAAGCAATTTTCCGCTACATGGAGTTGGGAGATGGAGACCGAGTTTGCTGTATGATGTTCCTACTTAAGGATGATGCCGCCTTGTGGTTTGAGGGTGTGGAGAAGACTGTTGATGTTAGCACCCTGACTCGGGAAGCATTCAAGACTCTCTTCTATGAGAAGTACTATACAGCTGAGGTGAGAGCGCAGTTGAAGAAAGAGTTCATGAGCCTCCGGCAGGGAGATCTGTCTGAAAGAGTGGGTGCCCGGTGAGCCAACTTGTGGCTAAGGGCTTTGATGACTCTTTGTATAAACAATCTTTTGTTTAAATATAATTTACACTTTTATTAATGGCAATGACTTTATCTCTCTTCATATTGTTATATTGTGATATACTATTGTTGTTTTGATAAAGACCTTGAATATACTATAGTGTATGTAAGATGTGGTAGAACATGGGGATGTCTATCATGAAACACATCTTATAGTCACTGTATATTCTAAACTGTTCCTAGTCGATTGAGCCGTCCGTTAATAAGGATAAGGATCGCTCGAGTTTGAGACTAGCATTTGCGATGCAGAGTACCACGTTTCATTGGTAAGGAACATAGAGATGTTCAAAGCATGCAAATGGATATTCATACGATGAATGATCGAACTACCCTATCCGGACTTTCCAAGTGGTTATCACTTATCGAGTGGATAAAGTCCGCGGTTTTGGTTGTACACCATTAGTCCTTACTACTTGAAACATCATTGAGACTCTATATGCTAGTACTGTGCTTTGACTCGTTTACCGACTCTATTGGGGTCATCAGGTGTCGGGATTGGGTACAGTTACAACACATATAGGAGTCGATGCTTTATTGTCAAGGATTCACCACATACTTGTGAGTGTGGATATCCTATGCGATCTGAGGAGATATTAGTGTGACGAATCTCTGGCCAGAGTACATGATGTGTTTTAAGAAATGGTTTCTTAGTAGCACATGCGATGTCACTATTTGATCTTCAAGATGTATTGCATAGTTATCGAATCTCGAACGACTCTCGATTTACCAATGGTTGTTGATTCGATCGGGATATATGGATGAAGGGACCGTACTGTACGCTAACCAAAATCTATTGGTTCTTGCAGGAACTATCAGTGATACCTAGGGAATCATGGGACGATGTTGCTAGGCTCTCTTACCATGATTCGATGGGCAAGTCGGAAATTGTTGTTCCGAGTCACAAGGAGTTGTGAGCCCACGGCTAGCTGTATCCCTGAACCATTGAGGGTCACACAGAGTAATGGATTTTTAATCCCCGTTGAGATAGTTAAATTTAAAGAGTTAAATTTAATGAACAAAGAAGTGGGACTTCTTATTTAAGAGTAGAGGAGTAAGATTTCCTAAAATGACATAGGGATGGGCATTTTTGGAAATCACTGAATTCGGATTCAGAAAAATTTATCTTGACTTTAAAAGATGCAAAAATGGTTTCTGTGAACATTGGTGAAATTGGTTTATCAATCTGAGTCACGATGAATTTTATATTAATTTTTTAACATGCGGGCTTTGCTTATCAGGCTTGAACTTATGACTAATGGGCCCTAAGCTGTTAGCGGCCTGCATTATAAATAAGTTATTGCAGTACAGAAATTAGAAAACACAGGTCACAATTTTCGAAAAACCCTAGTTTTCTCTCTAAAAGTGGCCGCCCCCTTCCCCTCTGCTCGGGAAAAATCCAGCCTGTGAATTTTGAATTTGCAGTCTGGTTTAACGGATCAAATTCGTTAATTCTCTTCGTAGAAACTTCTGATAGATTTTCTAGTGCAATCTATCAGAGGGATTGAATCTCTGTTCGTGGACCTGATTGAAGAACAGTTCGTCCATCAGTTCCTGGGAGATACAACAAGAGCAGAGCAATCTGTTGGTGTCCATAATCTCGATTCGAGATTGGAGGTAAAAATTTATAATTTTTATTTAATTTTTACACACACAATTTAATCGTAAAGTTTTGATACCCATTATGGAATCGTTCCATATAAAATTTTTAAACTTCCGCTGCACCGGGTATCAATTCTGATTGATCTGATCACCGTTTTCCAACAGTGGTATCAGAGCCAGGCTTCTCAGCTAAAGCGATTAAATTAATCGATTGTACAAAAAATTTTAAGCCTCGGTTTTTGAAACAAAATAAATTTTTTTTAAAATAAAAATTTTTCGGGCAAAAACACGGGCAGCGATTGGATCGCTGCACGGCGCTGCCCTAGGGGCAGCCCGGGAGCGTCCCAAGCGGCCCGCGGAAAAATTAATTTTTAATTTTT
The DNA here is from genome assembly GCF_033568475.1 of Henckelia pumila. NCBI lineage: Eukaryota > Viridiplantae > Streptophyta > Magnoliopsida > Lamiales > Gesneriaceae > Henckelia > Henckelia pumila. The sequence goes on from NC_133123.1 coordinate 48,974,874, forward strand.
AAAATTAAAATTTTAATATGTTAAAATTCTATTTTTGGTCCGATCGAAAATTGTTTTTGATTGGTCCACGAGGCATCGGATCGAATTGTTCGAGTCCGAAAATTTTAAAATTGATTTTTGGATAAATTTGAATTTTTGGAAAATTTATAGATTTTATCCGTTAAATCAGATTTTATGAAATTAATTATTTTTGGTACAATTGATGATAAGATATGATCTTATGGAAATATTGAGTAAAATATGATTTTATGTATAAAATTGGATTTTATATGTAAAATATGATTTTATTTGATAAAAAGATAAAATATGATTTTGTATGTAAAATAAGATTTTATATATGGAATATGATTTTATCCTTTTAATTTAAATTGCCATTGCATGTTATCCAATAAATTAATTTTGAATTAAATATTATTGGATAAGGATGATCGATTGCCATGATCAATTTTGTAGGTGTATGTTAGGAATTTACATTTGTTTTTATTGTTGTTGGATTTATTAATGGGCCTGGTTTATGGCTCAATATGAATTGTCATATGTAATAAAAGTGGGCCTGGTTTATGGCCCGTTCCCACCCCTTAAAATGTATCCTCTACTTGTCATGGTTATTTATTGTAAATACATTAGACTTAGTGGGAGATGAAGATTTGAAGACGGAGGTGGGCCCAGCAGACAATAAAGACTGAAGAAATGTAAATTGGAAGCTCAATGTAATAGGATTACATTGCATACCTGCATATTACCTAGGATTGGACTTAGACTCGTGATTGGCAACCACGGGTCGATTAGAAATGGAATCGATCATCCTATATAATATATGATATTATAGTTGTATGCATGTTTTAGACAAAATTGTATGAATCCCGCAAGCATACAAATTTTAAAATGATGAGACAAATTTTCAAAATTAAAATCCCTCATTTTAAATATGATTTAAAATTTATATCAAGATAAATAAATGAAATTTAAATATTGTTTAAATGTTCCTACCTTCCATCAACGATCAATGTATGAGATGCTACCCGCGGATACGGTCCGGCTCATATTATTGGGGGGCCCGTTCGTCGGAAAGCTGTACATTGGATCGACACATGTTGTAAGTTGGGTGGAACTCCCGTGGGATCGGCTCATATTATTGGGGGATCCACATGGCGACCGTCCATCACAACTTAATATTGATGGGTCATCTTGACATGTCACAATAAACGGCGTCATATTATTGGGCCCTTATTGGACATGAGGTAAAAACGTGGAGGTTGCTTTGGAAGCAGTTGGGCTCTACCTTTTGAAAATTATGGTTGGCTGATATTATTCGGGACCATAGTTTGTCAATTGGACTCCATGTTCCCACTAAGGAAAATAGTTTCCCGTTTTCACTAGAGGGTAGTGAAATCGTTAAAATAGTGGGAGTGAGATTCATAAAATAAATTTCGCCTATTTTATTTCTTAGTAAATTAATTAAACAATCACTGATAATTGTCTGTTTCTTTTCAGTATTTCATTAAGATGAATTCGCGCAATCCACTATTCTCTATCCTCGAACAAAATAAACTGACTGGCGCAAACTATACGGAATGGTTCCGTAAGTTGAAGATTGTCTTGACCTCGGAGAAGATGCTCTACGTGTTAGAAAAATCTCCTCCGAAGGAAGCACCAGCTGATGTAAGTCCGGAAGAGTTGGCCAAACTTGATACATGGTGGGACCATGATATCAAGGACAAATGCTATATGCAAGCCTAGATGTCTGATGAACTTCAGAGGCGATTTGAGGATACCGTGAATGCTGCTGACATTCACGTACAACTCAAGGAACTTTTTGGGGCTCAATCGAGAGCTGAAAGGTTCGCTACTGTAAAAGAGATAATGACGTGTCGCATGCGTGAAGGGACTTCGGTCCGTGATCATGGGGTACGAGTGATTTGGCTCATACAGAAGTTGGTAACGCTTGATTTGGTGTTGGAGCATGAACTCAACGTGGACTTATTACTTCTATCTCTTCCTTCTTCGTTTGACGGATTTGTGGTGAATTTCAATATGAACAAGATAGAGGCCTCCCTTGAAGAGATGGTCAATATGCTTGTAACATATGAATCCACTTTAAAGAAGGATAAACCGGCTTTCTTGGTGGGCTCCTCTTCTTCTGCTAAGAAGGGGCCAAGTACAAAGGGTAAGAAACGTTCTGCCCCACCCAAGAAAACCGAACCCGAGAAGAAGTACAAGACAAAGGCTTTAAACATGGAAAAGTCCAAGGATGTTTGCCATCACTGCAAGAAACCCGGTCATTGGAAACGTAACTGCAAGGAATATCTAGAGCAGTTGCGAACTGCAAAGGGTATGTTCTATATTGAAATAAATGTTTCACTTAATACTACTTCTTGGGTATTGGATACCGGATGTGGATCTCACATTTGCAATGATTTGCAGGTGATGACAAGAAGTCGCAAGCTTAGAATGGGTGAGACCCAGCTGAGGCTCGGAAATGGTTCCAGAGTTGAAGCTAAAGCTATGAGAGATGTTTATTTAATTTTGCAGAACGATTTTAAGTTACTTTTGAGAGATGTTTTATTTGTTCCAGATTTGATTAAAAACATTATTTCTGTTTCTATGCTTGATAGAGATGGTTATTCTTGCAATTTTGTGAATGGGATTTGCAATATTTACAAGAATGAATGTTTGATTGGAAATGGACAACTTGAAAACGATCTATATAACTTAAAATTGAAAGACGTTCCAATAAATTATGTTGATAAACCGGCAACAACAAACAAAAGGAAAATTGATAGTCAAAACCCGGCAAACCTTTGGCATGCTAGGCTAGGTCATATTTCCTCAAGGAGGATGAACAAGCTAGTGGGAGAGGGCATGTTTGATATGTCTGATATTAACTCTCTACCTACTTTTGAATCCTGCCTGAAAGGAAAAATGACTAAATCTCCTTTTAAGGGGAAACCTGAGCGTAGTCAAAATCTGTTGGATTTGATCCATACAGATGTTTGTGGTCCATTTAGAATTGGTACTCAATATGGCCACACCTACTTCATTATCTTTACTGATGATTATTCTAGGTATGGGTATTTATATTTAATGAAATATAAGTCTGAAGCATTTGAAAAGTTCAAAGAATTCAAGGCTGAAGTAGAAAACAAGCTAGGTAAAAGTATTAAAGCACTTCGATCGGATCGAGGTGGAGAATACTTAAGTACCGAGTTTTTGGACTATCTGAAGGAGAATGGGATTCTCTCTCAGTGGACTCCTCCTATGACACCACAGCTGAATGGTGTATCGGAGCGTCGTAATCGAACTTTGTTGGACATGGTTCGATCCATGATGAGCTTCACTGAGCTTCCACCTTCGTTTTGGGGCTACGCGCTTGAAACGGCGATATTGTTGTTGAACAACGTCCACACTAAAGTAGTGGACAAAACACCATACGAGTTATGGAATGGCAAAGCTCCTAAGTATTCGTACTTGAGGATTTGGGGATGTCCTGCTTACGTGAAGCAGACAGTGGGAGACAAGTTGGATAGTCGATCCACCTTATGTTATTTTGTAGGGTATCCGAAGAATTCAATCGGATATTATTTCTATCATCCTGCTGAAACAAAGGTGTTTGTTTCAAGGAATGCCACCTTCTTGGAGAAGGAGTTCTTATTGAATAAGAAAGGCGAGATGATGGAACTCGAAGGAATTCGAGAAGAACCAGAAATACAAAATAACGATCCTACACCTCAGGAACCATTGATAGACACGCCTATACCTAGAAGATCCGAGAGGACTTCTAGACCTCCTATTCGATATGGTCTACTTCTTGAAGGGGATCAAGATGAACCCGACGTTGGATGTGATCCAAGAAACTTCAAGAAAGCAATTTCTGATGCGGATTCAAATTTATGGCTTGAAGCTATGCAGTTGGAAATAGATTCGATGCATACAAACCAAGTTTGGTCTTTAGTAGATCCTCCCAATGGAATTGTTCCAATAGGGTGTAAATGGATCTACAAGAGAAAGCTTGGGCCTGATGGTAAGGTATTGACCTACAAGGCACGATTGGTGGCGAAAGGTTATACTCAAAGACAAGGAGTTGACTATGATGAAACCTTTTCACCAGTTGCAATGTTCAAGTCCATAAGAATCCTTATTGCCATAGCTGCTTGGTATGACTATGAGATATGGCAAATGGATGTGAAGACTGCATTTCTTAATGGAAACATTAAGGAGGAGATCTATATTCGCAGCCTGAGGGATACACATCCATGGGAAGCGAGCATAAGGTATGCAAGCTTCAGAGATCAATCTATGGTCTAAAACAAGCATCAAGAAGTTGGAACCAGAAATTTGATGAAACAATAAAAGATTTTTGTTTCATCAAGAACCCGGAGGAACCATGCGTGTACAAGAAAGTAGTTAAGGATGCTGTGACATTCTTAGTACTTTATGTTGATGACATCCTATTCATTGGGAATGATGTAAGGATGTTGCAGTCAACAAAGATATGATTATCAGGTAGATTCTCGATGAAGGATTTGGGTGAGGCATCCTATATTCTAGGGATACAGATCTATAGAAATAGATCTAAGAGAATGATAAGACTCACTCAAGCAACTTACATCGACACCATATTGAAACGGTTTTCAATGGATGGGTCCAAGAGAGGACATCTACCTATGTGTCATGGAGTTTCTCTATCCAAGTCTATGTGTCCCAAGACTGATGAAGAGATAGAGAAAATGACACATGTACCATATGCGTCAGCCATTGGTAGTATCATGTATGGGATGATATCTACCAGACCAGATGTAGCATTTGCTCTGAGTGTCACGAGCAGATATCAAGCTAATCCCGGTCAAATGCATTGGAAAGCCGTGAAGGACATTCTTAAGTACTTACGAAGGACTAAGAATATGTTCATGGTATATGGAGGAAGAGAACTAAAATTGGAAGGCTATACCGACTCTAGCTTCCAAAGTGACGTGGATGACTCGAAGTCAACCTCTGAATTTGTGTTCATGCTCAATGGCGGTGCTGTCTCTTGGAAGAGTTCCAAGCAGGACACCACAGCGGATTCCACCACTGAGGCAGAATACATTGCAGCATCAGCTGCTGCTAAAGAGGCCGTTTGGATGAGGAATTTCGTCCAAGAGTTGGGCGTTATTCCGGAAGTTGTTGGTCCAGTCCAGGTGTACTGTGACAACACGGGTGTCGTTGCTCAGGCAAAGGAACCAAGGTCTCATCAAAGATCCAAACACGTACTGAGGAAATACCACATCATCCGGGAGATTGTGGAAAGAGGAGACATCACTGTCGAAAGAGTGGCCTCTGCAGACAATATCGCTGATCCACTTACTAAGCCCTTGCCAGGACCATTATTTGACAAACATCGCGAAGCAATGGGTCTACGTAGTATGACTAGTTGGCTTTAGGGCAAGTGGGAGATTGAAAGAGTGGGTGCCCGGTGAGCCAACTTGTGGCTAAGGGCTTTGATGACTCTTTGTATAAACAATCTTTTGTTTAAATATAATTTACACTTTTATTAATGGCAATGGCTTTATCTCTCTTCATATTGTTATATTGTGATATACTATTGTTGTTTTGATAAAGACCTTGAATATACTATAGTGTATGTAAGATGTGGTAGAACATGGGGATGTCTATCATTAAACACATCTTATAGTCACTGTATATTCTAAACTGTTCCTAGTCGATTGAGCTGTCCGTTAATAAGGATAAGGATCGCTCGAGTTTGAGACTAGCATTTGCAATGCAGAGTACCACGTTTCATTGGTAAGGAACATAGAGATGTTCAAAGCATGCAAATGGATATTCATACGATGAATGATCGAACTACCCTATCCGAACTTTCCAAGTGGTTATCACTTATCGAGTGGATAAAGTCCGCGGTTTTGGTTGTACACCATTAGTCCTTACTACTTGAAACATCATTGAGACTCTATATGCTAGTACTGTGCTTTGACTCGTTTACCGACTCTATTGGGGTCATCAGGTGTCGGGATTGGGTACAGTTACAACACATATAGGAGTCGATGCTTTGTTGTCAAGGATTCACCACATACTTACGAGTGTGGATATCCTATGCGATCTGAGGAGATATTAGTGTGACGAATCTCTGGCCAGAGTACATGATGTGTTTTAAGAAATGGTTTCTTAGTACCACATGCGATGTCACTATTTGATCTTCAAGATGTATTGCATAGTTATCAAATCTCGAACGACTCTCGATTTACCAATGGTTGTTGATTCGATCGGGATATATGGATGAAGGGACCGTACTGTACGCTAACGAAAATCTATTGGTTCTTGCAGGCACTATCAGTGATACCTAGGGAATCATGGGGCGATGTTGCTAGGCGCTCTTACCATGATTCGATGGGCAAGTCGGAAATTGTTGTTCCGAGTCACAAGGAGTTGTGAGCCCACGGCTAGCTGTATCCCTGAACCATTGAGGGTCACACAGAGTAATGGATTTTTAATCCCCGTTGAGATAGTTAAATTTAAAGAGTTAAGTTTAATGAACAAAGAAGTGGGACTTCTTATTTAAGAGTAGAGGAGTAAGATTTCCTAAAATGACATAGGGATGGGCATTTTTGGAAATCACTGAATTCGGATTCAGAAAAATTTATCTTGACTTTAAAAGATGCAGAAATGGTTTCTGTGAACATTGGTGAAATTGGTTTATCAATCTGAGTCACGATGAATTTTATATTAATTTCTGAACATGCGGGCTTTGCTTATCAGGCTTGAACTTATGACTAATGGGCTCTAAGCTGTTAGCGGCCTGCATTATAAATAAGTTATTTCAGTACAGAAATTAGAAAACACAGGTCACAATTTTCGAAAAACCCTAGTTTTCTCTCTAAAAGTGGCCGCCCCCTTCCCCTCTGCTCGGGAAAAATCCAGCCTGTGAATTTTGAATTTGCAGTCTGGTTTAACGGATCAAATTCGTTAATTCTCTTCGTAGAAACTTCTGATAGATTTTTTAGTGCAATCTATCAGAGGGATTGAATCTCTGTTCGTGGACCTGATTGAAGAACAGTTCGTCCATCAGTTCCTGGGAGATACAACAAGAGCAGAGCAATATGTTGGTGTCCATAATCTCGATTCGAGATTGGAGGTAAAAATTTATAATTGTTATTTAATTTTTACACACACAATTTAATCGTAAAGTTTTGATACCCATTATGGAATCGTTCCATATAAAATTTTTAAACTTCCGCTGCACCGGGTATCAATTCTGATTGATCTGATCACCATTTTCCAACACTGTCTGTATGCGAGTTTGTGCGCGAATTCGAGAGGGGCTGCCACTTTGTTCCATTGATAGGGAATGATGAGGCGGAGAAGTTGTAGCATTTTGTTGCTTGTCTGAGGCCTACTATTCGTAGGGATGTGATGATGGCTGAGCCCGTGGACTATGCAGCCGCTATCAAGAAGGCTTTATGGTCCGAGCAGTCCTTGAAGGACATCAGTGCTGAGGTTCATAGCAAGAGGACCTTCACTCATCAAGGTCACCAGCAGCCGCAGAGCAAGAGGCTACTGGGCCACAGAGACAGCAGGGACCCTTCAGACCTTAGGGGCATCTGGCCCATAGGCCCCAGGGGCATCATGCCCAAAGACCCGCTCCTCCCAAGGCTGGGGAGAAGCCTCATTGCACAATTTGCAAGCGTGCCCATCATGGGAAGTGTTTAGCAGGCGCTGGAGTCTGTTTTTGGTGCAAGAAGCCAAGACACATAGCTCCGGATTGTCCATAGCACAGGATGCCGACTCAAGGGAGAGTATTTGTGATGCAGGCCGAGGAGGCTGATCCTGATACCACGCTCATCACAGGTAATATTTAGAGCTTATGATTAAGGGTGATTTAATTGATTCGCAGATGCAATTTTTTATTATGAGCTTCTCTTATTGGAAATGTGAACTTATTAGGTATCATGCTTCGTGTAGTTATCTGTGTTGGCATGAATAATTTTGATTTTTGGGAATTCGATGATATAGAATGAACCTAGGTAGAACTAGTCTTGTTTGTGTTCAATCTTTTTGTGGTTGTAATCACCTCTAATGCAGGTAGAATTTTAGTAGCCGGTGTAGCCACTAGAGCCTTGTTAGACTCGGGGGCTACACATTCTTTTATTTCAGAGGATTTTTCCCGCAAGCGGGGTATTGAGTATGATTGTTTGGTTGATTTACAGTGACCATCCCATCAGGGGAAGAGCTTTCCACAAAGAATATAGTGAAGAATCTTGAGCTCTTGTTGCTAGGGCAATCAATGAGTGCAGATCTAATAGTGTTGCCCGTGCCTGAGTTTGACATGATACTTGGGATGGACTGGATGACGAAGAATGCTGTGGTGATTGACTTTCAGTAACGATCAGTGATGGCCAGACCGGAGGGAGAAGAACCATTTTGGTTTGAGACTGCTAGGGGTTCGAGGAGGACTCAGATTATATCTTACATGCAAGCTAATCAGTTGGTGCATGGTGGATGTGAGGCATTCTTAGCTAGTGTATCTTTGACAGAGTTGCCAACATGTCCAGATATTTCAGATGTGGACGTTTTCAGAGGTTTTGAGGATGTGTTTCCAGGCGATGTTGCAGGTATTCCGCCTGATAGAGAAGTTGAGTTCTCTATTGACTTGAAACCGGATACTGTGCCAATCTCTAAGGCACCGTATAGATTGGCTCCTACGGAAATAAAAGAACTAAAAGAACATATTCAAGAGTTGCTTGATAAGGGATTCATACGCCCTAGTTTCTATCCATGGGGCTCACCAGTCCTCTTTGTGAAAAAGAAGGACGGAAGCCTAAGGTTGTGCATTGATTACCGAGGGCTTAATGGAGTGACGGTAAAGAACAAGTACCCACTTCCTAGAATCGAGGACCTCTTTGATCAGTTGCAAGTAGCCTCTGTATTTTAGAAGATTGATCTTCGTTTCGGTTATCACCAATTGAAGGTGAATGAGTCAGATGTGTTCAAGACAGCATTTAGAACTCGTTATGGCCACTACGAGTTTCTTGTGATGTCGTTTGGAATGACGAACACGCCCGCGGTCTTCATGGATCTTATGAACCACGTGTTCCAGCCGTACTTGGACCAGTTTGTCATCGTTTTAATTGATGACATCCTTATTTACTCGAAGGATAGAGAGGAGCATTCGCAGCATTTGAAGACAGTTCTTGAGGTACTCCGAGAGCAAAATTTGTTTGCCAAGTTTGACAAATGTGAGTTTTGGTTGGAGAGAGTTGTAGGAAAACTGGCGTATTCCCAGATCAATCACGATTGATACCCGGTGCAGCGGAAGTTTAAAAATTTTATATGGAACAATTCCATGGTGTGGGCATCAACCGTTCAACGATTAAATTATTTGTGTGTGTAAAATTCAAATAACTGTTAATTAAATTTTACCTTCAATCTCGAAGCGAGATTATTGACACCACACAGATTTCTCTGCGCTTCTTGTATCTCCCAGGAACTGATGAACTCCTTCAATCAGGTCCACGAATGGGGTTTTAAATCCCTCTGATAGATTGCACTAGAAAATCTATCAGAAGTTTTCTGCGAAGAGATTAAACGAATCTGATTCGTTATTCCTGACTGCGATTCAAAATCACAGACCGAAATTTCTCGGGCAGAGTATGGGAGGGGTCGGCCGATTATTACTTTGAGAGGCTAGGGTTTTCGATTTTTGCTTCTCAAAAATAATGAGCTGTTGTGTCAAATTTCTGTACTGCAATAACTTATTTATAATGCAGGCCACTAACACCTTAGGGCCCATTAGTTATAAGTTAGGGCCCGACAAGCAAAGCCCGCACGTTCAGAAATTAATATAAAATTCATCGTGACTCCGATTGATGAACCGATTTCACCAATGTGCACAGAAACCATTTCTGCACATTTTAAAGTCAAAATAAATTTTCCTGAATCCGAATTCAGTGGTTTCCAAAAATGTCCATCCCTATGTCATTTTAGGAAATTCTACTCCCTTACTCTTAATTAAGAAGTCCAACTTCTTTATTCATTAAATTTAACTCTTTAAATTTAACTATCTCAACGGGGATTAAAACTCCATTACACTGTGTGACCCTCAATGGTTCAGGGATACAGCTAGCCGTGGGCTCACAACTCCTTGTGACTCGGAACAACACTTTCCGACTTGCCCAACGAATCATGGTAAAGCGCCTAGCAACATCGCCCCATGATTCCCTAGGTATCACTGATAGTGCCTACAAGAACCAGTAGATTTTGGTTAGCGTACAGTACGGTCCCTTCATCCATATATCCCGATCGAATCAACAACCATTGGTATATCGAGAGTCGCTCAAGATTCGATAACTATGCAATACATCTTGAAGATCAAATTAGTGACATCGCATGTGCTACTAAGAAACCATTTCTTAAATCACATCAAGTACTCTGGCCAGAGATTTGTCACACTAATATCTCCTCAGATCGCATAGGATATCCACACTCGCAAGTATGTGGTGAATCCTTGACAACAATGCATTGACTCCTATATGTGTCGTAACTGTACCCAATCTCGACACCTGATGACCCCCTCAGAGTCGGTAAACGAGTCAAAGCACAGTACTAGCATATAGAGTCTCCATGATGTTTCAAGTCGTAAGGACTAATGGTGTACAACCAAAACCGCGGACTTTATCCACTCGATAAGTGATAACTACTTGGAAAGTCCGGATAGGGTAGTTCGACTATTCATCCTATGAATATCCATTTGCATGCTTCGAACATCTCCATGTTCCCTACCAATGAAACGTGGTACTCTGCATCGCAAATGCTAGTCTCAAACTCGAGCGATCCTTATCCTTATTCTCGGACGGCTCAATCGACTAGGAACGGTTCAGAATATACAGTGACTATAAGATGTATTTCATGATAGACATCTCCATGTTCTACCACATCTTACATACACTATAGTATATTCAAGGTCTTTATCAAAACAACAATAGTATATCACAATATAACAATATGAAGTAATATAAAGTCATTGCCATTAATAAAAGTGTAAATAATATTAAACAAAAGATTGTTTATACAAAGAGTCATCAAAGCCCATAGCCACACAGTTGGCTCACTGGGCACCCACTCTTACAATCTCCCACTTGCCCTATAGCCAACTAGTCATACTACGTAGACCCATTGCTTCGCGATGTTTGTCAAACAATGGTCCTGGCAAGGGCTTAGTAAGCGGATCAGCGATATTGTCTGCAGAGGCCACTCGTTCGACAATGATGTCTCCTCTTTCCACAATCTCCCAGATTATGTGGTATTTCCTCAGTACGTGTTTGGATCTTTGATGAGACCTTGGTTCCTTTGCTTGAGCAACGGCACCCGTGTTGTCACAGTACACCGGGACTGGACCAACAAATTCAGGAATGACGCCCAACTCTTGGACGAACTTCCTCATCCAAACGGCCTCTTTAGCAGCAGCTGATGCTGCAATGTATTCAGCCTCAGTGGTGGAATCCGCTTTGGTGTCCTGCTTGGAACTCTTCCAAGAGACAGCACCGCCATTGAGCATGAACACAAATCCAGAGGTTGACTTCGAGTCATCCACATCACTTTGGAAGCTAGAGTCGGTATAGCCTTCTAATTTCAGATCTCGTCCTCCATAAATCATGAACATATTCTTAGTCCTTCGCAAGTACTTAAGAATGTCCTTCACGGCTTTCCAATGCATTTGACCAGGATTAGACTGATATCTGCTCGTGACACTCAGAGCAAATGCTACATCCGGTCTGGTAGATATCATCCCATACATGATACTACCTATAGCTGACGCGTATGGTACATGTGTCATATTCTCTATCTCTTCATCAGTCTTGGGACACATAGACTTGGATAGAGAAACTCCATGACACATGGGTAGATGTCCTCTTTTGGACCCATCCATTGAAAACCGTTTCAATATGGTATCGATGTAGGTTGATTGTGTGAGTCCTATCATTCTCTTAGATCTATCTCTATAGATCTGTATCCCAAGAATGTAGGATGCCTCACCCAAATCCTTCATCGAAAATCTACCTGATAACCATATCTTTGTTGACTGCAACATCCCTACATCATTCCCAATGAGTAGGATGTCATCAACATAAAGCACTAAGAATGTCACCGCATCCTTAACTACTTTCTTGTACACGCATGGTTCCTCCGGGTTCTTGATGAAACCAAAATCTTTTATTGTTTCATCAAATTTCTGGTTCCAACTTCTTGATGCTTGTTTTAGACCATAAATTGATCTCTGAAGCTTGCATACCTTATGCTCGCTTCCCATGGATGTGAACCCCTCAGGCTGCTTCATATAGATTTCTTCCTTAATGTCTCCATTAAGAAAAGCAGTCTTCACATCCATCTGCCATATCTCATAGTCATACCATGCAGCTATGGCAATTAGGATTCTTATGGACTTGAACATTGCAACTGGTGAAAAGGTTTCATCATAGTCAACTCCTTGCCTTTGAGTATAACCTTTTGCCACCAATCGCGCCTTGTAGGTCAATACCTTACCATCAGGCCCAAGCTTTCTCTTGTAGATCCATTTACATCCTATTGGAACAATTCCATCAGGAGGATCTACTAAAGACCAAACTTGGTTTGTATGCATCGAATCCAATTCGGACTGCATAGCTTCAAGCCATAAATTTGAATCCGCATCAGAAATTGCTTCCTTGAAGTTTCTTGGATCACATCCAATGTCGGGTTCATCTTGATCCCCTTCAAGAAGAAGACCATATCGAACAGGAGGTCTAGAAGTCCTCTCGGATCTTCTAGGTTCAGTCGTGTCCAGTAATGGTTCCTGAGGCGTAGGATCGTTATTTTGTATTTCGGGTTCTTCTCGAACTTCTTCGAGTTCCATCATCTCGCCTTTCTTATCCAATAAGAACTCCTTCTCCAAGAAGGTGGCATTCCTTGAAACAAACACCTTTGTTTCAGCAGGATAATAGAAATAATATCCGATTGAATTCTTCGGATACCCTACAAAATAACATAAGCTGGATCGACTATCCAACTTATCTCCCACTGTCCGCTTCACGTAAGCAGGACATCCCCAAATCCTCAAGTACGAATACTTAGGAGCTTTGCCATTCCACAACTCGTATGGTGTTTTGTCCACTGCTTTAGTGTGGACGTTTTTCAACAACAATACCGCCGTTTCAAGCGCATAGCCCCAAAACGAAGGTGGAAGCTCAGTGAAACTCATCATAGATCGAACCATGTCCAACAAAGTTCGATTACGACGCTCCGATACACCATTCAGCTATGGTGTCATTGGAGGAGTCCACTGAGAGAGAATCCCATTCTCTTTCAGATAGTCCAAAAACTCGGTACTCAAGTATTCTCCACCTCGATCCGATCTAAGTGCTTTAATACTTTTACCTAGCTTGTTTTCTACTTCAGCCTTGAATTCTTTGAACTTTTCAAATGCTTCAGACTTATATTTCATTAAATATAAATACCCATACCTTGAATAATCATCAGTAAAGGTAATGAAGTAGGTGTGGCCATGTTGAGTCCCAACTCTAAATGGACCACAAACATCTGTATGGATCAAATCCAACAGATTTTGACTACGCTCAGGTTTCCCCTTAAAAGGAGATTTAGTCATTTTCCCTTTTAGGCAGGATTCACAGGTAGGTAGAGAGTTAATATCAGACATATCAAACATGCCCTCTCCCACTAGCTTGTTCATCCTCCTTGAGGAAATATGACCTAGTCTAGCGTGCCAAAGGTTTGCCGGGTTTTGACTATCGATTTTCCTTTTGTTTGTTGTCGCCGGTTTATCAATATAATTTATTGGAACGTCTTTTAGTTTTAAGTTGTATAGATCGTTTTCTAGTTGTCCATTTCCAATCAAACATTCATTCTTGTAAATATTGCAAATCCCATTCACAAAATTGCAAGAATAACCATCTCTATCAAGCATAGAAATAGAAATAATGTTTTTAATTAAATCTGGAACAAATAAAACATCTCTTAATAATAACTTAAAACCGTTCTGCAAAATTAAACAAACGTCTCCTACGGCTGTAGCTTCAACTCTGGAACCATTCCCGAGCCTCAGCTGGGTCTCACCCATTCTAAGCCTCCGACTTCTTGTCATCACCTGCAAATCATTGCAAATGTGAGATCCACATCCGGTATCCAATACCCAAGAAGTAGTGTTAAGCGAAACGTTAATTTCAATATAGAACATACCCTTTGCAGTTCGCAACTGCTCTAGATATTCCTTGCAGTTACGCTTCCAATGTCCCGGCTTCTTGCAGTAATGGCAAACATCCTTGGATTTTCCATTGTTTGAAGCCTTTGTCTTTTGCTTCTTCTCGGGCTCGACTTTCTTGGGTGGGGCAGAACGTTTCTTGCCCTTCATACTTGGCCCCTTCTTAGCAGAAGATGAGGAGCCCACCAAGAAAACGGGCTTATCCTTCTTAAGTGTGGATTCATATGTAACGAGCATATTGACCATCTCTTCAAGGGTGGCCTCTATCTTGTTCATATTAAAATTTACCACAAATCCATCAAATGAAGAAGGAAGAGACAGAAGCAGTAAATCCACATTGAGTTCATGCTCCAACACCAAATCAAGGGTCGCCAACTTTTGTATGAGCCAAATCATTCGTACCCCATGATCACGGACCGAAGTCCCTTCACGCATGCGGCACATCATCAACTCCTTAACAGTTGCAAACCTTTCAGCCCTCGATTGAGCCCCAAAAAGTTCCTTGAGTTGCGCGTGAATGTCAGCAGCATTCACCGTGTCCTCAAATCGCCTCTGGAGTTCATCAGACATCGAGGCTTGCATATAGCATTTGGTCTTGATGTCATGGTCCCACCATGCATCAAGCTTGGCCAATTCCTCCGGACTTACATCAGCTGGTGCTTCCTTCGGAGGTGCTTTCTCTAACACGTAGAGCATTTTCTCCGAAGTTAAGACAATCTTCAACTTCCGGAACCATTCCGTATAGTTGGCGCCAGTCAACTTGTTTTGTTCGAGGATCGAGAATAAAGGATTACGCGAATTCATCGTATGAAATACTGAAAAGAAAAACAGACATATATCAATGATTGTTTAAATAATTTACTAAGACATAAAATAGGCGAATTTAATTTTATGAATTTCACTCCCACTATTTTAACGATTTCACTACCCTCTAGTGAAAACGGGAAACTTTTTCCTTAGTGAGAACATGGAGTCCAATTGACAAACTTATGGTCCCGAATAATATCAGCCAACCATAATTCTCAAAAGGTAGAGCCCAATTGCTTCCAAAGCAACCCCCATGTATTTACCTCATGTCCAATAAGGGCCCAATAATATGACGCCGTTTAAAGTGACATGTCAAGATGACCCATCAATATTAAGTTGTGATGGACGGTCGCCATGTGGATCCCCCAATAATATGAGCCGATCCCATGGGAGTTCCACCCAACTTACAACATTTGTCGATCCAATGTACAGCTTTCCGACGGACGGGCCCCCCCAATAATATGAGCCGGACCGTATCCGCGGGTAGCATCACATACATTGACCGTTGATGGAAGGTAGGAACATTTAAACAAATTTAAATTTCCTTTATTTATCTTGATATCAATTTTAAATCATATTTAAAATGAGGGATTTTTAATTATAAAAATTTTGTCTCATCATATTTAATTTATTGCATGCTTGCCGGATTCACGCAATTATGTCTAAACATGCATACAATCATAATATCAAATATTATATAGGATGATCGATTCCATTTCTAATTGACCCGTGGTTGCCAATCACGGGTCTTAGTCCAATCCTAGGTAATATGCAGTATGCAATGCAATCCTATTACATGTGCTTCCAATTTACATTTCTTCAGTCTTTATTGTCTGCTGGGCCCACCGTCTTCAAATCTTGATCTCCCACTAAATCTAATGTATTTACAATAAATAACAATGACAAGTAGGGGATACATTTTTAGGGGTGGGAACGGGCCATAAACCAAGCCCACTTTTATTACATATGACATTCATACTGGGCCATAAACCAGGCCCATTAATAAAACCAACAACAATAAAAACAAAATGTAAATTCCTAACATACACCTACAAAATTGGTCATGGCAATCGATCATCCTTATCCAATAACATTTAATTCAAAATTAATTTATTGGATAACATGCAGTGGCAATTCAAATTTAAACAAGATAAAATCATATTTTATATATAAAATCATATTTTACACATAAAATCATATTTTATCTCTATATCAAATAAAATCATATTTTATCTATAAAATCCAATTTTACTGATAAAATCATATTTTACTTAATATATCATAAGATCATATCTTATCATCAATTGTACCAAAAATAATTGATTTCAAAATTCAATTTAAGGATAAAATATTAAAATTTTCCAAAAATTCAAATTTATCCAAAAATCAATTTTAAAATTTACGGACTCGAACAATTCGATCCGAAATCTCGTGAACCAATAAAAAACAATTTTTGACCGGACCATAAATAAAATTTTAACACATTAAAATTAATTTTTAAATAAAAATAAAATTTTTCCCGCGGGCCGCCCGGGACACTCCCGGGCCGGCCCGCATCCGGGGCGCGGGCCGGGGGCAGCCCGGCTGCCCCCTTAGGGCAGCACTCTCGCTGCCCTGGCGGCGCCTGGCGTCGCCCCTGGGCGGCGCCGTGCGCCGTCCTGGGCGGCGCCGAACGCCGCCCCTGGGCGGCGCTGTGCGCCGCCCTGGGCAGCGCCCTGCGCAGCGCCCAGCGCTGCGCTGGGCAGCGCACAGCGCTGCCCTGGGCGGCGCCGTGCGCCGCCCTGGGCGGCGACGGTCGCCGTCCTGGGCGGCGCCGTGCGCCCCCTTTGGGCGGCGCCGTGCGCCGCCCGGGGCAGCAACAATTGCTGCCCCACCGGGCAGCGATCCAATCGCTGCCCGGGTTTTGCCCCGAAAAATTTTTATTTAAAAAATATTTATTTTGTTTTCCAAAAACCGAGATTCAAAAATTTTGTACAATCGATTAATTTAATCGTTTGATCTGAGCAACCTGGCTCTGATACCACTGTAGGAAAACTGGCGTGTTCCCAGATCAATCACGATTGATACCCGGTGCAGCGGAAGTTTAAAAATTTTATATGGAACAATTCCATGGTGTGGGCATCAACCGTTCAACGATTAAATTATTTGTGTGTGTAAAATTCAAATAACTGTTAATTAAATTTTACCTTCAATCTCGAAGCGAGATTATTGACACCACACAGATTTCTCTGCGCTTCTTGTATCTCCCAGGAACTGATGAACTCCTTCAATCAGGTCCACGAATGGGGTTTTAAATCCCTCTGATAGATTGCACTAGAAAATCTATCAGAAGTTTTCTGCGAAGAGATTAAACGAATCTGATTCGTTATTCCTGACTGCGATTCAAAATCACAGACCGAAATTTCTCGGGCAGAGTATGGGAGGGGTCGGCCGATTATTACTTTGAGAGGCTAGGGTTTTCGATTTTTGCTTCTCAAAAATAATGAGCTGTTGTGTCAAATTTCTGTACTGCAATAACTTATTTATAATGCAGGCCACTAACACCTTAGGGCCCATTAGTTATAAGTTAGGGCCCGACAAGCAAAGCCCGCACGTTCAGAAATTAATATAAAATTCATCGTGACTCCGATTGATGAACCGATTTCACCAATGTGCACAGAAACCATTTCTGCACATTTTAAAGTCAAAATAAATTTTCCTGAATCCGAATTCAGTGGTTTCCAAAAATGTCCATCCCTATGTCATTTTAGGAAATTCTACTCCCTTACTCTTAATTAAGAAGTCCAACTTCTTTATTCATTAAATTTAACTCTTTAAATTTAACTATCTCAACGGGGATTAAAACTCCATTACACTGTGTGACCCTCAATGGTTCAGAGATACAGCTAGCCGTGGGCTCACAACTCCTTGTGACTCGGAACAACACTTTCCGACTTGCCCAACGAATCATGGTAAAGCGCCTAGCAACATCGCCCCATGATTCCCTAGGTATCACTGATAGTGCCTACAAGAACCAGTAGATTTTGGTTAGCGTACAGTACGGTCCCTTCATCCATATATCCCGATCGAATCAACAACCATTAGTATATCGAGAGTCGCTCAAGATTCGATAACTATGCAATACATCTTGAAGATCAAATTAGTGACATCGCATGTGCTACTAAGAAACCATTTCTTAAATCACATCAAGTACTCTGGCCAGAGATTTGTCACACTAATATCTCCTCAGATCGCATAGGATATCCACACTCGCAAGTATGTGGTGAATCCTTGACAACAATGCATTGACTCCTATATGTGTCGTAACTGTACCCAATATCGACACCTGATGACCCCCTCAGAGTCGGTAAACGAGTCAAAGCACAGTACTAGCATATAGAGTCTCCATGATGTTTCAAGTCGTAAGGACTAATGGTGTACAACCAAAACCGTGGACTTTATCCACTCGATAAGTGATAACCACTTGGAAAGTCCGGATAGGGTAGTTCGACTATTCATCCTATGAATATCCATTTGCATGCTTCGAACATCTCCATGTTCCCTACCAATGAAACGTGGTACTCTGCATCGCAAATGCTAGTCTCAAACTCGAGCGATCCTTATCCTTATTCTCGGACGGCTCAATCGACTAGGAACGGTTTAGAATATACAGTGACTATAAGATGTATTTCATGATAGACATCTCCATGTTCTACCACATCTTACATACACTATAGTATATTCAAGGTCTTTATCAAAACAACAATAGTATATCACAATATAACAATATGAAGTAATATAAAGTCATTGCCATTAATAAAAGTGTAAATAATATTAAACAAAAGATTGTTTATACAAAGAGTCATCAAAGCCCATAGCCACACAGTTGGCTCACTGGGCACCCACTCTTACAAGAGTAGCATTCTTGGGCCATATTATTTCCAAGAGTGGGGTAGAAGTGGATCCTTCAAAGGTTCAAGAAGTGAAGGAGTGGTCTGTACCTAAAAATGCATCGGAGATTCGCAGTTTTCTCGGATTGGCCGGTTACTATAGGAAATTTATCAAGGGCTTTTCATCAATTGTTGTGCCCTTGACAACATTGACCAAGAAAAATGCTAAGTTTTTTTGGGGGCCGGAGTGTCAAAAGATCTTTGATGTGTTGAAGGAACCTCTTACGACAGCACCAATATTAGCTATGCCTTCAGGAGAGAGAGATTTTGTGGTTTACACTGATGCTTCCAAGTTGGGACTTTGGGCAGTGCTTATGCAGCAAGATAGGGTCATTGCTTATGCTTCTAGGCACTTGAAGGAGTATGAGAAGAACTACCCTACTCATGATTTGGAGTTAGCAGCAGTGTTTTTTGCTCTCAAGATTTGGAGACACTATCTCTATGAAGAGAAGTGTAAGATATTTACCGACCATAAAAGCCTCAAATACTTCTTCACCTAGAAGGAACTGAACATGAGGCAACGAAGGTGGTTAGAGTTGGTGAAAGACTATGACTGCGACATTATTTACCATCCCGGTAAGGCTAATGTCATCGCAAATGCATTGAGCCGAAAGACAGCAGTGATTGCTTCCTTGATGGTGTCTATACCGTTGCAAGATGAGATTCAGAGATTTGGACTAGAGTTTTATGCCAAGGGTAGAGCTCCTAGATTGTCAGCCTTGTCAGTGCAGACTACGTTGTTTGACCATATCAGAGTTGCTCAAGCAGTTGATGAGCAGTTGAGTAAGTGGAGACAGAGGGCTGCCGAGAGAGGCAGTGATTTGTATTCAGTAGTAGACGGGATCGTGAGGTTCAGAGGTAGACTTTGGGTGCCCGCAGGTGATTCTCTGCGAGTTACTATCATGGCAGAGGCGCATACATCACAGTACTCTATCCATCCAGACAGTACAAGGATGTATCAAGACCTTCAGCAGTTTTATTGGTGGCCGGGCATGAAGCGTGATATTGGTCGATTTGTGTTAGAGTGTCTGACATGCCAGCAGGTCAAAGCAGAATATCAGAGACCTACAGGATTGCTTAAGCCACTCCCTATTCCCGAGTGGAAATGGGAGAATATTACCATGGATTTCGTTGTTGGCTTGCCGAGGACAGTGAGAGGTTCGAATGTTATTTGGGTTATTGTCGACCGTCTCACTAAGTCGGCGCACTTTTTGCCAGTAAGGACGAATTTCTCTATGACTCAGTATGCGAAGTTGTATATCCGGGAGATAGTCAGACTACATGGTATCCCTGTTTCCATAGTATCTGATAGAGATCTGCGGTTTACTTCGAATTTTTGGAAGAGTCTTCATTCAGCTTTGGGAACGAAGCTTTTGTTTAGTACCGCCATTCACCCCCAGATGGATGGACAGTCTAAGAGAGTGATTCAGATTCTAGAGGATCTTCTGAGAGCCTGTGTTATTGACTTCCACGATAGTTGGGAGTCGAGGTTACCAGTGGTGGAGTTTGCTTATAACAACAGCTATCAGGCCAACATTGGTATGGCGCCTTATGAGGCACTCTATGGGAGACCGTGTAGATCACCAATATTATGGACCGAGATTGGTGAGAGGTCAGAGTTGGGACCCGAGATTGTTCAGAAGACTGTCGAGGTTGTAGACAAGATCCGTGATAGGATGAGGACTGCACAAAGAAGGCAGAAGAGCTACACTGACCATAGAAGGAGAGATTTGGAGTTCTCGGTGGGAGATCATGTGTTTGTCCGAGTAGCACCTATGAAGGGTGTTATGAGATTTGGGAAGAAAGGAAAATTAGCACCGAGGTTCATAGGACCCTTCGAGATATTGGACAGAATAGGGGCATTGTCTTATAAGGTGACCTTGCCTCCTAACCTTGATGGAGTTCATAACATCTTCCACGTATCGATGCTGAGGAAGTACGTCTCGAATCTGTCCCATGTTCTTAGCATGGAATCTCTTCAGTTATCTCC
Organism: Henckelia pumila; assembly: GCF_033568475.1. Lineage (NCBI taxonomy): Eukaryota > Viridiplantae > Streptophyta > Magnoliopsida > Lamiales > Gesneriaceae > Henckelia > Henckelia pumila. The sequence goes on from NC_133123.1 coordinate 48,995,845, forward strand.
TCACATGACGTATGAGGAGAGGCCCATCCAGATTTTGGATCGACAGGAGAGGAGACTCCGTAACAAGTCGATTCCTATAATCAAAGTGAGATGGCAGAACCATTCAGAAAAAGAGACCACTTGGGAAGCAGAGGCAGATATTAGAACTCGTTATCCAAAACTCTTTGGTAAGTCTTAATTTCGAGGACGAATTCCATATTTGGGAGGGAGGAATTGTGACGCCTAGAATTTCTTAATTTAATTTTCATGCCTAAATTAGTCTTTAATATTTATTATTTTAATTTTTTTGTGTTTAATTGGCTAAATATTATATTCTTCCACACATTGGAATTTATTATTTTTAAATTTTTGCGAAAGTTAGCATTTTTAATTTCCGAACTAGTAAAATCAAATTTAATATTTTAAATTAGGATTTTTTTTTTAGCTTGTATTTTATTTAGTACGATTTAATTGTAGTCCCAATTGCTAAGTTGTGATTTAACATTTTTTTTAAAGGTGTGTTTCACTATTTCATGAATTTCTAACATTCACTCCCATTTTCTAGGGTTTACCTATACTTATCCACTTGAGCTCCAAGATTCAACCCTAGCCACACAACTCACGCCTAAACACACACACACACACACACACATACACACACACACGGCGCGATTGAAGCAAGGGAAGAAATCCCTTTCTTCTTCTTCTTCGATCCGCTAGCTTCTTCATTTAAGCTTCCAATCCTCATTTCTTCTTCGGGAAATCGTTCCATAGCAAGCTAGTAGTGATTGTTTGATTGTTGAGCTCGATTTTCCTGTTTTCCTCTCCTTTCAGCTCGATCAGCCATAGCTCTTTGGAGCTATTGTTCTTCGATTTTTGATGTTTTAGGCAAGGATATGGATTCATTTCCTTCCCCCTTAGATTTATTATGTAGTGTGCTTGGTTTATAGATGCATTTCTGATTTTTTTTTTTAAAGATTTTATAGCATATGCCCTGTTCGGTTTTCGTCCCTTTTCTGGAAAGAAAAATTTTCTTTCGCAACGCGTATTTTTAGCTTGATGATTATTGATGCTATGTTTATGGTTGGTTGAAGATTGAAATAAGTTCATGAGTTGGTTCGAAAGTTTTTCCAGAAATATTTGTGCCTTGCATTCAAAATTTGGGCAGAAGTTCTTGCTAAATGGAATCGGTTTCTGCTGCATTGTTGGTTAATTTGATGTTTTGCATTCGATCGGTGTTGTCATGGATGCCTTGTTGCATTCGTTTTATTTTCAGAAAAATTATCCTAGCATGGTTCAAATTTATTTCCAGAAAATGTCTCTTGGTTGTGTTCGAAATTGTGCATATTTATTTGTGTTGATTTAGATGGTGATTGAGGAGCTACTATGGGTGATATGTAGTTAACATGGTAACTCCTAGGTTGGCTCGAAGTTGGCTTGAAGCTGACTTGAAGGCTTGGTTGGAGATGCATTAGAGTTTGAGTATGGTTGGGGCTCGGTTTTGGGGATGCTGGGGGTTGCCATTTTTTCGAAGTAGGTTAGGCTGGTTCGGGGTGAGTTCTAAGGATCTAAGATTGGGCTTAAATGTTGGTCTTGATCCTAGTCTAGTGGCTTGAGAATTTGGAGTTTCATAGTTGAGTTTTGATTAGGAACAAGAAGTGTTCATGAGCAGATTTTTTTTGTTGAAGTGTGAGCTGTCCGGAAACCGATTTTTAAACAGGGGTTAAACTCGGGTTTTGGCCAAGGGCTCGGGTTGGGAATTAGTCTAGGATGTTGGAAATATGTTGGTCCAAGCGAGAATCAATTCGGTTAAGTTTGGGGTGAGTTTTAGATTTTAAAAGGTTAAGGTGCAGAATTTTGTTGAACACAAAGGGGGCTGCTGCCCAGAAATCGTCCTTTTGAAAAATGATCTCTTAGGAAATAAATTCCGAGGATGACTTCCCTACTTAGTTCTAAGTGTCTTGGAGTCGTGGTTTCAAACGGAATCCATTTTTGTTAAGAAACGAGCAAGTTATAAATTTTACGGGCTAACCGCTTAAGTTAGTTGTAAGTGCAAATTATGGGTTGAATCTTCCATCCTTTGTTTAGTTCCTAAATCACCATCCCGATCTTCCATGTGTGAGTCATTTGCATGATTATTTAGTAATATTTACTTTTACGTCGCATTTACATATGCATGCTAAGTCCATATTTAAGTATGTAAGGAAAATATTTTTAGGAACAAAGTGAGATGATTGTGACTATAAAAAGTATGGGTTTGGACGCGTTAGGAGACGTTCTAACTTCCCTTACCAAATTTATTATGTCTTGTGATCAGTTTGGCAAAGAGCGAGACAGTTTCGCAAATGAGTTATTGTTTTTATAATGAAAAATAATAATTTCTCATAAATTGAATAAGAGATTTCGTATTATAAAATTAACATGTTAGATTGTTTCGTTTGTGGTGATTGAAAACTCCGAGCTTCACAAAATTAAGTGAAAAGGGCTAATAAACATAATTATATTAGCGAAAATAAATAAATTAAGGCATAAATACCTCCAACATCCCATATTTTGCAGGCGATTCTAGCTCCTCCAATGTCTTGTCCATCAAATTTAAACCTTTCATTTGGAGACTCCTCTGTTCTTGTAAATCTCCTACGTACCTTATCTTAAAATATAAACAATAAAATACCAAGAAAACATCAATATTTAATTTAAATCATAAAAGAAACAAATCACATGCAAACCAATAAATTTACACTCATTTATTAATTACGGTTGGTGAAGGAATTAAAAAAAGGTTTTAAAAGGTACCAACAAGAATCATACTTTTTTTTTTAATTCTTAGGTCTCGCATTATAGATTATACAATAAACATTAAAAACATATTTTATTAACTACGTGCATAATTTATATGTTCATTAAATCGACACAAATTAAGAAAGAGGGAATAATTAAAATTTTAAATTAAACATTATTAATAAAGCTCTTTACCGCAAAGCTTTTTTTCCCAATCCAACAATCCCCCAGCAGACTGATCTTAAATCGACACGAGATCTCGAGTTACTAGCCCGAACTTCACCTATGCCAAGTAGGCAGGATTACTCAGCCATGGTTTTTGACAAGTGTCGAATTTAGGACACTTCGGACAGCCCAAAGTGGTGATCGGACGGTCCGAACTCGACGTGTCTCGCATGCAGGCAGTGAGTTGGATCGGACAATCCGAACCCCAGTTTGGAGGGCCCGAACTCGACCAGAAATTTTCCTGTAAATAGGACTCGTTCGATTTCAATTTGAATTACAAATTTTCGAGTTTCCTTCTCCAGTTATATAGTGTGAGTTATACACTTGAGGGCACTATCGGTTATAATTGAGGTTCTGGAATAACCAAGGTGTGGTTATAGTGATCCGGGACTAGCGACTCCAAAGGGCTATCTACGGACAAAGGTATGGTCCGGGAATCTATTTAAGTTTTGGGAGTACTTATTAGCTTAGTTAAGGCTTATAGAACTTATGTAGTGATACGGTGAACTTTTGAATATAGGCTTGGAACCTAGGATCTACTATACTTAAACTAGCTTAGAGGTACGTACACATTGACTGAGATGGCCAGCGAGTATACATGTTTATATGTTGCATTTATTTGGCATTATTATATGGCATAATATATGATTTACCGTTTTCCATATTCATATGTCATGTGCATATACACGTTGAGCATATACCTTGTTATACCTGATTATAGAGCCGCTCAGCTCTATACTCGATAGTCTATCACTGAGAGTACCGCGACGGTGGGGACATGTATGTCTGACTACTCTGTTGTACTAGACGAGTGTGGTTGCACCCAGAGGTTGATCCGTGCGGTGGCATTACTCATGTGGCGCCGATACTGAGCATGACTTTTTAGATGACCTTTTACTAGTCATAATGTTGCATGCATTATATACATATGTTTACTCATGTTTATGTACTGGGCGTTAGCGCTCACGTTCTAGTTGTTATCTTGGACACCCTATTCCACGGGGTAGGTCGCAGGATGGACGGAGCTGGTAGTTCAAGGCAGGACTAGGGAGCAGGAGCCTTGAGGAGTTTATTATACATCAGGATTCGATATAGCTGTATAATGTTTAATTTTAAGTTTTTCGATATGGTTGTATCACTACAGTATTAAGCCTGGATATATTTTACTAAGCTGATATGTAAATTATGGATTATGTTTCCGCACGTTTTACTCTGTTAAGTATTTTGCTGTATTAAGTTTACTGCATGCTATTAGTTGCCAGTTAGTAGGTGATTCCATGTAGGGTCACTACATTTTTGGTATCAGAGCCAGGTTAGATTTTGGGAATTAGTACTTGGAATTTAGTTTAGTCTTGAGTAATTCTTGCGCATTTGGGATTTTAATGTGCAATTCTTTTCAGGATATGGCTGACGAGAGTCACGGTAGTGTTGTCCAGGGAGGTGGTCATCATCGTCATCATCGTCATCATGATGATCGATATCGTCCTCATGAGGGTAGACGTCGTTACTCTATCAATAAGTTCATGCAAGTAGGACCGAAACCCTTGTTGGGAGGTGAGAATCCTGAACAGGCAAGAAGCTGGATGTCTAAACTCGAGAGTGCTTTTCGAGCTTTCGATTGCACAGAGGAGCAGAAACTGAAAGTTCTAGAATTCGTTCTAGAGGATCGAGCACGCTTATGGTGGGATGCCAAAGCTACTCAAGCACGTACTGAGAGAGGACAGGTGACTTGGGGGGATTTCTGTCAGCAGTTTCAGAAACTGTATTTTCCTCCAGCAGTTCGACAGGCACGATCTATGGAGTTGCTGACTCTGAGGAAAGGATCAATGACTATTGATCAATATCAGCAACGATTTCTTGATCTGCTACCTTTTAGTCCTTATATTAATGACAGTGATGCGTCCAAGTATGATATCTTTCTGCAAGGCCTGAATCAAGATATCTACTCACAAGTTGTCGTATGTGATAATCCGACATCTTATGAGACTTTGGTGAACCATTGCCGTCAAGTGGAGAACAGCAATAGGCGGGCACTGTTGATGATGCCAGGATAGCCTAGTGGATCTCTTGGGCCTAGGGCTCAATCTATTGTGCAATCTGGACCTATGTCTTCTTCTACTCCTACTACTTCGTCTGGTTCTCGTGGCTCACGAGGCACATTCTGCTTTGGGAAGAAGAAGAAGAAGAAGAAGAAGAAGAAGAAGAAGAAGAAGAAGAAGAAGAAGGAGGAGGAATTTTGCAGTCACTGTGGTGGGAAGCATCCTGTAGCTTCATGTCGGAAAGCTACTGGTGCTTGTTATATTTGTGGTGAGCAGGGACATCTGCGGAGAGATTGTTCTCAGCGTATGGGTTCTGCTAGTGGATCGGGATCACAGGTTGGATCTCAGGCTTCTACTTTTCCACATCAGCAGATAGCACCACAGAGTTCTTCTGGTTACCGTCCACAGACTCAAGGGCAGGTATTTTCTCGGTCTCAGGAGCAGGCTACTGAGGGAAGCGATCGCATGTTGGCAGGTACCTTTTTGTTATGTGGTATTCCTGCACTTGTTTTAATTGATACTGGAGCATCTCATTCCTTTATTTCTAGTCGCTTTTTTAAGAGACATAGATTACCTTATGTATCATTAGATATTGATTTAGTTGTATCTACTCCGCTTGAGCAGGAGGTAGTAACTAAGCGTCTAGTGATGGGTTGCCTTCTAGAGTTTGAGGGTAATGTGTTATCGGCTAATTTGATGATATTAGCGATAACAGATTTTGATTGTATTTTGGGAATAGATATGCTGACTTTGTATCACACTACTGTGGATTGTTATCAACGTCTGGTACAGTTTCATCCGGATGAGGGTGATAGCTGGTACTTTTATGGTGAGGGTGCGCGACCTCCAATGCCACTTGTATCGGCTCTGAAGGCATGTCATGTCTTGGAGTCAGGTGGGGAGGGCTACCTCATTTATGCAGTTGATATGTCCACAAGTAGTTCGAGTATTGATCAGCTACCGATTGTCAGCGAGTTTCCCAACGTATTTCCTGATGAGATTCCTGGTTTTCCTCCTGTTCGAGATGTTGAATTTGGTATTGATCTAGTACCAGGAACTACGCCTATATCCCGAGCACCTTATCGTCTAGCACCGTCAGAGATGAGGGAATTGAAACAGCAGTTGCAAGATCAACTTGATAAGGGATATATTCGTTCGAGTGTTTCTCCGTGAGGAGCACCTGTTTTATTTGTCAAGAAGAAGGATGGATCGATGCGATTATGTATTGACTACAAGCAGTTGAATCGTGTCACCATCAAGAATAAGTATCCTTTGCCGCGGATTGATGATCTGTTCGATCAATTACAGGGTACTTCTGTTTACTCGAAGATAGATCTGAGATCTGGATACCACCAGATGCGGGTACGAGACTCAGATATTTCCACGACTGCTTTCAGGACTAGATACGGCCATTATGAATTTCTGGTGATGCCATTCAGTTTGACGAATGCACCGGCAGTCTTTATGAATCTGATGAATTAGGTATTTCGAGAATATCTGGATAGATTTGTCATCGTCTTCATGAAATAGTGGGTGCCCGGTTAGCCAACTTGTGGCTAAGGGCTTTTATGACTCTATGTATAAACAATCTTTGTTTAATATAATTTACATTCATTAATGGCATTTTCTTTGTCTTTCTTCATATTGTTATATTGTGATATACTATTGTTGTTTTGATAAAAACCTTGAATATACTATAGTGTAAGTAAGATGAGATAGTGAATAAAGAGAGATCACAATTATGAAACACATCTTATAGTCACTGTATATTCTAAACAGTTCCTAGTCAATTGAGTCGTCCGCTAATAAGGATAAGGATCGCTCGAGATTGAGACTAGCATTTGTGATGCCAAGTACCACGTTTCATTGGTAATGGACATGGAGATGTTTAAAGCATGCAAATGAATATTCATATGATGAATGATCGAACTACCCTATTCGAACTTTCCAAGTGGTTATCACTTATCGAGTGGATAAAGTCCACAGTTTTGGTTGTACACCATTAGTCCTTACTACTTGAAACATCATTGAGACTCTATATGCTAGTACTGTATTTTGACTCGTTTACTGACTCTATTGGGGTCATCAGGTGTCGGGATTTGGTACAGTTACGACACATATAGGAGTCAATGCTTTGTTGTCAAGGATTCACCACATACTTGCAAGTGTGGATATCCTATGCGATCTGAGGAGATATTAGTGTGACGAATCTCTGGCCAGAGTACATGATGTGTTTTAGGTTACTCGGTTTCCTAGTAGCACATGCGATGTCACTATTTGATCTTCAAGATGCATTGCATAGTTATCGAATCTCGAACGACTTTCGATGCACCAATGGTTGTTGATTCGATCGGGATATATGGATGAAGGGACCGTACTGTATGCTAACCAAAATCTACTGGTTCTTGCAGGTACTATCAGTGATACCTAGGGAATCATGGGGCGATGTTGCTAGACGCTCTTACCATGATTCATTGGGTAAGTCGGAAATCGTTGTTCCGAGTCACAAGGAGTTGTGAGCCCACGGCTAGCTATATCCCTGAACCATTGAGGGTCACACAAGTAATGGATTACTAAACCCCGTTGAGATAGTTAAATTTAAAGAGTTAAATTTAATGAAAGAGAAGTTGGACTTCTTAACTAAAGGGAGTGGAATTTCCTAAAATGACATAGGGATGGGCATTTTTGGAAATCACTGAATTCGGATTCAGAAAAATTATCTTGACTTTAAAAGATGCAAAAATGGTTTCTGTGCACATTGGTAAAATCAGTTTATCAATCGGAGTCATGATGAATTTTATATTAATTTCTATAATAACAGGCTTGGCTTGTTGGACTTAAGTTATGGATTATGGGCCCTAAGGAGTTAGAGTCCTTATATAATTATAACTTAATCTAGTCTAAAAATTATCTATAAATATAAGTGTAGTGTTCGAAAATTGAATGTATTCCATCCTTGAAATTTTCGAAAATCACTTATAATATTCTAAGGGAATTTTGAAAATTCTCTTCTCCTTTTTGAGATAATTCAGGCTGTGATTTTTGTGAAAAATTACATTCTGAATTGACAGATCAAATCTGTTTATTCTCTTCGATAAACATCTGATTGATTTCTAGTGCAATCAATCAGAGGGTTTCTGTTTTCTATTCGTGGACCTAATTCCGGAGATTGATCGAGCGAGTCATCGGTTCCCGAGATTTACAAAAAGAGTAGATTAAATTCTGTTGGAGTCCATAATCAAGCTTTAGCTTGAAGAGGTAAAAATATTTAATTGTGTATTTATATTTTTACTTGTAAGATTTTAATCGTTAGGATTTGATACCCACGATATGGAATCGTTCCATATCGAAAAATAAATTTTTTTAAACTTTCGCTGCTCCGGGTATCACATCCGTGTGATTAGAGAATGCATGTTCCAACAGTGGTATCAGAGCCAGGTCGTAAACTTTGATCAAACGATTAAAATTAATCGATTGTACAAAATTTTTAAGCCGCGGTTTTTGGAAAACAAAAAAAAATTTTAAACGAAAATTAAATTTGAACAGGGCAACGGGGCAGCGAGATCGCTGCCCAAAGGGCAGCATGATCGCTGCCCAAGGGCAGCAATCGTTGCTGCCCAGGGGCAGGGGCAGGGGCTGCGAGATTGCTGCCCAAGCTGCCCAGGGGCAGCGAGATCGCTGCCCAAGACAGCCAAGGGGCTGCCCTACACCCCATGTGGGGGCTGCCCTGCCCTACGTGGGGGCGGGGCTGCCTGGGAACGTCCCGGGCAGCCCGAAAAATTAAATTTTTTATTTTTTTTCAGAATTTTAAATTTTTGAAATTTTAGTTTTTGGTCCGATCGAAAATTGTTTTTGATTGGTCCGCGAGGCGTCGGATCAAATTGTTTGAGTCCTTAAAATTGATTTTTGGATAATTTTGAATTTTTGGAAATTTATAAATTTTATCCGTTAAATTAGATTTTATAAAAATTAATTATTTTGGTACAATTGATGATAAGATATGATCTTATGAAAGGATGAGATAAAATTTGATTTTATCTTTTTAATTATGATGTCATTGCATGTTATCCAATTATTTAATTATTGAATTAATTATTGGATAAAAGGATGATCAATTGCCATGACCAATATTATAGGTGTATGTTAGGTTGTTTACATTTGGTTTTATTGTTGTTGGGTTTTATTAATGGGCTTGGTTTATGGCCCAATTTAAATTGTCATTTGTAATAAAAAGTGGGTTTGGTTTATGGCCCGTTTCCACCCTTAAATATGTATCCCCTACTTGTCATCGAAATTTATTGTAAATTTATTAGACGTAGTGGGAGATAAAGATTTGAAGACAATGGTGGGCCCAGCAAACATTAAAGACCGAAGAAATATAAATTGGAAGCTCAATGTAATAGGATTGCATTGCATACCTGCATATCACCTAGGATTGGACTTAGACTCGTGATTGGCAACCACGGGTCGATTAGTGATTGGGATCTATCATCCTTTAAATAATATATGATATTATTATTGTATGCATGTTTAGACTAAATTGTATGAATTCCGCAAGCATACAAACTTTAAAAGATGAGACGAATTTTCAAAATTAAAAATCCCTCATTTTAAATATGATTTAAAATTGATCGAAAATTGTTTTTGATTGGTCCGCGAGGCGTCGGATCAAATTGTTTGAGTCCTTAAAATTGATTTTTGGATAATTTTGAATTTTTGGAAATTTATAAATTTTATCCGTTAAATTAGATTTTATAAAAATTAATTATTTTGGTACAATTGATGATAAGATATGATCTTATGAAAGGATGAGATAAAATTTGATTTTATCTTTTTAATTATGATGTCATTGCATGTTATCCAATTATTTAATTATTGAATTAATTATTGGATAAAAGGATGATCAATTGCCATGACCAATATTATAGGTGTATGTTAGGTTGTTTACATTTGGTTTTATTGTTGTTGGGTTTTATTAATGGGCTTGGTTTATGGCCCAATTTAAATTGTCATTTGTAATAAAAAGTGGGTTTGGTTTATGGCCCGTTTCCACCCTTAAATATGTATCCCCTACTTGTCATCGAAATTTATTGTAAATTTATTAGACGTAGTGGGAGATAAAGATTTGAAGACAATGGTGGGCCCAGCAAACATTAAAGACCGAAGAAATATAAATTGGAAGCTCAATGTAATAGGATTACATTGCATACCTGCATATCACCTAGGATTGGACTTAGACTCGTGATTGGCAACCACGGGTCGATTAGTGATTGGGATCTATCATCCTTTAAATAATATATGATATTATTATTGTATGCATGTTTAGACTAAATTGTATGAATTCCGCAAGCATACAAACTTTAAAAGATGAGACGAATTTTCAAAATTAAAAATCCCTCATTTTAAATATGATTTAAAATTGATATTAAGATTTATAAAAGGAAATTTAAATATTGTTTAAATGTTCCTACCTTCCATCAACGATCAATGTATGAGATGCTACCCGGGGGCACGGTCCGGCTCATATTATTGGGGGGGGGGGGGGGGGCATTCGTTGGAAATCTGTACATTGGATCGACACATATTGTAAGTTGGGTGGTACTCCCATGGGATTGGCTCATATTATTGGGGATCCACATGGCGACCGTCCATCACAACTTAATATTGATGGGTCATCTTGACATGTCACATTAAACGGCGTCATATTATTGGGCCCTTATTGGACATGAGGTAAAAACATGGGGGTTTCTTTGAAAGCAATTGGGCTCTACCTTTTGAAAATTATGGTTGGCTGATATTATTCGGGACTATAGTTTGTCAATTGGACTCCATCAAGTTTTCCGTTTTCACTAGAGGGTAGTGAAATCGTTAAAATAGTGGGAGTGAAATTCATAAAATAAATTTCGCCATATTTTATGTCTTAATAAATTAATTAAACAATCATCGATTATTGTCTGTTTCATCTCAGTATATCATTATGATGAATCTTCGTAATCCACATGTTTCAATTCTCGAACAAAACAAACTTTCTGGCGCAAACTATACGGAATGGTTCCATAAGTTAAGATTGTCCTGAGTTTGGAAAAGATTTTCTAAGTGTTAGAAAAGGCTCCTCCGAAAAACAGCCCCAGCTGATGTAACTTCGGAAACGTTGGCCGAACTAGAGAAATGGTAGGACCATGATCTCAAGGCCAAATGTTACATGCAAAGATGGACAAGTCTAAATAAGTTTGCCATCACTGTAAGAAACCCGGTTACTGGAAGCGCAACTGCAAAGAATGTATATCGAGTAGTTACGAACTACAAAGGATATATTTTATAAATGTTTCACTTAATATTATTTCTTGGGCATTGGATACCAGATGTAGATCTCACATTTGCAATGAGTTGCAGATGATGACAAGAAGTCGTAAGCTTAGGATGGGTGAGACCCAGTTAAGGCTCGGGAATGGTTCCAGAGTTAAATCCAAAAGCTATAGGAAACATTTGTTTAATTTTGCAAAAACAATTTTAAGCTATATTTTGAGAGAGATGTTTTTATTTGTACCAAGATTTCATTAAAACATTATTTCTTTTTCTATTCTTGATAGAGAAGATATTTCTTGAAAATTTGCGAATGGGATTTGCAATATTTATAAGAATGAATGTTTGATTTGAAATGGACAATTTAAAAACGATCTATATAACTTCAAATTAAAAGACGTTCCAGTTGATTATGTTGATAAACCGGTAACAATAAACAAAAGGAAAATCGATGGTCAAAACCCGGCAAACCTTTGGCATGCTAGGCTAGGTCATATTTCCTCAAGGAGGATGAACAAGCTAGTGGGAGAGGGCATGTTTGATATGTCTGATATTAATTCTCTACCTACTTATGAGTCCTGCCTAAAAGAAAAAATGACTAAATCTCCTTTCAAAGGGAAGCCTGAGCGTAGTCAAAAGTTGTTGGATTTGATCCATACAGATGTTTGCGGACCATTTAGTATCGGTACTAAATTTGGTCACACCTACTTCATTACCTTTACTGATGATTATTCTAGGTATGGGTATTTATATTTAATGAAATATAAGTCTGAATCATTTGAAAAGTTCAAAGAATTCAAGGCTGAAGTAGAAAACAAACAAGGTAGAAGTATTAAAGCACTTCGATCGGATCGAGGTGGAGAATACTTAAGTACCGAGTTTTTGAGCTATATAAAAGAGAATGGGATTCTCTCTCAGTGGACTCCTCCCATGACACCTCAGCTGAATGGTGTCTCGGAGCATCGCAATCGAACTTTGTTGGACATGGTTCGATCTATGATGAGCTTCACTGAGCTCCCTCCTTCATTTTGGGGCAATGCACTTGAAACGGTGGTATTGTTGTTGAACAATGTTCACACCAAAGCAGTGAATAAAACTCCATACGAGTTATGGAATGGCAAAGCTCCTAAGTATTCGTACTTGAGGATTTGGGGATGTCCTGCTTACGTGAAGCAGATAGTGGGAGATAAGTTGGATAGTCGATCCACCTTATGTTATTTTGTAGGATATCCGAAGAATTCAATCGGATATTATTTTTATCATCCTACTGAAACAAAAGTGTTTGTTTTGAGGAATGCCACCTTCATGAAAAAGGAGTTTTTATTAGATAAGAAAGGCAAGATGATGGAACTCGAAGAAATTCGAGAAAAACAGATATACAAAATAACGATCCCACACCTCAAGAACCTTCAGTGGACACGCCTACATCTAGGAGATCCAAGAGAACTTCTAGACCTCCTATTCGATATGGTCTTCTTCTTGAATGGGATCAAAGTGAACCCGACAATGGATGTGATCCAAGAAACTTCAAGGAAGCAATTTCTGATGCGGATTCGAATTTATGGCTTGAAGCTATGCAGTCGGAAATAGACTCGATGCATACAAACCAAATTTGATCTTTAGTAGATCCTCCCGATGGAATTGTTCCAATAAGGTGTAAATGGATCTACAAGAGAAAATTTGGGCCTGATGGCAAGGTACTAACCTACAAGGCACGATTGGTAGCAAAAGGTTATACTCAAAGACAAGGAGTTGACTATGATGAAACCTTTTCACCAGTCACATTGTTCAAGTCCATATGAATCCTTATTGCCATAGCAGCATGGTATGACTATGAGATATGGCAAATGGATGTGAAGACTGCATTTCTTAATGGAAACATTAAGGAAAAAATCTATATGATGCAGCCCGAGGGATTCACATCCATGGAAAGCAAGCATAAGGTATGCAAGCTTCAGAGATCAATTTATGGTCTCAAACAAGCATCAAGAAGTTGGAACCAGAAATTTGATGAAACAATAAAGGACTTTGGTTTCATCAAAAACCCGGAGGAACCGTGCGTGTACAAGAAAGTAGTTAAGGATGCGGTGATGTTTTTAGTGCTTTATGTTGATGACATCCTACTAATTGGGAATGACGTAGGGATGTTGCAGTCAACAAAGATATGGTTATCAGGTAGATTCTCGATGAAGGTGAAAGAGTGGGTGCCCAGTGAGCCAACTTGTGGCTAAGGGCTTTGATGACTCTTTGTATAAACAATCTTTTGTTTAATATAATTTACACTTTTATTAATGGCAATGACTTTATCTTTCTTCATATTGTTATATTGTGATATACTATTGTTGTTTTGATAAAGACCTTGAATATACTATAGTGTATGTAAGATGTGGTAGAACATGGGGATGTCTATCATGAAACACATCTTATAGTCACTGTATATTCTAAACTGTTCCTAGTCGATTGAGCCGACCGATAATAAGGATAAGGATCGCTCGAGTTTGAGACTAGCATTTGCGATGCGGAGTACCACGTTTCATTGGTAAGGAACATAGAGATGTTCGAAGCATGCAAATGGATATTCATACGATGAATGATCGAACTACCCTATCCGGACTTTCCAAGTGGTTATCACTTATCGAGTGGATAAAGTCCGCGGTTTTGGTTGTACACCATTAGTCCTTACTACTTGAAACATCATTGAGACTCTATATGCTAGTACTGTGCTTTGACTCGTTTACCGACTCTATTGGGGTCATCAGGTATCGGGATTGGGTACAGTTACAACACATATAGGAGTCGATGCTTTGTTGTCAAGGATTCACCACATACTTGCGAGTGTGGATATCCTATGCGATCTGAGGAGATATTAGTGTGACGAATCTCTGGCCAGAGTACATGATGTGTTTTAAGAAATGGTTTCTTAGTAGCACATGCGATGTCACTATTTGATCTTCAAGATGTATTGCATAGTTATCGAATCTCGAACGACTCTCGATATACCAATTGTTGTTGATTCGATCGGGATATTTGGATGAAGGGACCGTACTGTACGCTAACCAAAATCTATTGGTTCTTGCAGACACTATCAGTGATACCTAGGGAATCATGGGGCGATGTTGCTAGGCGCTCTTACCATGATTCGATGGGCAAGTCGGAAATTGTTGTTCCGAGTCACAAGGAGTTGTGAGCCCACGGCTAGCTGTATCCCTGAACCATTGAGGGTCACACAGAGTAATGGATTTTTAATCCCCGTTGAGATAGTTAAATTTAAAGAGTTAAATTTAATGAAAAAAGAAGTTGGACTTCTTAATTATGAGTAGAGGAGTAAGATTTCCTAAAATGACATAGGGATGGGCATTTTTGGAAATCACTGAATTCGGATTCAGAAAAATTTATCTTGACTTTAAAAGGTGCAGAAATGGTTTCTGTGCACATTGGTGAAATCGGTTTATCAATCGGAGTCACGATGAATTTTATATTAATTTCTGAACATGCGGACTTTGCTTGTCGGGCTTGAACTTATGACTAATGGGCCCTAAGCTGTTAGTGGCCTACATTATAAATAAGTTATTGCAGTACAGAAATTACACACAACAGGTCACAATTTTCGAAAAAAACCCTATTTTTCTCTCAGTAGTGGCCGCCCCCTTTCTCCCCTCTGCTCGGAAAATCCAGTCTGTGAATTTTGAATTACAGTCTGGTTTAACGGATCAAATTCGTTAATCTCTTCGTAGAAACTTCTGATAGATTTTCTAGTGCAATCTATCAGAGGGATTAAATATCCGTTCGTGGACCTGATTGAAGAACAGTTCGTCCATCAGTTCCAGGGATATACAACAAGAGCAGAGCAATCTGTTGGTGTCCATAATCTCGCTTCGAGATTGGAGGTAAAAATTTATAATCGTTATTTAATTTTTACACACACACAATTTAATCGTAAGGTTGATACCCATTATGAAATCGTTCCATATAAAATTTTAAACTTCCGCTGCACCGGGTATCAATCCTGATTGATCTGATCGTCGCATTCTCCAACAGAAGGATTTGGGTGAGGCCTCCTATATTTTAGGGATACAGATCTATAGAGATAGATCTAAGAGAATGATAGGACTCACTCAAACAACCTACATCGACACCATATTGAAAAGGTTTTCTATGGATGAGTCCAAGAGAGGACATCTACCTAGGTGTCATGAAGTTTCTCTATCCAAGTCTATTTGTCCCAAGACTGACGAAGAGATAGAGAAAATGACACACATACCATATGCGTCAGCCATAGGTAAGTATTATGTATGGGATGATATCTACCAGATCGAATGTAGCCTTTGCTCTAAGTGTCACGAGCAGATATCAGGCCAACCCTGGTCAAATGCATTGGAAATCCGTGAATGATATTCTTAAGTATTTGAGAAGGACTAAGAATATATTCATGGTTTATGGAGGAAGAGAATTGAAATTGGAAGGCTATACCGACTCTAGCTTCCAAAGCGACGTGGATGACTCGAAGTCAACCTCTGGATTTGTATTCATGCTCAATGGCAGTGCTGTCTCTTGGAAGAGTTCCAAGCAGGACACCACAGCGGATTCCACCACTGAGGCAGAATACATTGCAGCATCAGCTGCTGCTAAAGAGGTCATTTGGATGAGGAATTTCGTCCAAGAGTTGGGCATAATTCCTGAAGCTGTTGGTCCAGTTCCGGTGTACTGCGACAACACTGGTGTCGTTGCTCAGGCAAAGGAACCAAGGTCTCATCAAAGATCCAAACACGTACAGAGGAAATACCACATCATCCGGGAGATTGTGGAAAGAGGAGACATCACTGTTGAGAGAGTGGCCTCTACAGACAATATCGCTGATCCACTTACTAAGCCCTTGCCAGGACCATTGTTTGAAAAACATCGCGAAGCAATGGGATTACGTAGTATGACTAGTTGGCTTTAGGGCAAGTGGGAGATTGAAAGAGTGGTTGCCCGGTTAGCCAACTTGTGGCTAAGGGCTTTTATGACTCTATGTATAAACAATCTTTGTTTAATATAATTTACATTCATTAATGGCATTTTCTTTGTCTTTCTTCATATTGTTATATTGTGATTTATTATTATTGTTTTGATAAATACCTTGAATATACTATAGTGTAAGTAAGATGAGATAGTGAATAAAGAGAGATCACTATTATGAAACACATCTTATAGTCACTGTATATTCTAAACAGTTCCTAGTCAATTGAGCCGTCCGCTAATAAGGATAAGGATCGCTCGAGATTGAGACTAGCATTTGTGATGCCAAGTACCACGTTTCATTGGTAATGGACATGGAGATGTTCAAAGCATGCAAATGGATATTCATATGATGAATGATCGAACTACCCTATTCGAACTTTCCAAGTGGTTATCCCTTATCGAGTGGATAAAGTCTGCGGTTTTGGTTGTACACCATTAGTTCTTACTACTTGAAATATCATTGAGACTCTATATGCTAGTACTGTGTTTTGACTTGTTTACCGACTCTATTGGGGTCATCAGGTGTCGGGATTGGGTACAGTTACGATACATATAGGAGTCAATGCTTTGTTGTCAAGGATTCACCACATACTTGCGAGTGTGGATATCCTATGCGATCTGAGGAGATATTAGTGTGACGAATCTTTGGCCAGAGTACATGATGTGTTTTAGGTTACTCGGTTTCCTAGTAGCACATGCGATGTCACTATTTGATCTTCAAGATGCATTGCATAGTTATCGAATCTCGAACGACTCTCGATGCACCAATGGTTGTTGATTCGATCGGGATATATGAATGAAGGGACCGTACTGTATGCTAAACAAAATCTACTGATTCTGGCAGGCACTATCAGTGATACCTAGGAAATCATGGGGCGATGCTGCTAGACGCTCTTACCATGATTCATTGGGTAAGTCGGAAATCGTTGTTCCGAGTCACAAGGAGTTGTGAGCCCACGGCTAGCTGTATCCCTGAACCATTGAGGGTCACACAAGTAATGGATTACTAAACCCCGTTGAGATAGTTAAATTTAAAGAGTTAAATTTAATGAAAGAGAAGTTGTACTTCTTAACTAAAGGGAGTGGAATTTCCTAAAATGACATATGGATGGGCATTTTTGGAAATCACTGAATTCGGATTCTAAAAAATTATCTTGACTTTAAAAGATGCAGAAATGGTTTCTGTGCACATTGGTGAAATCAGTTTATCAATCAGAGTCATGATGAATTTTATATTAATTTCTATAATAACAGGCTTGGCTTGTTGGGCTTAAGTTATGGATTATGGGCCCTAAGGAGTTAGAGTCCTAATATAATTATAACTTAATCTAGTCTAGAAATTATCTTAAATATAAGTGTAGTGTTCGAAAATTTAATGTATTCCATCCTTGAAATTTTCGAAAATCACTTATAATATTCTAAGGGAATTTTCGAAATTCTCTTCTCCTTTTTGAGATAATTCAGGCTGTGATTTTTGTGAAAAATTACATTCTGAATTGACAGATCAAATCTGTTTATTTTCTTCGATAAACATCTGATTGATTTCTAGTGCAATCAATCAGAGGGTTTCTGTTTTCTATTCGTGGACCTAATTCCGAAGATTGATCGAGCGAGTCATCGGTTCCCGGGATTTACAATAAGAGCAGATTAAATTCTGTTGGAGTTCATAATCAAGCTTTAGCTTGAAGAGGTAAAAATATTTAATTGTGTATTTATATTTTTACTTGTAAGATTTTAATCGTTAGGATTTGATACCCACGATATGGAATCGTTCCATATCGAAAAATAAAATTTTTTAAACTTCCGCTGCTCCGGGTATCACATCCGTGTGATCAGAGAACGCATGTTCCAACACTTCATTGATGATATTCTTGTCTATTCTCATGACAAGGATGAGCATGCACAGCATCTGAGAATTGTTTTACAGACGTTACGAGATAAGCAGATGTATGCAAAATTGAGCAAGTGTGAATTCTGGCTTGATCGGGTAGTGTTTCTCGGTCATGTGATTTCTAGTGAAGGAATATCTGTTGATCCAAGTAAGATAGAGGCAGTGCTGAACTGGTCTCGTCCGACGACGGTTGCTGAGATTCGTAGTTTCTTGGGTCTAGCGGGTTATTACCGTCGGTTCATCGAGAATTTTGCACAGTTGGCCAGGCCTTTGACACAGCTTATACGGAAAGATGTTGCCTTCATATGGTCCTCGGATTGTGAGGAGTCATTTCACGAGCTGCGTAGACGTCTTACTACTGCACCTGTGCTAGCTCTACCTTCTGGATCAGGAGGTTATGTTGTCTATACTGATGCCTTTGGTCAGGAGTTAGGATGTGTTCTTACACAGCATGAACATGTTATTGTCTATGCTTCTCGACAGTTGAAGACGCATGAGAATAATTATCCAGTACATGATCTCGAGTTAGCCGCCATTGTATTTGCACTCAAGATTTGGAGGCATTATCTTTATGGCGAGCAATTTGAGATATTCACGGATCACAAGAGTTTGAAGTATTTATTCACTTAGGCGGAGTTGAATATGCGACAGAGATGCTGGATGGATCTTTTGAAGGATTATGATTGTGAAATCAAATATCATCCAGGTTCTACTAATCTTACTGTTGATGCCTTGAGTCGGCAGGTGAGACTTTCTGCACTTCAGACTAGTGAAATATCTCATTTGGTTTAAGAGTGTTGTTTATTGAGTTTTACACTCAAGCACAAGAAAGGAAGAAATGGAATCCGTTCGTATACTATATTATCTGAGCCAGCATTGTATTCTCGGATCAGAGATACTCAGATATCTGATGTTAAGACTCAGAGTTTGGCACGTTTAGCCAATGGGGGTAATACATCTGGATTTCATTTTCAGGCATATGGTTTATTGTGCTTATCAAATCGAGTGATTGTACCTGATGTTACGGAGCTCAGGAATGATATTCTATCTCAAGCTCACAGGAGTCGATTGTCTGTTCATCCTGGAAGCATGAAAATGTATAAGGACTTGCGAACCAGATTCTGGTGGAAAGAGATGAAGCGGAGTATATATCAGTTTGTTTCAAGATGTTTGGTTTGTCAACAGGTCGAGGCTGAACACCGACGACCAGGTGAATTACTGCAGAATCTTGATATTCTCGAATGGAAGTGGGAGCATGTGACTATGGATTTTGTCACCCACTTGCCTATGACTTCACGTCAGTGTGATGCTATCTGGGTCGTTGTTGACCATTTGACGAAATCAACACACTTTATTCCTTACAACCGGGAGTATTCTTATGATCGCATGACACGCTTATATATCCAAGAGATAGTGTGATTACATGGAATTCCA
Organism: Henckelia pumila; assembly: GCF_033568475.1. Classification (NCBI taxonomy): domain Eukaryota; kingdom Viridiplantae; phylum Streptophyta; class Magnoliopsida; order Lamiales; family Gesneriaceae; genus Henckelia; species Henckelia pumila. The sequence goes on from NC_133123.1 coordinate 49,015,498, forward strand.
GTGAGCATAGTTAGTGATAGAGATCCGCGATTTACCTCACGTTTCTGGGGTAGTTTTCAGCAGGCGTTGGGTACCACTCTGAGTTTGAGCACTGCATATCATCCGGAGACTGACGGGCAGTCAGAGCAAACTATTCGTACGCTGGAGGATATGCTACGTTCTTCTGTCATGGATTTTAGCTTATCTTGGTAGGATTAGTTACCTTTGATCGAGTTTTCCTACAATAACAGTTATCATCGTAGTATTGAAATGGCACCTTTCGAGGCATTGTATGGTCGACGGTGTCGTACTCCGTTATTCTGGGATGAAGTCGGGGAATGACAAGTCGAGGGTCCTGAATTGGTGCAGCATATTGTAGACAAGGTAGATTTGATCAAGCGGAGGATCAAAGCTGCTCAAGATCGACAAGCCAGTTACGCTAATATTCACCGCAGGCCACTTCAGTTTGAGCCTGGTGAATATGTGTTCCTACGAGTGTCACCTTTTAGGAAGGTGATGAGGTTCGGTGTGAAAGGCAAGTTATCACCTCGTTTCATTGGGCCTTTCCAAATACTGGAGAAGATTAGAGATGTTGCATATCGTTTGGCGTTACCGCCATCTCTTTCCAGTATACATAATGTTTTTCATGTGTCGTTACTTCGACAGTACATAGCTGATGAATCTCATATTATCCAGCATACTGATATTAAGCTAGAACCAAATCTGTCTTTTTTTGAGCGACCACTCCGTATCCTAGACAGGAAGGAGAAAATTCTTCGGAACAAGACTATACCACTTGTGATGGTACAGTGGCAACGCCGAGGCGTTGAAGAAGCAACTTGGAAAACCGAGAGCTATATGCGGGCTGAATATCCTGAGTTATTTGCTTTGTACTTTTGATTACCATGTAAAGATGTAATTACAGTTGTTGTAATAAAACATGGTTTGATGTTTCATATTGTTATCTTGATTTGTCTTTAGATTTTATTTCGCGGACAAAATATCTAAAGGTGGGGAGAATGTAGTAACCCAGATTCTATTTTAAGATAATAATATGTTAAACATGATTTAGGGTTGGTAATTAACCAATTCCGTGGCTTAATCGGACTTCAGAATCAAGAATTGGATTTTCTTTTTCTGAGCCAGTTCGGACGATCCGAAGAGGACTTCGGACGGCCCGAACTCAGCACACCGGGGGCTCCAAAGGTGAACTTGTTGACTTCGGAGTTAAGGCAAGTTCGGACGATCCGAAGTAGGATCGGACGGCCCGAACTTCATCTGTGCCAAGTAGGCAGGATTACTCAGCCATGGTTTTTGACAAGTGTCGAATTTAGGACACTTCGGACGACCCGAAGTGGTGATCGGACAGTCCGAACTCGACGTGTCTCGCATGCAGGCAGTGAGTTGGATCGGACGATCCGAACCCCAGTTCGGAGGGCCCGAACTCGACCAGAAATTTTCCTATAAATAGGACTCGTTCGATTTCAATTTGAATTAAAAATTTCCGAGTTTCCTTCTCGAGTTATATAGTGTGAGTTATACACTTGAGGGCTCTATCGGTTATAATCAAGGTTCTGGAATAACCAAGGTGTGGTTATAGTCATCCGGGACCAGTGACTCCAAAGGGTTATCTACGGACGAAGATATGGTCCGGGAATCTATTTAAGTTTTGGGAGTACTTATTAGCTTAGTTAAGACTTATAGAACTTATGTAGTGATACGGTGAACTTTTGAATATAGGCTTGGAACCTAGGATCTACTATACTTGAACTAGCTTAGAGGTACGTATACATTGACTGAGATTGCCAGCGAGTATACATGTTTATATGTTGCATTTATTTGGCATTATTATATGGCATGATATATGATTTACCGTTTTCCATATTCATATGTCATGTGCATATACACATTGAGCCTATACCTTGTTATTCCTGATTATAGAGCCGCTCAGCTCTATACTCGATAGTCTGTCACTGAGAGTACCATGACGGCGGGGACATGTATGTCTGACTACTCTGGTGTACTAGACGAGTGTGGTTGCACCCAGAGGTTGATCCGTGCGGTGACAGCACTCATGTGGTGCCGGTACTGAGCATGACGTTTCAGATGACCTTTTACTAGTCATCATGTTGCATGCATTATATACATATGTTTACTCATGTTTATGTACTGGGCGTTAGCGCTCACGTCCTAGTTGTTATCTTGGACACCCTATTCCACGGGGTAGGTCGCAGGATGGACGGAGCTGGTAGTTCAAGGCAGGACTAGGGAGCAGGAGCCTTGAGGAGTTTATTATACAGCAGGATTCGATATAGCTGTATAATGTTTACTTTTAAGTTTTTCGATATGGTTGTATCACTACAGTATTAAGCCTTGATATATTTTACTAAGCTGATATGTAAATTATGGATTATGTTTCCGCACGTTTTACTCTGTTAAGTATTTTGCTGTATTAAGTTTACTGCATGCTATTAGTTGCCAGTTAGTAAGTGATTCCATGTAGGGTCACTACAGGTTTGGACGAGTTGGAAGAAATCCTGGCTACCCTTACCAAGTATGGGCAAGACGAGTTGGGTGTTATCCCGACTTTCTTGCGGCATAGTGCACTGCAGCCATGATCATGATCGAAATCACAGGGTCACAATTCAAGGATCTAAGTTCAAACATTTATATCTATGTTTTCGTATAGTTTACTCAGTTATATTGTTTATGTTTGACTTAGCCATGCATATGTTTCATCCATATTCACGTCATTTATTCAGAAATCTTTTATTTAAGTTTCACGGCACAAAAATATATTTTTATTACAAGTTATTTTCAATCTGCCCGAGCTTGTATTTATGTAGTACTCGTTATCTCCCCCATATTCTTGCTGAGTATTTTAGGCTCACTACACTCATTTGTTTTTAGGTGATGATTACTACATTGAGGCTGAGGGGCAGGATCCCCCGGGCGAGGTCACCAGTGGTGCAGGCCCTTGACCGACGTGCTATTAGTTTTTCCGCCAAAAACTCTGATGTTGCCTTTTTATTTATGAGTTGAAATATTTTCATACACTGTCAGTTATTTGCAGGAGGTGATTTCCCTAATTTAGGATATTTGGTCATGTAATCTTAACAGTGTTTGTTCCGAAACTATGTGGGATTTATTTCACTTTTTCAGATTTTATGTTATCGTATTTGGATTTTTAACTTGTGTTTATTTTATTTTAAATTTAAATTGTTGACTGTGTGAGTTGGGCTTATGATATTTTTAAAACGAGTCATGGAAATTTTTTTTGTAATTTCCGCAAATACTTTATTTATTATTTAAATTTTAGAGGGTTAGGGTCGTCTCAAACATATCGAGCATAAGTTCAGGCGATGATTCCAATTTTGGATTCTCACGATAACTCAGAACCGCCTGACTTCATATTCCCAGAAGAGGAACAAGACTTCACTGAGGCACAAGAAGAATGTCCTTTGACATACTTCTCCTTTGCCTTCTCCTCTGTCGAACAACCGACATCTAGTACTGCTCATGTTTTAGAAACTCAACTGATAGAACCAATTACATCAGTTGTTGATGATTCTCTTCCTGAGATCCCACTCACCTCAGTCTCAGACGTTATGAAGGCCATATTTGACGAAATTCAGCCTACATCTCCTCTTCTTGAGATTCACTCGGCTGACTCCTCTCCGAACCCGACTATTACAGCATCTCAGCCAACTAGTCCGGTCAGTCCAATTGACCAGTAGATTACGGTCGATGTACCCTCATCATTGAACAAAACAACCGTCACACCTCCAAGCACAGAGCACCTCATCTCATCCCCTGTCACAACTACTGCCGATGACTAAGCAATCATGCTCAATACGTCAGGCGATGCAATTGACAAACTTGCCTCAGCTTCGGTTGTTGAACCAGAATCTACAACTTATGCTTTGGAATGCATCATAGACGAACTTCGCTCCACAACGCAGAGCCTTAGCAATCACATCCAAGGACAAGATGCTGGTATTGCAATCTCCAGATCCGCGATTATGTCTCGTCTAATCAGTCTATCTTCTGAGCTCGGCCGATGCGTTACTGAATTGCGAAACTACAAAGAACGCAATCTTCGGGCCATGGATACTATTGCCGAACAAGTATCACAAACTATTCGTCGCACAAATGAGCACACCTCCGCGCAAATATTAGTTCTTCAAGCTGATCTGACTGCTCACATTGACTCCCGTATTGACTCATTCCAAACCACAGTCGGTGCTCAACTCGGAGAGATCATCTCTCATCTTTACCGTGGTGATGTCAAAAAGGGGGAAATATCCAGAAAATCAGTTGACACCGAACGCCAAAGGAAATAAGATATTTACTTTATTTTAGACGTCTTCCTACCGTTGAAACAGAAGAGAAAGACGTTGAAGAAAATTGATATAAATATCAATGTCTCTCTACAAAGAAAGTGCGACACGACTACAAAGAATTTTCATAATTGAGCTCTTGAATCTACTTTGAATACTCGACTGCTCATTCAACCCTCAGTTAAAAAGCATATCCAATCTACAAGGAGATCTTTTCGAAGGCTACTCAAATTCAGCTGTTGTTTGAAGAACACTATCTGCTACAAGGATTTGAGAGTCTAAGTCTTCAAGAAACTTAGACGCTTATCATTACCAACCGAAGAAAAGTTTTGATAAGAGCTTTAAATCTTATCACTGTGAATCTAGGAGTTTCATCTTAGACAGTGGATAAGTCCTAACTTGGATCGGGTGTATTGCAGACGTTGTAATAACCAAAGTCTTCTAGTGAATCCTTCCGAGGTGGAAGAAGGGGTGACGTAGAAGATTGAACTCCAAACATCCAGAAACATATATGTGTTTATTTACGTTACTGCATTACAACATTCCACCATTATCATCTAGCATATTAAGAGTTGTTTTCGCACTATCATAAGTAGCTCTTATACTTCCAGCAAGCTAACAGAAAATCGGTTGAGTAAACTAACATTTGCTCAATCACATTGCATTAGAATTAAAGATTATCATAAGTGCGTATTCACCCCCCCCCCCCCTCTACACACGTATTCGATCCCCAACAACTACACTTGCGAAATTTTTGAAACATGAAGATGATTATAATATTAATGCACTTGAACTATTTTTTGAATTGCAGTTACTGATGAAAGCATTGCTGGATTGGATTACCTGGCCACTTGAGTTCTTGGAGTATGTCGAAAAATTTCATAATTAGGGAAAGGTTTCCTAATGCTTGGATATCTTATAGAATATTATAACCATACCAGTTACAATAGCTTCTGCTCAAAGAAGTTTCTCGAAGCCGAAGTTGATAAAGAACTACCTCCGATCAACTATGTCATGAGATATAGATTATTGAATGGTTTAGCCATATTGTCTATTGAAAAATGATGGTAGTTAAGCTTGATTATGATGATTTAGTTGACAATTTTGAACAACAAAAAACGTGAAGAGTATGAACATTTTGTTATTAGATTTAATTTATATATGTAATTTATGATAATTTAATAAATTTACATAGTATATTAGTTAGGGGTGTCAAAATGAGCCCAACCCGTCAATCCGAGACGAGTCGACCCGAAAAATATCGTGTTAGGGTGGGGGTTTTGGGTTCAGGTCAAATACCCGAATGACCCGAAACTTTTTTTTTTTTATATAAAATTAAGAAAGATTTGCTACATTTTCATACGTTGTATCTTTAAAATAAATTTATTGTAAATTGATATAATAAATTTTCGTCATTTAATATTTATTTCGTAAATTTTTAATTTTTTAAAATATTTTTTAATTTTTTGTAGTAAATATAATTTAAATTTTTTACAACTAGAGTTTCAAATTTAAATTTTATATAAGCTTACATTTTGTTATTATGTGTTTAAAAATTATTGTGTGCTTTGAATTTTATTTAATTATTTTTTAAAAAATAAGAAAATAAAATCGGGTTGGTTTGGGTTAGCCATGTTCGGGTTGACCATTTTCGGGTTGATTTGGGTTCAGGTTGGGTTCGGGTTGTGAATTCTTTAAATCATATTTTTGCCAACCGACCCGAACTCACCCGACCCACCCGAATTGACACCCCAAATCATTAAATTAGATATTGGTTATCATAATGTTAATTTTATTAATAGTTTGTATGTAATATTTTTATATTTAATAAAGCTTTTTATATAGATCTTTTTTTGAAGGCTTTTTTATATAAATATTAAATTAACCTAAAACATTCAATTTTCTGGAGACACCCTCAGATAAACATGTATCATTATTTTACATAATATCATCATAAAATCAAATATTTTCAAATAAATATTATATTATATTAAATAAATAAAACGCATAATATTTTTCTATTTTATTGATCCATGAGCCATGTCCCACCGGGACGTTAATACACACTAGCATAATTGCACACACACGATGTGTGTGACGAAAAATTGTTTTTTTTTTAAATTATATTTAATTTCAATAAAAAAATTTAATAAATATATAGTAGAAAAAATAATTTTTTTTGGGTTAAGAATGATAACCATAACAAGTAGTTAAAACATCATTTTTTTATTAGGTATTTTGCGCTACATTAGTTTTTCAAATAATTTGGAATTTGAAAATAGTTAAATAAATAGAATTTATTATTAGTTTTTCAAAGAGGTTCCTGATATACGTGCACGTACGTCAAAACAAAGAAAAAAGAGAAGACCATCTCCCCAGTCCCAATCCAATCTCCCTTTTTATTCTTTATCTCCGAATCGATGCCAACACCTATCGGAAAACAAAAATTAGTTTAGGGTTTTGTTCCTCGCTCTGCAAGCTTCAATCTAAGCCTTGAATCTCGAGTTTAGAACCAGATTTGTGCCACTCGAATCTCTGAGATTGCGACGGGCTGCGCTGTGGTATCATTGTTGAAGAAAGTATTGTTGTTAGAAAGTGTTGTATTATTTTAAGAATTAAAGCTAATAGAATTTCCGGAAGTTGAATATTTGAATTTCGAGAATTTTAGTTGAATATTTTGAAAATTTATTCAATTTTTGAATTCCGATGACTATAGGTATAGTATTGAATTATGAAACTTTGATGATTCTCGATAAATTTGAGATTTTGGATACCATTATGGAGTTAGAACTTCCTAAGTGATTCTTGTTTGAAGTATTAAGTGATTGTTGTTTGAAGTTTCTGGACATTTCAAGCATATTTCTAGCTCGATTCTTCAGTGATTGTAAAATGCCCGGAATCGAAACTTTATCCATTTGATTTAAATTCGATTTCTTCGCGATTATCGCACTAATATTGATCATCAATTTTGTTAATATTTTATGTATCAAAGTCAAAGAAGAAAATCACTTTACGTAGTTATTGCTGATTCTTACACTAGTTTATGCGATTGTTTATTATGCTTTCTTATTTTGGAGTTATGGAAAAACAATGGCTAAGGACTCGTATTTGGTATTGAAATTATGCATGATTTAAGTACCTGTTTTGTTTTCTAGTTCTTCAAAATTCATTGGAGATGATATGTAGTACCTAAAATCTAATCTACTAAATCGCTAACATTAAATTTAATAAATATGATTTATTATTTTTAAGTTTAATTTATTTAAATTCTTTATTTGAATTACGTGTTAATAAAATATTAAATATTTATTTAAAGGATTTTATTTTACTGACTATTAAATTAATTCTTTTAATTTTTTAATTTTACTCATTTAAATTATTTTATTATACTACTTATTTGTTTCAAAGATTTTAAAGGTTTAAGTCTACTTATTTAAATGATATTAACTATTTCATTTACTTATTTAAAAAATTACTTTAGATGTTGGATAGTTATTTAAATGATTTTAACTATTAAAATTATTTATTTAAATATTTTGATTGTCCAATTTATTTATTTTAAATAACTTAAGTTTAGCGGTTAGTCACTTTAAATTATTTTTTAAATGTCTATCTTATCTAATTAAAAGTTTTTACCTGTCCGAGTCGTTTTAAAGATTTTATTTCGTTTGTGTATTTATTTAAATGACTTTTAATCGTTCGTCAAGTTTGTTTAAATTATTTTAATCGCTTTGTTTATTATTTAAATATTTTAGTTGCTTTAAATTCATTTAAAGTATAGTTGCTCAAATATTTTAAGTTAACTATTCTTGGGATTTTTGAGTTCAGCGGCTTCCGGTTCCGGCTTTCGGCGTTAGTGGTTTTTGGGGGTAAATTCCTAGATATTATTTCAAGAGTTAATATTTGTGATAATTGAGAAAAATAGATGAAATGTTATTTTAGAATTTTTCGGGTGTCAAAAATCGCTTTTATCGCATTCTTGAGCTTATTTTTAAAATTTTTCGAAAATTATCATTTTCAAACCAGGCAAATAGAATTTAAGTATTTAATTCTTGAATTTTCAAACTTTGAGTATTTACAAAAATTTGGGACTAACACTTTAACAAACACCATTTAAAATACTACATACTATATATTATACATTATTTTTCATATACATTTAAGGCATTGTTTGGTTTGATGTATTATTTATCTATGTATAACTTATCCCAATCAATTTTGCTTTATTTTTGTCATATTATTTATCTATTTATTAATTAATAATTTTACATCAATTAAATCAAATAAATTATAATCTATCCATCAAATCAAATAATTTATTAACTATTTTTTTCTTATTTATTTTTAATTTACATTATATTACTTATTTATGAATTACTTATCCTATCACTCAAACCAAATGGCCTCTTAAATTATGTGTTTACTCGGCCCAATAAGGGATTACACTTAGAAGCCCAATTCACGGCCCATTTCTATTTTTCCCCTCTCAAGCATCAGCCGATAGTACCCCTTTCATTCTTCCTCCCCCTATTCACACTCTAGCGATCGGCACTCTCACTTTCTTCCATTCCAGCCTTCGGCCGCCGCCAGCTGCTCTTTCCCGGCGAATCATCCCTCCAGGCGAGGTGCTCGAGTTCCACAATTCTTTACCACGGCCGAGTCCGTGTATTTTCTGCATTTCTCTGATAGCCGTTCGAGTTCCCTGCTTCCTTTTGATTAGCCGTTCGAAAGCTTCAGGTTTCCTTTTGGTGTTGTACGTGTTTATGATCTATATATGTTGTTTTTCTTGTGTTGGCCAGATGTGAGTAGAAGTTTCTGTTTATTGTTTGCATCTGCCTCTGTTTCGAATCCTGTTTCGAATCTTCTTTATCATTGGGCTTATGTGATTCGATATTTGTGTGGCCTTGGATTGGTGATTTAGAGGCTGCCATAGTTGAGATGTAGCTCTCATGGTAGTGCTTAGGACGGGTGAAGTTGGCTAGCAAGTTGGAAGTGAAGGGCTGGTGTTTTGGGTGTTGAAGGGGACGGTTTTGAGGGGCAGGGGCAGGGGCTGGCCTTATGAGTCACTAGGCTTGGGGAAAGCTGTTCTAATGGTTTAAAATGGGTCTATGGGTGCTCATGTGGTTAGGTTATAGGCTGGAAACTTAGAGGAGCTTGGGTTGAAGGTCTAAGAGAGGTCCAAGTAGGAAGAGTTGCATTGTTTCCTGCCAAGAAACAGGGCTGCCCGGGAATGGTGGTTTATGCCAGTGTTATACTCATGTTTTGGTTATGGGCTCGGGTTTGGGAATAGCCTAGGATGCTAGGGAATGCTGTTTCAAACTGGAACTAATTCGGTTAAGTTTTGGTCTAGGCTATTGAATGTTAAGGTGCAGGGTTTTAGGTGTTGGGTGTTGCTGCCCGGAAACATTATTGCCAGAAATTATTGGTTAAGATTTGTACCTCGAGGATGACTTCCTAGTTAAGTATAGAGTGCATGGGAACCGTGTTTTCAAGCGAAAGTCGTTTTGATTTTGATTAAGAATTGAGTAAGTTATAAGCTTTGCAAGTGGATTGCTCCGGATACGTAAAGTCTAGACTCTTGTCTATGGTTTGCCACCTAAATCATCATCTTTGTCAACCATTTTTCATCATTTATTTGTGAGTCGAGTAATCGAGTAAATATTTGCAAGAAAGTCATTTTTCTTAAATTCAGCCTAAGTCTTCGAGTCGAGTCAAGAAAAGAAAAGTATTTTGAACAAGGAGAGTTGATTGTGACAAGACGTACAATGTCGGTTGAGGGATGCCTCGACTCACTTGCCAAAATGACGGGTAGTGTGCGGCCGGGAGACATCTCAGAATCCCTACCAAAACGACGGGTAGTGTGTGGCCGGGAGAAATCTCGGAATCCCTACCAAATCAGATAAAAAGGGGCAATGTCGCGTCGGGAGAGATCTCGGCGTCTTGCCGGCATAGTATACTACAGCCATTGATCGATCAAAATAGAGGGTTACAATCAAGGATCTAAGTTCACAGTTCAGTTTATTAGTTTACAGTTCAGTTTATTAGTTCTCAGTTGAGTCTTTTTAGTCCACATGTTCAGTCTTGCTATGCAGCTGCAGTTTAGTTTTGTTTCAGTCAGTTAAATTCAGTCTTGCATGTGATGTTTTCAAGTTTCTCTTTTTGCTAGAGTCCCAGTTAAGGAAAAACAATGTATTTTCAGTATAAGATATTTTTAATTGTGTGTGAATGTATATTTATTATTCGTTATTTCACCCCATATTCTTATTGAGTCTTTAGGCTCACTACATCTGCTTGGTGCAGGTGAGGATGATTTCTCAGTGACCGAGGGGCAGGATCACCAGGGTTGATAGCACCTGGTAGGGGTAGGCATAATTTGGTTAAAACTGAAAAAACCGGCCAAACAGAAAAATTCGGTTTATTTGGTTCGGTTTTTTCGGTGATTCGGCCGATTTCGGTTTTAAAATTTATGAAAACCGGTTATTCGGTTCGGTTTGCGGTTTTACCCGAAAAAATCGAAAAAACCGAACCGGCCGAATTTTAATTAAAATAAGATTTTTATGCATATTGGCCATTGGGTCTTACAAATGGGCCTTTATTATCACTTCTATGCTTTCTTCCTTATGTGAACCTATTTTAATTAAATATTGTTTTTATGGAACTCAATAGTCGCTTTATTGTTTAAATTGAAGTTCATATTGTTAATTCTAATGGAATAATTTATGCTTTATTATTATTAGTTCTCTATTATGTATTGCATGCATCAATTGAGATATCATTTTAGTTCTTAAAAAAATTTTAGTATTAACTTTTTTATAATTTGGTTTTTATTTTATTTATAAATCCATAATTATTTTTAACAATGCGTACTTTTCTTTGTCTCTAAACTAATATTTGCAGTCGTGCAAAATAAATTTAATTCATTATTTAAACCGTATAAAACCGGACCGTATCACAAAAAAACCGGACCGAACCGTAATAAAATGGTTCGGTTTCAGACCAGAGATTTTGAAAACCGAAACCGAAAAAACGAAACCGTAGTAGAGTAAAACCGAACCAAACCGACCGATGCCCACCCCTAGCACCTAGCACCCGGCGGAGCACACCCATGACCGTCGCTTCCTTTGTTTTTCCGCATTTGAGATGTCTATAATAATGAACTGTTTGCACTGTTTATCTTCCAATTTGTTAGCAGGATGTGATTCCCTGCATTTGATACTAGGCATTTAAACTTGTTAATCCCTTCTCACTTATTTGTTGTTGGGACTGTACCCAAACAGATGCTTATGCTTATCGTGAGATGTTTCTTACCTTTTGGGAGTCTTTCTTTTATTTTGAAATGCTGAGTTGAGACAGGTCGGGTTAAGTATTTTAAGATAGGTCATGACGATTTTTTTTTAAAAATTTTTCTATAATAATTATGGTAGTATAATTAATAATAATACTTCGAAATTCCTTTTTCTTATTTATTTAATTAAACTAGAGGTTAGGGTCGTTTCATGATATGCTAGTTTTAATTTTGTGAAAATAGTTGCTTAATCCTAAGGTTCAGACCATAATATCCAAATGCCATATATTTGTTCTCTTTTTTCCCTCTGTTTTAACTGTATGTCGTGTGAAGCGAGACTTACCTGAATCAAAGTTCATTCTTTGCATGCTCAGTTATGGTATGGTTATCGCCTTACCCTAGATTTGTTTTTTGTAGAGCATTGCGCCAGTAATGCAAGAAAACTATTCAGCTACACATTGGCTTTTGGGTGGTTAAGTTTTAACAAAGAAGTGGTGGTATTGAGGTTCAGAATGAGGGCTGAGCATGTGGGAGAAAATTCAACAATGGATGTCTACGATGTGAATGGTTAGTACTCTGGGGGAGTTTCTACTATGGATTGCAGCTCTAGTAATAACTCAATTTTATTTCCTGACGCACAATTTAATATTGTTGAACACTCTATGAAATCAGAACAAGATGTTGAAGTCAACGAGGCTTGCGAAGAAGGCGAAACTACTGATGATGAAGAAGAGGGCACATTCCTGTTTCAAGGGGAAACGGACCCTATTACATTTGTCGAAGAGGACAATGCCTCTGAGCTTCAGCCTTATCAGCGACTTGAACAGATGCAAAATGACTATGAGATCCTGGCAGCCAAGAAGCGCTGCACTCTTGATCGCGAAATATGGTATTTAATCTATTTTTAGCTGTGACAGTTCATGTTGCTTTGCTTTATTTCACGATTCTTTATTTATCAATGAGTTTCATTTCTTACTCAAAAAATTAGCGAAATTCCAGCGAAAAGGTTTAGGCAGGAGGAGTTTCTTGGAGCAAGCTTTGAGGAAATAATGGAGACCATCAACTTCGGTATGAAGAAAAGGTCAACAAAGGTATCAAAAAGTTTATTACTCAGTGTAAGCTCCAGTGTGTTTCTCATTATGTGTATACGATCAATTTAAATCTATGATTCCCGGTATAGTGATATCCTGTGACATTTTCTTGAAACTTCATTTTAACGTAAATTCAATGATTGATCTTGCCCCTTATCATAGATTTCGGAGTTACACTTCAGTACCACTACCGTCTCACTGGTTACAATGATTTCTGGTGGTGCCATTGCACTATAAACTGTGAATTCATGGTCCCTTTTGGATTCTCAACTTGAAATCAGGATCATAGGCGTTGTATATTTTCTATCCAAGAGTTAGTGTTTTGTTGTTATAATTTCTTCATTAGTTCCATTGTAGCTGACTAGTTGTTTTCTTTCTTGGTGATCTTTAATATTTTTTGGAGAGAAGCCTGAACTGCACTGTTGCATAACTGAAATGAAGTATATTTTGTATATCGTTAAAATGTCCTTAAAATTAATTTGTTACAGTATGAGAATGTATTTTACACACTTAATTTTGTCACTGGTATCAGTCTAAACAAAGGGGAAGGAAGAAGGGATCAAAGAACAAAGTCAACCCAGAGGTGACTCAAAAACTTGGTGATGCAACACTCCACTATGCACATGGCCATTTTGAAGAGGTATTTCATCTCTCAATCCATCTGACTCCAATTTTGTCAATAGATGCTTTTTAATCTTCCAATCTTCCATATTCCAATATATTATGGGACCTTACTGTTATTTTCCAATTAAATTTCTGTCAATGAAGAAGGAATAGTAACAGTTTTGTTTTTATTTTTGGAGCTGAAAACTGCTTTATTGAGCCTTTCTTGAGAAACGGGTCGAGTTTCTGCTGTATCATGCACACTAATTTCTGAGTTCTATGACAAAGTAAATTGTTACATATTAGGGAAGGATATATCAACAACTTATTGTGAGCCAAAAAATGTAGGTAGACTTTGGATGGGAATCTTTTAGGTTGTTTCGCTGGTAAATTTTCCAAATTCCGGATAGATTGTGGAATTTCCTGAATGATGTTGAGTTTTGATAATTGTAGAAGTTTCGGTTTATGTTCTGTGTAAATGTTCTAGGCTGTGATGTCATAAGATAATTTTGGCAAAATTTTTGATTCCCTATAACTTAGGGAACGATGATTTACTGGGCTATGATGTCCTCAGATAATTTTGGCAAAATTCTTTTCTCTATATATGTAGCGCCTTTACCCGAGCCACTAGCATAATTAAACTTAACAACATCAAATAAACAGCGGAAACAACTTAAATACTTTTACAACCCCAAACAAAAGCAGAAGATAATCCCAGCTTTAAACATTAATATAATCATAATAGTAATCACAATCCTGCATGAGAATGCGAGAAACCAAATAAAATTCAATCGGATCACCACCGAGAACTCAATTGCTCTAACCATTGCCCTGGCCGTCCGATCCGTCCAACCTGAGACCTGCCCTGTGGAGTGGGGTGTTCAAGATGAAAACAAGAACGTGAGCGAAAATCGTCCAATACGAGAAAGTACGAGTATACAAGCCGATAATTATGATGCATGCAAATGCAATATACTCGGATATCACGGGTTGGGTAGTTCGGTTTTCGGGTAGTTTGGGTCGGGTACCCGATTAGTCGGGTAGTGTTTTACACTACCCGAAACGAACCGACAACTTCGGGTACCCGACTAGTCGGATACCCGATTAGTCGGGTTCGGGTCGGGTCGGTTTCGGGTTTCCTGCTTATAAAGAATAGAACCTGAAGAATTTCTAAGAAAACTTTTGAACATTAATTTTTCAACATCTTCGGCTAAAGAAAAGTTATAATCAAGTTTTGTACATCAACGAAAGTGTTTTAACTATTATTAAGTTTTAATATTAAATATGTTTCTTATCAAAAAAAAAAAAAAGTGTTTTAACTACACAGAAATATGCATCTCCAGGAAAGTGATGGGCTTGGTTTAGTACAGAAGCAGGATATGGCATAACACTTGGTCAGAAAGTCACCCTTCAATTAGAAGCTTTATCAATTACATCATACCTATTTAAAAAGACAATTTAACAGGTAAATATCTCATGCCCAACAGTAGAATACGTGTGTTAATCCTAAAAAACAAAAAAGGGCATATCATGATACTCAATAAAAGAAATCTTTCATCCTCACCAAAATAAAATCCCGAGCTCTCCAAAACTAATGGGCTTTTTCCAATTCCAAAGCCATATAGCTTTTTTTTAAAAAAAATAAATTAATAATAATCGGGTAGTCGGATACCCGATCGGGTATTTCGGGTAGTATTTTACTACCCGAAACCGACCCGACTAAATTTTAATCGGGTTCGGTTACTATCCGAACCCGATTAAAAACCCGATCTACCCGAATTTTGCACCCGATCGGGTTCGGTCGGGTCGGGTCGGGTCGGGACCCCGAACTACCCGATCCGATTGCCCACCCCTACCCACACTCATCAACAAGACGTGGACCTACAATGTCTAGGGTTATCAGAGCCCGTGGGTCCCGTCGGACATTGTAACTCTCGATACCCAATCGTCTACAATACAGAACAGGGCCAAGCGTCCCCAACAAACGAGGTATATCTCAAAGATATCAGATCCAACATAATATGTCATGCATAAGATGCCAAAACACTAAATCATGAATAATGCAACATATAAGAATGCAATATATACGGGTGTATACTATGCTTGGATATCTTAGTCAGCATATCATGTAACTCACTAAACAATCTACAAAAGTCTACTCGTCTGAACCTAAACAATACCAACATACTGAAATTACTATCATACCAGATCTAGAATTACTAAATATGTTTCTTAACTCACTACTGAAGGCTTTAGGGTTATACCTGCGTTCGTCGTTAGCCAGCTGACGACGTCTCGATCTGATGGTGACCCCTCCTCAAGCCGACACTAGCTTTGAAGCTTCCCAACACTAGACTGGGTATATGGGTAGAACTCGAGAGAGAAGCCGAGGGAAATCGGTGAAGAAAACCAATAAAATCGACTCTTATTTATAGGTTATATCCGGACTAGTTTAGAAGATCTGAACTTTACACGTGTCATAATCTCATTCGTCCAGTTGGATTACTCGAGATAAGATTATCTGAATCAGATTGGTCGGTGGATCCCCACATCCTGATCCTCAACTAATCGATTCATTAACAATGCTTAATTAACAACTCTTTAATCATGTCTTAAATTAGTACTTTATTCAAATAAGGATTTGGGTTATTACTATATAACTTAGGCAACAATGACCTCAAGGCTTTTTGATACTTTCTTATGTTCAAAATGCAAAAGTATTGTTACTTTGTTGGGTCACTACCCTTGGTTCTTTTTGTCTCTTTCCGGTTTCATGACATTTGTTATGGAATCGCATACTTGGAACATTGTTTGTATGTGAATCTAGTTAAAGGGAATCAGTTATGTTAAGTAAAGATTTGTGATATTGGTAGAGTATTTCTACGGATTAATTATATGTTTTCTTTTAATGCATATAAAATCTATATTGTAGGCCATATGTGCATTGAAAGAAGTGATTCGCCTTGCTCCGAATCTATCTGCTCCATACCATCAACTTGGACTTATTTACAAGGCAATGAATGATAGGAAGAAGGCCTTAAATTTCTATATGATTGCAGCACATTTGACTCCGAGAGATGCTTCTTTGTGGAAACTCCTTGTCACTTGGTCAATGTAAGATTCCCTCACTTAGTTTAGTCAATCAGCCTCTGGATGTTCTTGTTAACTAATTTTTTATTCCATTTGTGGCGCTTATAGCTGTTGATTGGGATTTCCATCGTTCTATTATCTTGCATTTTGTTCTTCACTTATTTGGGTTGATGTTGTTTGCCTGATCAGTTACTGTTCAGCTAAGTTTTAATACCCAAGTAAAAATGTTGTAGCGCATGTGCTTATATTGAACTTCATGCAATTTTTTTTCCTTCGCTGTACTTTTCTTCATGAGTGATTTTTCCAGAAATGGGTTGTCGTCACTGTGAAACATGAGATTGTGTTGTAGAGTATTGAAGAATGTGTGAAATAAAAAACGTAATTGTATTCCAAAAATCAGAACCGAACAAAAGCAGCTAGTTTTATGGCAATATATTGTCATGGATGTTTGTATATGTTATTGTTATATGGAGCGACTCCCAACTATGGTCCTACATAATCATCAGGTTTCGATAGTCTTTCCATCTCTGTTTTGAACTCCAGTTCCCATTAAGCATGAAATTCCTGAAATCTGATCCACACCCTGCAAAACAAGATCCACACCCTACAATACAAATTTCTAAATGAGAGGCGAGAACTAGAAATTCAACATGGTAGTGGTCCAGTTGACCCAATAATCTTTTATGAATGGCATTTGAATGAACGTGAAGTGAATAGTCAAGAAGAATGAACCTACACGAATTGATTCATCTTGGTATAATGGTTCCACAATTTTTAATTATGAGAAAAGTGAAATTAAATGCTTTTAGAATAGTCCAAGGCAGCAAATTATTTTCTGAAAGCGAGCTTGGCTGGTTCAACAGGGACAAATTACAAATTGGCCTATATACGCATTTGTAACACAACCTTAATTAAAGCTATTCTGTGTCAATATTAAAGTTGCTTTATGCTTTAACAGTTCTCATGGTTTGCCATTTTGTCAATTTATTCTTTCTGTTCAGTCTTGCACTTTTTTGGCTTTTGTTCTACGGTTATTTATATCTTTAGTTTTGGACTGTCATTGTTATCATCTGAAAAATCATATCATTAACCATTATCCTGAATTATGTGGATTGACTATTGTGGACCTCGCCTTCTCATAAAAAGTAGCAATACAAATGTAAAAAATTGTTAATAAGCTTTTTCCAAAAAATTCTGATCTCATCCATAGTCTTTCATGGGATGTTCCAGACTCCTTGTGGGGTGAATGATAGAACTGTGATTTTTTTGCTGCTAAGTCGAATCAGGTTCTGTTTTTGATACCTGTAATTTTGAGACAAAATAGACTACAAGATAACAGAAGAGTGAAAACTTCTTTTGCAAAATGAAGGTTCTATAATTTGAAAGTGTAACTTGATGCCCAAGGACCAAATGCTCATCTGATTGTAAAGTTTGTGTCCAAAATTAATTGAGATTATTTAATTTATTTTCATATGTAGTCTGTCTCGAAAGAACCTTTTTCGTGCAGAGATGATGTCGAGCCTTTTCTTCTGAGAATTTCATGTCACATATGAAAATTGTAAAAGAAAAATAAGCATAGGATGCTACAGGTGTGAAAACATAATCAGATATTAAAAATAATGCAAAATGCACCAGAAAGAGTTGCTTTGAGATAAATTGCAAAGTAAAGAGAATCGGAGATGAACTTGGATGGTATTGATACCCTCATGCCACAGTTGAAAATTTGTTTACATTTCCACAACTTTATGCTAAAAGTGTGGCTTGGCATGTTTTTTGAAATGATCAAAAAAATTCTTCTGAAGGGAAGTAGAAAGTAGAGAGATGGTTTATCCATTTGATCTCTGTGTGAGCGGTTGTCTAGAACATTAAACATTTTGGTGAACTAGAAGTATGAAAAGTGAAAACTGGTCAGTAGAGCTGACCAAACATGACTCAAATGGGTTTGGGCTACATTCAACTCAATTCTAGTGGGATCTATGATTCATGACGTGTTTGTACAGTTGTAAATTTTTTGATTCAATATCATGATATATTGGATCCATTTGTATTTGGTTTGAACATATATGCTTCCTAAGTAAAATTTGTGATTGCTTGCATAACTAGTATCCTAAGTTCTGTCGCATGTGCTTTCATTTATCCAAGCCGAGTTAAAATTCTCATATCAAGTGAGTTGGTTGACTTCTGATTTAAATTACCTGCAGAGAACTGGGGGACAAGAAGCAGGCAAACTACTGTCTTGGCAAAGCAATAGCAGCAGATCCTGAAGATATTGATCTTCAGTTTCAGCGTGCATCTCTCTTTGTTGAGCTCGGAGAGCATCAAAAGGCTGCTGATTCATATGAGCAAATCTCACACCTTTATCCTGATAATATTGAAGTTCTTAGAATAGCCACACAGGTTCATATTGATTTGTTTGTTGATCTTTTGCTTTTTGAAACATCAAATTTATTTAGTTGAGTTCAACTCAAGTGCGAGAACTTAAATATTTCCTAGCAGCAGCAATGATCGTGTAGAGATTATTGCTGATTTCAACTCTTTTTATCATATTATAATATCACACGGATAATTTATCTGGTTTAAACTTCAAATATCATCAAAGCAGAATAAAATAAAGTATCCTTTTCAGAGTGAAAGGAATAGAAAGCAAAATGGAACATTTATTAGCACTTATCTTGTGAAAAAATGTTTCCATGTCTCTGAAGTGCATTGCTGTTCCATAAACTTTTGAAGCAATACATAGGATGCAAAATCACAGGTCTGATTGAGAGGGTTTTCCAAGTCAGAAATGAACTTGAATTTTCTTTCTTGTTTCAGCTTTACCAAAAATGTGGGCAAAATAAGCGAGCAGTCTGTATACTGGAGGACCATCTCAGGAATCACAATCACATAGGCGATCCTGTTCTAAGTTTAGTAGATTTGTTGGCTTCGATACTCATGGAAAGTGATGCGTATGACAAAGTTCTTGACCATATTGAACATGCACAGAAGATTCACTCTGCTGGAAAAGAAATTACATTAAGTTTAATAATCAAGGCTGGAATTTGCCATGTTCATCTGAGACAGTTGGAGAAAGCAGAGGTTTGCCTGTGTCTGATATTGCCACTCTCTTAACATTATCTTACCTTATTGTAACTGATTATTGATTCTTTTGTGGTTTAAATCTCAACTAGGACTGCGAATTTGGCTCAACTTTTAATTTTTAATTCACTCGTATGCACTTGTTAGATTGAGAAATGAAACATAAAAACACATCTATCCATATCTTTGGTCCTGCTCTAGGTTTTTGAATAGCTATTGGTACGTTTGCGTCAGGTGCCTGAGCTGTGAGAATGTAAAGTGTTTGGTTTCTGCATGTCGTGCAATTTGAACCTTTTTTTTTTTACTAACTTTTTTCTTGCATATGCTAGTAGATAATCTTTGCTTGCAATCAACACAAACATGCTAAAAATTTTCATTGGGGAAGAGTTTGAGCAAAGAAACAGTTTATTTCCTATTTATTCTCGTCCTTCCAGGAAAAAAGTGGATTTCCCAAACAATTCTTGATCTGTGCAAAACTCACTGCTCTTTTATCATGGTTCGCTAAATTGTATCACAGGCTTTCTTCAGTGCATTACAACCAGAGCATGCCTCTGTTCATCCTCAGTTAATCATGGACGTTGCAGACTCACTAATGACTGTTGGTCAATATGGTTCCGCATTAAAGTACTATATGATGTTAGAAGGAGAGGGGGATAAATATAATGTAAGGAAATCTAACATTTTCATGATGCTTAATACCTTTTTCTCAAGTTAAAGTTGTTAAGCTAAACAATCTTGATGGTGCTTACTTCTTCAATGTCTTGATCACAAACATGCTGCTGCTTGTTCTTTTTTTTTTTTTTCGCTGGTGCACTGACTTGTGCATCTGAATCCCTTCAGAGAAGTATCATAAAGCACTAGGATGATACTGACAACGGGCTTTTTGTATTCAATTCATCATAAATTTAGGGCTATTTACATTTGAAAATCGCCAGGTGTTGTGTTTCTTTGAAGAAAAGAGTTCAAGCCATTGAATATTATTACAAAGGTAAGTGAATTAAATAACGAAGTCTAAAACTTGTAATTGCCTGGTATTTTCTGTGCTTCATGTTTTAGCTTATAGACTTTGCCCTACTTATGTATTAGTTCACTGAAGTGCTTTATCATTTCAACTTTCCGTCAGCTATTCAAAAACTTAATGATGGTATTGATGCTCGCTTGACTTTGTCATCTCTTCTTCTTGAAGAAGAAAGAGAAGATGAAGCAATCTCTGTGCTGTCACCTCCAATAGGATCAGGTATAGTTCTCTCTTTTGGCCTTTTTTAATAGGTCAATCTTATCATTTATCACTTTCCTAGTAAGTGTTGTGTTGTATTTTCAGAATCAACCCTTGCCCCAAGTTCAGACGAGTCTAAATCATGGTGGCATAGTGGGAGAATAAAAGTAAAGCTTTCTCAAATTTATAAAGCTAAAGGGTCTTGTGAGGCTTTCGTAGATGTAATTTTCCCTGTAATTCGCGAGACTTTGTTTCTTGAATCAGTTCAACAAAAGGTAACATTAAATTAAAATTCCCTACCTTGTCTATGTTTACCCATTTGTGTTCTTTTTCCATTATCAGCTCACTTGAAATGAAACTTCCTAGGATAAAGTAGTTTCCTGTTTGTCAATTTATGAATGTCTTGAAAAACTACCTTCATTTATCTGAGTAGCACAAAAGTAAATAAATATATCGATTCCCATCCTTGCTACGCACGGTTGGAGGCTCCACCATTAATGGTTCTTCCAATTCTAAGCATGATACTTATTGCGGTGAACCTGTGATGAATTAGGTTATTGGAAAGTCATCTTCTTTTTCTTAATCCAAAGCACTCCTAGTACTTTCAGATCTCTATAGATATTTCATGCTGCTGTAAATCTTGGAATTTCAGAACTATGGCCACACTAACTGAAGGGATCCAATTGGCATTTCTTCCAAATTATTCACTCCCAAGAGAAAATGTTTTTCTGTTTGGATGTGAAGAGTTGCATGTGTGCCAAAAATTCCGCCAGATGCTATTCGTCTCTCTGTTTCGGATGGTTAATGGTGCAGCTAGAAGTTAGTCAATAAAGAAAGAGTACGTAGCAAATGAGGAAATAAAATATATTATTTTTAAACAAAATATAATCCTTTTAAGGTCCTCATGTAGAGGGTGAAAATTTATTTGTGACCTCAAGTGTGTGGGCTGTAACATGTATTATATTGTCTGAAGAATGGACTTTTATAGGCTCATCCGAGTGCTTGTTCCTAAACCTGTTGCCACAGGTTTGAAACCAGGCTAAACCTGTTGCCACAGGTTTGAAACCAGGCCCATTTACTCTGCTTGAAAAATACTATGACTATAGACTTAAGTTGGGAGTCATTCTCTTAATTGTGGTTAGTCTCATGCAACTTTTATTTTTACTCTAGGTTGCCCGAACTTGGATATTTTTCTTTAATAATGATTTTTTCTGCGAACTGAATCCTGTTATGTTCTCATTTTATTTTCTGCTGTTTCATATGTTCCTGGTTTTCATTTGAGTTCTTGCCGAACTTCAGTTTTATTCACTTATCGGCGATGGAATCAGAACCTTCCTGTTACATTGTGCCTATTATGCATTACATCTGTAGATTTGTGTTCCTTTCCTTGATGAGCACATTTTAATTCTACCAGTACCATAATTGTGGAGTTTCGAATTCTTCATTTGAATTAGGTTAAGCCCAAGAAACGATTGTCTAGAAATGTTCTTTCAGAGAGGATTAAAGTATTGGATGATCATCAGACCGGCGGCGTGTTTCACGGATTTAGGCCCGTGGCCTCATCTGCAGATTTGTGAGTTTTTTGGCTCAATTCATTTATGGTTTGATGTCTAAATTATCTTTCTAACCATCGATTGACCAATCATTTTGGTCAGTCCATAGACAGATATATAGATACATATTGTAACTGCAGCCACCTGCCAATGTAGATAATCTTTTTCATGTTAATAAAATAGTAGTTTCAAGCATTTCAAGTTGGAATAGTGTTATATAAACTCTTTAGCACTACTGAGACAAAATACTTCGTAAATCTGTGTTCATTTGTTATAGTTTTGTTCTGTAAGTTACTACTAATCTAAAATACTACAGCTTTATTTTCAGTTATATGTTAGGTTATTATTACTGATATGTAACAAGACCATCCTTTTGGGCGATATTGTCCCTGTTTGCGGCAATTCTCATAAATATGGATTCCAAGATGCCAAAAAGGAATTTATACTTTTTCCTTTGTGAAAATGCTGGTCCCAATTCCTGACCAAAATTTATGGTGGGCTTCCTCATGGCTTACACAAATCGAATTCAACGTGCTCTAGAGGCTGAATTGTACGTGGGTTTTCTTAGCCCACTAAAAGTAGCTTCCTCATATTTGTTTATACTGCTTATATTTGTTTTGGGATATAATGCCTTATCTATTACCACCTCCAATCTTCTGAAGTAAGATGCTCCAAATTTTGAATAAACATGGCCAAATTGATAGTGTCTGTCAGCAGGAGTAAAAAAATGGTCAAAAAGAATGAATTATCGTTTTTCCACATTAGTCGCGCTTTGACTCCTTGATGTTGGAAAATACGTTACTAGTGTGATACAACCCTAATCATATTATAGTTTGAACATGTTACATCTGAGTATTAAATAATTTGATGAATATTAAATTTTTAATGAATGCTCAGATAAAGCTAGAAGCTGTCAGAGAAAATAGCTACTTCTATGTAATAACAGTTTCAATGTTGCAATAGGTCTAAAGCCAGCAGGGCAAAGAAATTGCTTGGGAGAAAAGATGCAATAAAGGAAGCAAAAAGGGCTGCTGCATTGGCTGATGGAATTGATTGGGAGAGTGATGATTCGGATGAAGAATCTCCGGTAAGGATTCAAAACTGTGATTGACCTCCTGATTTGGATTAAAGTTGTTCCCCTTCGGATTATCGAGATATGACCCACTCACCTGTTTTTCATTTTGATTCAATTAATTACTGGATCAGCGATTGTTTCTGGAACCCCCTTTGCCAGATCTTGTAAAAGATGAAGAGCATCATCTTCTGATTTTAGATGTAAGCCTCCGAATCGCCATCTTATTCCCAACCCCCACACACCGTTTGTCTCACGTTTTAAGTTTGGTTTGTGTCTCTCCTATATGTTTCAACAACCATGTTCCAGTGAACCTGCCAGGAATATCAGGTTACTGGATTGATATGGCTGGATCAAGTTCACTAGCACAAGATAGAACTGGAGAGGAAGAAGAAATAAAACTTGTAATTTAGGCAGTGTCGCCAATACTATTTCCCTTGTGCAATTATGTCTTTATTTGTTTGATTGCTTGCAAGTCAAAAAAATATAATCAAGAAATAGCTTCAGACTGTTTTTCTGTATTACTTAGTGAGCCAATCTTAATTTGATGTAATCTGAGAATCATGATGTGGATCTCAGTTACTCATTATCCTCCAGGGAGAGGTCTTGAGTAGCTTGAAAGAAATTGCTGATAATGTTAAGAAGTTGAATACATAGTAAATAGGAATGAAACTGAAGGTCCTGTTAACGCATTTCCTTTTCATTGATAACATTGAAAGAATAAGTCATTTGCTAAATTATTTGAAAGTGAAAACAAATAAAAATTTTAGAAGAAATGAGGAGCCGATTTAAGATAAGAGTTAGATTTAATTATGGTGGTTGATGTTTTGCCATATTTTATTCATCATGATGATCTCCACATGTTTCTGTTTTTATTTTCCTGAATGTGTTCATCCCTGGTTAGACTTTGATTTTATACATGATCTTCCTCGAACTCATTTGTGTGATTAAACTTTATTTCTGAATCAAATTGTCATGTGTTCAATTTCATTAGTTATGCAAGTCATTATCATCCTTGCAAAGGTATTGGGAGGCATTAGACATCATCAATCTTTGCTTGAAAGTGGAATGCAATACGTTTTCTGTTGGGATGAAGGAGGAGCTTCGAACGCTTGGAGCTCGTAAGTCTTGAAATTAAATTATGAAATAGTTGTAGCTTCTTTAGTTTATCTTCCTTTATGTTTCGTTCGTTTAATTCAATAGTGACCCTGGGCTTTGTTATTAGTTGGGAATAGGTGAATTGTACTTGTTTGAAAGTTCTAAATCATTCCTCATCTTTTAAACTCGTAGGAATAACATATAATCTTGCTGATCCTGCAAATGGGTGGGATTGCGTGCGTTACCTTGTCAGTCAGCGTCCGTACAGCTTTGCTGCCTGGAGTTGCTACTACAAAGCATTATCAAGGTAACAATGCCCTTGTTCATGCCTTTATTATTGTTTGCTGAAACATATCTATTTTCATCTAATTGACGATGTTAATCAACTAATGGTGTTTTACAAATGCGGAAATCAAAATCAGAATAATGTGTTTTTGCATAACATAAACAATACAAGACAATCAATTTATAATTACAATAGAGAGTTAAGCAAAGAAAGAAAACTATTATGCTAAAATAACTTATTCTAATTCATTCTATTCCATCCTATCAAATATCTCTAATTGATTATGTTCAATAATTTACAATAAATAAAAGATATTGAGATATTTTCTACAACCTACAATGTCCAGGGTCATCAGAGCTCGCGGGTCCCATCGGACACTGTAGCTCTCGATACCCAATCGTCCACAATCGAGAGCAGGGCCGAGCGGCCCCTACAAACGAGGTATATCTCAAAGATATCATGTGCAACATGATATGTCATGCATAATATGCCAAAACAATAAATCATGTATAATGCAACAGATAATAATGCAACATATAAGTGTATACTACGCTTGATACCTCAGACAGTACATCACGTACCTCACTAAACAATCTGACCAAAGTCTACTCGTCTGAACCTAAACAACACCAACATACTGAAATTACTATCATATCAGATCCATAATGACTAAACATGCTTCTTAACTCACTATTGAAGGTTTTAGGGTTATACCTACGTCCGTCGTTAGCCCGCTGATGACGTCTCGATTTGACGGTGACCCCTCCTCAAGCCGACACTAGCTTCGAAGCTCCTCAACACTAAACTTCCCTAGAACTGGCTAGAAAACCTAAGGGATATGGCTAGAAACTCGAGAGAGAAGCTGAGGGAAATCTGTGAAAAAAACCAATGAAATCGACTCCTATTTATAGGCTGGATCCGGACTAGTTAAGAAGATCCGAACTTTATCTTATCTGACACGTGTCACAATCTCATTCGTCTAGTTGGATTACTTGGGATAAGATAATCTGAATTAGATTGGTCGGTGAATCCCCACATGATGATCCTCAATTAACCGATTCATTAACAATGCTTAATTAACAACTCTTTAATCACGACTTAAATTATACTTTATTCAAATAAGGATTTGGGTTATTACAGTGAACATTGCCCTTTTATTTTGAAGATTTCTGCCCCTGTATAAACCTGTCCAAATCTTCTACTATTTGGGTTGCTGTTTTGATCACCTTGAATGGATGGATTTGCACCTTCTATACTAGGCAGTGAAAAATTAACATGAAAATCATTTTTGGACTCGATGGTCTTCTCATTATCACATTCAAACATGGACTCTTCAAAAGTATTCCCTCCCCGAAGGAGGGTGGTAAACAATTTCTGTGATTCAAAGAAAGTCACATCCATGGTCACAAAATATTTTCCAGATTTTGGATCAAAACATTTATACCTTTTTTGAGTGGGAGAATAATCAAGAAACATACATCTCAAGGCTTGAGGGTCAAGTTTATCCCTATTATGATTATGAATGTGAACAAATGCTACACAACCAAACACCTTTAAAGGAAAATCTGAGGTAATTCTTGACATTTGATAGGTTTCCTAAGGGAATGTTCCTCGCTTCCTCGCCCGTTTAATTTGAACCGGCGAGGAAATCGCATGAGGAGTAATCCTCGTGTGATAAAGCAGGTGGGCTTCTACGCGGTGAAGTGCCTGCTTGCTCCTTTTTTATTTATATCTTTAATTTTTCAACGACCAGATTAAATCTTGAACGACCAAATTTAATCCGGCCGTTCTAATATTTTAAAAATAATATAATATAAAAACTAAATTTTTTTTAAAAATAAATTAATGGTGGTGAATGTTATGAACCTGATTGATATGATGAAATTCAATATAGAATATATTAATATCCCAGAGCAAGCTCTGTAAACCTTAGCAGAATTGCTAGTAAACCCCTAGCCAAAGCTAGTTACAAATCCAGAATAATAACCGAATATCCCTAACCAGCTACAACTCCTACGTTTTATTCTTCTTCATGTACGCATCTAGATTCTTCTTCTATGGGCTTGAGACTCTTGGGCCTCAATCCAATCTATCAAAACTCATAAGAAAGCCCATGAAACTTTAGTCCATAACAATACAACCATCTCTAAAATCAACAACCTCTTCTCTGAATGCAGTAACCTTCCTCTGAATTCAGTAATCTTCCACCCAACATCGAAAACAACTATCGCAAAACCCTGTGCAAAAAACTCATTACCAAAATAGAAGAAATTAAGAGGATACTCTTCAACCCACTCGTTAGTTATCCCGGATCTGCTGACTCTGTTGTGAAATCCCTTTACTACAGTTACTTCCTGGGCAGCAACACCATAGTCTCGTTCCCAACAATCCATAACAGTTCCTATACCAAAAACAAGATTTTCTCTTTCATCCGGAGTAATTGACCACGTATGCACATAAGCCACTCGATAAAACAGCCACAAAATCATCCTATATCTTCTGGACAACAAACCCTCCACAAGAGTTTTCTGAGCATGGAAGCTTGTAGGTGGGCTAAAGGCCCATTCTTCCTCCTTAACCTCTTTCTGTCTTTGAACAACTAGGTTCTTTTCAAATTCATGAAGCCCTGAACACTTGTCTTCCTTCTCTTCAATTCTCGTTTGCAAAACCGTTAGACTTTCCCGATTCTTTGTCCCTAGGCTTCGTTTATGTAGCACAGTGGCCGCGCCGCTACTATGCTTCCATCCTTTGGTGAAACGAGGACTCCTTGGAGTATTTCTTCCTTGGCGTCTAGCGAATGGACTTGCTCGCTCAAATTTAAAGCGAACAAGGATTGGGCCTAACCCATACTGCAGCTCTTGGGCCAGTAGTATACAAGCCCATTATCATCTAGTCCAATCTCAATATGGTCAAAATAGCACTACCCTCTTAGTTTTAGGGTTACTTCACCATCAAAAGATTCAAAACACAATTTCTCAACTTTGATAACTTTAATCGGGCTTTGATTTCTCGTCCAACTCAAAGTTTCTTCGGGTCAGGTAATTGTTCTTGAGCCCACTCTTGCGCTATCAACTTCTCAGTTTTCACTATTTGCAGCCCTACTATCTTGCGTCCCTGGATCAACGTTGCGTGTCCATCAGTCATGGCTTTTCGGCCGCTGTAACGTTTGATCAATTCCATGGTAAGTCGCTCGTCAGTCTTCTCCAGAAGTTTCGTTTGACCCCAAGATGTCGCAAGGAATCTCGGGCTCATCGTGTTAATGTTTACCGTGAAGTTAGGCATATGTTCCCTCTTCAGTGTGAGGTCAGCCTTCAACTCCATAAAGAAATTAGAGCTATGCGCCTCCGATTTCAATCCAGGCACCGCCATATAGTCACCTGGCCAAGGTAGCTTTACTTCAGTATTTGGTCGTCGGCTTTTTGAGAGTTCGCCCGGGTCATTGTTTCCCTCTACCGCTTGCTTAATCTCATCAATTGCTTCAAAATGCACTTCTTCGTAAGTCCCTATTCCTTCCGCGTTTTGTTCTTGATCAAGCAACTCATGATTCACCTTCCCTCTGGTTTGATTACACCTTGTTGGTTTATTTCATCTCCCAAATTTCTATTCACCGAATTCTCCAACAGAACCTTGATATTATCTCGTTGGTTTGTTGCCATCCTGAATTTTCCCCGATCCTTGATCCACTGTACCATCAACACCCTCAGATCACTAAGGCCTCCGAGAGCTTGATCAATCCTATCTAGCCTACCCTGCACTTGCCACATACTCTTCTGCAACCCCCTCACTGAATGCTCCATAGCTTCAAACTTCCCATCTGCTCCTGTGCTGGCCATCGTGAATCGACGCTCCTCGAAATCCGGCAGGTCGGACCAATGTTATGAACCCGATTGATATGATGAAATTCAATATAGAATATATTAATATCCCAGAGCAAGCTCTGTAAACCCTAGCAGAATTGCTAGTAAACCCCTAGCCAAAGCTAGTTACAAATCCAGAATAATAACCGAATATCCCTAACCAGCTACAACTCCCACGTTTTATTCCTCTTCATGTACGCATCTAAATTCTTCTTCTATGGGCTTGAGACTCTTGGGCCTCAATCCAATCTATGAAAACTCATAAGAAAGCCTATGAAACTTTAGTCCATAACAGTGAATAATGGAGATGAATAATTAATTATCTGTTTTTTTTAATTATGTGTTTTTTAATTATGTGTGTAATTTAAAATTATGTTTGTTGTTTCAAAATACTATTTTAAAATTTTAATTATGTGTAATTTTAATTTTTTTTCAATCATATGCAATTTTATTTCGTATTTAATTACCCATATATTTAATGAAATAAAAAATTAATATTTCAACGTCATCTCTGCAACATCATCTCACACTCGCAAAACGATGAGATGATGTTGTTATCGCTGACATGAGCATGCAATGAAGTTACCAACTTCATCACACCAACATCCTCACACCATTGAACATGCCCCAACACATGTAAGGGAGTTTTGATTTAGAACTGTTGTTGGCATAAGGTTTATAAGAAAAGCAGCAGTGAGAATTGCCTCCCCCACAAGTATTCAGGAACCTTATTTGTGAACAAAGACCTAACCACTTCCAAGAGGTGTTTATTTTTCATTTCTGCCACATCGTTTTGTTGCTGCGTGTCAATACAAGAGCTATGTCGAATAATCTTTTTTCTTCAAAGAATGAGCCCAATAGTTTACCAAATATTCCCGTTCATTGGCACTTCGAAATGTTTGAATTTTTACTTGAAATTTTGTTTCTACCATGTTGTAATTTTTTTTAAAATTACTTTCAACCTCAGATTTATCTTTTAATAAATATACCCAGCTCAAACGAGTGTGATCATCAATAAAAGTTATGAACCACCTTTTTCTTGAACTGGTTTGGATTTTTTGTTGGCCCACATATCACAATGAATCAGATTGAATGGTCTTGATGCATGCTATGGCCGTGTAGGGAAGGATGCACAATGATGTTTAGATAATTGACACCCAGCACATTTAAAACAAAGATAAATTTTTATTTCGAACAAGTTCGGAAACAAATATCGCAAATAGTGAAACTAGGCTGCCCTAACCTACGGTGCCATAGCATTATTTCATCATCCTTGGAATCCTTAAATGATCCAAAACCAGAAACTAACTGTTGCTCACTTGAGGAGGGGCTTTCATCTTCAAAACAATATAAACCTCCACACTCCTTAGCATTGCCAATCATTCTCCCCGTCTCTAGTTCCTGAAATTCACAGTAATTTGACAAAAAATTAGCAAAAGACTTCAAATCACAGTGAGTTTGCTAACCGACGGTAAGTTAAATGAAAACTTAGGAACATGAAACACAGTTTGGAGAGTAAGCTTATTGGAGATGGCTATGGATCCTTTTCCAGCTATGGCTGAGAATGATCCATCAGCTAGTTTAATTTTTATTTACTGCACATAGACTGTATGAGGAAAATAATTTAGAGCAACCTGTCATATGATCGGTTGCACTAGTGTCTATTATCTGCGGTTGACAAGGAGTGGTTGACACATTTAAAGTTGTGGCTTTAGAATTATGACCTGTTTGGGCTAAAGAACATAAAGAAGCCATGGATGAGAATTTTGTGGAGTGAAAAAGGCTATACAATTGTTCCTTAGTGAAAGAGGGGGCTGTTCCTGAGATTTCAGTTGGTTGAATGACCCTGGTTTCTAGTTGTGTGGTTTCCCATGCAACTCCCATCAAGTTTCTATTGTATATGGCGGAGTATTGCATTGTTCGCACCACACTCTTTCTCCCTTCTTATTCTGCCGGCTTTTCAGTTGAGAATTATTCTGCTGTTTTTTTGGACAATAATGCAGAACTTTCAGGTTGATGCGGACCCTTCTCACTCGTCATCACCTTCCTTCGACATTCTTCATGCCTTACTTCAGCAAATACAGATGGCAATGGAACTCTTCCAAGAATTCTGCCCCTGACTTCATCCAGATATCTATTCAAACCTGCCAAGAATTCAAATCTCGATCATTCTCCAATCGCTTCAGGAAACTGATAGCATCAGGTTGGCAAGACCATTTATTATCATAACAAAGATCTAACTCCTGCCATAGACCCTTAACTTCGTTTTAGTACTCGGTCACATCTCGATCACCTTGTTTGATTTTCCACAATTTCGTCCTCAAATGTAATATTAGTGCAGAATTTTCCAGATTGGAGTATGTGTCTTTGACGGCATCCCATTAGCACGGGTACTCCTAAAAAATTCTTTTTTGAAGTATCGGGCACGGGTACGACACGCTTGTTGGCTAAGGCAAAGCACGTGTCGTTGACTTTTTTAAAGTTTGACCAGTCGGATACGTTTT
The DNA here is from genome assembly GCF_033568475.1 of Henckelia pumila. NCBI lineage: Eukaryota > Viridiplantae > Streptophyta > Magnoliopsida > Lamiales > Gesneriaceae > Henckelia > Henckelia pumila. The sequence goes on from NC_133123.1 coordinate 49,046,550, forward strand.
GGATACGGTTAGGTACGGCATGGACACGTTTAAATTGTAAATAATTAAAAGCTTAAGGGTTAAATTGAAAAGCAATAAATTTCCGAGGGCTAATTAATAAATAGATTAAAATGAATTAGCCTAAAAAAACCCTAAATTAGCTATTCTTTCTTTGGTCGTTCTCGTTCCCCTTTCTGCTTCTCTCATCGTCGATCATCACCAACACCACTGCTTGAAGTTCTGCATCGGTCTTGTTCCCCTTTCTTTTTGCTTCTCTCACTAAATTTATATATATATATATATATGTATATATATAATATTTATATGTTTTTAATAATTGCCGTATTCTAGCCGTATCGTGTCTTATATTTTCAAAATTTTTCGTATCGCCATACTTGTATAGTATCCGATACGATACCCGTACCCGTATCCATGCGACATAGACAACATCTCATACTTCTTTCGCTGTGGGAAGAAGCAAATAAGTTTTCCCAATCGATGTCTCCACTGAATTAATTAACCTAGCAATTATTAGGGAATTTTCAGCCTTCCAATTCTTTCAGGTTGCTTCTGATTTGGCCAGTTCTTTTGCCTCGCCAGAAAGATACCCATGCTTTCCCTTATCTTTGATTATTAGATTGATAGATTGTGCCCACTCTAAGTAATTCTTCCCATTTAATTTGTGAACGGTTAATTGAATGGGCATGTTGTCCATCCTGCTTGGCTTTACGGACCCAGAAGGCGGAGGTGGTGTTGTGTTTGTGGAATCTGTGTCTGATGAGGAACTTGATGCCATCACAGAATTGCTAACAAGGGGCAGGGAAAGAAATTATTAGGCTAGGGTAAACACTAGGCTCTGATACCATGAACGAAATCAAGCAATATCCATGAAGTTGAGGAAAAACTGAAAAAGGATTTTATTACTTTCACGATACAATAATCACAATACGATATGCTTAAATAAATAGACTAATGGGCTAGGATATTCTTGCAATTATGGGCTATACAATCTTAACCAAAATAAAAAAAGATCCAATTAAATCTTTCTATCATTTACCATATATCTTTCTACTTTTCAACGGTGAGACTTTATGAGCAATGATTTCCAGTTGTGTGCTCTCTGTAGTTCCCAGTTATGAGTTGCTCTCATTGTGGAAGCGAGATGGAAGAACCGATCTAAGATATACAGACCGGCGAACAGCTACATCACATCTGAAGATAAAATGTATCTTGTTCTCATCGTCAGCCCTTTCATCCCTACTTAACCTTTCCTCGGTAAACCACTAGCCACTTTGATCAACAATCCTTCCATTGCCGAGCCTTTCTAAAATTTCCATGACTGGTTCCAATCAAGTTGTCAGTTTGAGCTTTCAATTCAATCTTGAATGTACATGTATGAACCCACTGAAACCTTGTTTCTATTAATTAATTGTAAAAATGAATTGTTTGCATGTCATGCACATGATTACTGGAGTTTTGATTTATACATTCGTATAATTTTAATTGATTTGCCTCAAGGTCATTTCTTTTTCTGTTGTAGATTTGGCAATCGATGCTCAAAGCACAATAAATTCCTGCATAGCATGCGAACAAAGCACAAAGATTCTGTGCCACCAATTCTTATTTCCGGACATCAGTTTACCATGATTAGTCAGCATCAAGCTGCTGCTCGAGAATATTTGGAAGCTTATAGACTGATGCCTGATGATCCCCTTGTCAATCTTTGTGCCGGTATACATCTTTTGCGAGAAAACATAAAAATTAAAGTTTCAGATTTTAAAAACACCAGAATGCTATTGTATGTGACTCTGGAGATTCTCTAATGGAGCTTTTCATTTTCTTTAGGAACTGCCTTGATAAACTTAGCTCTAGGCCATAGACTCCAGAACAAGCACCAGACTGTACTGCAAGGACTTTCCTTCCTCCAAAACAACGCCAGGCTTTGTAAAGATAATCAGGTTTGGCTTGTATGAAGACTCAATATCAAATGATGTCTATAACATTTTGCTCAAAATCAGTGGTTATTCGTTCAGTTGCCTCTAGTGATTTAGCTTCTTCAAAAGCCAGTTTCATGTTGTGTTTTTATTTTCTTTTTTACACAGTGGAGTGATAAAGTAACCGTGAACTTCACTTGCAGGAATCATTATTCAACATTGCTCGAGCATACCATCATGTTGGTCTAGTTACTTTGGCTGCCATCTTTTATGAAAAGGTATTGGCGATCACTCAGAACGACTTCCCCATCCCAAAACTTCCAGATGAAAATCAAGATACAAATACTAAAAGTCGAGGCCACTGTGATCTTCGGAGAGAAGCAGCTTATAATCTGCACTTGATCTATAAGAAAAGTGGGGCATCTGATCTTGCTCGGCAGATCTTGAAGCAATACGTTGTCTTCTGATGTGGACCACCTGAGCTACTTTGTCCTGTGAATGTATATTTATCTGTGCAGGTAATCTATCTATCTACTCTATTTTATCTCTTACTATCTCTTTAAGTTTGAGCATGCTATAGTAACTGTTTTAGTATGACAATGACGTACCAAAATTGTGTTCCTAGTTGTCCCTCCCGCCTTTTCTGATTTCTCAACTACAGCCCACGTTTCCATTTTTTCCTACTCATGTCAGTTTTCTTTCAAAACACGTCCCTAATTCATGTCGCTTTGATCACTTCCTTGAGAAAAATGAAGTTTCACATCTTTCATGTCGCTAAATCTACAGTTGTTCAAGGTATATGTTTTATCTGTGGCTCTGTATTCCTTGGTTGAGGAAGTCATGTTTTATTTTGATTATCCCTGAATTGATGTGGTTAATGGATACCTTTTTAGTTTTTTTTTTTATTTTTGTACACAGCTTCTGGGTTAATCTGGTTTATTAACAGATTGTGGTTGGTTTTGATGGTTGTGAATTTCAAACTTTTGTGTATTAGAACCAGGAATGAGAAATGTGGTGTGTTTTGAGCCTTTGTAATGTCAGAACTTCGAATTACGGATTACCATTCAAAATTTACAAAATTGGCAATCAAAGATTCTTAATTGGACTCTTTTACAGGTTTTAGTCGGGGAATTATTTAGGAGTTTTAAATTGAGATTGACAGAAACAAGCTGTAGAAAGAGCAGATGGAGAAGAAAGCCTGAAGCTTGAGAAGGAGCTTGAGCGAAGTTGGTAAAGCCGTAGAGAGGTTTCGACGAATCCACACCTCAGCAGCCGAAGCAAAAGGTCTGGTGTTACTTACACTTGATTTGAAGTTTGAACAAGAAAGTAATCGTGGTGATGGATATGATATCTATACCTGATTTAAAGGCATTTATGTGGTATTATTTCTATATATATATATATATATATATATATTTAATTTCGTGGTTCAATCCAGTATTTTAGTGGGAAGGAGATCGAGAAAAAAGATTTTCTTTCAATCAGTATCCGCAGGTTAAAAACTCAAGTTTCCGAAAAAAATATTTTGATTGTTGCTGTGTTTAATTTGAGTTTGTTGGATATACTAATTACTCATGATTTACAGTTTACAAGTGTTTGTTTTCATTTGTAGTACTAGTATCTCACCCGTACGATGCACGGGATGTTATTTACAATAAATGATAAAAATTTTAAATGTTATATATTATGATGTACCAAATTTCGTTCTTAAATTTGAAATTTGATCGAAAAATATCGTTACTTTTTTATTTCACTTATTGTCTGTGTCCATATATATATGTAAATTTTTTTATAAATGTTATATATATGATATATCAATTGTTGGTTCAATTTTATAATTTGATAGGATATTATCACTTTTTTTTAATTTCAATTTTTTTGATATATATGTGAAAATTTTCATAAATTATATATTATAATGTGACAATTTTTGGTTTAAATTTTGAAATTTGATCGGACGTTAAATACTTGTTTTTATTTTAGTTAATTTTTTTTTGTATGTATATGTATGTGAAAATTTTGAAAAATGTTATATATAATGTATCATTTTTTGGTTCAAATTTAAAATTTCATAGAATGTTATAGGGGTGTTCATATTTCGGATAAAACCGAAAAAATCGAAAATCCAAACCGAAAAAATCAAAAACCGAAAATCGTATTTTATATATGTAAAAATCGAACCGAAAATCGTATTTTATAATTCGGATATAAATATTAAAATCGAAGTTTATTTGGTTCGATTTTGGATTATATATGTTAAAACCGAATCGATCGAAAAAATCGAAATTAAATTAAATTAATAATTTTATATAAATTTTTTATTTATATTATATATCTTATGAGATGATATTTAGTGAATAAATAATTATTTTAAATAATTTTTAGTTGGTTTTTTTTCATTTAATTCATTGTTGTTGTTTATGTATTTTATAGTTGATTAATTGGTTGTTGTTTATGTAATTTTTAGTTGATTATTGTTTATGTAAGTCATTTAAACTTTATTTTTAAATTTTTTACTAAGAAATCATGTAAAAAAAAGACATATTATATTTTACAATGTATTTATATTAATTTTAACATTTGTATCAAAATCGGAATAACCATATGTCCGTATCAAAATTTGTTTTGTTTTTTAAAAATATTATAAGATTGTGGTTGGATGTTTGTTCTTGTATTGTTTGTTATTTTTTTTTCATTATATAACTATAACTTTAAGTTGTATTTTGGGGTATTTAAATTACATGATTGATGAAATTTATGTTTATGTTTATTGTGTTGTGTATTATTAATGATAAAACCGATCAAATCGAATCGTATAAATCGGTCCATTTTTGTACAAAAACTGAACCGAATAGAACCGAAGTAGAACAGTTTGACTTCGGATTACATTTTTTATAAACCGAAAACCGAACCGAAATTAGACAAATTAAAATCGAACCGACAGATGAATACCCCTAGGATGTTATCATTATTTTTTAATTTCAGTTATTTTTTTTTTGTATTCATGTATATCTGAAAATTTTCATAAATGCTATATATACGATTTTTCGTTCAAAATTTGAAATTTGATTCGATGTTATCATTACTTTTTAAATTTCAATTTTTTTTTCATATTAATGTGAATATTTATATAAATCTATACATGATATTGTATCAATTTTTCAATTCAAAATTTGATTCCATCGAATATTATCACTATTTTTTAATTTCATTTAATTTTTTTTGTGTACATATATATGTATATGATGATATAAGTTCTGCCTAATATAACCGATGTTATGGTTCGACCAACCTTAAAATATAAAATACTTTTAAATATCTACATTGATTATATTATTTCATTTAAATTCAGTCATGATATTGAGTTTTTCCTATTGATTTTTATATATTTACTCTTTACTACTCTATGATATTAAACAGATAAGTTTAAAAATCATGTTAAGTAAATATAATTTTTTTATATAATATTACATTTTTGAAATTTTTAAAAGAACTTCGTTCTGAATATTTGGTGTACTGACTTTTCATAAATCTACATTATATGTATCTTAATTAGAACCTTGATACAAATTTACTTAGCATATTATAAAAAATAATTAAAATTATTCATCGACAAAAAATTGATTTTTTTTTAAAAGTATTGATCGAAAAATAATATATGATTTTTTTAGATATATTTTTGTATTATTTTTATTAATAAGATTTATCTCACCAAGATAAAGAAAGTAATGTAACAACAAAAGATTATTATGTCTTATTTAAAGATGATCTCAAATGATATAAATATTTCTCATAAATATTATAAATATTTCAAAATAAATCAAATAATTTTGCTTCGAATAATATTTCATAATATTAATCATTATCTTCTTGCCTTCTAACATAAACTCTTTTTAAGTAAATTGTATCATTTACTGAACATTTATTTGTAATTGGGAAATATTCTAAATTTCGTTGTATTATTATAGATATATAGAATTTATAAAAAAATTCACATATATATGATAATTATTTTCAAAATTTGACTTGATGTAAGTTTTCAGGCAAATTAGCTCCACATAAATTTTATTCCTAATTAAATTAGGTAAATTGATTCCTTTATTTATGTAATTAGATTAGAAAATCTTTAAAATTTTGAATGTATATATAGCATTTATTGAATATTTCACATATATATGATAATTTCTTTTTTAAATTTGATTTGTAACAAATTTTCAGATAAATTTATTTCCACATAAAATTGTTTATGAAGCAAATTCGAAATAGTAAACGAAACAAATTGAAATATAATATTTGTACATTATTATTTATAGTTTTGAAATCAACCAAGATAAATAAAATAATGTAACAACATAAGATTATTATGTCTCATTTGAAGATTATCTCAAATGATATAAATATTTCTCATAAATATGATAAATATGTAAAAATGAATCAAAATTTACTTCAAATAATGCTTCATTCCATTCGTTCAAAATCTTTCATATTAATTATCTTCTTGTCATCTAACATAAACTTTTTTTTAAGCAAATTGTATAATTTCTTAAACATTTTATATTGAATTATGAAATATTCTAAATTTCGTTGTATTATTATAGATAAATAGAATTTATAAAAATTTCACATATATATGGTAATTATTTTCAAATTTTGATTTGAATCAAGTTTCAGGCGAATTTAGTTCCATATAAATTTTAATTCCAAATTAGGTAAATTGTATCCTTTATTGATAATTTTATGTGTAATTAGAAAATCTTCAAAATTTTGTATGTATATATATAGCATTTATTGAATATTTGACATATATATCATAATTTTTTAAAAATTTGATTTGAAATAAATTTTGAGACGAATTTAGTTCCATATAAAATTGTTTGCGAAGCAAATTCGAAATATTAAACGAAAAAGATTGACATATAATATATGTAGATGAACAGACCAAAACATTTTTCTCGAGTTACTACATTTCTCAATTCTAATTTATTATTCTTAATTGTGTATAATTATTTGCGTAAATAAAAAATGGCCAGTGATGATACAAAGACGTGTCGTATCGTGCAAGGTTTTTATGGCGCCAAAAAACTTCTATTCGTATATGTCAATTCATCCTAGGTATTGTATTTATATTTTCTTATATCTTTATAAGTAAAAAATTTGCACATTTATGTGATTATTTGTCGTAGTATGTGAGTTTGGTTTTTTAAAAAAGTTAGAATATGCTGAATTCAAGTTTTTTATGACAAGAAAATGAAATTTTTGTATTTGCATTGCGGACAGAGGTACATAAAACATTATGCCCTAATGTTTTGTATTCTTGGGTTGAATATTTTTCAACTTCTTTATCATTATTTTATTTATGTGTTTTGTATACACCATAGTAATTATGTTATTTAGATTCTTCATTATCAGATTATTATTATGTGATACAAATGTGCTGATTTCCAAAGCATTATTAACAATTTTGGTTTAGCCTTCACTTATTAAAATATTTTTATTAACTTTATCTTTTCACTTTTTGTCGGTTTTGTGCAAATATTTCCGGACAAGTTTGATTAACGCCATTGATTTCAACACAATCAAATTATCATTCATAATTACACTTATATATTTGTGAATGCCTTGTTACAATTTTCCACGTACTTTGCGTCGGCTACTAATATTTTATAAAATTCGGCCACAAAAAAGAAAAAAAAAACACTGTTTTGGTGTGTCAATCACTCGAAAATATGTTATTTCAATTTTATCCTTCGTTTTTATTAATTAAAATTGTGTTCGGAAGCACCGAGCAGTTAGAAAGCTCTGAACTTGAGATCGAAACGTCCAAACTCCATCAAATAGACAGGATAAAGGTTTATGATTGGTGATTTGATTCGAGGCAGTTCGAAAGGTTCGAACTCAGCCTGCAACAGTGCATTGTCCAATCACAGGACACACGTTTGGTTAATAGAGATCGGAAGCTCCGAACCACAGATCGGAACGTTCGAACTTTTGGCTACAAATAGATGGCTGAGGCTGCCATTTCAATCGCACCAAACATTTTTCCTCTCTCGTATCAATCGTAGTTCTAAGGCATTTAGGCATCGTATCGAGGGTCGGGCGATATCGAGATGCTACCGAGATCATAGCGAAGTTGTGCCTAGAGTTTGAGGCTATAACCGTCAATGGGCTAACGACGGACTCATGTAATACTCCGAGATCCTTGATAAGTTTGGGAGTATCTAATAACTTAGTAAAAACTTTTAGAATGGTATAAGTATTACGGTATATATTTTATTATAGGCTTGGATACTAGGTTGTTCACCTAGATTTGATCTATAGAGGTATGTAAGTACTGGCTGAGATATACAACTGCTTATGCATTCTTATGTATTGCATTTTATCTGTCATGATATGCATGTATTAGTTTTCATATGCTGCAAGTACATGTATCACGTTAAGCCGTATCTCCTTCGAGATAACCATTTATGGTAGGACCGCTCAGCCCTAGTTTTGGACAATTGGACATCATGAGTGTAGTAGCCCGATTTTTAATTAAGCTAATCAACTACCTAAATGTTTTTAATTGGTAAAAAACGTGATTAAAATATTTCCAATTGGATTTAAGGAGTTTAATTATGATTCGAAATGATCGGAAATGGTTCCAAGGGCTTCAAGTTATTGGACAGTTTGGAAGCTCCGAAGAGTAGCTCGGTAGAACTGAACAAGTTCGGAAGCAGCGATGCACTTCGAAGGCAGAAGGTGAGTTCGAAAGCTCATACTCTTGATTGGAAGGTCCGATCAGCTTAGGGTAAGAAAGTATGACTTTCTGATTGGTGATTTGACTCGAGAGGGTTCAGAAGGTCCGAACACAAGTTCGAAATGTTCGAACTCCGTTGGCAACATTGTGTTGTCCAATCAGGGACATGCGTTCGGTGGCTAGAGATTGGAAGCTCCGAACGTAAAATTGGTTGTTTCGATTGTAGTCTATAAATAGGGGCTGAGAGCATACTTTCACTCACCAATTCACTTTTTTCTCTCTCTCTCTCTCTCTCTCTCTCTCTCTCTCTCTCTCTCTCTCTCTCTCTCTCTCTCTCTCTTTCTCATTTTTGGTGGTTTTGGAAGGATTGCGGGCTTCGTCTTGAGGGCCAGTCGATAGCGAGGCGCTACCGGGATTGTAGCGGAGTTATGCCTAGGTTTTGAGGCCATCGCCATCAAAGGGCTAATGATGGACGCATGTATAAGTCTAGACTCTGATTAGCTTATGTGTGTAGCTATTAGTCTAGTTAAGGCTTTTAGTAGGTAGTAATTGATATGATGATTATCTGCTTATAGGCTTGGACTTGAGTACCCGAGTGGCTAGGTTGCTTGAGTTGCTTGATTAGAGGTACATACGTCGAGATATCTTGATTAAGTATGCATGTTCTTTGTTTGCATGGTTTAAATGACATGAATTATGTGCATATATTATGTCACGATTATTATGTTGCATGCATTATCATGTTGAGCCTGTACCTTGATATTACCAGTAGTGGAGTCGCTCAGTCCCGAGTTATTGAGCGGATGGTTAGATCCTTGGATTCGGATCAGGTCACCTATATCCACATATTTTTTCTGGTATAGGAGCCACCGCTAGATGTGATGACCCGACGTGATAAATATCATGGTTTCTTTTGTCTAAGCAGAGTTTTCTACCGTGATAGGTTTCCGGTACCTATTCATTTGCATTAGCATTCATATCATGTGTATACTCACACTTTCATACTGAGCGTTGTTAGCTCACGTCCTCGTTTTTTGGTTCTGGACACCCCATTCCACGGGGCAGGGCTTAGGTTGGATGGATTGGATGTAGTGGTCTTTGAGCTGCAATGGTGGGGATTGTTCCGTACCAGGTTTTTGTTTGTTAATTTTTGTACTGTCATTTGATCGGATTGTAGAACAATTATCTACAGTTGATTTCGGTACCGACTGTATTCCGCCGGTTGTATTGTTTTATTGTTTAAGTTTTTGCTTGTTTGAATTGATTGTTTTTCTTTAAGATATTTATTGCATGCTTAAGATTGATTAGTAGGTGATTTCGGAGCGGGTCACTACATTTATGGTATTAGAACATGCATTGAGATTTGAGATTTAGAAAGCAGTTTTGGGGTTAATTTCTGTTGCTTTTGTAGATTGCGGACCGTGGAGATGAGAGTCATGGGAGCATCGGACGCTGGGGAGATGATGAGTAGAGAGATCATCATCATGGACACCGTCACCATCGGTATGAAAGACGTCGTTTTGACATGCATAAGTTCGTTCAGATGGGGCCGAAGCCGATAGTGGGTGGCAAAACTCCAGAGCCTGCAGAGAACTGTTTGGAACGCATGGAGAGTTGTTTTCAGGTTTTCCACTGCACCGAAGATCAGTGGATGGAGGCATTCAACTTCTATCGGAAGGGAGTGTTTGCAAGTAGTGGAAGTCCACTTCTGCGCCCATGGTATTTGAGCAAGACGTAGCTACCTTAACCGAGTTCCGTACAGGGTTTCAGATGCTGTATTTTCTTCTGGCACTCTGCCAGGCTAAGACGAATGAGATGCTGAATCTGAGGTAGGGAAGCATGTCGATAGACGAGTATCATCATATATTCTTTGAGTTGTTGTCGTATTGCCTGTATGTTTCTGCAGGCTCGGATGCCAAGTACGATCACTTTCTTCAAGGCCTCAAACCAGAGATTCACGACCTAGTGGCTATCTGTGATGATCTGACATCGTATGAGGGATTGGTTAATCAATGTCGACAGGCGGAAAACTGTATCCAGCGTAACAGGTCTTTCTCTTCCTTCCGGTCATGCAACTATTTGGGGCCTAAACACCAGTCTTTCAAGAAGCCTGGTTCATCTTCTTCTTATTCGTGTTCTGGTGGTGGTGTAATCCACTTTGGGAAGAATTGTAGCACCTAAAATCCAATTTACTAAATCGCATGCATTAAATTAAATAAATATTAGGATTTATTATTTTTTAAATTTAATTTATTTACATTCTTTATTTGAAATTATGTGCTAATAAAATATTTTATTATTTATTCAAAATGATTTTTATTGTGCAACTTATTGTGTTAATATTTTAAAGGTTTAAGCTTGCTTATTTAAATGATTTTAATTGTTTAGTTTATTATTTTAAATGATTATAACTATTTAGCTTATTTGTTTAAATAATTTCGAGTGTCCAACTTATTTATTTTAAATAGCCTAAGTTTAGTGATTAGTTATTTTAAATTATTTTAAATGTCTAGATTATTTATTTCAATGCTTTTTTTTAATTTTTCAAATCATTTTAAAGGTTTTATTCACGTTTGCGTATTTATTTAAAATGTTTTTAAACGTTAGCCTAGCTTGTTTAAAATTATTGTAATCGTTCTGTTTATTGTTTAAATATTTTATTTATTGTTGTGACATGAAAATATTTAAGTATTGATTTTTAATTCTAAGTTAGTGTTTAAATTCCTTTAAAATATAAGTTGTTCGAATATTTAAGTTAATCATTCTTGAAATTCTTAAGTTCAGTGACTTCCGGTTCCGGCTTACGGCGATGGTGGATTTCGGCGGAAAATTCCTAAGTTTTATTGCGAGAGTTAACATTTATGAGAATTGAAGAAAATAATTCAAGTATTTACTTTTAAGATTTTTCCGGGTGACCAAAATTGCCTTTGCGGCAATTTTTAAGCTTACTTTAGAATTTTCCAAAAATTAGCAATTTCAAACCCGCACTAGCGAAATCTAAATTATTTATTTCAATACTTGAATTTTTAAACATCAAGAATTTGAAAGAAATAGTGTGTGTAGTGCAAGAATTTTTATAAGGGAGTAGCATTTTTTTAAAAAGTAAATAGCACTTTTTTTTTTAAATCACACATACCCACCTATACTTACATACACCTATACATACACATACATACACTAAAAACATATTATATAACTCAAATAAATCCCAAATCCCCAACCCTAGCCCCAAAAACGTACGCCTCTCTCTTCCCCTTCTTCAAGAATCGATTGGCTCTTCACCTCCAGCCCTTTCACGTCGCCGCCGCCGCTCGCCCACCACCGTCGTCGGAGTCGCACCTTGGAGGTCCATCTTGATGCTGGTTCGAGTTCAGCCGTGTTCCTTTACTGTTTCCAGCTTCTTTCCACCTTCATTTCTTTGGGTTTTTGGAGCATTTCGAAAATAGGCAAGATTATGGCTTTCTTTGGCCACCAAGTAGATTATTTTGTCATGCGATTATCCTATTGTGTGCATTTTGAATTTTTCTGAAATTTTAGGGACATTATTTCGAAAATTTCAGTATATATATGTTTCTATGTTCATGCTTAAGGTTGGTCCATTATGATTTCTTATGGTTTGTAATGTGTTGAGTAGAAGGTTGATTGAAGTTTTTAACATTGCTTGAAGTTCGAAATTTCAGAAAAATGGATGGAAGTGCATTTCGATTTTTGCCCTATTTTTGTGATGCTTGGATGGTGGGTTAGGAGCTATCATGGGTGAGAATGTAGCTCACATGGTAGTGCTTAGGATGTCTTGAAGTTAGATTGTAAGTTAGAGTTGAAGAACGCTTCGAATTTGGGAATGGTTGGCTCGGTTTTGGGTATGGTTAAGGGCTGCCATTTTTGAGCTAAGTCGAGTTGTTTAGGGATGAGTTCTTAGGGATTGGGATGAGTCTAAGTGTTGGTCATGATCCTAGTTAGTTGGCTCGGGACATGGGAGTCTTATAGCTGAGTTTTGATGGGGTATAAAAAATGGGTCTTGAGCAGAATTTTGTCTAGTGTTTGGGCTGCCCGGAAACTGATTTTTAAAGCAGGGTTAAACTCAGGTTTTGTTCAAAGGCTCGGGTTTAGAAATAGTTTAGGATGATAGGAAAAAGTTCGGTTCAAGCGGAAATGAATTCGGTTAAGTTTAGATTGTTCTAGGCATATGAATAAGAGAGGTGCAGAATTCTAAAGTTCTATGTTGCTGTACGGAAACTTATGGCTAAGGCAGGGTTAATCTCATGTTTTGGTAAAGGGATTGGGTCAAGAACTAGCCTAAGATATTGGAAATATTCCGGTTCAAGCGGAAATTAATTCGGTTAAGTCTTGGTCGGGTTATAGATTTTTATTTGATTAGGTGCAGAATTTTTTAAGCCAAAGGGCTGCTGCCCGAAATTTTGATTTTTATAAAATTATTGCTTAGGAATAAAATTAAGAGGATGATTTCTCTACTTAGTTCTAAGTGTTATGGAGTCGTGGTTTTAAGCGAAATTCTTTTTGAATAAGAATCGAGCAAGTTACAAATTTTACGGGCAAACCGCTCGATTTGTCTTAAGCGCAAATTTATAATTTAGACTTCCATCCTTGGTTTGCTCCCTAAATCACCATCCCGGTCGTCCATGTGTGAGTTATTTGCATGATTATCGATCAAATATTTACTTGTACGTCATATTTACATATGCATGCTAAGTCCATATTCAAGTATGAAAGAAAATATTTTTAGGAACGAAGTGAGATGATTGTGACTATAGAAAGTATGAGTTTGAACGAGTTGGGAGACGTTCTGACTTCCTTTACCAAATTTATGGTTTGGACGAGTTGGGAGAAATTTTAGTGACCCTTACCCGGATCACCTACTAAACAAAACTTATGCATGCAATTATCTTAATTAAACAGATAACAGAATGAAACTGCGGAAACCATAAATAATATACAATCCCAAGTAAAGGAATCTGTAATTTATCCAATAATATACAACCAAATCGAATAGCTGTATAAACCCAAAACAACAGTAATAAAACCTAGACGAAGCTCCAGCTGGCCAACCACTGACTAGCCCCTCCTGGATCCACCCTCCTCGTCCAATCGCAAACCTGCCCCATGGAATAGGGTGTCCAGAAAATACAGAGTACGAGACGTGAGCATAAAACGCTCAGTGCGAGAGTACGAGTATACATGCATGCAAAGTGAACTCCCTATAGACTCGAGGTCAAGGATCAGATAACAGAGACAGACCGGGCCCTGGTATGTAGCACGCTGTGCCGTCGCTTCAGGAGGTGGCTCCCATACCGAGATAACCGTGGATACGCCGGACCCAAATCGATGGAAGTCCATCCACTAACAGGATAGGGTACAACCCTACTAACAGACATCTCGAAAGAGATACAGCAAGATGCAAATGAATGCAGCATAATATCATGGCATATAAATCATGCAGTCACATAATACATGCATACTCAGTCAGGATATCTCGAACAGTACTTTCGTACCTCAAAATAGAGCAAGCTCTACCAACTCTAGGTCCACGCCTATAGTCTGCTCTACACTGCCAAATGATACTACTATCATTAAAGTGCTCTAAAAGCCTTAACTAAGCTATTGCATACTCCTAAATATTTATAGGAAGTAAAAGCTATACCTTCGTCCGTCGTTAGCCCTTTGATGTCGATGCCTCCAGAACTTGGGCACAACTCCGCTACGACTACCGAACGCCTCGCCGACCTCCGGACCAAGCCTAAGAAGACTAGAACAGCTCCAAAAGGACTAGAATGGAAAGGAGAACTCGGAATTGGCAAATGAAAGTGAAGCCTCGGCCCTCTATTTATAGACACCGATCGGAACTTCCGATCCTTGATCGGAACGTCCGAACCTCGATCGGAACGTCCGATCCTGCCATCGGAGCTTCCGAAGATCCTGATCTACCACGTGTCAAAATATCACTTGTTGATTTCGGATAGGGGTGATCGGAGCTTCCGATCTAGCCACACGTCATGCCTGACGTAATATCGATCGGAGCTTCCGATCCTGTTCGGAGCTTCCAATCTAGCCACACGTCATGCTGACGTAATATCGATCGGAGCTTCCGATCCTGTTCGGAGCTTCCGATCCTGATCGAAGCTTCCGAACTCACCTTCGGAGCTTCCAAACTCTATCCAAGTAATTATGATTAATTCCTTAATTACTGATTTTGGTTATGGGCTACTACATTCTCCCCCACTTAAGATATTTCGTCCTCGAAATCAGATCTTAAGTACCGAATGTAAATACAGAAATCAGAAACATTCTTTATTCAAATCAAACGTTTACAGAGTTTGCAACTGAATACAACTTAAAGAATGAAATCAAAACAACTCAGGGTGGTCTTTACGCATCCTGTCCTCAAGCTCCCAAGTAGCTTCCTTAGTGCCTCGGCGCTGCCACTGAACTAAAACCAAAGGAATGACTTTGTTCCGTAAAACCTTATCCTTATAATCCAGGATACGAAGAGGTTTCTCAACATAAGTCAAATCCTTGTCTACCTGAACCTCAGACCGCTGCAGAATATGAGATTCATCCGCCACATACCGTCGCAACAGAGATACGTGGAACACGTCGTGAATACTGGATAGATGCGGTGGCAAAGCTAGTCGATAAGCCAAATCGCCAATGCTTTCCAAGATCTCAAACGAACCGATAAATCTGGGAGACAACTTGCCCTTAAGGCCAAATCTGAGAATCTTGGGAAAGGTGACACTCTCAGAAACACTTTCTCCCTGACCTCGAACTGCAAAGGCCTACGTTTGATATTAGCATAACTGGCCTGACGATCCTGTGCAGTCTTAATCCGTTTCTTGATTTGATCAACAATGCCTATCGCCTGCTGGATAAACTCCGGTCCCTCAGCCTGTCTCTCCCCCACTTCTTCCCAGAAGAGTGGAGTACGACAACATCGCCCGTACAACGCCTCAAAAGGTGCCATCCCAATACTAGTATGATAGCTGTTGTTGTAAGAGAACTCGATCAATGACAAATGATCCTGCCAGGCTGAACCAAAATCCATGACGCATGCTCTAAGCATATCCTCTAAAGTACGGATAGTGCGCTCTGACTGACCATCAGTCTCCGGATGATAGGCTGTACTCAAATTGAGAGTAGTACCCATCGCACGCTGAACACTCCCCCAGAATCTAGAAGTAAACCTGGGGTCCCGATCGCTGACAATGCTCACAGGCACTCCATGAAGTCGGACGATCTCCTGAATGTACATCCGTGCCATGCGATCCACAGAGTACTCTCGGCTATAGGCAATGAAATGCGCTGACTTGGTAAGTCGGTCCACCATAACCCAGATAGCATCACAGTTCTTCGGGGATACCGGCAAATGGGTCACAAAGTCCATAGTGATAAACTCCCATTTCCATTCAGGAATAGGCAGACTGTGAAGCAATCCTCCAGGTCGTCGGTGCTCTGCCTTGACCTGTTGACACACCAAACACCTCGAAACAAACTGATAAACACTGCGTTTCATTCCCTTCCACTAGAAACGAGTACGTAGATCCTTGTACATCTTGTTGCTCCCAGGATGAATACTCAACTTAGTGCGATGTGCCTGAGACAAAATCTCCTCTCGCAACTCTTTATCCTGTGGAATCACAAGCCTACCAGACAAACACAGAAATCCATCTGACTGATAATGAAATCCAGACGAGCTACCCTCGTTAGCTAGATGAGCTAAACGCTGGGTCTTTGAATCAGACATCTGAGCATCTCGGATCCGCGAATACAAGGCTGGCTCAGATAATATTGCAAACATCTGGATACTCTGCATACCTTTCTTATGCTTGAAGGTATAACCTGAGGTACAACAGTCACTGATCGCACTAGACATCGAACAAGTTTGAAGTGCGGATAGTCGCACCTTGCAACTCAAAGCATCAGCGGTGAGATTAGCAGCTCCCGGATGGTACTTAATCTCGCAATCATAGTCCTTAAGCAAGTCCATCCAACGTCTCTGCCTCATGTTCAACTCCGCCTGAGTGAACAAATACTTGAGACTTTTATGGTCGGTGAAGATCTCAAATTTCTCGCCATACAGATAATGATGCCAGATCTTCAAAGCGAACACAATGGCTGCCAATTCCAAATCATGGATTGGGTAGTTGTCCTCGTGAAGCTTCAGCTGTCTAGAAGCGTATGCGATCACATGCCCATTCTGAGTCAGGACACAACCTAACCCCTGAAGAGAAGCATCCGTGTAAACTACATACCCTCCAGATCCTGACGGTAATGCCAACACCGGCGCAGAAGTCAACCGCCGTCGAAGCTCACGGAAATTCTCCTCACACTCGGAGGACCACTCAAAATCCACACCCTTGCGGGTAAGCTGCGTCAACGGTCGAGCTAACTGAGAGAAGTTCAGAATGAAGCGACGATAATACCCTGCTAGACCCAGAAAACTACGGATCTCAGCAACTGTCGTCGGACGCGACCAATTAAGTACTGCTTCAATCTTGCTTGGATCAACAGAAATCCCCTCCCTGGATATGATATGGCCAAGAAAGACCACTCTATCCATCCAGAACTCACACTTGCTCAGCTTGGCGTACAACTGCTCATCTCGAAGAGTCTGCAGTACCAACCGCAAGTGAGAAACATGCTCTTTCGTATTACGTGAATACACCAAGATGTCGTCAATGAAGACCACGACAAACTTGTCCAAATACTCCCTGAAGACACGGTTCATCAGATCCATGAATATAGCCGGCGCATTAGTCAAACCAAATGGCATCACTAGGAACTCGTAATGCCCATAGCGAGTACGGAATGCAGTCTTGGCTACGTCCTGATCACGGACTCTCAACTGATGATACCCAGATCTCAAGTCAATCTTGGAGTAAACTGACGTGCCCTGCAGCTGGTCGAACAAATCATCAATACGAGGCAACGGATACTTGTTCTTCACAGTGACTTGGTTCAGCTGCCGATAGTCAATGCACAGCCGCATCGACCCATCCTTCTTCTTCACGAAGAGAACAGGAGCTCCCCAAAGAGATACACTAGGACGAATGTACCCCTTGTCCAAAAGATCCTGTAGCTGATTCTTCAACTCACGCATCTCTGACGGAGCCAGACGATACGGTGCTCTAGAAATAGGCGAAGTACCCGGCATCAACTCTATGCCAAACTCGACTTCCCTAGCAGGAGGAAAACCCGGAATCTCATCAGGAAATACATCTGGAAATTCATCCACAACAGGAATGCTCTCTATCCCAATACTCTCAGCTGAAAAATCAACTGCATAGATAAGGTAGCCTTCCCCGCCAGACTCTAGAGCTCGACAGGCTCTCAAAGCTGATACCAAAGGCATCGGAGGTCGCGCTCCCTCACCATAGAAAAACCAACTCTCACTCCCCTCTGGATGAAAGCGTACTAATCTCTGATAGCAGTCCACTGAAGCTCGATAGATAGTCAACATATCTATTCCCAGAATGCAATCAAAGTCGTCCATTGCCAGGACCATGAGATTCGCTAACAGAATGTTCCCTTCGAACTCTAAAGGGCAACCCATCACTAGACGCTTAGACAAAACAGATTGGCCCATCGGAGTAGAAACAGACATCACTACGTCTAGTGCAATGCATGGTAACTTATGCCTCTTAACAAAACGTGCAAAAATGAAGGAATGAGATGCACCAGTGTCAATAAGTACAAGAGCAGGTATACCATAAAGCAGAAATGTACCTGCGATGACTTTCTCATTCTCCTCCATAGCCTGATCATGTCTCAGGGCAAACACCTGGCCAGAAGCTCGTGGCCTCAAATGAGAACTCACAGCAGACTGTCCCTGCGACCTCTGCTGTACGGTGGCCTGAGAACCCAATCCTGAACCAGATCCAGAACCGCCTCCCCCAGACAGTGGACAATCCCTCCGGATATGACCAGTTTCTCCACAACGGAAACAAGCTCCAAAAGCTCTATGGCACTTTTCGGATGGATGGTTCTTCCCACAGTGATCACACTTGTCCTTCTTACCGAAACGGACAACACCTCCAGAACCAGAGGAAGAAGAAGATCCAGACTTCTTGAAAGTTTGGGCACGGGGACCCAAAGAACTAGCAGGACTCAACTGAGGGAAAGACCTGTTCCGCCGTATGCTATCCTCCGCCTGGTGACAACGACTCACCAAACCCTCGTAGGACATGTCGTCGCCAACCGCCACACGGTCATGGATCTCAGGGTTAAGGCCCTGAAGGAAAAAATTATACTTCATCTCTGAGCTATCAGCAATCTCGGGGCAATAGGATAGCAGATCAAAGAACCTCTGCTGATACTCATCGATAGACATGGCTCCCTATCGCAGACTCAGTAGCTCGCCTGCCTTCGACTGACGGAGTGCAGGAGGAAAATACCGCTTTTGGAAAGCTGTGCGGAACTCGGCCCAGGTGGCCACTCCTCTCGCCGAAACAAAAGGTGCAGAAGTAAACCTCCACCACCTGCTCGCACGCCCATCCAGAAGATAGCCAAGGGTCTCCACCTTCTGCTCCTCGGTGCATTGGAAAGTTTGAAAAGTCGTCTCCATGCGGTCTAACCAGTTCTCCGCATCCTCCAGAGACTCACCTCCAACTAAGGGCTTAGGAACCATAGCTAAGAATCGACGCAAAGTGAAATGCTCGTCGTCATGATGACGATGACGCCGTTCTCGACGAGGCTCCCGGTCGGCATCACCCCAACGCCCACCAACACTGCCATGAGAACTCCGGTCGTCATGATTTTCCATCTACAAAAATACCTCAAGATGAGACTAAATCCCAAGAATTCTTTTGCATGCTCTGATACCATAAATGTAGTGACCCTTACCCGGATCACCTACTAAACAGAACTTATGCATGCAATTATCTTAATTAAACAGATAACAGAATGAAACTGCGGAAACCATAAATAATATACAATCCCAAGTAAAGGAATCTGTAATTTATCCAATAATATACAACCAAATTGAATAGCTGTATAAACCCAAAACAACAGTAATAAAACCGCTCCAGCTGGCCAACCACTGACTAGCCCCTCCTGGATCCACCCTCCTCGTCCAATCGCAAACCTGCCCCATGGAATAGGGTGTCCAGAAAATACAGAGTACGAGACGTGAGCATAAAACTGTAACGCCCGGAATTATTTAATTTTAATCCGAGAATAATTAATTTGGGAATATTTGGAGTTTTGATTTAAATTCTAATATTCTTAAATTGATTAGGATTGAAATTGAATGAATGGAGGAATTAAGGACTGAATTGCAATTATTGCATAGTTGAGGGGCTAAAGTGCAAAATTGTGATTGTTAGTGGGACACTTGTTATTCCTAGGCTTAGTCACGTGTAATTATCTTGCAATTCCATCAGATTCTTCAGCCCAAGGAAAGAAAAGAACCGAGAGAAACTTTCAAGAGATCTTCAAGCTTCATCTTCATCTTCAAATCCTTATATCTTGAGCTACGGTTATCCGAATTCGATTCCGAAAGATGTTTTGGAATCCTCTCGACAAGACCTTCGATTTGATGTAAGTTTTTCTGTCTTTCATGTTGGTTTGAGAATTCGAAATGGACAGGGATCAGAAGTTGGAATGAATTTGATGGTTTTGATCTTCTAGCTTTGATGTTCTTGAAGTTTGGTTAAAGAGTGATGTGTATATCATGTCCTTATGATTTCCAGATATGTTTCGATTGATATACACTTGCAGATATGTTGAGTTTAGTTGTTAAACATCTGATATGAATGTTAGAAATGATTTAGAGTTGTTCGGGATCGCCGAAGTAATACCGAAATGCCGTCGAACTCTTGAATCGAAATGATTTGCTATTGTTCTTGGAATCTGAAGTTGTTGAACTATTAGCTGATGATTCCTTGTTTGTTATGCTATGATTTCAGTGTGTAAACAGGACAAGTGAACTCGAGAACGTTGAATTCGAAACCGATAGAAGAACACACAAGGTTGGTTGAGTTTCCTTTGAAGTTCTTGTGGAAGGTTGAGTTGATATTGAACAGAATTTGAGTTGTGTTTGGTAATTGATCTTGGACAGAATTGGAAAAGCTCAAAGACATCCTAGATATCACATTTGGAAGGTAAAAGTGGACTACTATTTGATTGGGATTACAACTCGAGATGGTTTGTATCGAGTTCCCACAATTCACATACTTGTTTGCTTAAGTGCTCTTATGTGTTTTACCTTGATTACTTGGATAAGTCTTTGATATAATGAATGCTTTGATTATGATATATGTTGCATTCATCTTGATGACTTATTCCTTGAATTTGAAATGAACGGACACGTTCGAATAGACGATTTGAGGGATTGTATATGTATGGCCTGGGTGGTTGTTTTAGCCTAGTGTCTGAACTACATATATAATGGCTTCAAAGTCTAGAGGAGCAAGATAGTAGCCCCACCTCGATAGGGTGTGTCGGTGGATTAGATATGATATCTTCTTCTCGGGATCCCAGTCGATGAATGACGAAATGAACCTTGTTTTGAAAGCATGCATTGTATTTACTTCTATATCATGATTGTGATATTGATTATGCATGTTTAGTTGCTTTTACTGGGAAATCTATTTCTCACCGGAGTTATCCGGCTATTGTTTTGTTGTATGTGTCATTGCAATAGGAGGAAGTGGAACCGGGCAAAGGCGGACTTAAAGAACAAGGGATGAAATTGATATAGCGTGAGGATCCGAGTTAGGAGTTATGTGTGCTGTCATGAAGTTTATTGAGTCTTAAACATGATCATGTTAGAAGATACTTGTACCAAGACTTGTAGATGATTGAGTTGTGGTTTTGTTGATGTTTATAGGATTGGAAATATGTTGTAAATCCTTGAATCAACATAAGGTGTCTTGAACTTGATATATGACAATGTTATTGCATGTTATGAGAATTATGATTATGTTGTAAAGCCTTGGAATGGTTTATTCCTAACAATTATAGCATGTTAGAATGCATGTTAGATGTTATGATTGATTAAACCATGTCTAGACTTTGGTAGGACATGATCTTGAATCAATCATAGGCATGATCTCGTTTTTGACAGCAGCTGAGCCATATTTTTTTTCTGTTGGTTTGGCTGGCGCACGGGCGAGCTCCTGCTCGCGCGCGTGGGAGCCAAGCCAGGGGGCCTCGGTCCCATTGGCCGGCGCGCGCGCGAGGGGTGATGCCCGCGCGTGCGCAGAGCAATTTATTTTAAAATTTTTTTTTTTTATTCTTTTGTTTAGACTTTGATTATTGTCTAACATGGTTTAATAATGATTAATGAGATTAATGAGATATTAGAACTCGGGTCATCACAACAGGTGGTATCAGAGCAAGACAATTCTGGACTTAGATAGACAATGAGTGGGGTAGATCGAGTCATCTGCTTTACTTATTTATGATCTATGCTATGATTTAATTACGTGATTGAATTACATGGTTTAAATGATAGCATGATTTACTTTCAAGTAATTTATTACAGTATTGTATTTATTTTATTTGAAAGTATGAGTACTATAATTAACGACACATGTTTACTGGAATATCTGGAATGATTAGAGGCATGTGATCTGTTAATTATGATATGCTACCTGATTATCGGATTTGATTGGAAGCATGTCTTGTTGAGTACTTGTTCTTCGATTCTTTATTTACACCTGAATCAGAACCGAGTCTTGATCAGAGGTAAGATGATCAGAGGAGGACTGAGATAATTTGATGATTTGGTATCCTAACCATTTTGATAATCAGATATGTCTCGATGACCAGGAAGACCTTCTCTTCGACCACAGGTTCCTACTCTACCACAGGTTCCTATTCCTCTGCCAGAACAGACAGTTCATACTCCACCGACAGTTGTTACACCGATAGTGCCTCGAGCTACTGCAGTGCCGAGTAATGAACAGGGAAGTACGTCAAGAGATATGACTGATATGACAGCAACTCCTATGGAAACACTTCTGAAACGTTTCCAATCCTACAAGCCGCCTACTTTGAAAGGTACAGAAAATGCTGTTGAATGCGAGGGATGGCTTGATGATATGGAGATGCTATTTGATTCACTTGACTACGGGGATGAACGGAGAGTTAGATTGATTGGGCACCAGTTGCATGAAGTTGCGAAGAGCTGGTGGTTCACTACAAAAAGAGCTGTGGAGCGTAGAGGAACTGTACTGACTTGGAATGTCTTCAAAACTGAGTTCTACCAATGCTTCTTTCCTGTGTCTTACCGCAAGGATAAAGGGGCTGAGTTTGCAAATCTGAAACAGGGGAATTTGAATATCGAAGACTATGTTGCAAAATTCTCTACATTGCTACGTTTTGCTCCACATGTTGCTGACAGTGACGAGGCTATGGCTGATCAGTTTATCAATGGCCTGAGTCCGGATGTTTTTACACTGGTGAATACAAGGCGACCGAATACCTTTGCTGATGCCTTGAACAGTGCCAAGGGAGCGGAAGCTGGTTTGATACAGTAGAGAGGAGCTTCGTATACCGCACAACCTCTGAGACAGTCACAACCTGCAGCTCCAACTCCGCAACAGTCTTTTCGATTTGAAGGTGGTAGTAGCAGTGGAAAGAAAGGGTTCTTGCAAGCAAGAGGAAAACAGTTTAAGAAGTCTGGGAGCAGTTCTTCGAGTTCCAGTGGTACGAAGCAGAAGTCAGGAGTGTTCTACAACAGTTGTGGTGGAAATCATTCAACCGATCAGTGCCGAGGTGTATCTGGGAGGTGCCATATATGCCAACAGACGGGTCATTTTGCAAGGGTGTGTCCTCAGAGAAATACTGGACAGGCAAGAGGTGCAGAGTCATCACGATCAGTGGCTCAACCTGGAAGACAGGCCTCTTCTGTTCATTCTTTCCAGCCAGCACATCCACAGCAGCAGACTCGACCAGGTGGAGGTCAGGCAGGCAATCAGCCTCAGAGACAGCAGGCTCATGTCTTTGCTTTGACTGAGGAGCAGGCACAGGGAGCACCTGATGATGTGATTGCAGGTAACTGTTCTATTTCTGGTTATTCTGCTTATGTGTTGTTTGATACCGGTGCATCCCATACGTTTCTATCTGCCAAATTTGTTGCATTGCATTCTTTGCCTGTTGAGTCATTACCAGTTGTAGTATCTGTTTCTTCTCCTTTGGGGAGGGGTCTTATCTCGATTCAGATAGTAAAGAATTGTGTACTACAGTATGAGGGTAATGAGATTGAGATCGATTGTTTTGTACTTGGTATGTTTGATTTTGATTGTATTATTGGGATTGATATGCTGAATAAGTACAGAGCTACCGTCGATTGCTTTCAGAAGGTAGTGAGATTCAGACCTGAGATGGCTGGAGAATGGAAATTCTATGGTAAGGGTTCACGTGCTAAGATTCCTCTTATTTCTGTATTATCTATGACCCGACTTTTGCAGAAAGGAGCAGAGGGATTTCTTGTTTATGCGGTGGATACGTTGAAAACTAGCCCGAACCTGGCTGACTTGCCAGTGGTTAGTGAATTTGCGGACGTCTTTCCGGATGAGATTCCAGGATTACCTCCGTATCGTGAGATTGACTTCAACATTGAACTGATGCCTGGAACTGCACCGATTTTGAAGGCACCATATCGAATGGCACCAGTGGAATTAAAAGAGTTGAAAGAACAGTTAGAAGATTTATTGGCCAAGGGATACATTTGACCCAGTGTTTCTCCTTGGGGTGCTCCAGTTCTGTTTGTCAGAAAGAAAGACGGATCAATGAGATTGTGTATTGATTACCGGCAACTGAACAAGGCTACGGTAAAGAACAAATACCCTTTGCCTCGTATTGATGATTTATTTGACCAGTTGCAGGGTTCTTCTGTGTATTCCAAGATTGATCTGAGATCTGGATACCATCAGCTGAGAGTTAGGGATTCTGATATTCCTAAGACTGCGTTCAGAACCAGGTATGGCCATTATGAGTTTATAGTTATGCCGTTTGGTTTGACGAATGCTCCAGCTGTATTCATGGCTTTGATGAACCGTGTGTTTCAGAAGTATCTCGATGATTTTGTAATTATCTTTATTGATGATATTATGATATATTCCAAGAATCTGATTGATCATGCTGAACATCTGAGAACAGTTTTGAAAACCTTACGAGCCGAGAAATTGTATGCTAAACTTTCGAAATGTGAGTTTTGGCTGAAACAGGTTGTCTTTCTTGGACATATTATATCTGAAAATTGTATTTCTGTGGATCCAAGTAAAGTAGAAGCAGTGATCAGTTGGTCAAGACCGACATCTGTTCCTGAGATCCGGAGTTTTATGGGATTGGCTGGGTATTATCGTCGATTTATCAAAGATTTTTCCAGTATTGCGAAGCCAATTACTCAGTTAACTCAGAAAAATGCTCCTTTTGTCTGGTCTGAAGCTTGTGAATCTAGTTTTCTTGAGTTGAAGACACGACTGACCAGTGCACCAGTCTTGACGATTCCTTCAGGTACTGGTGGTTTCACTGTTTACTGTGATGCATCTCATCGAGGATTAGGGTGTGTCTTGATGCAGCGAGGACATGTGATTGCTTATGCCTCAAGACAGTTGAAGTCTCACGAAACCAGATATCCGATTCATGATCTTGAATTGGCCGCCATTGTATTTGCTTTGAAGATTTGGCGACATTATCTGTACGGGGAGCAGTTTGAGATTTATTCTGATCACAAGAGTCTGAAGTATCTATTTTCACAGTCAGAATTGAATATGAGACAGCGGAGGTGGCTTGATTTGCTTAAAGACTTTGATTGTGAGATTAAGTACTATCCAGGGAAATCGAATGCGGCAGCAGATGCACTTAGTCGAAAGGTATGTTCTTTGTCCTTATCGACGATTGGTGTATCAAATTTGATTGAAGACTGTTGTCTGTCTGGGTTAGTATTTGATACGAATTATCAACCTCTTCGACTCTATCAAATGAAAGCTGAACCAGCTTTATTGGTAAGAATTCGAGATGCTCAGAAACTTGATCAGAATATACAGAATTCGATTGAGAAAGTCAGATCAGGGCATGTATCTGAATACCGAGTTCGAGATGATCTTCTTTATTTTCACAATCGCCTTGTAGTGCCTGATATTTCTGATGTGCGACAACAACTACTGACAGAGGCGCATTGTAGTCGTTATAGTATTCATCCTGGAGGTAGGAAGATGTATAATGATCTGAAGACTCGATACTGGTGGAAACCAATGAAGTCTGATATCACTGATTTTGTATCTCGGTGTCTGAACTGCCAACAGGTGAAGGCTGAAAGGAAGAAACCGCCTGGTTTGTTACAGAGTTTATCCGTGCCTGAATGGAAATGGGATCATATTTCCATGGATTTCGTGACGAGATTACCTCGATCTTCTAGAGGTTATGATGCTATCTGGGTGATTATCGATAGATTGACGAAGTCTGCGTGTTTTATACCTTATCGTATGACGTACAGACATGATCAGATGGCAGAGATTTATGTCCGTGAAGTTGTCAGATTACATGGTGTGCCGAAGTCTATTGTATCAGATCGTGATCCTCGATTTACATCTCACTTCTGGCATAGCTTACAGAGTGCTTTGGGTACTCAGCTTCGTTTGAGCACAGCTTATCATCCACAAACAGACGGGCAGTCTGAGCGTACCATTCAGACATTGGAGGACATGTTGAGAGCTGTAGTGCGCTATTTTGGCACGAGTTGGCAAGATTCATTACCTCTTTGTGAATTCTCGTACAACAACAGCTACCAATCGAGTATTGGAATGGCTCCATTTGAAGCTTTATACGGAAGAAAATGTCGATCTCCTTTGTACTGGGATGATATTTCAGAAGTACCTGACACTGGCCCTGATATGATACGTGATCTGACTGATCAAGTGAAGCTTATTCAGACAAAAATGAAGACAGCTCAAGATAGACAAGCGAAATATGCTAACATTCGACGTCGACCTTTGTCTTTTGAACAGGGGGATCGAGTATTCCTGAAGATTTCTCCTTTCAGAGGTACAGTCAGATTTGGCAAGCAAGGGAAGTTGTCTCCACGCTACATTGGTCCGTATGAAATTCTGGAGAAAATAGGCAATCTTGCCTATCGATTAGCTCTTCCTCCTGCGTTATCTGGAATACATGATGTCTTTCATGTATCAATGCTTCGAAAGTATCTTTCTGATGAATCTCATGTACTTCAATCTGATGAAGTTGAACTCGACGAGACTTTGAGTTATTTCGAAAAGCCGATTCAGATTCTTGATCGTAAAGAGAAGCAACTTCGTACGAAGACTATTCCGCTTGTGAAGGTTCAGTGGAGTCGTCATGGTATTACAGAAGCGACTTGGGAGACTGAATCAGATATGAGACAACGATTTCCAGAGTTATTTTCTTGATGTGAGTCTCCTTTAGTTTTCTGTTATCTGATATCTGTGATATGATTTGTTGATATTACTAAGATTTCGAGGACGAAATCGAGTCTTAGTGGGGGGGAATTGTAACGCCCGGAATTAATTAATTTTAATCCGAGAATAATTAATTTGGGAATATTTGGAGTTTTGATTTAAATTCTAATATTCTTAAATTGATTAGGATTGAAATTGAATGAATGGAGGAATTAAGGACTGAATTGCAATTATTGCATAGTTGAGGGGCTAAAGTGCAAAATTGTGATTGTTAGTGGGACACTTGTTATTCCTAGGCTTAGTCACGTGTAATTATCTTGCAATTCCATCAGATTCTTCAGCCCAAGGAAAGAAAAGAACCGAGAGCAACTTTCAAGAGATCTTCAAGCTTCATCTTCATCTTCAAATCCTTATATCTTGAGCTACGGTTATCCGAATTCGATTCCAAAAGATGTTTTGGAATCCTCTCGACAAGACCTTCGATTTGATGTAAGTTTTTCTGTCTTTCATGTTGGTTTGAGAATTCGAAATGGACAGGGATCAGAAGTTGGAATGAATTTGATGGTTTTGATCTTCTAGCTTTGATGTTCTTGAAGTTTGGTTAAAGAGTGATGTGTATATCATGTCCTTATGATTTCCAGATATGTTTCGATTGATATATACTTGCTGATATGTTGAGTTGAGTTGTTGAACATCTGATATGAATGTTAGAAATTATTTAGAGTTGTTCGGGATCGCCGAAGTAATACTGAAATGCCGTCGAACTCTTGAATCGAAATGATTTGCTATTGTTCTTGGAATCTGAAGTTGTTGAACTATTAGCTGATGATTCCTTGTTTGTTATGCTATGATTTCAGTGTGTAAACAGGACAAGTGAACTCGAGAACGTTGAATTCGAAACCGATAGAAGAACACACAAGGTTGGTTGAGTTTTCTTTGAAGTTCTTGTGGAAGGTTGAGTTGATATTGAACAGAATTTGAGTTGTGTTTGGTAATTGATCTTGGACAGAATTGGACAAGCTCAAAGACATTCTAGACATCACATTTGGAAGGTAAAAGTGGACTACTATTTGATTGGGATTACAACTCGAGATGGTTTGTATCGAGTTCCCACAATTCACATACTTGTTTGCTTAAGTGCTCTTATGTGTTTTACCTTGATTACTTAGATAAGTCTTTGATATAATGAATGCTTTGATTATGATATATGTTGCATTCATCTTGATGACTTATTCCTTGAATTTGAAATGAACGGACACGTTCGAATAGACGATTTGAGGGATTGTATATGTATGGCCTGAGTGGTTGTTTTAGCCTAGTGTCTGAACTACATATATAATGGCTTCAAAGTCTAGAGGAGCAAGATAGTAGCCCCACCTCGATAGGGTGTGTCGGTGGATTAGCTATGATATCTTCTTCTCGGGATCCCAGTCGATGAATGACGAAATGAACCTTGTTTTGAAAGCATGCATTGTATTTACTTCTATATCATGATTGTGATATTGATTATGCATGTTTAGTTGCTTTTACTGGGAAATCTATTTCTCACCGGAGTTATCCGGCTATTGTTTTGTTGTATGTGTCATTGCAATAGGAGGAAGTGGAACCGGGCCAAGGCGGACTTAAAGAACAAGGGATGAAATCGATATAGCGTGAGGATCCGAGTTAGGAGTTATGTGTGCTGTCATGAAGTTTATTGAGTCTTAAACATGATCATGTTAGAAGATACTTGTACCAAGACTTGTAGATGATTGAGTTGTGGTTTTGTTGATGTTTATAGGATTGGAAATATGTTGTAAATCCTTGAATCAACATAAGGTGTCTTGAACTTGATATATGACAATGTTATTGCATGTTATGAGAATTATGATTATGTTGTAAAGCCTTGGAATGGTTTATTCCTAACAATTATAGCATGTTAGAATGCATGTTAGATGTTATGATTGATTAAACCATGTCTAAACTTTGGTAGGACATGATCTTGAATCAATCATAGGCATGATCTCGTTTTTGACAGCAGCTGAGCCATATTTTTTTTCTGTTGGTTTGGCTGGCGCACGGGCGAGCTCCTGCTCGCGCGCGCGCGAGCCAAGCCAGGGGGCTTCGGTCCCATTGGCCGGCGCGCGCGCGAGGGGTGATGCCCGCGCGTGCGCAGAGCAATTTATTTTAAAAAAAAAAATTTTTTTTTTTTAT
This sequence comes from Henckelia pumila, assembly GCF_033568475.1. Lineage (NCBI taxonomy): Eukaryota > Viridiplantae > Streptophyta > Magnoliopsida > Lamiales > Gesneriaceae > Henckelia > Henckelia pumila. The sequence goes on from NC_133123.1 coordinate 49,075,790, forward strand.
TCTTTTGTTTAGACTTTGATTATTGTCTAACATGGTTTAATAATGATTAATGAGATTAATGAGATATTAGAACTCGGGTCATCACAAAAACGCTCAGTGCGAGAGTATGAGTATACATGCATGCAAAGTGAACTCCCTATAGACTCGAGGTCAAGGATCAGATAACAGAGACAGACCGGGCCCTGGTGTGTAGCACGTTGCCGTCGCTTTAGGAGGTGGCTCCCATACCGAGATAACCGTGGATACGCCGGACCCAAATCGATGGAAGTCCATCCACTAACAGGATAGGGTACAACCGTACTAACAGACATCTCGAAAGAGATACAGCAAGATGCAAATGAATGCAACATAATATCATGACATATAAATCATGCAGTCACATAATACATGCATACTCAGTCAGGATATCTCGAACAGTACTTTCGTACCTCAAAATAGAGCAAGCTCTACCAATTCTAGGTCCACGCCTATAGTCTGCTCTACACTGCCAAATGATACTACTATCATTAAAGTGCTCTAAATGCCTTAACTAAGCTATTGCATACTCCTAAATATTTATAGGAAGCAAAAACTATACCTTCGTCCGTCGTTAGCCCTTTGATGTCGATGCCTCCAGAACTTGGGCACAACTCCGCTACGACTACCGAACGCCTCGCCGACCTCCGGACCAAGCCTAAGAAGACTAGAACAGCTCCAAAAGGACTAGAATGGAAAGGAGAACTCGGAATTGGCAAATGAAAGTGAAGCCTCGGCCCTCTATTTATAGACACCGATCGGAACTTCCGATCCTTGATCGGAACGCCCGAACCTCGATCGGAACGTCCGATCCTGCCATCGGAGCTTCCGAAGATCCTGATCTGCCACATGTCAAAATATCACTTGTTGATTTCGGATAGGGGTGATCGGAGATTCCGATCCTGATCGGAGCTTCCGATCTAGCCACACGTCATGCCTGACGTAATATCGATCGGAGCTTCCAATCCTGTTCGGAGCTTCCGATCTAGCCACACGTCATGCCTGACGTAATATCGATCGGAGCTTCCGATCCTGTTCGGATCTTCCGATCCTGATCGGAGCTTCCGAACTCACCTTCGGAGCTTCCGAACTCTATCCAAGTAATTATGATTAATTCCTTAATTACTGATTTTGGTTACGGGCTACTACAGAAATCCTGGCTTCCCTTACTAAGTATGGGCAAGACGAGTTGGGGGTTATCCTGACTTCCTTGTGGCATAGTGCACTACAGCCATGATCATGATCGAAATCACAGAGTCACCATCCAAGGATCTAAGTTAAATATTTATGACTATGTTCAGATCAGTTTATTTAGTTATTTATGTTTGACTTAGCCATGCATATGTTTCATTCATGTTTACGTCATTTATTCAGAAAACATTGATTTAAGTTAAGGGCACAAAAATATATTTTATTACAAGCTATTTTTAATTTGCGTGTGCTTGTATTTATGTAGTATTCGTTATTTCCCCCATATTCTTGTTGGGCTCCTAGGCTCACTACATTTACTTGGTGCAGGTTAAATTATTTTATGAGATCGAGGGGCATGACTATCGAGCGGACTGCAATGTGGGCACGACACTTTCCTCCGACCTATGCCAGTCTTCCGCATTAGTTGTTCAATCTTTATTAATTTAAAGTTTATTATTTATTGATTGGACAGTGTAAACGAAAGGATTTATTTATGGTTTATGGGCTTGTAATATCAAACTATTTAAGAATTTGGGATATTTGATTAACGAAAATATTTCTTGGGTTCTCGTTTCTTTTTTCGGTCTAGTTTATTTAGTATTGTCGGTTGTTTTCTTTTCCTTTAAATTGATGTCTGTGGCAGGTGAGTTGTTATTTAAATAGTTAGGTCATGCCAAAAATTTATGAAAACCCGTATTTTATTTAATTATTAATTAATAGAGGTCAGGGTCGTTTCAGTTGGTATCAAAGCATGATTCTGGTTTGGGTTGTTCTTACTGTCGATTGCAAGAAACTCGAGAAATCTCGCCTCAAAGTTTGTAAGTTTAATGAATTTTATGTGGTAGTCATACTTGAATTGATACTTTAAATGTTTGATGTCTTCTTTTTATTTTAAAAAATAACAAATATTTTCAAAACTAGATGTTTAATTTATTTAAATGTGCAGCTCAGTGTTTATTTTCGTTTAAAAATTTCTTCTAGTAGTTTAAAGTGCACCATTTGACTGTTATTTATATAGCATGCGATTTCAAGTTAAACGGAGTTTGTGTACCAATATTCCTTTCAGATTTAGACAGTACGTGGATGTTGTTTGAGTTATTAGGAAGTGTTAACAATTTTTTTTTAGATTGTAGGAGTTTGTTAGAAAATATTAAACTTGCGCATTAGGAGATGTTAATTGTTGGGTCATTATTGTGATTTATTCTCTTATGAATGGATTTTAATCGGATGCAACTAAGTGTATAGTTTTCTTAGAAGTTGATAGGTGTATGTTTTGTCAGTTAAGTTAGTGAATCGAACTTGTGCGAGGACTTGGGTTACGTACTTTGTTTTATATTATGAATAACCTAAGTTTTACTCTTATTAAGGGGTCAAATATGATTTTTGGATAATAGGGAATTGGTTACTATGATCCTTTCAATTATGTGAACTATTATTCCGATCGTTATTTTCTTTTCTTCTTTTGTGCTCAAATCCATTGCAACATATACTTTTGGGTATCCGAAATTTCTTTGCACATCCATTGTTCATTTATGGATTCGTACAACATCAATCAACGTTGCATTCAGCTACTTTGGCATTGGTTGAACTTTTTAAGAAGACCTTGTTCGTGTTTTACACTTCTTGAAATTTTTTCTTCGGTTCTAAAGCCACATGTTGATGTGAGCAAGATTCACTTTTTTTTTTCTTTTTGGTAATCTACTCATGTGGTGTGGCTGACATCTGATTTTACTTTGAGACCGTTGTTTTTCCTGATTATTAACTTGTGGACTTCTCTCGACTGAAGTCACACCGATTTCTCTTAATTGTTCTTGGATTGTTTGAGCATGATTTCATTACCCATGGATGAATGATCACGAGATTTGTATCTTGTTGGCTCATATTCATTATCCATGAAGCCTTCATTATTATTCATTCACCCCTAAAATTGAATTATGATTGAGTTGTTTTCACTTATCTAGATTCTTATTTCAGCTCGTTTGTTTGCAATGCTTGTATTATTTTTTTTTTCATATTAAGCAGCATTACTTGTATGTCTGTTTTTTTTCATGATCCATCATGATGAGGATTTGGGTGGATCATAATTTCAATTATTATTTTAAATTTTTGTGTAGAGAATTAGCTCGTAACCGCATAGTAAGTGTTTAGACAGTTCGAATTTAGTATTAGTACTAGATAAAATCCTAAGTTATTGCAGTGATCCGAGAAATGATGACTACTAATTATATCTTGCTCTAACGAAAAGACTGCTTGTTAAGAGAATTAGTTGAATGGGTGTTTCATTTCAAATAGGATCGTTAAGAGTAAACAGATGATGTTGGTAAGGTGAATGGGTGAACAGTTGCGAGATAGAAAATAAATTTGTCCCTAAAGACTTTTGGCTACTTTACATTTGAATTCTATGATTTTGTGAATGTCAATTGTTAAGGCTATTGCACCAACTATGGTAACAGAATGACGAATAGAATATTCAGGCAGTTTTTCGGATAAGCTGTAGATTTATTTACCGGTAAAATGCTAAGGTACTTGAGGAACAATGAGAAAACATTTTTAATCGAATTACAAACTCTTCAAGGTGCCTAATTGGGTACTAAGTTCTTGAAATATGAATTCAGGTTGTAAATACAATCATTTGGGAATTTTGGATTTTCAGACTTGTTGTCGAGTTGAACTAGGGATTTGAGGTATGTCTTCAGGCGATATGTAAGAATTATTTGGTACTTAGAGACGATCTAATCCAATAAAGGGATAATAACTCGTGGTATGTTTTGGCTTCAAGGATAAATATGGATTACTTAGTCGCTGCATCTGAGATAGATAAAGGTGGATAAATCTGTTGAGAAATTTTAATTAAGAATTGAACTTTCGGTAGAATCAAAGATGCCAGAGATGAGCGTATAAATTGGTGAATGGATATTTGGGATCTGTGTAGTCACCTATTTGGATTCTATATGTTATCGGTTAATACCTTGGGACTGAACAACAGTGGATTTATGGTTATATTTTCTGATCAAGGATTAGATTTATTTATTTATAGAAATGGGTCAGATCTATCTCGCATCTTGATGTCTAACGAGGTGAAATTGTATAGTCCCTTACCTATCTTATTTAGAAAAGTTTAGTGTTAGTTGCTAAGTATTTTGTGAACTTGTGAATTTCTTAAGAGCTCAAGTTCTAGATTATATGAGTTAAGTTTAGCTGGTGATTAGACATTAAGCATAGTTTCGTTGTTAGGAAGCTTTTAAGTTAGGAGTAAGGTCGACATAAATTATTTATTGGTTTTACGGATATTTATTGATTTAAGTTGCGATCCAGGATTTAAGGTTATCGAACTAAGACAGGTATCAGATATTTTAGGAGTTTAGGTGGCGAATTAAAAAACTCTTACAATCACATGAGAACAGTGATTAGAAATTTCTCTTAAGCTACAATTATTTGGGGATAAATAGGAATTTGCAAATTTATTTTGCAGTGGGAGTTAGTTAGCTCCTTGCTCTGTAGGTGTTGACAAACATGAGACTGCGCAACAAAAGCTTTTTAGTGTCGACTCGTGTAGGTATTAGGTAAGAGTAGTTAGTACCGATCTGGTCTAATGTATCTGGACCTAGTTGGTAAGTTTAAATTTCGAGGACAAAATTCCATTTAAGGGGGAAGTAATTGTAGCACCTAAAATCCAATTTACTAAATCGCATGCATTAAATTAAATAAATATTAGGATTTATTATTTTTTAAGTTTAATTTATTTAAATTTTTTATTTGAAATTATGTGCTAATAAAATATTTTATTATTTATTCAAAATGATTTTTATTGTGCAACTTCATTGTGTTAATATTTTAAAGGTTTTAGCTTTCTTATTTAAATGATTTTAATTGTTTAGTTTATTATTTTAAATGATTATAACTGTTTAGCTTATTTGTTTAAATATTTTCGAGTGTCCAACTTATTTATTTTAAATAGCCTAAGTTTAGTGATTAGTTATTTTAAATTATTTTAAATGTCTAGATTATTTATTTCAATGCTTTTTTTTAATTTTCCAAATCATTTTAAAGGTTTTATTCCCGTTTACGTATTTATTTAAATTATTTTTAAACGTTAGCCTAGTTTGTTTAAAATTATTGTAATCGTTCTGTTTATTTTTTAAATATTTTATTTATTGCTGTGACATCAAAATATTTAAGTATTTATTTTTAATTCTAAGTTAGTGTTTAAATTCCTTTAAAATATAAGTTGAATATTTAAGTTAATCATTCTTGAAATTCTTAAGTTCAGTGACTTCCGGTTCCGGCTTACGGCGATGGTGGATTTCGGCGGAAAATTCCTAAGTTTTATTGCGAGAGTTAACATTTATGACAATTGAGGAAAATAATTCAAGTATTTACTTTTAAGATTTTTCCGGGTGACCAAAATTGCCTTTGCGGCAATTTTTAAGCTTACATTAGAATTTTCCAAAAATTAGCAATTTCAAACCCGGACTAGCGAAATCTAAATTATTTATTTCAATACTTGAATTTTTAAACATCAAGAATTTGAAAGAAATAGTGTGTGTAGTGCAAAAATTTTTATAAGGGTGTAGCATTTTTTTTAAAAGTAAATAGCACATTTTTTTTTAAAATCACACACACCCACCTATACTTACATACACCTATACATACACACACATACACTAAAAACATATTATACAACTCAAATAAACCCCAATTCCCCAACCCTAGCCCCAAAAACGTACGCCTCTCTTCCCCTTCTTCAAGAATCGATTGGCTCTTCACCTCCAGCCCTTTCCCATCGCCGCCGCCGCTCGCCCACCACCGTCGCCGGAGTCGCACCTTGGAGGTCCATCTTGCTGCTGGTTCGAGTTCATCCGTGTTCCTTTATTGTTTCCAGCTTCTTTCCACCTTCATTTCTTTGGGTTTTTGGAGCATTTCGAAAATAGGCAAGATTATGGTTTTCTTTGGCCACCAAGTAGATTATTATGTCATGCGATTGTCCTATTGTGTGCATTTTGAATTTTTCTGAAATTTTAGGGACATTATTTCGAAAATTTCAGTATATATATATGTTTCTATGTTCATGCTTAAGGTTGGTCCATTATGATTTCTTATGGTTTGTAATGTGTTGAGTAAAAAGGTTGATTATTGAAGTTTTTAACATTGCTTGAAGTTCGAAATTTCAGAAAAATGGATGGAAGTGCATTTCGATTTTTTCCCTATTTTTGTGATGCTTGGATGGTGGGTTAGGAGCTATCATGGGTGAGAATGTAGCTCACATGGTAGTGCTTAGGATGTCTTGAAGTTAGATTGTAAGTTAGAGTTGAAGAACGCTTCGAATTTGGGAATGGTTGGCTCGGTTTTGGGTATGGTTAAGGGTTGCCATTTTTGAGCTAAGTCGATTTGTTTAGGGATGAGTTCTTAGGGATTGGGATGATTCTAAGTGTTGGTCACGATCCTAGTTTGTTGGCTCGGGACATGGGAGTCTTATAGCTGAGTTTTGATGGGGTATAAAAAATGGATCTTGAGCAGAATTTTGTCTAGTGTTTGGGCTGCCCGGAAACTGATTTTTAAATCAGGGTTAAACTAAGGTTTTGGTCAAAGGCTCGGGTTTATAAATAGTTTAGGATGATAGGAAAAAGTTCTGTTTAAGCAAAAATGAATTCGGTTAAGTTTAGATGGAGTTCTAGGCATATGAATAAGAGAGGTGCAGAATTCTAAAGTTCTATGTTGCTATCCGGAAAATTATGGCTAAGGCAGGGTTAATCTCTTTTTTTTGGTAAAGGGCTCGGGTCTGGAACTAGCCTAAGATGTTGGAAATATTCCGGTTCAAGTGGGAATTAATTCGGTTAAGTCTTGGTTGAGTTATAGATTTTTAATTGATTAGGTGCAGAATTTTTGAAGCCAAAGGGCTGCTGCCCGGAATTTTGTTTTTTTATAAAATTATTGCTTAGGAATAAAATTAAGAGGATGATTTTCCTACTTAGTTCTAAGTGTTATGGAGTCATGGTTTCAAGCGGAATCCTTTTTGAATAAGAATCGAGCAAGTTACAAATTTTACGGCAAACCGCTCGATTTGTCTTAAGCGCATATTTATGGTTTAGACTTTCATCCTTGGTTTGCTCCCTAAATCACCATCCTGCTTGTCCATGTGTGAGTCATTTGCATGATTATGGATCAAATATTTACATGTAAGTCATATTTACATATGCATGCTAAGTTCATTTTTAAGTATGAAAGAAAATATTTTTAGGAACAAAGTGAGATGATTGTGACTATAGAAAGTATGGGTTTGGACGATTTGGGAGACGTTCTGACTTTCCTTACCAAATTTATGGGTTTGTACGAGTTGGGAGAAATCCTGGCTTCCCTTACCAAAGTATGGGTTTGGACGAGTTGGGAGAAATCCTGGCTTCCCTTACCAAGTATGAGCAAGACGAGTTGGGTGTTATCCTGATTTACTTGCGGCATAGTGCACTGCAGCCATGATCATGATCAAAATCACTGAGTCACAATCCAAGGATCTAAGTTCAATATTTATGACTATGTTCAGATCAGTTTATTCAGTTATTTATGTTCGACTTAGCCATGCATATGTTTCATTCATGTTTACGTCATTTATTCAGAAAACATTTATTTAAGTTAAGGGCACAAAAATATATTTTATTACAAGCTATTTTTAATCTGCGTGTGCTTGTATTTATGTAGTACTCATTATTTTCTTATATTCTTGTTGGGCCCCTAGGCTCACTACATTTACTTGGTGCAGGTTAGATTATTTTATGAGATCGAGGGGCGTCAACTATCGAGCGGACTGCAATGCGGGCACGACACTTCCCTCCGACCTATGCCAGTCTTCCGCATTAGTTGTTCAATCTTTATTACTTTAAAGTTTATTATTTATTGATTGGACAGTGTAAACGAAAGGATTTATTTATAGTTTATGGGCTTGTAATATCAAACTATTTAAGAATTTGGGATATTTGAGTAACGAAAATATTTCTTGGGTTCTCGTTTCTTTTTTCGATCTAGTTTATTTAGTATTGTCGGTTGTTTTCTTTTCCTTTAAATTGCTGTCTGTGGTAGGTGGGTTGTTATTTAAATAGTTAGGTCATGCCGAAAATTTATGAAAACCCGTATTTTATTTAATTATTAATTAGTAGAGGTCAGGGTCATTTCAAGAATAATGGTTAGTGTTAGAACTGTGGAGGACATCATCTATCTGAGAAGTGTTGTGGAGCGACAGGTGCTTGCTTCTTTTGTGGCAAGGTGGGCCATATGAAGAGATATTGTCTGCAATATGTTTGGGGATCAACGTCTGATTTTGGTTCCCAGACATCAGTTCTGCATAGGCTATCAGGACAGTCTGTTGGGAGCACCAACCAGAGGCCTCGTGTTCCAGGACAGGTTTTTGCTCTGAGCCAAGATCAGGTTCAGAAGGAGAACGAGGATGTCATTGCAGGTACATTTGTTTTGTGTGGTATTTCTAAATTCGTTCTCATTGAAACTGGTGCATCGCATACATGAATTTTTGCATGTTTTTTTTAAACATCATAGATTACCGTATGTATCTTTAGATGTACTGCTTTCCGTGTCTACCTCGACCGGCCATTCGGCCTTGGCCAAGCGTGTAGTCTTGGATTGCTCTTTAGAGTTTGAGAGCTTTGAGTTATCGGCGAATCTTATGATCTTAGAGATGGAAGATTTTGACTGTATCTTGGGTATCGACATTTTGACTTCTTATCGAGCTACTGTGGACTATTACCAGAATATTGTTCAGTTTCATCTGGTTGAGGGCGATAATTGGTTTTTTTATGATGATGGAGCGCGACCCCCTATGCCTTTGGTATCAGCTCTGAGAGCTTGTCGAACTTTGGAGGCGGGCGGGGAAGGCTACCTTATCTATGCGATTGTCACGTCTGCAAGGAGCAGGACTATTGAGAAGTTTCTAGTTGTTTGCGAGTACCCAGATGTTTTTCCTGATAAGATTCCAGGGTTTCCTCCAGTTCGAGAGTTTGAGTTTGGGATTGAGTTTGTGCTAGGGACGACACCGATTTATCGTGCATCTTATCGTCTGGTGCCATCAAAGACGAGAGAGTTGCAGCAGTTGAAAGATTTTTTGGATAAAGGCTACATTCGACTGAGCGTTTCACCTTGGGGAGCGCTAGTGCTATTCATCAAGAAGAAAGATGGTTCTATGCGTCTCTGTATCGACTACATGCAGTTGAACCAAGTGACAATGAAGAACAAGTATCCTTTACCGCACATTGATGATCTGTTCGACCAAATTTAGGGTACTTCTGTGTACTCCAAGGTTGACTTGACGTCAGGGATCATCAGTTGCAAGTTCGAGATGAGGATGTTTCGAAGAATGCGTTTGGTAGGTATGGTCACTACGAGTTTTTAGTGACACCTTCTGGATTGACGAACACACCTGCAGTATTCATGGATCTTATGAACAGGGTCTTTCGTAGTTATGTGGACAAGTTTTTCGTTGTGTTTTTTGATGAAATTTTGATCTACTCGCGCAGTGTTGATGAACATGCGCACCACTTGAGGCTTGTACTGCAGATTCTCAGTGAGAAGCAGTTGTATTCCAAGTTCAGTAAGTACGAGTTTTGGATTGACCGACTAGTGTTCTTTGGTCATGTCCTTTATCTGGATGGTGTTTTAGTGGACTCGAGTGATACAGAAGCTATATTGAACTGGTCGCATCCTACGAAAGCTTCAGAGATTTGTAGATTCTTGGGTTTAGCAGGGTACTATTGACGATTCATCGAGAATTTCGCATTGGTTGCTAGACCGCTGATGCAGTTGAAGAGGAAAGATGTTTTTTTTTTCTGGTCGGCCGAATGTTGGAAGAGTTTTGACGAGTTGAGGAGTCGATTTACTACCGCGCCTGTACTTTCTTTACCATCTAGATCCGAAGGTTATGTGGTTTACACAGATTCATCTCTTCAGGGTTTCCGGCTGTGTGCTGACACAGAATGGGCATATGATTGTCTATGCTTTCCGACAGTTGAAGACCCATGAAGGGAATTATCCAGTGCACGATCTAGATCTTGCAGCGATCGTGTTTGCACTAAATATTTGGCGTCATTACTTGTATGGAGAACGTTTTGAGATCTATTCTAACCATAAGAGTTTGAAGTATTTGTTCACTCAGTCTGAGTTGAAAATGAGGCAATGACGTTGGATGGATCTTCAAGGATTACGACTGTGAGATCAAATACCATCCAAGTTCTGCGAATCTAGTTAAGGTTTGTGTTAGTGCTCTTCTGTGAGACCTCGGTTTTAAACATCTAATCTTGGATTAAAAAATAAATAAGCATACAAGATCCAAGATTAAAAAAAATAAAGAAATTTTTTTTAATAGAGCCTCGCTCGATCGGTAGAATTCAACCAATCGAGCGAGCAAGTTTTAAAAACTTTCTGCCCGGATGAATACACCAGCACCGCTCGATCGGTAAGATTTAACCGATCAAGCAGGCGAGAAATTTACAAAACAGAGAACAGACTACAGCTGCCTCGCTCGATCGGTTAAACTCTACCGATCGAGCGGTCAGCTCTGAAAAAGAAATTCCAAAAAATCAACATACCAAATCAACTCCAAAAATTCATTCAATACATAATGATGTATAATAAACATGAAACAACAGCATACAAACCTCAATACTCGCATATTCAATACTACAAAACAACGAAGTTCGATTCTAAACATGTTCCAATGTAAACTAGATAGACATGCTGATACGAATTCTAAACCGAGTCCCACTTCTATCTCTCACTCTTGATGCTAACCAAGCCTTCGCTGACTCGATCCTGCCCCACCTGTTGCCAAGTACACATACAAAACAAAGCAACAACCGGATAACTCCGGTGAGAAATATATTCCCAGTAAAAGCAACATAACATGCAATAACAAGTAATATATCAATAGCATGATATAAAGACAACATATTCAATGTTAAGACGAATGAAATGCATGTCTTTAAAATCGGGATATCAACTCTGATAAACAAGGGATTGCTGTTATGCTTTGGGATCCCGAGGATGAGATCACGTAACAACTCACCGACTATCCCGATCGAGATGGTGCCCCATGTCTCCATCCTCTAGACTTTGGTGCGACTATAAGGAGTATGCTGAAACTAGGTGAACTTCTACAACCCAGGCCACTCACAGTATATCCCCCAAAACGTCTAAACAAAAAGGGCTGTTCTGCAAGCTGAAATCAAAGATTTGGCTCAAAATGAATACATAAGAAAACATAAATCATTTAAGCCATATAATAAAAGCCCAAACAACAAAATACAAGTCCCACATTCTAGGACAAGTATTGATGCAAGTATGTGATTTAAATAGAAACTCGAGGACCCACTGTCTCGAGTGTGCTATCCCGGTAAAACGATGTCTTCTTGTACCTTTCAATTTGAGTAGCTCCAACTCTGGATAAGATACAAAATAGCCATATCAAAATCTATACAACCTAACAACAACAAACGCTCAAGGTAAGCTCTTTACCGCTCTTCGTCCAACACTTCGACGATCGACTGCTGCTAACTCTGGGAACTTCAAACGAATCTGTTCAGAGACAAAAGAAGATCAACAACGACGAACAACCCAAATGCCAAAGTTCTACAACTCAAAACGGTTCGAAATCCAAAACTCAAACCGGCGGCATAACGACTATAACTGATCAAACCGGAAACATAGACAGCAGTACATCATTGTGAACAACTCAAATATGTGAGGACCTCGGGTTTCTAATCTCGTATTAGGGCAACTAATGATTAACTAAATAATAAATCAATTAGAATATTAAAACCAAGAGCTAAATTTTTTTTTTTAAAAAATCCGGAGCCTCGCTCGATCGGATAAAATCCCCCGATCGAGCGAGCAAGAAATCATTGCTCTCGGTCTGTAGCACAAATGGCCTCGCTCGATCGGATGAATTCGTCCGATCGAGCGAGCCACATTCCAGAGCTCTCGGTTCCAATATTTCCATACCGCGCTGGATCGGTGTATCTCACCCGATCGAGCGGGCACCAGATCCAGCAATTCTGCAGAACACTCTTCTTGCTATCAAACTTGGAACAAGTGATCTAAATCATTACAAATCAACATCAAACATGTTCCATAAAATCTAGAACTGGTATAATTACAAGAACAAGGTTTCAAGCATCTAATCATGCAATTCAATACATCAAATGAATCCCATAAATATCAAGAAACTACAAACTATTCAAGACGTCAAAATCTCATTTACAAGTTTCTAATGTTCTTGCTAAGTTTGCTGTAATTCTCACTATCATTCTTTCGCTTAAACCCGAGTCCACACTTGCTAAATCTCGCTCCCGAGCTGTCCATGTCATCTCAGACTAGCTCCTGCCCCACCTGTTGCAATGCACACATACAAAATAAAGCAACAGCCGGATAAACTCCGGTGAGAAATATATTTCCCAGTAAAAGCAACTAAACATGCATAGCAAAGCATATATCAAATTCATGATATAAAAGTAACTACAATGCATGTTTATAAACAAGGTTCTCTAACAAATTCTCTCATTTCATCGGTTGGGATCCCGAGAAGCAGATATCATAACTAACCACCGACTCTCCCAATCGAGGTGGGGTTACTTATCTTACTTCTCTAGACTTTGAAGCCACTATATATGTAAATCAGACGCTAGGCTAAGTCAACCACCCAGGCCATACATATATACTTCCTCAAATTGTCTAATCGAATGTTTTCGTTCATTTCGAAATCAAAGAACAAGTCTTACAAGATGAATGCATCATATATCAACAAAATAGCATTCATTAACATCAAGACTCATTCAACCATTCATATAAAAGCATATAAAATCAATAAGCAAATAAGTATGTGATTTAGGAAACTCGATACAAACCATCTCGAGTTATAATCCCATTCAAGTAGTAGTCCACTTTTACCTTCGTATTTCTTCTGTTTTGAATTCTTCAAATCTGAACTGCAATCTCAAAACCTTCACATCAAGCTTCGTTCAATACATTCATTTCAGAATCGAGTCAAAATCATCAACACATCTTCAATAAAATTCATTTCAAACCACAAACGAACTTCCTCGGTTCACAATCCGACCTCTTGAGTTGATTGAGCTCGTAGCACGTCTGAAATGTAAAGATTACCATCTAACCAAATCAGTATACAATCCCAAGATCATTGGCTCAATCGTAGACTATCAATATGGTTTCAAAACATAACCGGGCATCGTAGCGATTGACAATAGGGAATCGTTACGATATCGAATTCATTTATAATTTCAACTCCATTCCAAATCATTAATACATCATTCTAATCCTCATAACAACAGCTAAGTATATCAAATACAAGCTGGAAATCATAACAAGTTCATTTCATAATCAATTTTCGATTCGGTTTTGATATCGGAATGCATACAAGATCAAGAATACATTCATAACTTCAACAGCAATCTCTGCCATAATTCATTTATCAAACCCTGCTAAGATCACAAAATACTTACATCAAATCAAAGGCCTCGTTGCAAAGATTCCAGAACACTTTTCGGAATCGAAATCGGACGAGCGGATCAAAAGTTACGGCGTTTTGAACAATCAAATTTCAAAGAAAATGAAAGAGCTCGACATGCTCTGTTCTGAATATGTAAAACCAATCTAATAACACGTATCACTTTCTGCTAAGTTTTATAAAAATCGGATATGTATTGTCTAATTGCAATTTAGTCCCTGATCGAGTTGGATCTTCAAAATGAATCTTCTTTAATTCCCGAAACATGGAATTTAATCTTGAATTCCATAAATATTCAAATCGAATATTTATTCTTTTAATTTAATAATTCCCGGAATTTAATTCTCAAAACCCGTAAAATTCTCAAATTAATATTTTCGGCTCGAAAATTAAATCTATCATTTTCATAACTTCTCAAATCAATATTAGCCCATAATATGAAATTTAATTCTCAAATCCCATAATTAATAATTTAATATTTTCGGGCCTTACAATTCCTCCCCTCTAAGAAATGATTTCGTCCTCGAAATCGTAGTTAAATCAAATATCAAGTCTGATAGACTGAATGATTATCTGAAGTTATTCTCACCTCAATCATATAACTCTGAACTTCGTATCTCATCACTTCATTTCTTATATACATGGAACAATTCAAATTCATTGAACAATTCGGATTCATTGTATCAAGCTGAAAAGAATAAATCTTTCTAATCAAATCGTCAATTCCATCTGACATCTCATTCAATGAAGTTCAGTATTTGTGTCGACTTGTTTCTTTCTGAATATCATTCGATGTTCTAGATAGAACATATATCAATTCTAAGCTGTCAGTCAATTCAGTGCTTCAAGATCAATAGTCAACTTCATATTCTGAATCTGCAAATTAAACTCTGCTTTTTCTCTATTCTGAATTGAATGATGTTTCAACAATAACTTTTCCGCTTAACGAATCAGTTTCAGCTTCAAAAGTTTTATCTATCATTCAATTACGAATTATGGTTTTTCTTATCTGTTTTCATTTCGTACAGATTCATCTTCAAAATATTTGTGTGTCTCAAATAAAATTCGATCTACTATCAACAATTCATGTCTGATCTGATATTATATACTTCAATAGTAACATTTCAACACAAAGAAATCGGATTTTCTTTCATCATATCCTCATAGCATTATCTCAAAATCGGCTCAATAGCTGTTACAGGAATTATAATCATCAAGTGGCAACACATCAAGTCAAGTAATACCGAATCAGGTATTAAAGTTCTGAGAATATTCTCAATATCTGAAAAATTGACTCAGATAATCCATCAATTGAAGAAGGTATAATGCAATCACATATAACCAACTCTCAGAATATTAGTCAATCCATCGATGCCACATTCTGTCGAATAAATCTAAAGTCTTAATCCTGACAATAAATTTTCATCATTCCTGTAATTTCATCATATCTCTATCTTCTTCACAGATCTGAATAAATAACTGTTATTCACATCTCATACAGTGTATTCTAAAATTCTGATTAGTCTATTCGGACTATCTATTAATCAGAGTATAATATGCTGTAGTCACAGATTTCAAAGTATTCAGAGCTGTTGATAATTGGTATCACATCAAGTGAAGTTCATTCTCGACATTCGATTCATCTTCTCTGACTATTCTTCCAATTCAAGGATAATATATTGTACCTTTACCTCAAAAAGTACTCAAAGTATTCGGATCATCTGTATTACAATTTAATAGTAAACCCAATGTTTCAATCTGAAACAATATTTCTTGGCTTACTGTTCAACTTATAACGAATCTATTCGATTCATCTTCTCTGACTATTCTTCCAATTCAAGGATAATATATTGTACCTTTACCTCAAAAAGTACTCAAAGTCTTCGGATCATTTGTATTACAATTTAATAGTAAACCCAATGTTTCAATCTGAAACAATATTTCTTGGCTTACTGTTCATCTTATAACGAATCTAATCACAATTCAGTGATTTGATCATACCGACAGATCATCATATACAGTAACATCCATCAATCTGTTCATAACTACCACCTGTTTACCTCATCTATACTGTTTCATCATGGTAGTTTCACAAAATATTCTTTCAAATTATAATCTCGTTTCAATTTTTGGAGTTTCCAAACTATCCCTGAACTCATCTGGTGAATGATATTCAAATTCATCGGAAACTCTCGGTACATTTAACTTCAAAAATGTACTAATTCTGTTACTTCTATTTGCTTTATCTTTTGATAAAACAATTATCGAATGAATATTGAATTCATTGTTGTGCAATTCTTTAAATTCTGATATATCTTTTCGGAAATATCAGGCACAATCAAATAATCAATCATAATAGAATTCATTCATTCGGATCTGAGGCTTTAATTCATATCTCAATCTGGAATTCTTTACTGAATTCTCATCACTTCAGTTTACTTTCTGTGTTTCTTTCATCTTCTGAACAGTTTTGGCTTACTTCTAATCAAAATCATTCTGATTGGTGATATATTCGTCTGAATATACTCAAACCAAAATACACAGAAATCTAAAATCAATCGATCAATGCCTATTTCATTTCTCACTTCTTTTCC
Organism: Henckelia pumila; assembly: GCF_033568475.1. Taxonomy (NCBI): domain Eukaryota; kingdom Viridiplantae; phylum Streptophyta; class Magnoliopsida; order Lamiales; family Gesneriaceae; genus Henckelia; species Henckelia pumila. The sequence continues at coordinate 49,092,107 of NC_133123.1, forward strand.
AAATACCAAAAATTTATATCATCTAACCAAAAAATCATGGATCATATTAAAATTCTTCTATCATTTACGAGCTAAAAATCTTAAAATACACTGAAATGTCATCAAAGGATCAATAATTCTCAAAATCAAAAGAAATAAATCAAGATTGAGAAAATCCCTCAATCAAGGTCATCCAAAATCAAATCTTCTGGATAACAAACTCTGCAAAGTGAAAACAACTCACTTGCATCACAAAACTCAGAATGAGTAAATCACTCAGGCTCTATGAACAAAACAAGGAGATCCACTCGAAATCAAACATTTCAAGAATTATATGTCCATTTGATGTAGTCGATTCAGCATAATCAAAGAAAAGACTCATCTGTAACTGATTTTCATATCATCATATATCTTCTAAACCTCAAAATTAATATTCAGTTCATAATCTCATCAAGTCGGTAATTCATAAATTCATCAATTCATCAATTCACTATTGAATTCCAGTTCACAACTTAAACTAAAGTCAAAAATCTTACTGGAACATATCTATAATCTCTATGCATTGGCATACCTATCAATGCTGATTTAGATCTTAAACATATTTAGTGCATCGAATATACTGATTTTGGAATATTTCTGTAATCAAACATCATACATCAATCCGAAATCACAGAATCTTAATTCGAGATTCCATATCATATCATCATATTCATATGCACATCATGTTCTTGTTGATCTAATTCAATCGTTTCTTCTATTCATCAATTCTATTTCAGTTCTCCTTTGATCAGACTATTCATACTTCTCCTCAATACTCGAGTTCTGATCAAGAACCAATTCTACTTCATTTTCACGGAATACATGCTTCCAATCAACTTAGATATTCAGGTACACATGTACTTCGTAAAGCATAAAACATACTGATTGGTTAAATCACAAAATCAAGTGATTCAATCATCTGAAACTATCACTAATCAGTACTTGGTTATAGTCTCATAATCTATCATGCATCATACCAAATATTTCACATATGAACAACATCATGTTCAATTTTATTTCATCGAAGCAATAGTTTCATTATTCAACTCAATTCACAAATTCTCTTTTCTGACACAGAGGTTAAAATATAACACAGCTTTCAGCTATCATATATCTCTTGCACCTACAACATCAACAGGTGAAAACAACATAAATATGTTACCTGTAAGTCTCATTCTCAAGTGCAATGTTATTCTGATCCTCTGTATACTTCTGCTATTTATTCTTCATTTGAATCTTCTTAGAATCTATGTTTCTTCGAACAGATTCTAGCACATCTACCTAAATTTTCTTTACACTGCTTGGTCGTATATCTTCCTCCACAATGAGTGTCCTAATCTCTAACAAACTCTGCATTCAGAACTCGACTAATCTGTCTCAATTCACTAGAGTTAGAGATTTATTTTCATATCATGAACTTCATATCTGTCCTTTTCCTTCTCATCATTTATTCATCAAAATACACCAGCTGGTTGCTAGGTTTCGAAGTTGGTATTCAATCAATCTGATCCGATATTCATCTGAATCTTTCCGATATTTAAACAACTGGTCAAGTTCTTCAAGACAACTGTTACCTACAACATCCTATATTCATTTGCTGATATTCTGTTCTATTCAATCAGAGATACTTCATTCAGCTGAGCAATACCGTTCTGTTCTGTTCAGTCTGACCATACCATTCTGTTCAGTCTGGCCATACTATTCTGTCAGTCTGGGGTGCTTACATCACCCAAAGAACACTGTTCTCTTCGATTCTGGGAGTTTACATCACCCGGGGAAAATCTTATAACACAACGGTAAAAATTTCAAAAATTTACAAATCAGTAAATTATGCAGTTGAATTTCAAATAAAGATCATGCTCACATGAAATTTATCAAATCATCGAATCATTAAATCGAATAAGGCATAATCATGCTATACTATAAATGAATGTGACGCAATCTATCCCGCTCAGCTTCTATCTCAGTCCAAGAACTTACGCTATGATACCACCTATTGTGAGGACCTCGGGTTGCTAATCTCGTATTAGGGCAACTAATGATTAACTAAATAATAAATCAATTAGAATATTAAAACCAAGAGCTAAATTTTTTTTTTTAAAAATCCAGAGCCTCGCTCGATCGGATAAAATCCCCCGATCGAGCGAGCAAGAAATCATTGCTCTCGGTCTGTAGCACAAATGGCCTCGCTGGATCGGATGAATTCGTTCGATCGAGCGAGCCACACTCCAGAGCTCTCGGTTCCAATATTTCCATACCGCGCTCGATCGGTGCATCTCACCCGATCGAGCGGGCACCAGATCCGGCAATTCTGCAGAACACTCTTCTTGCTATCAAACTTGGAACAAGTGATCTAAATCATTACAAATCAACATCAAACATGTTCCATAAAATCTAAAACTGGTATAATTACAAGAACAAGGTTTCAAGCCTCTAATCATGCAATTCAATACATCAAATGAATCCCATAAATATCAAGAAACTACAAACTATTCAAGACGTCAAAATCTCATTTACAAGTTTCTAATGTTCTTGCTAAGTTTGCTATAATTCTCACTATCATTCTTCCGCTTAAACCCGAGTCCATACTTGCTAAATCTCGCTCCCAAGCTGTCCATGTCATCTCAGACTAGCTCCTGCCCCACCTGTTGCAATGCACACATATAAAACAAAGCAACAGCTGGATAAACTCCGGTGAGAAATATATTTCTCAGTAAAAGCAACTAAACATGCATAGCAAAGCATATATCAAATTCATGATATAAAAGTAACTACAATGCATGTTTTAAAACAAGGTTCTCTAACAAATTCTCTCATTTCATCGGTTGGGATCCCGAGTAGCAGATATCATAACTAACCACCGACTCTCCCGATCGAGTTGGGGTTACTTATCTTACTTCTCTAGACTTTGAAGCCACTATATATGTAAATCAGACGCTAGGCTAAGTCAACCACCCAGGCCATACATATATACTTCCTCAAATCATCTAATCAAACGTTTTCGTTCATTTCGAAATCAAAGAACAAGTCTTACAAGATGAATGCATCATATATCAACAAAATAGCATTCATTAACATCAAGACTCATTCAACCATTCATATAAAAGCATATAAAAGCAATAAGCAAATAAGTATGTGATTTAGGGAACTCGATACAAACCATCTCGAGTTATAATCCCATTCAAGTAGTAGTCCACTTTTACCTTCGTATTTCTTCTGTTCTGAATTCTTCAAATCTGAACTGCAATCTCAAAAGCTTCACATAAAGCTTTGTTTAATACATTCATTTCAGAATCGAGTCAAAATCATCAACACATCTTCAATCAAATTCATTTCAAACCACAAATGAACTTCCTCGGTTCACAATCCGACCTCTTGAGTTGATTGAGCTCTTAGCACGTCTGAAATGTAAAGATTACCATCTAACAAAATCAGTATACAATCCCAAGATCATTGGCTCAATCGTAGACTATCAATATGGTTTCAAAACATAACCGGGTATCGTAGCGATTGACAATCGGGAATCGTTACGATATCGAATTCATTTCTAATTTCAACTCCATTCCAAATCATTAATACATCATTCTAATCCTCATAACAGCAGCTAAGTATATCAAATACAAGCTGGAAATCATAACAAGTTCATTTCATAATCAATCTTCGATTCGGTTTTGATATCGGAATGCATACAAGATCAAGAATACATTCATAACTTCAACAACAATCTCTGCCATAATTCGTTTTTCAAACCCTGCTAAGATCACAAAATACTTACATCAAATCGAAGGCCTCGTTGCAAAGATTTCAGAACACTTTTCGGAATCGAAATCGGACGAGCGGATCAAAAGTTACGGCATTTTGAACAATCAAATTCAAAGAAAATGAAAGAGCTCGACATGCTCTGTTCTGAATATGTAAATCCCATCTAATAACACGTATCACTTTCTGCTAAGTTTTATAAAAATCGGATATGTATTGTCTAATTGCAATTTAGTCCCTGATCGAGTTGGATCTTCAAAACAAATCTTCTTTAATTCCCGAAACATGGAATTTAATCTTGAATTCCATAAATATTCAAATCGAATATTTATTCTTTTAATTTAAGAATTCCCGGAATTTAATTCTCAAAACCCGTAAAATTCTCAAATTAATATTTTTGGCTCGGAAATTAAATCTATCATTTTCATAACTTCTCAAATCAATATTAGCCCATAATATGAAATTTAATTCTCAAATTCCATAATTAATAATTTAATATTTTCGGGCCTTACAAAATCAATGCTAAAAAAACAACAACAACTCAAATCCAACACATCTCAAAATCACCATTTTTGAATTAGGCTTCCAAAAATCATAACAATTCCGAACGACGCTCTAATTCAAAATCGACTGAGAATAAACGATAAGAACTCGTTCAAGAACAACATAACCGAAACTCAATCGATTCTAACAACATCCGAAAATAGAAGTACAACCTATCGGAGAAATACTTACGATAGAACGAAGCTCTCGCTGCTGTGATCGCTAATCTGCCTTCAGAAATAAATTCCAACAGACGGATCGATTGAAAACTGAAATATGAAAGCTTGAAAGAACTTGGAGGCGTCTTCAATGGTGGGAACGACCAAGGGGAGGAGATGGAGGTGATGGAGTTAAGTCAATTCCTTATAAATATCTAATAAACTTGATATTTGAATTTTAGTCCCTGAAAATTTTGAAAATTGCAAAATAGACCCTGATCAAAATCAAGTCGGCTCTTGAACTCTGTAATCTCCGATTATCTCAAATAAAATCAATTAAGATAAAATTGGGGCGTTACAATTCTCCCCCTCTAAGAAGAGATTTCGTCCTCGAAATCAATAAGAATCATAACTCATGAGATAAAATAAAGAACAAAAGTCAGTAAGAAGAACTCACATCATCCGAATAACTCAGGAAAATGCTGTCTCATGTCAGATTCTGTCTCCCAAGTCGCTTCCTTGACTCCGTGACGGCTCCACTGCACTTTTACCAAAGGAATCAACTTGGTTCTAAGCTGTTTCTCCTTCCGGTCAAGGATCTGAATCGGTCGCTCAAAGTAGCTCAGAGTCTCGTCAAGCTCGGCTTCGTCAGGCTGAAGAATATGAGAAGGATCTGGATGATATTTCCGCAACATAGAGACGTGAAAAACATCGTGAATACCAGATAAATATGGAGAAAGTGCAATTTTGTAGGCAAGATCACCTAACTTCTCCAGAATCTCATACGGTCCAATGAATCTCGGATATAACTTCTCTCTCTTCCCAAATCTAATGGTGCCTCTGAAAGAAGAAATCTTCAAGAAGACTCGGTCTCCCTGATCGAAACTCAGAGGTCTGTGTCTGATATTCGCATACTTTGCCTATCTATCCTGAGCTGACTTCATTCTCGTGTGAATGATCTTAACTTGCTCTGCCATATCTCGAAGCATATCCAGTCCCATATCAGGTGACTCGGACACATCGTCCCAAAACAAAGGAGATTGGCACTTCTTGCCGTACAAAGCCTCAAAAGGCGCCATTCCGATACTCGCTTGGTAACTGTTATTGTAAGAAAACTTGACAAGAGGCAAAGAATCCTGCCAACTAGTGCCAAAGTCTAGCACTACTGCTCGAAGCATATCCTCTAATGTTTGGATAGTTCGATCAGACTCTCCGTTCGTCTGAGGATGGTAAGCTGTACTCAGATGTAATCGAGTACCAAGTGCCTCCTGAAGACTGTGCCAAAAGTGCAAAGTGAATCTAGGGTCTCGTTCTGAAATGACTGACTTCGGCACACCATGCAATCTCACAACGTTGCTAACATATAACTCAGCCATCTGATCGTGACGATACATCATCCTGTACGGAATAAAGCAAGCAGATTTCGTCAATCTGTCGATCACTACTCAAATAGCATCGCATCCTCGAACAGATCGCGGTAGCTTCGTGACGAAATCCATAGAAATGTGATCCCATTTCTATTCAGGAACAGATAGACTGTGCAACAGACCATCTGGTCGCTTCCTCTCTGCTTTCACTTGCTGACAGTTCAAACATCAAGATACAAATATTGCTACATTGCTCTTCATCTTCTTCCACCAAAACTGATTCTTCAGATTGTTATACATCTTCCAACCTCCAGGATGAATACTGAACCGACTTCAATGTGCCTCTCGAAGAATACGTTGCCTCAACTCCGAAATATCAGGCACAACAATACGGTTATTCACAAACAAAACATCATCTCTAACCTGGAATTCAGACTGATGCCCTGATCTGACTTTCTCTACTGAAATCTGAGGGCTCAGATCAAACTTCTGTGCTTCCTTGATCAGAATAAATAACTCTCGCTCGGCTTAAATAGTAAACACTCTAATAGTCCTCCTATGTGTTTCAAACTCTAATCCAGAAGTGCAACAATCATTGATCAACTGAAAAACACCGATAGTAGAAAGAGATAAAGAACAAAGCTTTCTGCTCAAGGCATCTGCAACTGCATTCGACTTTCTCGTGTAATATTTGATTTCACTGTTGAAATCCTTCAACAGATCTAACCATCTTCTCTGTCTCATATTCAGCTCTTCCTGTGAAAACAATTACTTAAGGCTCTTATGATAAGAAAAGATCTCGAAAGACTCACCATAAAGATAGTGACGCCAGATTTTCAAAGCAAATACGATCGCAGTGAGTTCAAGATCATGAACCGGATAACGAGTCTCGTGCGGCTTCAGCTGCCTCGATGAATACGCTATCACATGCTTATGCTGCATAAGAACACATCCCAAGCCTCGGTTAGAAGCATCGCAATAAAAGGTAAAACCTACAGTACCTGGTGGTATAGAAAGCATCGAAGCACTGGTCAGTCTCCTCTTCAGATCAACGAAACAAGCCTCACAATCTGCAGTCCAGATAAAAGGCGCATTATTCTGAGTCAGCTGGGTAATCGGCTTGGCAATAGATGAGAATCCCTTGATAAATCGACGATAATAACCAGCTAAACCCATAAAGCTTCGGATATCAGACATTGATGTCGGTCTAGGCCAATTCATAACCGCTTCGATCTTGCTGGGATCGACAGAAATCCCATCTCCTGAAATGATGTGACCGAGGAAGAATACTCGGTCCAACCAGAACTCACACTTAGACAACTTGGCAAACAACTGTTTAGTCCGCAAAATCTTCAAAACGATCCTCAAATGCTATGCATGGTCAGTACGGTTCTTCGAATAGATAAGAATATCATCGATGAAGATAATAACAAACTCATCCAAATAACGCTGAAAGATACGGTTCATCAAACCCATAAAAACCGCTGGATCGTTAGTCAAACCGAACGACATGACTATAAACTCGAAATGACCATACCTCATTCTGAATGCGGTCTTAGGAACATCTTCCTCTCGCACCCTCAACTGATGATATCTGACCTCAGATCAATCTTCGAATAGACAAAATAACCCAGCAGTTGATCAAAAAGGTCATCTATTCGGGGTAAAGAATATCTGTTCTTTACCGTAGCTTGATTCAGTTGACGGTAATCAATATAGAGCCGCATAGAACCATCCTTCTTACGAACAAACAGAACAGGAGCACCCCAAGGCGATACACTAGGTCTGATGTATCCCTTGGCAATCAAATCCTCAAGCTGTTCTTTCAATTCTCTCAATTTGACCGGTGTCATACGATTAGGAGCTTTGGAAATAGGTTGAGTACCTGACAATAAATCAATTCTTAATTCGATCTCTCAAATATGCGGCAATCCAGAAATCTCATCTGGAAAAACGTCAGCAAATTCTCTAACCACTGGTACATCAACCAAATCAGGGCTAGATTTCAGTAAGTCAACTGCATAAACCAAAAATCCCTCTGCACCTCTCTGTAACAAACGAGTCATCGATAACACAGAAATCAAAGGAATTTTAGATCGAGAACCCTTACCGAAGAATTTCCACTCGTCTGCCATTTCAGGTATGAATCTAACAACCTTCTAAAAACAATCGACGGTTGACCTGTACTTGGTTAAAGCATCTATACCAACAATACAGTCAAAATCTGACAGCCCAAGTACAATACAATCGAATTCTAACAAATTCTCCTCGAAACAAAGTTTACAGTTCCTGACTAATCTGACAGAAAAAATTCCTCCACCCAAAGGTGAAGTAACAGCTACTACAGTAGGCAAAAGCTCAGTAGGCAAAGCATGCATCAACACAAATTTTTCAGAGATAAAGGAATGAGACGCACCCGTATCTATCAATACATGAGCAGAATAACCAAAAATTGAACAGTTACCTACTATAACATCGTCAGGTGCTGCCTGAGCCTGATCCTCTTTCAAAGCAAAGACTCGTGCCTGCTGTCTCGGAGGATGGTTCATATTCGGGTTACCTCCTGTCTGTTTTGCTGCTGAGGCTAGAAGGAGTGAACCGCAGAAGTCTGCCTCTCAGGCTGAGCTGTAGGTCTAGAAGAACTCCCACTCTGAGATAGATCTTTACCTCGCTGAGGACACACCTTAGCAAAGTATCCTTGCTGTTGATAGATATTGCAGTTCCCGAAGACTCCTACACACTGCTCCTGGGCGTGTCTACCCCCACACTTGTTACAGAACGAAGATGAAAATCCAAAACTCTGTCTTGAACCGAACTGCTTGGAGCCACTGGAAATAGAAGAAATGTTCCCTTGCTTCTTGAACTGTTTCCCTTTGGCTCGGAAATGATCCTTTCTGTTACCCCCACTGATTCCTCCTTCGTACCTCTGTGGTTGGTTCTGATACTGTGGCGGCTGATTCTGATGCTGAGACGGTTGATTCTGAGACTGTCTCGGCTGCTGAGGTACAAACAAAGCTCCTCTCTGTTTCAACATACCTGCTTCAGCTCCCTTATCCTTACGGTACTAAATTGGAAAAAATCGCTTATAAAACTCAGATTTGAAAAGAGTCCAATTAATAACTGTACCTCGATTATCCATGGCTCTCTTCGTCGTGATCCACCAGTTCTTAGCAACACCACTAAGCTGATGAATGACTAACCTGGTTTGGCGGTCATCTGAATAATTAAGGGAATTGAACAACTGATCAATGTCGTTCAACCAGCTCTCACAGTCAACATGATTCTCTGTACCCTGCAAGATAGGCAGATTAAACGACTGAAACCTCTTCAGCAAGGTTTCCATAGGTGTCGATGTGGCATCCATCTGAACAGTTTCTGTACTAGCTTGATCGTTTGGAGGAGTAACTGGCGAAGGGTTTCTGTTAATTACTCGACGAGGACCCATCTGATAATCAAAGGTTAGGACACAAGATATCTCAATCGATACAAAGAGGTGCCCTTTCAACCTCTCATAAATCGGATACCAGTCGATAACAAAAACAGTTATATCTCAAGTAGTCCATGCTTTATAAATTAATCACATAATCATGTAATTCAAATAATGCTCAAATAATAAAGCATGCTCGCATTTAATTTAAATAATCAAACAAATAACTCAAACACATGCGAGGAGCTAAAAAACGCGGACTCGAACTATCTCGCTCACTTCTAGTTCAATCCAAGATCTTATCGCTCTGATACCAATTAATGTTGGACCTCGGTTCTAAACATCTAATCTCGGATTAAACAATAAATAAGCATACAAGATCCAAGATTAAAAGCAATAAATAAATTTATTTTAATAGAGCCTCGCTCGATCGGTATCACGTAACAACTTACTGACTCTCCCGATCGAGGTGGTGCCCCGTGTCTCCATCCTCTAGACTTTGGTGCGACTATAAGGAGTATGATGACACTAGGTGAACTTCTACAACCCAGGCCACTCGTAGTGTATCTCCCAAAACGTCTAAACAAAAAGGGCTGTTCTGCCCGCTGAAATCAAAGATTTGGCTCAAGATGAATGCATAAGAAAACATAAAGCATTTAAGCCATATAATTAAAGCTCAAACAACAAAATACAAGTCCCACATTCTAGGACAAGTATTTATGCAAGTATGTGATTTTAAGGGAAACTCAAGGACCAACTGTCTCGAGTGTGCTATCCCGCTAAAACGATGTCTGCTTGTACCTTTCAATTCGAGTAGCTCCAACTCTGGATAAGCTTCAAAAGAGGCTATATCAAAATCTATACAACCTAACAACAACAAACGCTCAAGGTAAGCTCTTTACCGCTCTTCGTCCAACACTTTGACGATCGATTGCTGCTAACTCTGGGAACTTCAAACGAATATGTTCAGAGACAAAAGAAGATCAACAACGACGAACAACCCAAATGCCAAAGTTCTACAACTCAAAACGGTTCGAAATCCAAAACTCAAACCGGCGGCATAACGACTATAACTGATCAAACCGGAAACACAGACAGCAGTACAACATTGTGAACAACTCAAATCAATGCTAAAACAACAATAACAACTCAAATCCAACACATCTCAAAATCTACATTTTCGAATTAGGCTTCCAAAAATCATGACAATTCCGAACGACGCTCTAATTCAAAACCGACTGAGAATAAACGATAAGAACTCGTTCAAGAACAACATAACCGAAACTCAATCGATTCTAACAATATCCGAAAATAGAAGTACAACTGATTGGAGAAATACTTACGATAGAACGAAGCTCTCGCTGCTGTGATCGCTAATCTGCCTTCAGAAATAAATTCCAACGGACGGATCGATCGGAAACTGAAATCTGAAAGCTTGAAAGAACTTAGAGGCGTCTTCAATGGTGGGAACGGCCAAGGGGAGGAGGTGGAGGTGATGGAGTCAAGTAAATTCCTTATAAATATCTAATAAACTTGATATTTTCATTTTAGTCCCTGAAAATTCCAAAAATTGAAAAATAGACCCTGATCAAAATCAATTCGGCTTTTGAACTCTGTAATCTCCGATTATCTCAAATAAACTCAATTAAGATAAAATTGGGGCGTTACATCTTTGCACTAGTGCAGTATCCAGTGCAGTTCAGGAATGTTGTTCTTTGGATTTCATGTTCCGACACAAGAAAGGACAGTAGGGGATCTGAGTCTTTTCAGTGTTACCTGAGCCAGCATTGTTTACCCATATCCGGTAAGCTCAGTCTGCAGATATGAAGATGAAAAAGTTAGACAACCTTGATCAGGGAGACAACACCTTTGGTTTCCATTTTCAGACAGACGAATTTTTTTGTTTGTCTGGTAGAGCAGTCGTGCCCGATGATTCGAGCTTGCATGATGAGATTTTGTCTCAGGCTTATCGTAGTAGATTCTCCATGCACCCGAGCAGTAAAAATATGTACAAGGATCTACGTACGAGATTCTGGTGGAAATGTATGAAACGTAATATTTTCCAATATGTATCTCGATGCCTTATTTGTCAGCAGTTCAAGGCCGAGAATCTTCGAGCAGGTGGCCTGATGTAGAGTTTAGAGATTCCAGAGTGGAAGTGGGACCATGTGAATATGGATTTTTTCACCCACTTTCCGATTTCCGGTAGGCAGGTTGATGTCATTTGGGTGATTGTGGATAGATTGTCCAAGTCTGCACATTTTATTCCGTACAATCGCGAGTTCAATTTTGATCTCATGACGAGGTTGTACATCTAGGAGATTGTGCGTTTGCATGGAGTAATTTTTAGAATAGTCAGTGATAGAGATCCGAGGTTCACCTCACAATTATGGGATAGCTTTCAGCGACTCTTGGGGTACTACCTTGAGTTTGAGTACCGCGTATCATCTAGAGAATGATGGTCAGCCCAAAAGGACTATTCGGACGTTAGAGTATATGCTGAGAAAAACATCAGTGATGGATTTTGGTTTATCCTTGCAGGAACATTTGTTGATGATAGAGTTTGTGTATAACAACAACTATCATCGCAGTATTAGCATGACACCATTTGAGACTCTTTATTGTCGTCATTGTCTTACATCTTTATTTTGGGATGAAGTAGGGGAACGACAGGTTGAGGGACAAGAATGATCCAACAGATCGTGGATAAATTTGAGTCAATCAAGAAAAGGGTCAGGACCGAACAGGATAGACCAGTTATGCCAACACAGAGTGCATACCGTTGTTTTTTGAGACAGGAGAGCATGTTTTACTGTTCCAAAAATTAATGAGGTTCGGTCTACAGGGAAATTTAACACCAAGGTTCATTGGTCGGTTTGAGATACTAGAGAAAGTCAGAGATATGGCTTACCGCTTGGCAAACCACCATATCTCTCTAGCATTCACAATGTGTTCCACGTGTCCTTGCTTCGTCAGTATATTGTAGATGACTCGCACATTCTGCATCCAACAAAGGTTCAGTTAGAACCCAATTTGTCATACGTGGAGAGACCGCTTAGGATTATTGAAAGGAAAGAAAAGGTTCTTTAGAATAAACACATTCTTCTAGTTAAGTTGCAGCATTGAGGCAATGAAGAGGCGACTTGGGAGTTAGAGATTCTTATGCGTTCTGAACATCTGGAGTTGTTTTGATTGTTTTTCCTTTGTGCAGTTCAGTTATAATTTTAAAATGTTGTATTGTATTGATAACTTGTTTTCACTGATGTTTTGTTCTGATTATCATAGTCTGGATTTCGAGGACGAAATCTCTTAATTTGAGGAGAATGTAGTAGCCCCATTTCTAATTACGTTAATCAACTACCTAAATGTGTTTAATTGATCAAAACATGATTAAAGGATTTCCAATTTGATTTAAGGAGTTGAAATTCAGATTCAGAATGACCAAAAATAGTTCCAATGGTTTCAATTTATTGGACAATTTGGAAGCTTCGAAGAATAGTTTGGACGCATCAAACCAGTTCAGAAGCAGTGATGTACTTCGGAGGCAGAGGGTGACTTAGAAAGCTCTAAACTCACAATCGGAAGGTCCGATCGCCTTATGATAAGAAAGTATGGGCTTTTTGATTGGTGATTTGACTCGAGAGGGTTCGGAAGCTCTGAACACAAGTTCGGAAAGTCTGAAATCCATCGACAACAGTGTGTTGTCCAATCAGGAACACGTGCTCGGTGGCTAGATATCGGAAGCTCCGAAGGCAGTTCAGAAGCTCCAAACGTAGGATTGGTGGTTTCGATCATTGTCTATAAATAGCCGAGGGATTCACTTTCACTCACCAATTCACTCTTTACTCTCTCTCTCTCTCTCTCTCTATCTCTATTTCTCTCTCTCTCTCTCTCTCTCTCTCTCTCTCTCTCTCCCGTTTTTGGTGTTTTTTGAAGTCTTTTGGGCATCGTCTTGAGGGTTAGTCGATAGCGAGGCGCTACCGGGATTATAGCGGAGTTTTGCCTAGATTTTGAGGCCATTTCCATCAAAGAGCTAACGACGGATGCATGTCTAAGTCTAGACTCTGATTAGCTCCTATGAGTAGCTATTATTCTAGTAAAGGCTTTTAGTAGACAATAAGTGATATGGAGATTATCTTCTTATAGGCTTGGCCTTTAGTACCCGAGTGGCTAGGTTTCTTTAGTTGCTTGATTAGAGGTACCGACGTACTATCAAAGATATCATGGTTGAGTATGCATGTTCTATGTTTGCATGGTTTATATGGCATGACTTATGAGCATATATTATGTCACGATTATTATGTTGCATGCATTATCATGTTGAGCCTGTACTTTGATATTACCAGTAGTGGGGTCACTTAGCCCCGAGTTATTGAGTGGATGGTTAAATCCATGGATTCGTATCAGGTCACCTATATCGACGTATTATTTCTTGTATGGGAGCCAGATCCTGATGCAACGGCTCAACGTGCTACATACCATTGAGTCTTTTGTCTGAGCATCCTTTTCTACCGTGATAGGTTTTCGGTACCCATTCATGTGCATTATCATTTATAGCATGTGTATGCTCATACTTTTTTATTGAGCGTTGTTAGCTCACGTATTCGGTTTTTGGTTCTGGACATCCCATTACACGAGGTAGGGCTTAGGTTGGATGAACCGAGAGGTAGCGGTCATTGAGTTGTAGTGGTGAGGGGATTGTTTCGTACCAGGTTTTAGTTTGTGTATTTTGTACTGTCATTCGATCGGGTTGTATAAAAATTATATACAGTTGATTTTGGTACCGGTTGTATTCCGCTGGTGGTATTGTTGTATTGTTTGAGTTTCCACTGGTTTTAATTGATTATTGTGCTTTAAGGTATTTATTGCATGTTTAAGCTTGATTAGTAGGTGAATCCGGAGCGGGTCACTACAATAACTTACAGTGGTCGACGGGTCAGGAGGGCTGTGATTTTTCTAGGATATTCCAGATCCACGTCCATGTCTACATCGTAACATAGCAATAAATTTCAATGAATGTCAACATCATATTTGGTGGCAATTGTCTACACCAATTATTTGTGTACATTGTCAAGCTCTACTGTGTCATGGGGAAAAATATCAACTATGGTGCATAAATGGACATACAAAACTTGAACATATTCCTTCTCCAATGGAATTGCAAGAATTGTACGCGGCCAATAATGAACAAGATAGACATTTTATGCAGTTCATAAGGGCATATAATCATGTATTCTCTTTCACATCCATGAGAGTCAACATAGATGAAACTTTGGCAACCGGTGCAAATGGAATTTACATTTTTCTCGCACATGGGTTGATATATCACTCCATCGGAAGTCTTTTGCCTAATGAGAATTGTTGGCCAAAGTACATGCAGATGTGGATTGTAGACACAAATCACGAAATAGATAACATGATGCAAGAGAATCAAGAACTCAGACCAGATTTGTTGATGAAAATACAAAACATCCTGGATCAATGCAATCCATTTGTATACGTCTTTTGACAAATTGGTCGACGTCAAGATATACATAGTTGTCGGCTTATCATCAAACAACAAAACCTAATGAGTATCAATACAGCCTACCGACAGCTTCTCAAGTTGCAGCTGTCAATGTTGATGAAGAATGCAACTTCAGTAGTCGTGACATTGTTATCCAAGGGTTCAATGGAAATCTTATGAATATTAAGGATATCGTTGGGTATTATGATCCGTTACAATACCCTCTCAGTTTGCCACATGATACATATGGTTGGGATACAAATAGCCGAAATATGGATGGTACTCGGGTAACATGCTTAAACTACTATGCATACATGATGCAAGTTAGCGAAAACTACGCATTACATTCTACGTTTTATTCATTTCTATGTATACCAATAAATTCATTTGAAATAAACTTTTATGATAGATACGACATAATTCTTCATAATTACTGCTTAGAGGAGGCCGTTTGTTCAATAATGCGTAGTTGATAATTACGTAAAAATCAAAACACATAGACTGAGATGGGCACGTACAAACCAACGAAACATTTGGTCTGACCTTTATCAAGGACTACAAGATTATTTAGATGGCGGAAAGAAAAATGCAGGTATCATTATTTAATGTGTACAATATCATTTTCACTCTATTTTTTTAGATAATATAGATAATATAAAACACATATGTCATTCAGGTAATGTCAGTCATCGGATAGTACTTCCAGAATTTTTCACTGGAATACCAAGTGATATGTAACAACAGTATCAAGATTTCATGACATTGGTAAAAACATATGAGAAATCGGATCTAATGCTTACAATGACATGCAATCCCAATTGGAATGAGATAAAAGAACATCTCCATCCCGTACAATCTCCCCATGACCGCCCAGATTTGATTACAAGGATTTTTAGAGCAAAATTTGAAGAATTCAAGAAACATATTGTAGATAGAGGAGTTTTAGGAAAGGTTCGGTCGTACTCATATGTCATAAGTACCAAAAAAGAGGACTGCCTCATGTTCACATGTTGGTTATATTTGAGAATAATGATAAGCTATGATAAGTGAATTTTGTGCACTTAATTTGAATATGATTTAACTTGGGATACAGATCTATAGGGATAGATCTAAAAGAATGATAGGACTCACTCAAGCGACCTACATCGATACCATATTGAAGAGGTTCTCTATGGATGAGTCAAAGAGAGGACATCTACCTATGTGTCATGGAGTTTCTCTATCCAAGTCGATGTCTCCAAATACTGACGAGGAAATAGAGAAAATGACACACATACCATATGCATCAGCAAATGGTTGTATTATGTATGGGATGATATCTACCAGGTCTGATGTAGCTTTTGCTCCGAGTGTCACGAGCAGATATCAGGCTAACCCTGGCCAAATACATTGGAAAGCTGCAAAGGATATTCTTAAGTACTTGAGAAGGACTAAGAATATGTTTATAGTTTATGGGGGAGGAGAATTAAAATTGGAAGGCTATACTGACTCTAGCTTCCAAAGCGACGTGGATGACTCGAAATCAACCTCTGGATTTGTATTCGTGCTCAATGGCGGTGCTGTCTCTTGGAAGAGTTCTAAACAAGACATGTAGTAGCCCGTAACCAAAATCAGTAATTAAGGAATTAATCATAATTACTTGGATAGAGTTTGGAAGCTCCGAAAGTGAGTTCGGAAGTTCCGAACAGGATCGGAAGCCCCGATGCAGGATCGGAAGCTCCGATGGTATTATGTAAGGCGTGACGTGTGGCAAGATCGGAAGCTCCGATCAGGATCGGAAGCTCCGATCACCCCTATCCAAAGTCAACAAGTGATATTTTGACACGTGGCAGATCACGATCTTCGAAAGCTCCGATGGCAGGATCAGACGTTCCGATCGAGGTTCGGACGTTCCGATCGAGGATCGGAAGCTCCGATCATTGTCTATAAATAGAAGGCCGAGAATTCAGTTTCAATTGCCAATTCCGGATTTCCTCTCTACTCTAGTCGTATTCGAGTTGTTCTAGCCTTCCTAGGCTTGACCCGGGAGGCGTCGAGGCGTTCGATAGTCGTATCAGAGTTGTGCCCAAGTTCTGGAGGCATCGACATCAAAGGGCTAACGACGGACAAAGGTATAGCTTTTGCTTCCTATAAATATTTAGGAGTATGCAATAGCTTAGTTAAGGCTTTTAGAGCACTTTAATGATAGTAGTATCATTTGGCAGTGTAGAGCAGACTATAGGCGTGAACCTAGAGTTGGTAGAGCTTGCACTGTTTTGAGGTACGGAAGTACTGTTCGAGATATCCTGACTAAGTATGCATGTATTATGTGACTGCATGATTTATATGTCATTGATTTATGCTGCATTCATTTGCATACTGAGCTATCTTGTAACACCCGGTATTTTAAATATGTAAATCCGCATGCATAATTAGGGTATTTAATTATTTAAATTTGTGACTTATGGGTTAAATAATTATGTGAATTATTTGTGCATGATTTAATTTATTTTTAAGCATTTAACCCATAATTAGTGATTTTTAGGATTTTTAGTATTTTAATTATTTTATCGCGTAGACGGGACCGTGGACGGACGAGATGACAATTTTCTATCCAATTTATTTCATGAGCCTTTTAAGAGCCCAAAAATATTATTTTGAGTTTTATTACCTCAATATTTTTAGTATTTAATTTTATATAATTTTAGGAGTCCATTTTTATCCAAATTTAGCCATTTTAATGACTTTTAATTATTTTTAAAATTCCCTTAATTTGTAATTTCGGGATTTTTATATTTTTAATTTAAGTTATCAGATTTTAACTTTTATTTGGAGTTTTAAATTTTATATTTTATATTTAAAACTTTTAATTATTTTAATTATCCTAAAACCTATTTTAATTAAATTAAAAACCTAAACCTAACCTACCTAAACCCTTCAACCGATCACTTAGCCGCCTCCATCAGTTTCTCACCCCCATCTCCATCGTGCTCTTCGAGTTTTCAGCCTCCATAGCTCGATTTTGAAGTTTCCAAGTCGGTTGTCATCGCCCCGTCGTTCCGGAATTGTTCTACGCACTCCTTTCTCTTCAAACTACGGTGCAAGGCATGATTCTTTTTATTTTAACGTACTATATCAGTGTTTATACGTGTGTGTGTGCGTGAGCATCATTCTCCTTCAAAGAATTTTCAGAAAACAATTAGTTATGTGGTTTGAAGTTTGTGTATTCCTTGTTCATTCATCTCACGTTTTTGTCATGCTTGGATCGAGTCTAGCTGCTGGTCGGGTCTAGGAGGTTGTGTAGAAGGGGTATAGGCTGGATTGACTCGAGTGGTTCGAGCCAAACGAGCCTAGAACCAAGGTTGGAGCAGTTCGGCCGAGAGGGGTGCGCAGGTAGGGTTTTGGAAGAGGGACTCGGGTTCATAGGGCTGGGTGCATGGGGCTCGAGCCAGGGTATGGTTCGAACCGGCAGGACCCTGGGAAGGTCCTGCCGGCGGCGCTCCGATCGGTCGTGGCCGGAGCGGGGCGGCAGCAGGCTATGAAGGCCTGCTGCCCGTGCGGCGCAGCAAGGGAAGTGGGTTGGGGTTTTGGCTACGGGTTTAGGGTTTCAGGGGGGTTCCGGGTCGGGTCGTGGGTCCGAGTCGGGTCTGGTAGTAAGTGGGTTAAGTTAGTTGGTTCCGGGTCCGGGTTAAGTTAGTTGGACTCGGGTATTTTTATTTTTAAGTTTTAAGTTTAATTAAAGGTTTAATGGGCCTAATTAAATCTTAAAATTTTATTGGGCTTCATTTAATTATTTTGGGTTGAATTTAATTATTTGGGCTTAATTAATTTAATTAAGTGAGCCCACTAATTTTTATGGGCTTTAGGGCCCATGAAAGTTATTGGGCAAGTCTTTGGGATTTTGGGCCCATTGGGCCAGATTAAGTTGTTATTGGGCCTAGAATGTTTTAATGGGCTTTAATTATTTAATTGGGCTTAGAATAATTTTTATTGGACTTAAGTATGTTAATGGGCCAGTCTCAGTGTTAATGGGCCAGATTTAAGTAAATGGGCTTGAGTGTTAGGGCCAGCAGTTCAGTATAATCCATGAGAAATTTGCATGTGTCCTGAATATATATTTAATTATTTTTATGCATGGAAGTTATTTTTAATATCTATATGTTAGTATGAAATTAAATTAAATATATATGAAGGACACACATTTTATTTAAGTACATGCATTCATGAAATAATTTTTATGCATGATTTAATGTTTAGGGTTGAGCAAAAGAAAATATTTTATGTTGGAAGTTGAAGTAGTGTGACAATTTAAGGGGGACTAGTCCCCATATGTGAACTATTGAAGGGCAGTTTTCTGCCAATTTAAGAGGTGATTCGTCACCGCCACGTACGTTGGTTTCCACGCTGATCAGTATTTGATGTATGATTTAAGGTTACACTATGGATACAACCATGCGATGTTAGAAAATAATTTGCTCAACAATGTTTATGTATTATGTATAATTATAATATTTAAGTTAATTTAAGTTATGTTATGTCGTGATGTTATTTTAAGCATGCACATTCATTTATATGTTATGTATTAGTATTAAAGTGATTTAAATTATTTTAAATCCTTGTTATGTTAGCATGTTGGGCTTCTAGGCTCATTACACTGGTATGGTGCAGGTGAGTACGTAGAGGATGTAGTACCCATCGGAGGCGAGGACGTATGAGCAGACTGACAGTGATCCCCGTGACCGTGATAGATGTCTGAGTCACATTGCATGTTTTGAATACTTCAGCATGTTATACAATTTAATTATTTTCAGTGGTTGTGGTTTGAAATATTTTCAGTGCATGCAAACTTTAATCATTTTATTTATTCAGTATTTTAATTCAATATTTGACTCAGATATTTATTTTATTAAAGAATGCATTTTTATTTGAGTTATTTATTTATTTATTTATTTTTAATTCTTTTTATTCTGTGCATATATGTACATATTTTATTTAGTAAGTATTAAAAAAAAATTTTCCGCATATTTATTAATTATAGAGTTAGGGTCGTTTCAGTTGGTATCAGAGCCAGGTCACCAGCCGGCAGACCCCGGGAAATAAGTGCTATGCGGGACAAAGTGCTACGTACGTGGGAGCCACCTCTTGAACCTGCGGGGCAAAGTGCTACATGACGGGAGCCACCTCTTGAACCCGTAGGAGCCACCTCTATATTCCCGGTGCTGGTGGATCGGGAGTTCAGGTCGCGACGAGGACGTCGCGTTCTGAAGGAGGGGTGATTGTGAAACCCCTATCCCACATGGGAAAAATCAAGGATTTAAAATGGATTTAAAATGGGCTATAATGGACTTCTATAACAACTTGGGTTAATCATTTTCGTAAAGCGAGGACGAATACGAAGTAGTTTCTATAGGGGCCCATTGTGCATTCGCGCAGGCGCGGGCCTGGACTGCTGGTAGAGTGTTCGTCATGCAGGCAGAGGAGGCAGACCCAGACACCTCCTTGATCACTGGTATATCTTATCCCTAGTATTTTATAATTTTCCATGTTAGAATAAGAAGCATGTTTTACTTTTGATTAGAATTAAGGATTAGTAGTGACTTGTTGGGAATTTTCTGCGTGCAGGGAGAATTCTAGTTGGAGGCAACTCCACGTTTGCGTTGCTAGATTCAGGGGCTACGCATTCGTTTATCTCCCTGGAGTTTATCAGGCGGATAGGCATCACACCTGAGATTATTGAAAGTGGGTATGATGTTACTATGCCGTCAGGGCAGATTATTTCTACCTCGAAGGTTATTCGAGGACTGGAGTTGGAGCTTCAGGGACACTCCATTCTAGCAGATGTGGTGGTTTTGCCATTGAGTGGCTTTGATTTGATTTTGGGTATGGACTGGTTGACAGTCAATGGAGTTTCGATTGATTTTTGTCAGAGGTCAGTGTCAGTGAAACCGTCAGGGGGCGACCCGTTTACTTTCCATGCATCTCAGAGCAGTGATTTTCCTCGGGTGATATCACTTATTCAGGCGAGGAAGATGTTGAGACGGGGTTGCCAGGGGTTTCTAGCGAGTATTGTCACGACCTCAGAACCATCTAGCAGATCATTATCAGAGATAGAGGTGGTTCGTGACTTTCCGGATGTCTTTCCGGAGGATGTTGCAGGAATTCCACCAGTGAGAGATGTGGAGTTCAGCATCGACTTGGTGCCAGACACCGTGCCTATCTCTAAGGCACCGTACAGACTTGCTCCTACCGAGATGAAAGAGTTGAAGTAGCAGATTCAGGAGCTATTAGAGAAAGGCTTTGTTCGTCCTAGCTTTTCTCCATGGGGAGCCCCGGTGTTATTTGTGAAGAAGAAGGATGACAGTATGAGATTGTGCATCGATTACCGAGAGCTCAACAGGGTCACAGTGAAGAAAAAGTATCCACTGCCGAGGATAGAGGATTTATTTGATCAGTTGCAGGGAGCTTCAGTGTTCTCCAAGATCGACCTGCGATCTGGTTATCATCAGCTGCGGGTTAGCGAGGCAGATGTGTCCAAGACTGCTTTTCGGACACGGTATGTGCATTATGAGTTCCTAGTGATGCCATTTGGGATGACCAATGCTCCAGCGGTTTTCATGGATCTCATGAACCGAGTTTTTCAGCCGTATCTAGATCAGTTCATCATAGTCTTCATTGATGATATCTTGATCTACTCTAGGAGCATTGAGGAGCATAGACAGCATCTACAGACAGCCTTGCAGACCTTGAGGGAGCATCGGTTGTATGCCAAGTTCAGCAAGTGCGAGTTTTGGCTCGAGCAGGTGGCATTTCTTGGCCACATTATTTCGAGAGATGGGATTGCAGTGGATCAGTCGAAGGTTGAGGCAGTGCAGAATTGGGGTATTCCGAAGAATGCTTCGGAGATTCGTAGTTTCTTGGGTTTGGCAGGATATTATAGGAAGTTCATCAAGGGTTTTTCCTCTAGTGCAGTACCCTTGACTTCTTTAACCAAGAAGAATGCGAAGTTTATCTGGAGTTCAGACTGTCAGAGGAGCTTTGATCAGTTGAAGGAAGCACTCACTACTGCACCGGTGTTAGCAGTGACAGTACCACACGAGGAGTTAGTGGTGTACACCGACGCGTCTAAGCTGGTTTTAGGCACAGTACTTATGCAGTGTGGCAAGGTTATTGCGTATGCGTCGAGGCAGCTGAAGGTTCATGAGCAGAATTACCCGACGCATGACTTGGAGTTAGCAGCAGTGGTTTTCGCTTTGAAAATCTGGAGGCACTATCTGTATGGCGAGAAGTGAAAGATTTTCACAGACCACAAGAGTCTCAAGTACTTCTTCACACAGAAGGAGTTGAACATGAGACAGCGCCGATGGTTGGAGTTGGTGAAAGATTATGACTGTGACATTAGCTACCATCCGGGTAAAGCTAATGTAGTAGCAGATGCTTTGAGTCGAAAGTCGTCAGTGGTCTCATGTTTGACCGTACAGTTACCACTACAGAGCGAGATTCAGAGATTTGACTTGGAGTGTTATCCGAGTGGTCATGCACCGAGCTTGTTAGTGTTGACGGTGCAGCCAGTTCTGCGAGATCGGATCAGGGATGGACAGTCTACTGATGAGGAGTTACAGCGATGGAGACAGAGAGATGAGGCTAGGGGTAACCTCTTGTATACAGTGGTGGATGGTATCGTTCAGTACCGTGGTAGGATGTGGGTACCGAACGTCGATCAGTTGAGAGCTGAGATTTTAGCAGAGGCTCACACATCTCCGTACTCCATTCACCCCGGAAGTACAAAGATGTACATAGATTTGCAGCTATTGTATTGGTGGCCCGGGATAAAGAGTGACATCGGGAGAGTGGTGTCAGAGTGCTTGACTTGTCAGCAAGTCAAGGCAGAGCATCAGCGTCCAGCAAGACTTCTTAGACCTCTTCCTATTCCGGAATGGAAATGGAAGAATATTACGATGGACTTTGTGGTTGGCTTACCGAGGAGTGCCAGAGGTTGCACAGCGATTTGGGTGATTGTGGATAGACTCACCAAGTCAGCTCATTTCTTGTCGGTGAGGACTACCTACTCATTGACACAGTATGCAGAGCTTTACATCAAGGAGATTGTTAGACTGCATGGCATACCAGTGTCGATTGTGTCAGACAGAGATCCGAGATTCACATCTGCATTTTGGAAGAGTCTGCACACAGCATTGGGGACTAGACTTTTGTTCAGCACATCATTCCATCCCCAGACAGATGGTCAGTCTGAGAGAGTGATCCAGGTTCTCGAGGATCTTCTGAGAGCTTGTGTCATTGATTTTCAGGGCTCTTGGGAGACTAGACTGCCATTAGTGGAGTTTACCTATAACAACAGTTTTCAGTTGTCTATAGGTATGGCTCCTTATGCAGCATTGTATGGGAGGAGATGTAGATCTCCTGTGCATTGGGATGAGGTTGGTGAGCGGATTTTACTGGGTCCTGAGATTGTGCAGCAGACAGCTGACATTGTGACTCAGATTCGAGATCGGATGAGGACTGCTCCGAGTCGTCAGAAGAGTTATGCAGATACCAGACGACGAGATTTGGAGTTCGCTGTAGGTGATCACGTATTCCTGAAGGTGTCACCTATGAAGGGAGTAGTGCGTTTTGCCCGGAGAGGCAAGCTTATCCGAGGTATATAGGGCCATTTGAGATCTTGGAGAGAGTTGGCACGTTGGCCTACCGTTTAGCTCTACCACCAGGGCTAGCGGCAGTGCACAACGTTTTCCATGTATCCATGCTTCGGAGATATGTCTCTAACCCGTCGCATGTGTTGGATTTCGAGCCCTTGCAGATGCCACCAGATCTAGTGTATGAGGAGAGGCCAGTGCGGATCTTGGCTAGGGAGGAGCGGAGGCTTAGGACGCGGGTCATACCAATGGTCAGAGTCCAGTGGCTGAATCACTCAGAGGAGGAAGCTACTTGGGAGACCGAGGCAGACATGAGGACTCGCTACCCGGGGTTGTTCGGATAAGTACTTTAAATTTCGAGGACGAAATTCAATTTAAGGGGGGGGGGGGGGGGGGGGGGGGAATTGTAACACCCGTTATTTTAAATATGTAAATCCGCATGCATAATTAGGGTATTTAATTATTTAAATTTGTGATTTATGGGTTAAATAATTATGTGAATTATTTGTGCATGATTTAATTTATTTTTAAGCATTTAACCCATAATTAGTGATTTTTAGGATTTTTAGTATTTTAATTATTTTATCGCGTAGACGGGACCGTGGACGGACGAGATGACAATTTTCTATCCAATTTATTTCATGAGCCTTTTAAGAGCCCAAAAATATTATTTTGAGTTTTATTACCTCAATATTTTTAGTATTTAATTTTATATAATTTTAGGAGTCCATTTTTATCCAAATTTAGCCATTTTAATGACTTTTAATTATTTTTAAAATTCCCTTAATTTGTAATTTCGGGATTTTTATATTTTTAATTTAAGTTATCAGATTTTAACTTTTATTTGGAGTTTTAAATTTTATATTTTATATTTAAAACTTTTAATTATTTTAATTATCCTAAAACCTATTTTAATTAAATTAAAAACCTAAACCTAACCTACCTAAACCCTTCAACCGATCACTTAGCCGCCTCCATCAGTTTCTCACCCCATCTCCATCGTGTTCTTCGAGTTTTCAGCCTCCATAGCTCGATTTTGAAGTTTCCAAGTCGGTTGTCATCGCCCCGTCGTCCCGGAATCGTTCTACGCACTCCTTTCTCTTCAAACTACGGTGCAAGACATGATTCTTTTTATTTTAACGTACTATATCAGTGTTTATACGTGTGTGTGTGCGTGAGCATCATTCTCCTTCAAAGAATTCAGAAAACAATTAGTTATGTGGTTTGAAGTTTGTGTATTCCTTGTTCATTCATCTCACGTTTTTGTCATGCTTGGATCGAGTCTAGCTGCTGGTCGGGTCTAGGAGGTTGTGTAGAAGGGGTCTAGGCTGGATTGACTCGAGTGGTTCGAGCCAAACGAGCCTAGAACCAACGTTGGAGCAGTTCGGCCGAGAGGGTGCGCAGGTAGGGTTTTGGAAGAGGGACTCGGGTTCGTAGGGCTGGGTGCATGGGGCTCGAGCCAGGGTATGGTTCGAACCGGCAGGACCCTGGGAAGGTCCTGCCGGTGGTGCTCCGGTCGGTCGTGGCCGGAGCGGGGCGGCAGCAGGTTATGAAGGCCTGCTGCCCGTGCGGCGCAGCAAGGGAAGTGGGTTGGGGTTTTGGCTACGGGTTTAGGGTTTCAGGGGGGTTCCGGGTCGGGTCGTGGGTCCGAGTCGGGTCTGGTAGTAAGTGGGTTAAGTTAGTTGGGTCCGGGTCCGGGTTAAGTTAGTTGGACTCGGGTATTTTTATTTTTAAGTTTTAAGTTTAATTAAAGGTTTAATGGGCCTAATTAAATCTTAAAATTTTATTGGGCTTCATTTAATTATTTTGGGTTGAATTTAATTATTTGGGCTTAATTAATTTAATTAAGTGAGCCCACTAATTTTTATGGGCTTTAGGGCCCATGAAAGTTATTGGGCCAGTCTTTGGGCTTTTGGGCCTATTGGGCCAGATTAAGTTGTTATTGGGCCTAGAATGTTTTAATGGGCTTTAATTATTTAATTGGGCTTAGAATAATTTTTATTGGGCTTAAGTATATTAATGGGCCAGTCTCAGTGTTAATGGGCCAGATTTAAGTAAATGAGATTGAGTGTTAGGGCCTGCAGTTCAGTACAATCAATGAGAAATTTGCATGTGTCCTGAATATATATTTAATTATTTTTATGCATGGAAGTTATTTTTAATATCTATATGTTAGTATGAAATTAAATTAAATATATATGAAGGACACACATTTTATTTAAGTACATGCATTCATGAAATAATTTTTATGCATGATTTAATGTTTAAGGTTGAGCAAAAGAAAATATTTTATGTTGGAAGTTGAAGTAGTGTGACAATTTAAGGGGGACTCGTCCCCATATGTGAACTATTGAAGGGCAGTTTACTGCCAATTTAAGAGGTGATTCGTCACCGCCACGTACGTTGGTTTCCACGCTGATCAGTATTTGATGTATGATTTAAGGTTACACTATGGATACAACCATGCGATGTTAGAAAATAATTTGCTCAACAATGTTTATGTATTATGTATGATTATGATATTTAAGTTAATTTAAGTTATGTTATGTCGTGATGTTATTTTAAGCATGCACATTCATGTATATATTATGTATTAGTATTAAAGTGATTTAAATTATTTTAAATCCTTGTTATGTTATCATGTTGGGCTTCTAGGCTCACTACACTGGTATGGTGCAGGTGAGTACGTAGAGGATGTAGTACCCACCGGAGGCGAGGACGTATGAGCAGACTGGCAGTGATCCCCGTGACCGTGATAGATGTCTGAGTCACATTGCATGTTTTGAATACTTCATCATGTTATATATTTTAATTATTTTCAGTGGTTGTGGTTTGAAATATTTTATTTAAATATTTTCAGTGCATGCAAACTTTAATCATTTTATTTATGCAGTATTTTAATTCAATATTTGACTCAGATATTTATTTTATTAGAGAATGCATTTTTATTTGAGTTATTTATTTATTTATTTATTTTTAATTCTTTTTATTCTGTGCATATATGTATGGGCATATATGTACATATTTTATTTAGTAAGCATTAAAAAAAAATTTTCCGCATATTTATTAATTATAGAGTTAGGGTCGTTTCATATCTCCTTCGAGATGTCTGTTAGTAGGGTTTTTCCCTATCCTGTTAGTGGTTGGACTTCCATCGATTTGGGTCCGGCATATCCACTTGTATTATGGTATGGGAGCCACCTCCTGAAGCGACGGCACAGCGTGCTACATACCAGGGCCCGGTCTGTCTCTGTTATCTGATCCTTGACCTCGAGTTTATAGGGAGTTCACTTTGCATGCATGTATACTCATACTCTCGTACTGAGCTTCTTATGCTCACGTCTCGTACTCTATGTTTTTGGACACCCTATTCCATGGGGCAGGTTTGCGATTGGACGAGGCGGGTGGATCCAAGAGGGGCTAGTCAGTGGTTGACCAGCTGGAGCTTCGTCTAGGTTTTATTTCTGTTGTTTTGAGGTTGATACAACTATTCTATTTGGTTGTATAATATTTGGATAAATTACAGATTCCTTGACTTGGGATTGTTTAATGTTTATGGTTTCCGCAGTTTTATTCTGATATCTGTTTTATTAAGTTAATTGCATGCCTAAGTTCTGTTAGTAGGTGATCCGGGTAAGGGTCACTAAATTTATGGTATCAGAGCATGCAAAAGTATTCTTGGGATTTAGTCTTATCATGAGGTATTTTTGTAGATGGCAGATCGTGATGACCAGAGTTCTCATGGCAGTATTGGTGGGCGTTAGGGTGATGCCGACCGAGAGCATCGTCGAGAACGGAGTCATCGTCATCATGACGACGAGCGTTTCACTGTGCATCGATTCTTAGCTATGGGTCCTAAGCCCTTAGTTGGAGGTGAGTGTCCGGAGGATGCGGAGAATTGGTTAGACCGCATGGAGATGACTTTTCAGACTTTCCACTGCACCAAGGAGCAGAAGATGGAGACCCTTGGCTATCTGCTGGATGGGCGAGCCCGTAGGTGGTGGAGGTTTACTTCTGCACCCTTTATTGCGGCGAGAGGAGTGGCCACCTGGGCTGAGTTCCGCACAGCTTTCCAAAAGCGGTATTTTCCTCCTGCACTCCGTCAGTTGAAGGCAGGCGAGTTACTAAGTCTGCAACAGGGAGCCATGTCTATTGATGAGTATCAGCAGAAGTTCTTTGATCTGCTATCCTATTGCCCCGAGATTGCTGATAGCTCAGAGATGAAGTATAATATGTTCCTTAAGGGCCTTAACCCTGAGATCCATGACCGTGTGGCGGTTGGCGACGACATGTCCTATGAGGGTTTGGTGAGCCATTGTCACCAGGCGGAGGACAGCATTCGGCGAAACAGGTCTTTCCCTCAGTCGAGACCTGCTAATTCTTTGGGTCCCCTTGCCCAAACATTTAAGAAGTCAGGATCTACTTCTTCTTCCTCTGGCTCTGCTGGTGTTGTCCGTTACGGTAAGAAGGACAAGTGTGATCACTGTGGAAAGAACCATCCATCCGACAAGTGCCGTAGAGCTTCTGGAGCTTGTTTCCATTGTGGAGAGACTGGTCATATCCGGAGGGATTGTCCACTGTCTGGGGGAGGCGGTTCTGGTTCTGGTTCAGGATCTGGTTCTCAGGCCACCGTTCAACAGAGGTCACAGGGACAGCCTGCTGGGAGTTCTCATTTGAGACCACGAGCTTCTGGCCAGGTGTTTGCCTTGAGGCATGATCAGGCAGTGGAGGAGAATGAGAAAGTCATTACAGGTACATTTCTGCTTTATGGTATACCTGCTCTTGTACTTATTGACACTGGTGCATCTCATTCCTTCATTTCTGCACGTTTTGTTAAGAGGCATAAGTTACCATGCATTGCACTAGACGTAGTGATGTCTGTTTCTACTCCGACGGGCCAATCTGCTTTGGCTAAGCGTCTAGTGATGGGTTGCCCTTTAGAGTTTGAAGGGAACATTCTGTTAGTGAATCTCATGGTCCTAGCGATGGAAGACTTTGATTGCATTCTGGGAATAAATATGTTGACTACCTATCGAGCTTCAGTGGAATGCTATCAGAGATTAGTACGCTTTCATCCGAAGGGAAGTGAGAGCTGGTTTTTCTATGGTGAGGGAGCGCGACCCCCGATGCCTTTAGTATCAGCTTTGAGAGCCTGTCGAGCTCTAGAGTCTGGCGGGGAAGGCTACCTTATCTATGCAGTTGATTTGTCCGCTGAGAGTATTGGGATAGAGAGAATTCCTGTTGTGGATGAATTTCCAGATGTATTTCCTGATGAGATTCCGGGTTTTTCTCCTTCTAGGGAAGTCGAGTTTGGCATAGAGTTGATGCCAAGTACTTCACCTATTTCTCGAGCACCGTATCGTCTGGCTTCGTCAGAGATGCGTGAATTGAAGAATCAGCTACAGGATCTTTTGGACAAGGGGTACATTCGTCCTAGTGTTTCTCCTTGGGGAGCTCCTGTTCTTTTTGTAAAGAAGAAGGATGGGTCGATGCGGTTGTGCATTGACTATCGGCAGCTGAATCGAATCACTGTGAAGAACAAGTATCCGTTGCCTCGTATTGATGACTTGTTTGATCAGCTGCAGGGCACGTCAGTTTACTCCAAGATTGACTTGAGATCTGGGTATCATCAGTTGAGAGTCCGTGATCAGGACGTAGCCAAGACTGTATTCCGTACTCGCTATGGGCATTACGAGTTCCTAGTGATGCCATTTGGTTTGACTAATGCGCCGGCTATATTCATGGATTTGATGAACCGTGTCTTCAGGGAGTATTTGGACAAGTTTGTCGTGGTTTTCATTGACGACATCTTGGTGTATTCGCGTAATACGGAAGAGCATGTTTCTCACTTGCGGTTGGTACTGCAGACTCTTCGAGATGAGCAGTTGTACGCCAAGCTGAGCAAGTGTGAGTTCTGGATGGATAGAGTGGTTTTTCTTGGCCATATCATATCCAGGGATGGGATTTCTGTTGATCCAAGCAAGATTAAAGCGGTACTTAATTGGTCGCGTCCGACGACAGTTGCTGAGATCCGTAGTTTTCTGGGTCTAGCAGGGTATTGTCGTCGTTTCATTCTGAACTTCTCTCAGTTAGCTCGACCATTGACGCAGCTTACTCGCAATGGTGTGGACTTCGAGTGGTCCTCCGAGTGTGAGGAGAATTTCTGTGAGCTTCGACGGCGGTTGACTTCTGCGCCGGTGTTGGCATTACCGTCAGGATCTAGAGGGTATGTGGTATACACTGATGCTTCTCTTCAGGGGTTAGGTTGTGTTCTGACTCAGAATGGGCATATGATCGCATACGCTTCTAGGTAGCTGAAGCTTCACAAGGACAACTATCCAGTCCATGATTTGGAATTGGCAGCCATTGTGTTCGCTTTGAAGATCTGGCGTCATTATCTGTATGGCGAGAAATTTGAGATCTTCACCGACCATAAGAGTCTCAAGTATTTGTTCACTCAGGCGGAGTTGAACATGAGGCAGAGACGTTGGATGGACTTGCTTAAGGACTATGATTGCGAAATTAAGTACCATCCGGGAGCTGCTAATCTCACCGCTGATGCTTTGAGTCGCAAGGTGCGACTATCCGCATTTCAGACTTGTTCGATGTCTAGTGCGAATAGTGACTGTTGTACTTTAGGTTATACCTTCAAGCATAAGAAAGGTATGCAGAGTATCCAGATGTTTGCAATATTATCTGAGCCAGCCTTGTATTTGCGGATCCGAGATGCTCAGATGTCTGATTCGAAGACCCAGCGTTTAGCTCGTCTAGCTAACGAGGGTAGCTCGTCTGGATTTCATTATCAGTCAGATGGCTTTTTGTGTTTGTCTGGTAGGCTTGTGATTCCGCAGGATGAAGAGTTGCGAGAGGAGATTTTGTCTCAGTCACATCGCACTAAGTTGAGTATTCATCCTGGGAGCAACAAGATGTACAAGGATCTACGTACTCGTTTCTGGTGGAAAGGAATGAAACGCAATGTTTATCAGTTTGTTTCGAGATGTTTGGTGTGTCAGCATGTCAAGGCAGAACACCGAAGACCTGGAGGATTGCTTCACAGTCTGCCTATTCCTGAATGGAAATGAGAGTTTATCACAATGGACTTTGTGATCCATTTTCCGTTATCCCCGAGGAACTGTGATGCTATCTGGGTTGTGGTGGACCGACTCACCAAGTCAGCGCATTTCATTGCCTATAGCCAGGAGTACAATGTGGATCGTATGGCACGGTTGTACATTCAGGAGATCGTTCGAATTCATGGAGTGCCTGTGAGCATTGTCAGCGATCGGGACCCCAGGTTTACTTCTAGATTCTGGGGGAGTGTTCAGCGTGCGATGTGTACTACTCTCAGTTTGAGTACTGCCTATCATCCGGAGACTGATGGTCAGTCGGAGCGCACTATCCTTACTTTGGAGGATATGCTTAGAGCGTGCATCACGGATTTTGGTTCAGCCTGGCAGGATCATTTGCCATTGATTGAGTTCTCGTACAACAACAGCTATCATACTAGTATTGGGATGACACCTTTTGAGGCGTTGTACGGGCGACGTTGTCGTACTCCACTCTTCTGGGAAGAAGTGGGGGAGAGACAGGCTGAGGGACCGGAGTTTATCCAGCAGGCGATAGACTTTGTTGATCAGATCAAGAAACGGATTAAGACTGCACAGGATCGTCAGGCCAGCTATGCTAATATCAAGCGTAGGCCTTTGCAGTTCGATGTCGGGGAAAAAGTGTTTCTGAGAGTGTCACCTTTTCGCAAGATTATCAGATTTGGCCTTAAGGGCAAGTTGTCTCCCAGGTTTATCGGTCCGTTTGAGATCTTGGAGAGCATTGGCGATTTGGCTTATTGACTAGCTTTACCACCGCATCTATCCAGTATTCACGATGTGTTCCACGTATCTCTGTTGCGACGGTATGTGGCGGATGAATCTCATATTCTGCAGCGGTCTGAGGTTCAGGTGAACAAGGATTTGACCTATGTTGAGAAACCTATTCGTATCCTGGATTATAAGGATAAGGTTTTACGGAACAAAGTCATTCCTTTGGTTTTAGTTCAGTGGCAGCGCCGAGGCACTGAGGAAGCTACTTGGGAGCTTGAGGACAGGATGCGTGAAGACCATCCTGAGTTGTTTTGATTTCATTCTTAAGTTGTATTCAGTTGCAAACTCTGTAAATGTTTGATTTGAATAAATAATGTTTCTGATTTCTGTATTGCATTCAGTACTTAAGATCTGATTTCAAGGACGAAATATCTTAAGTGGGGGAGAATGTATTAGCCCGTAACCAAAATCAGTAATTAAGAAATTAATCATAATTACTTGGATAGAGTTCGGAAGCTCCGAAGGTAAGTTCGGAAGTTCCGAACAGGATCGGAAGCCCCGATGCAGGATCGGAAGCTCCGATGGTATTACGTCAGGCGTGACGTGTGGCAAGATCGGAAGCTCCGATCAAGATCGAAAGCTCCAATCACCCATATCCGAAGTCAACAAGTGATATTTTGACACGTGGCAGATCAGGATCTTCGGAAGCTCCGATGGCGGGATCAGACGTTCCGATCGAGGATCGGAAGCTCCGATCGTTGTCCATAAATAGAAGGCCGAGAATTTAGTTTCAATTGCCAATTCCGGATTTCCTCTCTACTCTAGTCGTATTCGAGTTGTTCTAGCCTTCCTAGGCTTGACCCGGGAGTTGTCGCGGCGTTCGATAGTCGTAGCAGAGTTGTGCCCAAGTTCTGGAGGCATCGACATCAAAGGGCTAACGACGGACGAAGGTATAGCTTTTGCTTCCTATAAATATTTAGGAGTATGCAATAGCTTAGTTAAGACTTTTAGAGCACTTTAATGATAGTAGTATCATTTGGCAGTGTAGAGCAGACTATAGGCGTGGACCTAGAGTTGGTAGAGCTTTCACTGTTTTGAGGTAAGGAAGTAATGTTCGAGATATCCTGACTGAGTATGCGTGTATTATGTGACTGCATGATTTATATGTCATTGATTTATGCTGCATTCATTTGCATACTGAGCTATCTCCTTCGAGATGTCTGTTAGTAGGGTTTTTCCCTATTCTGTTAGTGGTTGGACTTCCATCGATTTGGGTCCAGCATATCCACTTGTATTATGGTATGGGAGCCACCTCCTGAAGCGACGGCACAACGTGCTACATACCAGGGCCCGGTCTGTCTCTGTTATCTGATCTTTGACCTCGAGTTTATAGGGAGTTCACTTTGCATGCATGTATGCTCATACTATCATACTGAGCGTCTTATGCTCACTTCTCGTACTCTGTGTTTCTGGACACCCTATTCCATGGAGCAGGTTTGCGATTGGACGAGGCGGGTGGATCCAAGAGGGGCTAGTCAGTGGTTGACCAGCTGGAGCTTCGTCTAGGTTTTATTTCTGTTGTTTTGAGGTTGATACAGCTATTCTATTTGGTTGTATAATATTTGGATAAATTACAGATTCCTTGACTTGGGATTGTTTAATGTTTATGGTTTCCGCAGTTTTATTCTGATATCTGTTTTATTGAGTTAATTGCATGCCTAAGTTCTGTTAGTTGGTGATCCGGGTAAGGGTCACTACAAGACACCACAACGGATTCAACCACTGAGGCAGAATACATTGCAGCATCAGCTGCTGCTAAAGAGGCCGTTTGGATGAGAAAATTCGTCCAAGAGTTGGGCATTATTCCTGAAGCTGTTGTTCCAGTTCCGGTGTACTGCGACAACACTGGTGTCATTTCTCAGGCAAAGGAACCAAGGTCTCATCAGAAATCCAAACACATACTGAGAAAATACCACATCATCCGGGAGATTGTGGAAAGAGGAGACATCACTATCGAGAGAGTGGCCTCTGCAGATAATATCGCTGATCCACTTACTAAGCCCTTGCCAGGACCCTTGTTTGACAAACATCGCGAAGCAATGTGACTACGTTGTATGACTAGTTGGCATTAGGGCAAGTGTGAGATTGAAAGATTGGATGCCCCGCTAGCCAACTTGTGGCTAAGGGCATTGAGAGTCTCTTTATATAAACAATCTTTGTTTAATATAATTTACATTATTTAAAGGCGTATTCTTTATCTTTCTTCATATCGTTATATGGTGATATAATATTGTTGTTTTGATAAAGACCTTGAATATACTCTAATGCAAGTAAGATGAGATAGTGATGTGAGAGAGAACACTATCATGAAACACATCTTATAGTCACTGTATATTCTAAACCGTTCCTAGTCGATTTGGGCCGTTCGTAATAAGGATAAGGATCGCTCAAGATTGAGACTAGCATTTGCGATGCCGAGTACCACGTTTCACTGGTAAGGAACATGGAGATGTTCAAAGCATCCAAATGGATATTCATTGGATGAATGATCGAACTATCCTACTAGGACTTTCCAAGTGGTTATCACTTATCGAGTGGATGAAGTCCGCGGTTTTGGTTTTACACCATTAGTCCTTACTACTTGAAACATCATGGAGACTCTATATGCTAGTACTGTACTTTGACTCGTTTACCAACTCCGTGAGGGTCATCAGGTGTCGAGAATGGGTTCAGTCACGACACATATATGAGTCAATGATTGGTTGTCAAGGATTCACCACACACCTACGGGATTGGATATCCTATGTGATCTGAGGAGATATTAGTGTGACAAATCTCTGGCCAGAGTACTTGATATGCTTTAGGTTACACGGTTTCCTAGTTGCATATGCGATGTCACTATTTGATCTCAGATGTATTGCATAGTTATCGAATCTCTAACAACTCTCGATATACCAATGGTTGTTGATTCGATCGGGATATTTGGATGAAGGGACCGTACTGTACGCTAACCAAAACTTACTGGTTCTTGCAGGAGCTATCAGTGATACCTAGGGAATCATGGGGCGATGTTACTAGGCGCTCATATCATGATTCGATGGGTAAGTCGATAATGATATTCCGAGTCACAAGGAGTTGTGAACCCACGACTAGCTGTATCCCTGAACCAATGAGGGTCACACAAGTAATGAATTTCTAATCTCTGTTGAGATAGTTAAATTTAAAGAGTTAAATTTAGCGACAGAGAAGTTGGACTTCTCATAATAAAGCAAAGGGAGTAAGGTTTCCTAAAATGACATAGGGATGGACATTTTTTGGAAATCACTGAATTCGGATTCAGAAAAATTATCTTGACTTTAAAAGGTGCAGAAATGGTTTCTGTGCACATTGATGAAATCAGTTTATCAATCGAAGTTATGATGAATTTTATATTAACTTCTATAATAACAGGCTTGGCTTGTTGGGCTTAAGTTATGACTAATGAGCTCTAAGGTGTTAGTGTCACATTAGACATATAAGTTAGTCCAGTACAGAAATTATATATAGTACATGATGAGATTTTCGAAAAAAACACATTATTCCAAGCTAGGAATTCAAAAATCCCTTCTCCCTTTCGTGAGAGAATTCAGTCTGTGATTTTTGGAAAATTACATTCTGAATTGACAGATCAGATCTGTAAATCTCATCGAGAAACATATGATAGATTTTATAGTGCAATCTATCAGAGGGTTTAGTTTTCTATTCGTGGACCTGATTAAGGAGTTGATCCAGACTTCAGTTCCTGGGATTTACAACAAGAGCAGATTTAATCTGTTGGAGTCCATAGATCAAGCTATAGCTTGAAGAGGTAAAATTATAATTGTTATTATTGTTTTACTCAATTGTTTTAATCACAAAGGATCTGGCATCCATAGATCTGGAATTGTTCCAGATCATAAAATTTTAAACTTCCGCTGCCTTGGGTGCCGTATCACACAGATCCAGGAACAGCGTTCCAACAGTGGCGTCAGAGACAGGTTGCTTTTCTGATCTGTGTAATTAAAATTTTAATCGATAGTAAAAAATTTTGGCCTCGGTTTTTTAAAAACGAAACAAAAATTTTTGAAAAACAAATTTTAATTTTTTTTGGCAACGGGCAGCGATTGGCGCTGCTCGGGGCAGCGAGGCAGCACTCGATCGCTGCCCAGGGCAGCGATCGGCGCTGCCCATGTGGGGGGCTCCCCGGGAACGTCTCGGGAAGCCCAAAAAAAAAATTAAATTTTGATTTTTTAAGAATTTTATATTTATGAAATTTAAGTTTTTGGTCCGATCGAAAATTGTTTTAGATTAGACCACGAGGCATCGGGTCAAATTGTTTGAGCCCGATTTTTTAAGAAAATTAATTTTTGGATAAATTTTAATTTTTGGAAATTTTATAAATTTTATCCGTTAAATTGAATTTTATGAAAAATTAATAGTTTTGGTACTATTGATCATAAAATATGATTTTATGGAGATATTCGATATGTGATAAAATATGATTTTATCAGTATATGGATATGAGATAAAATATGATTTTATCTGTTTAAAGATTTTGCCACTTTAAATTGCATGATTATCCATTATTTTGAATAATGAATAAAAGAATGATCAATTGCCATGACCAATTTGTTAGGTGTATGCTAGGTTATTTACATTTGGGTTTTAACATTGTTGTTGGGTTTTTATTAATGGGTTTGTATTCTGGTCCAAATTTGATTTGTCAATTGTAATAAAAAGTGAGTCTGGTTTATGGTCTGTTCCCATCCCCTAAAATATGTATCCCTTACTTGTCATCGAAATTTATTGTAAATTTGTTAGACATAGTGGGAGATAATGTTTTTAAGAAAAGGTGGTGGGCCCAACAGCAGATGATGAAGACCGAAGAAATGTAAATTGAAACGCAATGTAATAGGATTGCATTGCATACAACATTTAACCTAGAATTGGACCTAGACACGTGATTGGCAACCACGGTTCGACTAGATTTGGGCATTGATCATCCTTTAATTAATATATGATATTAATGTTGTATGCATGTTTATACAAAATTGAATGAATCCTACAAGCATACAAAACATGGGAATGATGAGATAAATTTTCAAAATAAAATCCCTCATTTTAAATATGATTTAAAATTGATATCAAGATAAACAAAAAAGGAATTTAAATATTGTTTAAATGATCCTACCTTTCATCAACGATCAATGTATGAGATTCTACCCGCGGGCGTGGTCCGGCTCATATTATTGGGGGGGTCCGTTCGTCGGAAAGCTGTACATTGGATCGACACATGTTGTAAGTTGGGTGGAACTCCCATGGAATTGACTCATATTATTGGGGATCCACATGGCGACTGTCCATCACAACTTAATATTGATGGGTCATCTTGACATGTCACAATAAAAGGCATCATATTATTGGGCCCTTATTGGACATGAGGTAAATAACATGGGGATTGCTTGGGAAGCAATTGGGCTCTACCTTTTGAAAATTATGGTTGACTGATATTATTCGGGACCATGATTTGTCAATTGGGCTCCATGTTCCCACTAAAGAAAATAGTTTCTCGTTTTCACTAGAGGGTGGTGAAATCGTCAAAGTAGTGGGAGTGATATTCATAAAATTAAATTAGTCTTATTTTATGTCTTAATAAATTAATTAAATAATCATTGATATTTATCCGTTTTATTTTCAGTATATTATGATGAGTACTCGTAATCCACTTGCTGTTATTCTCGAACAAAACAAACTGACTAGCGCAAACTATACGGATTGGTTCCGCAAATTAAAGATTGTCCTGAATTTGGAGAAGATTTTCTACGTGTTAGAAAAGGCTCCTCCTAAGACAGCTCCGGCAGATGTTTCTGCGGAGGAGTTGGCCAAATTAGATAAATGGTGGGACCATGATCTAAAGGCCAAGTGTTACATGCAAGCTTCGATGAACGATGACCTTCAGAGGCGATTTGAGGATGCGGTGCATGCAGCTGACATACATCGGCATCTCAAAGAACTTTTTGGAGCTCAATCGAGAGCTGAGAGATACGCAACTGTCAAAGATTTAATGACGTGTCGCATGCGAGAGGGGACTTCAGTCCATGAGCATGGGGTGCACATGATTTGGCTCATTGAAAAATTGGTATCCCTCGATTTGGTATTGGAGCATGAATTAAATTCCGATTTAATTCTTCTTTCTCTTCCTCCATCGTTTGACGGTTTTGTGGTGAACTTCAATATGAACAAGATAGAAGTCACTCTTGAAGAGATGGTCAATATGCTAGTGAATTATGAAGCCACAATAAAGAAGGAAAAGCCGGTTCTCTTGGTGGGCCAGTTTTCCTCTGCGAAGAAAGGGCCAAATCCAAAGGGCAAAAACGTCCTGTCCCACCCAAGAAAACTTGGAAAATGAAGAAGTGCAAGACCAAAACTGCAAAAGTGGACAAGTCTAATGACATTTGCCATCACTCCAAGAAACCCGATCACTGGAAACGTGATTGCAAAGAATATCTCGAGTAGTTGCGAAATGCAAAGGGTATGTTTTATATTGAAATAAATGTTTCACTTAATACTACTTCTTGGGTATTGGATACCGGATGTGAATCTCATATTTGCAATGATTTGCAGATGATATCAAGAAGTCGTAAGCTAAGGATGGGTGAGACCCAATTGAGACTCGGGAATGGTTCCAGAGTTGAAGCCAAAGCTGTGGGAGACGTTTATTTAATTTTGCAAAGTAATTTTAAGTTATTTTTGAGAGATGTTTTATTTGTGCCAGATTTGGTCAAAAACATTATTTTTGTTTCTATGCTTGATAGAGATGGTTTTTCTTGTAATTTTGTGAATGAGATTTGCAATATTTACAAGAATGAATGTTTGATTGGAAATGGACAACTGGAAAATGATCTATATAACTTGAAATTAAAAGACGTTCCAGTTAATTATGTTGATAAACTGGTAACAACAATAAAAAGGAAAAACGATAGCGAAAACCCGGCAAACCTTTGGCATGTGAGGCTAGGTCATATTTCCTCAAGGAGGATGAACAAGCTAGTGGGAGAGGGCATGTTTGATATGTCTGATATTAACTCTTTACCAACTTGTGAGTCCTGCCTAAAAGGAAAAATGACTAAAACTCCTTTCAAAGGAAAACCTGAGCGTAGTCAAAATCTGTTGGATTTGATCCATACAGATATTTGCGGCCCATTTAGTATTGGTACTAAATTTGGTCACACCTACTTCATTACCTTTACTGATGATTATTCTAGGTATGGGTATTTATATTTGATGAAATATAAGTCTGAATCATTTGAAAAGTTCAAAGAATTCAAGGCTGAAGTAGAAAACAAGCTAGGTAAGAGTATTAAAGAACTTCGATCGGATCGAGGTGGAGAATACTTAAGTACCGAGTTTTTGGGCTATCTAAAAGAGAATGAGATTCTCTCTCAGTGGACTCCTCCTATGACACCTCATCTAAATGGTGTTTCAGAG
The DNA here is from genome assembly GCF_033568475.1 of Henckelia pumila. Classification (NCBI taxonomy): domain Eukaryota; kingdom Viridiplantae; phylum Streptophyta; class Magnoliopsida; order Lamiales; family Gesneriaceae; genus Henckelia; species Henckelia pumila. The sequence goes on from NC_133123.1 coordinate 49,130,838, forward strand.
CGTCGCAATCGAACTTTGTTGAACATGGTTCGATCTATGATGAGCTTCACTGAGCTTCCACCTTCGTTTTGGGGCTATGCACTTGAAACGACACTATTGTTGTTGAACAACGTTCACACCAAAGCAGTGAATAAAACTCCATACGAGTTATGGAATGGCAAAGCTCCTAAGTATTCATACTTAAGGATATGGGGATGTCCTGCTTACGTGAAGCAGACAGTGGGAGATAAGTTGAATAGTCGATCCACCTTATGTTATTTTGTAGGGTATCAGAAGAATTCAATCGGATATTATTTCTATCATCCTACTGAAACAAAAGTGTTTGTGTAACGCCCCGATTTTATCTTAATCAACTTTATTTGAGATAATCGGAGATTCCAGAGTTCAAGAGCCGACTTGATTTTGATCAGGGTCTTTTTTGCAAATTTTGAATTTTTCAGGGACTAAAATGCAAATTTGGGATTTGTTAGATATTTATAAGCTTGTTGACTATTCTTTCTCCTTCCTCTTCACCCTTTCCACCGATTCCTCCATTGAAGATGATTCCCAAACTCCCAAGCTTTCCAGATTTCCTTCCGAGCTCGATCCGTTCGTTGGAATTTATTTCTGAAGGCAGATTAGCGATCACAGCTGCGAGAGCTTTGTTCTATCGTAAGTTTTTCTACGATCAGGTTAATTCTAGTTTTTGGATGTTGTTAGAATCATTCGAGATTCAAGTATGTTGATCTCGGCAGAGTTCTGATCGTTTATTATCTGCCGGTTTTGAAATAGAGCGTCGTTTGGATTTGTTATGATTTTTGGAATGAAATTTGAAAATGTGAATTTTTAGATTTGTTGGAATTGAATTGGATTGAGTAAAGGATGATTGATATGAGTTGTTTGGATTGATATTATGTTGTCTGCGTTTCCGGTTTATCAGATTATAGCCGTTATGCCGCCGGTTTGAATTTTAAGAATTTTGGAAGTTTTGTTGAGTTTTGGGATTATTTTGGTTTGGATGGATTTTTATTGGACTGTGTTTGTATCCATACAGATTGATTGAAGATAGCGGAGTTCAAAATTGACAGCTTTTGAATCGTTGAAGAGTTGATCGAGGTTTGGTATCGAGTTGACCTCATCCTCGGAAGTTGACTTGAATTATCTTCATCGTTGAACTTTGTTTGGAATGGAATTTTTATTTGGAATTCTTGTATTGTTTTTGTTTCCAGGTTTGGAGCATCGACGTTTGAAAGAGGTATAAGATCACTTAGATTGGAATGGAACGTGTGACTCGAATCCGACTTGATTCGAGTGTTCCGAAGAATCACATACTTGCATGTTATTTTCTTTTGATTGAATATAGTTGATTGAGTTATGTTTGCATTGCATTCATCTTGAGCCAGAATCCTTGATTTGAGCAGCGGGCAGGACGACCCTTTTGATGATAGACGTTTTGGGGATTATATTGTGAGTGGCCTGGGTGTAGCCGGTTTACCTAGTGCTAGCATACTCCTTATAATTGCACCAAAGTCTAGAGGATGGAGATACGTAGCACCACCTCGATCGGGAGAGTCGGTGAGTTGTTTACGTGATCTCGTCCTCGGGATCCCAAAGCAAAAGCAACAACTCTTTTGATTATCCGACTTGATAATCCCAGATTTAAAGACATGCATTTCATTTTGAATTCTCTTGGAATTGCATGGTTGATATGTGAATAGCTGGAAGTTGATGTATTTCGTTTTGATATACTTATTTGATATTGCATGGTTGTCTCTTTTACTGGGAATATTATCACTACAACAAATATGTTAATTAACCACACTAAAAAGACAATGGTTTTATACACAAACTGTTGTCTTTTGTCCTTTAACAACGGTTTTTACAAAAGCCGTTGTCGTTGGCCGTATTTTAATGAAAAACCACAACGGTTTTTAAAAAACCGTTGTCTTATATGTGTCAAAGACAGCGGTTTTAAAAAATCGTTGTCTATGAGTGGGTTTTTTATGGCCTACGGCAACGGTTTTAATTAACCGTTGTCTATGTGCGGAGTCTACGACAACGGTTTTTAAAACCGTTGTCTATGTGCGTGCTTATGGAACTCTACGACAACGGTTTTTTTAATCGTTGTCTTTGCGTGTTTTTTTTAAGTCAAAGACAAAGTTTCTCTTCTTCTATTCATTCTCAAACGATCTTCTATTCATTCTCAAATGATTTCCCGTCAAACCCTAACCCGATCCCCAATCTGCCACCCTCGCTTTTACTCTATGCAGGAGGAATATGACTACCGGAGCTCCGATTCGCCGCTGTGTAGTGGCTCTCAGAGGCGGCCGGATATTGGTTCACAGATGTCGTGGCCGTCGGTTCCGATCGACGCTCAGAGTCTGCTCTGAGATGATAAGGGGAAACGAGAGGGAGAGGCTGAGCATGAGTGAGGGCTTGATGAATTTGCTGCTCAGGTTGGATGGAATCAGGGGAATCGATTGGGGGATTAGGGTCTACAGAAGGGCATGACGAGAAAGACGATCGCCTTGCAGGAGAAAATTGATGCTCCGATTCGCCGCTCTGTAGTGGCTTTATGAGGCGGCCGTGGCCAGATATTGGTTCACAGATGTGGTGGCCATCGGTGGTGTCGGAGAAATCTTCTCATAGAAGCGGAAGACATGTAATTGCTAAGATTCTAGCTTCAATTATATATCAACCCGTTTCACAATTTTTTTTTCAAACACTTTTGCAGGAGGAAATGGAGTTCTTCAAGAAAGAGAAAGCTCTGAGATTGCAAATCCATCTCGAGAAATACTTTAATAACCGAAAACATTTGATTTTCTCTTGTCGTTTTTGGGCTCTATGAGCTTGGATTCCCTAAGGTACGAACAAGGCCTAACTAGCTGCATAGGATCTTTAGTCAACTTTTAGTTAAAATGAAATATGCTGTAGAATAGGAGTGATTAAATATGCATAGCTTATTTTACATGTACCTAAAATAATGTTAATTTGCTTATGATATCAAACAAGAAGGCAGATCCATGCTAGTATGAATTAAAGTTGGGAGGCTAGCTTATTGGGATGTGGAGTGGAACTTGAAAGTGCCAAATCCATGGTTTAGCTTGTGGCCTGTGGGTTGGTCGGAGCCCACGGTTTGTCAACTGTGCCTACTATATTTTATAAATTCAATACAAATGCAAAAATGAGTTGAATAAAATCTGCACTGCCTTCCCTTTTGGAGTTGCTGAGTTTTTTTCTTTTATTTTTTTCCATGACAAGCGAGATATTAGTTTGATAGTTGAGATTGGATTCCATGTTTAAATTGGTCTAAGATTTTGTTGATAATTTTGGACTGAGAATGTGTTTTCTTGTAGGTAACTCGGGAGTAATGCATAAGGGGTTTTGATGCAAGGATTGAGCTGTGTTTCAGATCGCCTTGGTAATACATAGAAGTCATCTCGTGAACATCGTTATCAAGAACAAACACATGATGATTTATGTTTTGATACAACCATCTTTTGGAACTACTTTTGTTACATTTATATTATATTAGATGGGATATTTTGAGTTTCGACTACGTAGTATTATCTTCCAAATTAGATGTGTGTAACTATTTTGGAACTTGAATATTTTCATGGATTCAATGTAGTAAATATTTTATTTTATATTGATTTCTTTATTAATATTTATAGTTCGTATGAAGATTAATTAAGCAACGGTTTTAATGACTCCAAATACAACTGATTTATGTTATTGCCAAAACCGTTGTCGTATATCACAAACGACAACGGATATACACTGTTGCAAAAACCATTGTCCACAAACGACAACGGTATAAACTGTTGCAAATATGTTGTCCTAAGCCATAAACAACAACGGATATAAACTGTACAAAACCGTTGTCTTAAATAGTCAATGACAACAGATTTACACTGTTGCAGAACCGTTGTCTTTGGAGACTTACGACAACGGTTACAAACTGTTGCAAAACCTTTGTGGTAGGATGACTATGACAACGGATATAAACCGTTGTTATAGGGCACGCTTTTTACAACGCCCCCAGTTACAACGGTTTTAATCCCCCCTACGACAACGGATAATATCCGTTGTCGTTTTGCAATTTTCTTGTTGTGTATTCTCATCGGATTATCTGGCTGTTGTCTTTGTTTGTATGTGTACTTGGCAACAAGTGGGGCAGGACCGAGTCAGAGATCGCATGGATAGGTGGTCGAGTTGATAGAGTGAGGCCTTGTTGTTTTAGAATTCAAATATGTAATCGAACTTAGATCGTATTCGAACTTGTATTGTATTGCATTGAATAAGCTAGATTGAAGCATGTTCTATTAGTTTGAGATTGTATAACTTTAGAACTACTCTGTATTGGATTATGCATGGGTATTAACGTTTTGAGTTGCGTCGTAATGCATGATTTCATTTTGAAAGGGTTGGAGTCGAGCCTCCTTGTTTTCTGCTGTTTCCTTGTTCTGCAGCAGGGGGGGCCCGGGCTGCAATTTTTAGCTGCTCGGGCGCACACCCCTTAAAGCCAAACAACAGGTTGCTGTTTTTGGAGGCGCCCGGGCTGCAGTTTTTGGCCGCCCGGGCGCACCCCCCTTTTAAAAAAAAAAAAAAATTTCTTGCTTTTAGTCTTGGATCTTGTTTTCTTAATTGTTGTCTAATCCGAAATTAGTTGTTTAGAACCGAGGTCTCACATTAAGTGGTATCAGAGAGATAAGATTCTTGGACTGAACTAGAGTGAGCGGGTAGATCGAGTCCGCTTGAATTGGTTTCTCGCATGTGTTTGAGTTATTTAATTGATTTATTAAATACAATGCGAGCATGCCTTATTGTTGGAGAATTATTTGGATTACATGATTTTGTGATTTAAATTGTTAAGCATGACTTATTTGAGATATGAACTGTATTTCATTCGGATCCGAATTCCTATTGCTTGAGCAAGCAGAACAGAGGTTTTTGGACACCAAATGGTGGAAGATCGAGGTAATTGTGTCCTAACTCGCTTGAGTATGAGATATTCGTTCTGGATGTATATTGAACAAGAATAGAACTGCATAGAATCCAGACAGGATAGAGTTATACTGCGACTGATCAGATGGATATCTTTTCGGCATTGATTGAAGAATTATTGATGAGATTTCAGTCATTTTAATCACCGACTCTGAAAAGTAATGAGAATACCGCGAGATGTGAAATCTGGTTAGTAGAGATTGATCAGACATGGGATTCTCTGGACTACACTTTTGACTGATGGATTTTGGGTGAGTTCCCTTACTTCTTTTGAGGAATCTAGATGATGAATTCCCTTCTTATTGAGCTTTTGGGTTCTTTAGTCTCAAATCTGGATTTTGATTGGGAATAAGATTGAACTAGGCCGTATAATACTTAGGCTTTCGGATTTGGATTTTATTATCCGTTGAATTGTTCCTCTGGTAAGAATTTTTGATTCAAGGATTTCTTTAATATTATTCTTTAGATGAACCGTTTATTACAGAATTGTGCGGCGAAATTCTCTTTGTTTGTAGTTGATGTTCTAATCTAGCCCGAATTGGTTGATAAACCAGTGGTTGGAGAGTTTTCTGACGTATTCTAGATGAGATTTCTGGATTGCCTCTGAGTCATGAGGTTAGATTCAGCAACGACATGAGATCAGACATCAACAGCTGGGAGTTTGAAAGAAAGAGGTATTGGAGATTGGACTGGGACTGAGAAGCATTAGTTGAGCTAGGAATTCTTATCGAGGATTTCTTATCTGTTTGGAATAAGAATTGTAATGATCTTTCTGAGCTTTTGAGCAACGTGAAGTAGCTTTTTGTACCGATCAGTTGTATGCTATTCGTCGATGTCTGAATTCTGTTTGAATCGAATCGTCTTCCTCGATTTTTATGGTCTAGATCGACGTCCTTATCTGAGATTGGAAGATTTATGAATTCTATCCCTGATTCTTCGAGGAATTCTTATCGTTGGTGAAGCTGATTACTTCGCAGAGTATGTTCTTTTGTTTGGACTTCATCTTATGATACCAGTTCTTATTGATTGCAGAAGAGATTGATCAGCGCTGTAGGACTTCTTACTCCTTTCTGTTACTGATGATCTTTTAGTACTTGGTTTTCTTCTTATCGAGATTTTGGATGTATTCTTATTCAGAGGAATTCCGCTCTATTCTAGCCATCGAGACAGCTGAAGACGCTCGAGACTCAATGTCTGAATCTAGACTTTGAGCTCGCATCGATCTTATTGATTAGAAGATCTGTTATCTATTGTCTTATGAGGAAATTTTCGTGATATGTTCTAATCTTAGGAGTTGGAGTATTTTTTTTCGCAGACGGAACTGATTTGGAGACAGAGAAGAGGATTAGATAATTTGAGATTCTGACTGCGAATCGTTTCCAAGGAATTATATGCAGCAGCTGATGCTCTGAGCCGAAAGATCTGTTCTTATTTTATCTACTATCGGTATTTTCTTTGATGGATGATTGTTACACTTCTGATTAGAGTTTGAAACAGATAGGAGGCCTATCAGAAATTTTGCTTTTGAGCCAAATCAGAATGGGATAGAGATTACGTTCGGGGAATACGTCGCAAGACTTCTGTGATTTGTTTGAGTGAGTTGCTATCCGTGTATGATTGACGATTATTGTTCTGTTGTTGTATTCCCTACGGATTGGTTCTTAGACATGATCAGATGATGGATATTCTATCAGAATTTTGTCAGATTGTTTTGACTGCCGGATTGGTCATTTCAGACAGAGATTTTTGTTATACCTTTTCTTCTGGATTAGTCTCCGAAGAGGTTTTGTTATTCCAGTTCATCTGAGTTCAATTGATATCCTCAGAACGACGGACAGCCAGAGCAGACGAGTTGAACTTTTGACGTTATGCCATGAGTTGAAGTGCTCGACTTAGCACTAGTTGGCAGAACTCCGGATTCTTGTGGAGACTTTGTACAACGACAGCTTTTTGGTGAATTCTTGAATGCACTTTTCAAGAGTTGTACAAGAAGAGAAGAAGATCCCTGTTGTTTGGAAGTGATTTTCTGTGTCACCTATTTTGGAACCAGAGATGAATCGAATTGTGACTAAGCAGAGAAAGATTATTCTGACGAGAATGAGTCGACTTTGGATTGACTTACTTGAAGGAGTAAGTTGAGAGATAGTTCGTGTTGGAATCGTGTTGATTTTGAGGACGAAATATTTTCTTAGAGGGGGAGAATTGTAACGCCCTGATTTTATCTTAATCGACTTTATTTGAGATAATCGGAGATTCCAGAGTTCAAGAGCCGACTTGATTTGATCAAGGTTCTTTTTGCAAATTTTGGATTTTTTAGGGACTAAAATGCAAATTTGGGATTTGTTAGATATTTATAAGCTTGTTGACTATTCTTTCTCCTTCCTCTTCACCCTCTCCACCGATTCCTCCATTGAAGACGATTCCCAAACTCCCAAGATTTCCAGATTTCCTCCCGAGCTCGATCCGTCCGTTGGAATTTATTTCTGAAGGCATATTAGCGATCACAGCTGCGAGAGCTTCGTTCTATCGTAAGTTTTTCTACGATCAGGTTCATTCTAGTTTTTGGATGTTGTTAGAATCGTTCGAGATTCGATTATGTTGATCTTGGCAGAGTTCTGATCGTTTATTATCTGTCGGTTTTGAAATAGAGCGTCGTTTGGATTTGTTATGATTTTTGGAATGAAATTTGAAAATGTGAATTTTTAGATTTGTTGGAATTGAATTGGATTGAGTAAAGGATGATTGATATGAGTTGTTTGGATTGATATTATGCTATCTGCGTTTCCGGTTTATCAGATTATAGCCGTTATGCCGCCGGTTTGAATTTTAAGAATTTTGGAAGTTTTGTTGAGTTTTGGGATTATTTTGGTTTGGATGGATTGTTATGGGACTGTGTTTGTATCCGTACAGATTGATTGAAGATAGCGGAGTTCAGAATTGACAGCTTTCGAATTGTTGAAGAGTTGATCGAGGTTTGGTATCGAGTTGACCTCATCCTCGGAAGTTGACTTGAATTATCTTCATCGTTGAACTTTGTTTGGAATGGAATTTTGATTTGGAATTCTTGTATTGTTTTTGTTTCCAGGTTTGGAGCATCGATGTTTGAAAGAGGTATAAGATGACTTAGATTGGAATGGAACGTGTGAATCGAATCAGACTTGATTCGAGTGTTCCGAAGAATCACATACTTGCATGTTATTTGCTTTTGATTGAATATAGTTGATTGAGTTATGTTTGCATTGCATTCATCTTGAGCCAGAATCCTTGGTTTGAGCAGCGGGCAGGAGGACCCTTTGATGATAGACGTTTTGGGGATTATATTGTGAGTGGCCTGGGTGTAGCCGTTTCACCTAGTGCTAGCATACTCCTTATAGTTGCACCAAAGTCTAGAGGATGGAGATACGTAGCACCACCTTGATCGGGAGAGTCGATGAGTTGTTTACGTGATCTCGTCCTCGGGATCCCAAAGCAAAAGCAGCAACTCTTTTGATTATCCGACTTGATAATCCCAGATTTAAAGACATGCATTTCATTTTGAATTCTCTTTGAATTTCATGGTTGATATGTGAATAGCTGGAAGTTGATGTATTTCGTTTTGAGATACATATTTGATATTGCATGGTTGTCTCTTTTACTGGGAATATTATTCTCACCGGATTATCCGGCTGTTGTCTTTGTTTGTATGTGTACTTGGCAACAGGTGGGGCAGGACCGAGTCAGAGATCGAATGGATAGGTGGTCGAGTTGATAGAGTGAGGCCTTGTTGTTTTAGAAGTCGAATATGTAATCGAACTTAGATCGTATTCGAACTTGTATTGTATTGCATTGAATATGCTAGATTGAAGCATGTTCTATTAGTTTGAGATTGTATAACTTTAGAACTACTCTGTATTGGATTATGCATGGGTATTAACGTTTTGAGTTGCGTTGTAATGCATGATTTCGTTTTGAAAGGGTTGGAGCCGAGCCTCCTTGTTTTCTGTTGTTTCCTTGTTCTGTAGTAGGGGGCACCCGGGCTGCAGTTTTTAGCCACCCGGGCGCACACCCCTTCGAGCCAAACACCAGGTTGCTGTTTTTGGAGGTGCCCGGGCTGCAGTTTTTGGCCGCCCGGGCGCACCCCCTTTTTTTTAAAAAAAAATATTTCTTGCTTTTAGTCTTAGATCTTGTTTGCTTAATTGTTGTCTAATCCGAGATTAGTTGTTTAGAACCGAGGTCTCACAGTTTGTTTCGAGGAATGCCACCTTCATGGAGAAGGAGTTCTTACTTGATAATAAAGGCAAGATGATGGAACTCGAAGAAATTCGAGAAGAACCCGAGATACAAAATAACGATCCCGCACCTCTGGAACCAATAAATGACATGCCACTTCCTAGAAGATCCGAAAGGACTTCTAGACCTCCTATTTGATTTGGTCTGCTTATTGAAGGGGATCAAAGTGAACCCGACATTGGATGTGATCCAAAAAACTTCAAGGAAGCAATTTCTGATGCTGATTCGAATTTATTTCTTGAAGCTATGCAGTCGGAAATAGACTCGATGCATACAAACCAAGTTTGGTCCTTGATAGATCCTCCCGAAGGAATTGTTCCAATAGGGTGTAAATGGATCTACAAGAAGAAACTTGGGCCTGATGGTAAGGTATTGACCTACAAGGCACGATTGGTGGCAAAAGGATATACTCAAAGACAAGGAGTTGACTATGATGAAACCTTTTCACCAGTCGCAATGTTTAAGTCCATAAGAATTTTAATTTCCATAGCAGCATGGTATGACTATGAAATATGGCAAATGGATGTGAAGACTGCATTTCTTAATGGAAACATTAAGGAAGATATTTATATGATGCAGCCTGAGGGATTCACATCTGTGGGAAGCGAGCATAAGGTATGCAAGCTTCAGAGATCCATCTACGGTCTCAAACAAGCATCAAGAAGTTGGAACCAAAGATTCGATGAAACCATAAAGAGCTTTGGTTTCATCAAGAACCCGAAGGAACCGTGCGTGTACAAGAAAATAGTTAAGGATGCTGTGACATTCTTAGTACTTTATGTCGATGACATCCTACTCATTGGGAATGATGTAGGGATGTTGCAGTCAACAAAGATATGGTTATCAGGTAGATTTTCGATGAAGGACTTAGGTGAGACATCCTATATTCTTGGATACAGATCTATAGGGATAGATCTAAAAGAATGATAGGACTTACTCAAGCGACCTACATCGATACCATATTGAAGAGGTTCTCTATAGATGAGTCAAATAGAGGACATCTACCTATGTGTCATGGATTTTCTCTATCCAAATCGATGCCTCCAAAGACTGACAAGGAAATAGAGAAAATGACACACATACCATATGCGTCAGCAATTGATAGTATTATGTATGGGATGATATATACCAGGCCTGATGTAGCTTTTGCTCTGATTGTCACGAGCAGATATCAGGCTAACCCCGGCCAAATGCATTGGAAAGCTGTAAAGGATATTCTTAAGTACTTGAGAAGGACTAAGAATATGTTTATAGTTTATGGGGGAGGAGAATTAAAATTGGAAGGCTATACTGACTCTAGCTTCCAAAGCGACGTGAATGACTCGAAATCAACCTCTGGATTTGTATTCGTGCTCAATGGCGGTGCTGTCTCTTGGAAGAGTTCTAAACAAGACACCACAACGGATTCAACCACTGAGGTAGAATACATTGCAGCATCAGCTGCTGCTAAAGAGGCTGTTTGGATGAGGAAATTCGTCCAAGAGTTGGGCGTTATTCCTGAAGCTGTTGTTCCAGTTCCGGTGTACTGCGACAACACTGGTGCCATTGCTCAGGCAAAGGAACCAAGGTCTCATCAGAAATCCAAACACATACTGAGAAAATACCACATCATCCGGGAGATTGTGGAAAGAGGAGACATCACTGTCGAGAGAGTGGCCTCTGCAGATAATATCGCTGATCCACTTACTAAGCCCTTGCCAGGACCCTTGTTTGACAACCATCGTGAAGCAATGGGACTACGTTGTATGACTAGTTAGCTTTAGGGCAAGTGAGAGATTGAAAGAGTGGATGTCCCGCTAGCCAACTTGTGGCTAAGGGCTTTGAGAGTCTCTTTATGTAAACAATCTTTGTTTAATATAATTTACATTATTTAAAGGCGCATTCTTTATCTTTCTTCATATCGTTATATGGTGATATAATATTGTTGTTTTGATAAAGACCTTGAATATACTATAGTGAAAGTAAGATGAGATAGTGATGTGAGAGAGAACACTATCATGAAACACATCTTATAGTCACTGTATATTCTAAACCGTTCCTAGTCGATTTGGGCCGTCCGTAATAAGGATAAGGATCGCTCGAGATTGAGACTAGCATTTGCGATGCCGAGTACCACGTTTCATTGGTAAGGAACATGGAAATGTTCAAAGCATGCAAATGGATATTCATTGGATGAATGATCGAACTACCCTACTAGGACTTTCCAAGTGGTTATCACTTATCGAGTGGATGAAGTCCGCGGTTTTGGTTGTACACCATTAGTCCTTACTACTTGAAACATCATGGAGACTCTATATGCTAGTACTGTACTTTGACTCGTTTACCGACTCCGTAAGGGTCATCAGGTGTCGAGATTGGGTGCAATCACGACACATATATGAGTCAATGATTGGTTGTCAAGGATTCACCACACACCTACGGGAGTGGATATCATCTGAGGAGATATTAGTGTGAAATATCTCTGGCCAGAGTACTTGATATGCTTTAGGTTACACGGTTTCCTAGTTGCATATGCGATGTCACTATTTGATCTCAGATGTATTGCATAGTTATCGAATCTCTAACAACTCTCGATATACCAATGGTTGTTGATTCGATCGGGATATTTGGATGAAGGGACCGTACTGTACGCTAACCAAAACTTACTGGTTCTTGTAGGCGCTATCAGTGATACCTAGGGAATCATGGGGCGATGTTGATAGGCGCTCATACCATGATTCGATGGGTAAGTCGGAAATGATGTTCCGAGTCACAAGGAGTTGTGAACCCACGGCTAGCTGTATCCCTGAACCAATGAGGGTCACACAAGTAATGAAATTTTAATCCCCGTTGAGATAGTTAAATTTAAAGAGTTAAATTTAGCGACAGAGAAGTTGGAATTCTCATAATAAAGCAAAGGGAGTAAGGTTTTCTAAAATGACATAGGGATGGGCATTTTTTGGAAATCACTGAATTCGGATTTAGAAAAATTATATTGACTTTAAAAGGTGCAGAAATGGTTTCTGTGCACATTGATGAAATCATTTTATCAATCGGAGTCATGATGACTTTTATATTAATTTTTATAATAACAGGCTTGGCTTGTTGGGCTTAAGTTATGACTAATGGGCTCTAAGGTGTTAGTGTCCCATTAGACATATAAGTTAGTCCAGTACAGAAATTATATATAGTACATGATGGGATTTTCAAAAAAACACATTATTCCAAGCTAGGAATTCGAAAATCCCTTCTCCCTTTCGTGAGAGAATTCAGTCTGTGATTTTTGGAAAATTACATTCTGAATTGACAGATCAGATCTGTAAATCTCATCGAGAAACATCTGATAGATTTTCTAGTGAAATCTATCAGAGGGTTTAGTTTTCTATTCGTGGACCTGATTAAGGAGTTGATCCAGACTTCAGTTCCTGGGATTTACAACAAGAGCAGATTTAATCTGTTGGAGTCCGTAGATCAAGTCATATCTTGAAGAGGTAAAATTATAATTGTTATTATTGTTTTACTCAATTGTTTTAATCACAAAGGATCTGACATCCATAGATCTGGAATTGTTCCAGATCATAAAATTTTAAACTTCCGCTGCCTTGGGTGCCGGATCACACAAATCCAGGAACAGCGTTCCAACAAAGCTATGATAAGTGCATTTTGTGCACTTAGTTTGAATATGATTTAACTTGGCTATTGTGATGTATCTAGAGGTTTTATGCGTAGTTGTTTGTTGTTTTTGTGATATGCAAGGATTGGAAGTTAAATATCGAGAAGAGGCGCATGAAGGAATTAGCGCACTTGTGCTTCCGCGATGAGGAAAAATTCAAGAAATTAAAGATGGAAACTTGTGTGCGTTTTTGGGCTTTTATTCGGTCACATATAAAATAAACTTTAAGGACATAATAGAGGGGGAGGCAGCCGCTGATTAAGAAACACAATACATGCACACACATCGGAGAAGAAACACACATGCACAAGAGAGAATTGAGAGAGACAAGGAGCACAACACGAAGAAGAAATCTGGAACAAGGAGCAACATCGAAGACAAAGGACGCAGACGCTACTTTTGGCTTTGTTTCTCTTTATCTTTTCTTCTTAAATTATGAATTGATGTTTAGTTAGAAGAACGTGATTTGTTTTTGCTTTTTTTTATCATGAACTAAATTTTCAAGTCTAGAAGATGATGTAGCTTAGTAGAGACGACTTCTACAACTCTTTAATTTATTGGATTGAATTCTCTTTATTTAATTGTGTTTTCTAGAATTTATTGTCTTTCAATTACTCGATCAATAATTGAATTGTCATATTTATTTGAAATCGGTGCTCGGGAGAGGGGATTTTGAATAGGACTATTAGAAAATACAGTGTTAATGTTTATAGCTCGGGAGAGTGTATAACTTTAACAGAGCTAGTGTAAGAACATTGTTTATCACATATCATTAAGCCTAGATTTTTAATAGGTATATTGGAATCAAAGTTTATTTTATACATTTTATTTGTTTCTCGGGAGAAGGAAATAGAAATAATTAAGTATCCTTGGCTACTAGATGAAAGAAATTCATGAGCATAAATTAAATAGAAATAGTCGTTGTCGAAGCTAAGTGAAATCAATCCTCTAGACATTTATCTCTCAGTAATTTTTATCTCAAGTGTGTGATCGATAATATCGGTGTGATATAAATCTACTGGAAAGAGTATCAGGTCAAGTTATATATAGTAGACAAAAGTCTAGATGTTGAACTCACAGGGACTAAAAATATGATTACCAAAATATATTTATTTTCACCTAATCTAGACAAACCAATAAAAATTGATTTGATTGAATGAATTAAAATAAAATTACTAATTAAATTAATCTATAGAATAAATTAAAATATAAACGTAGCAAAATTTTTGGAATAAACTTAAATAACGAGAAATTCGATCAAAGACACTCGCAGATACCAAACAAATCATGCAAACAAATGACAAATTTAAGATTCAGATTAATCTTAAATCACTGAGAATTCTCCTAAATTATTTAACAGTCTATTTCTAGAACAATTAAACCTATTCAAATATTGACGGATCAATATTTCATAATTCAAATCAAATTCGAATGCATTAGGATTATTAGAATTCAGTTTTCACCTAAAACCGCATATTGAAACCAAATACTAATTTTAGTTGGTTTAACCATATGCCAATTATTGGAGTGATCGAAATCAATTCCTATTCTGTCGACTCAGAATTAATTAACAAACAAGTAAATAGTTGATCAGGTTATTCAAAAGACAAAATTTAAATCCAATAATCAATGATATAAATAAAAATATGAAAAATCCCAAAATAATATCCAAGTATTCAACAATGATTTTTTTCGACCCAATCTCGTGGCCTTGATCGAAAAGAAACTACTACTCACTAATCAAAATCATAATTCAACAAGGTTGGTAATCATGAAATAAAAATCAAAGAAGAAAAGAGAGAAGAAAAGATGAAATCTTCACTCCCAAAGCCTGTAGCCGCCTCTGTGTTGTGCGATCCCTGCGTGCGTGAATCCCTTCTCACGTCTGATAAAACTCCCCTTTATATGGATTCAAAAGCCCATGAAATAAAGCCCGAAAATTTAAGATTTTTAATTTCCAAAAATTCTGAATTTTTCCGAATCGCGATCTCTCGCTCGAGCGCATAAAGTTGAGCTCGAGTGAGCAACTTTCTGCCCATAATATTTTTGATTCCTTCAGGCTCGCTCGAGCACATAAACATGCGCTCGAGTAAAATGTTTTCTACCTCAAATTTCTTTCTCAGCACAACCTAGATACAATAGCGCCATTTTCAAGCGCAATTGCGCTGCCTTTGTCTTCAATGCACAAAGGCGCAGATCATGGCGCAGAAGCGCCTTTCCTTTTTTCTTAGCTTGCGCAGAAGAGCCTTATTTCCCGCAGATGCGTCTTCGTTCTTCCCCCATTCAAGTGCAGATGCGCGTCTCCAAGCGCAGAAGCGTTTCTTCGTGTCTTGACGCATGCGCAGTTGCGCCTCTTCACGCGCAGAAGAGCAACTTAATTCCCTCAACGCGCAACTGCACATATTTTATCTCTTCAAGTCTTAAAAGTGCGCAACTGCTCAATCTTCATATTTCTTTCATTCTCTTCTTGTGCATAAAAACTCTTTTAATTCCGTAATTTTCCTACAAATCAACACAGGAGAGTGAAACGAATATGCATGACATAAAACACACAAAAACACACATAAAATAATATGAACGCATACAGAATAGACATAAAAATAACACAAAATAATGCACATAAAAGACACTTATCAATTCCCCCATACTTAAAACTTGCTTGCCCTTGAGCAAGACATACAAAAACAATCATGCAAACACAAACATAAGTAAGGACGAGTCATGTAAATTATAGCCTCAAAGAAGTTCCAACACCAACAAAAAAAAATCACAATAATGCTTTCGATTTTCCATAATACACCATCAGTTTAGCGTGAACGTGTGTATGTGCCTTGTTATTTCAGCTACATGCAACTTAAAAATAATCCGTTCTAAGACTGCTTAGCGAATTATGACATATCAGTGCAAGTATCACAATCAAGTGCCTCTTCATCCCTTCAATCTCTAACAAAAACACAACTCTCTTGAGATAGATTACGCACCTCTGGATTTTACACCAAGTTTTCTAAAGCCCCAATAATTACCCACATACTTAGCTATAACTATGATAGGTTCGAATTTCAATCCCTCTCATCTATAGTCCGGATGGATCCACAATCTCATTGAACCCGCAAACTTAGCCATGGAATAGTGATTAGGATTTCAATCACTCTCCAGGCACGGATGGAATGGTAATTACGTTTCAAAAAATTTAAAATTTTCAAGTTCTTAACCCCATTTAATCTGCATACTTAGTTAAGAACAAGGTGATTAGGATTTCAATCCCTTGCTCACAACCCGTATGGAGTTAAATTTTTTTCACAAAAAATAAAAATTCATAAAAATTTTAATAGGTGCGCCCAAGATCGTACGTGCAATGTCAAATAATAATTTGAACTCAAAAGACACTTATTGTCATGCAATGGTTAAACAGACACAATGTAACGCCCCGTTTTTATCTTAAATGAGTTTATTTGAGTTAATCGGAGATTGCAGAGTTCTCGAGCCGGTTTGATTTTGATCAGGGTCCTTTTTGCAAATTTTGGAAATTTTAGGGACTAAAACGCAAATATTGATTTTTATATATTATCTACACTTAGATTTTAATTGGAGAAGCCTTCATCTTCCTCTCCAAAACCGTGAGCCTCCATTGAAATGCCTCTTTTGAGTTTTGAGCTTTCAGATTTCCTTCCGAGCTCGATCCGGCCGTTGGAATTTATTTCTAAAGGCAGTTTAGAGATCACCGCAGTGAGAGCTCCGTTATATCGTAAGTTTTTCTATGATCAGATACATTCTAGTTTTTGGATGTTGTTAGAATCATTATAGATTCGAGTATGTTGTTCTTTACAGTGTTCTGATCATTTATTATCTGTCGGTTTTGAAATAGAGCGACGTTTGGAATTGTTATGATTTTTGGAAGCCATTTTCGAAAGTTTGAGTTTTGAGATTTGATTGGGATTGCCTTGTTGTTGTGGTATTAGCATTGTTATGAGATTATATCGCTATTGAACTGCTGTCTGCGTTGTCGATTTGTTCAGTTTATAGCCGTTATGCCGTCGGTTTGAGTTTTGGGGATTTCGAACCGTTTTTGAGTTGTGATCTTGGCTTGTAAGTTGATCGTGGTTATTGATCATTTATTGGTATCTGAACAGATTTGTTTGGAGCTTTTCAAGCCCAAGATTAACAGCAATTGTTCGTTTCAGAGTTTTGGATGAAGAACGGTATAGAGAATTATCTTGAGCCTTGTTGTTGTTTAGATTGGTTAGACTTTGATACAATCTTTTGTTGTAGCTTTCCAGAAGTTGGAACTACTACATTGAAAGGTAAAAGCAGTCATCGTAGCGGGATAGCATACTCGGGACTGTTGGTTCTCGAGTTTCCCTTTTTAAATCACATATTGCATCGATACTTGTTCTAGCATGTGGAACTTGTATTTTGTTGATTGATTGAGTTTTGTTATGTGGCTTATGTTTATGTTTCTGTTATGCATTCATCTTGAGCCTACTTTGATTTCAGCGGGCAGAACCGCCCTTTTTGTTTAGACGTTTGGGAACTATGATTGAGTGGCCTGGGTTGTAGTATTTCGCCTTGTGCTAGCATACTCGTTATGGTTGCTCAAAGTCTAGAGGAGTGGGATACGTGGCACCACCTCGATTGGGAGAGTCGGTGAGTCGTTACGTGATCTCATCCTTGGGATCCCAAAAGCAGAGCAGTACTCCCTTGTTTATCAGAATTGATATCCTGGTTTTAAAGACATGCATATCATTAGCTTCAACTTGAATATGTTGTTTTGATAGCATGTTGTATATCCATTACTTGTTATGTTGTTTTTACTGGGAATGTCATTCTCACCGATTTATCCGGCTGTTGCTTTGTTTTGTATGTGTACTTGGCAACAGGTGGGGCAGGACCAAGTCAGAGAAGGCCTGGTTAGCAACAAGAGGGAGAACTAGTAGTGAGACTCGGTTTAGAAGTCGTGTCAGCATGTCTACCTACTTGTATTTGAACATGTTTAGATATCAAACTTCGTTATGCTATGGTATTGTTTATGCGAGCTGTGTTGAAAGTTTGTCGTGACAAATCCAATACTTTTGAGCGGTTGTATAATCCTAGAATTTCATGTATTAGTTGGAGAACTTGTGATTGTAATGCATGATAAAATGTTGTGGGTTTTGGACTCAAGTTCTAGCATGATTTCTGCTGTTTTTGCTCTGTTTCTGTCACCGCTCGATCCGCAAGATCTTGCGGATCGAGCGAGGGCAAGTTGTTCTGTCCTCTATTTCAAATTTTTGGTGGCTCGCTCGATCTGCAAGATATTGCGGATCGAGAGAGGGCTGAGTTTTCCGGGCAGTAACTTTGGCAAAGTTGCTCGCTCGATCCGCAAGATCATGCGGATCGAGCGAGGCACTATTTTCAAAAAAAAAAAATTCTTTTAATTGCTTTAACCTTTGGTTATTGTTTGTTTTAGTACTGTTATATCCCAATATTAGATGTTTAGAATCGAGGTCTCACACACAAAAATCATCAATGATATCACTACACTTCATTGGTCTAACATGCGTGCTTAGAAATATTCACTACACAACCTACGGTTTCTCATATCCAATCAAGAGCAAAAAAAATTCACAAAAATCAATATTTTCATCACTGGATTCCATTCCTCATCCTTACCATGCAAGACAAACACCAAAACAAATGCAACACAAAGATAAACTAATCTACCCCCCATACTTATCCAAAGCATTGCCCCCAATGCTTCAGAAACAATGAACAAATGCACGAACAAAGACATGCAAAGACGAACATAAACACAAAGAAAACAAAAATAACACTCCCCTATTTTTAGATTCATCCGCTTCCTCCTTGGAAGTATCAGTTGGGACGGTAGCAGCAGGCTAGGTATATCAGACATGAACGACAAACTATGGGAAAGAAGCAAAAATAAAATAAAAAATAAAAAATTCAAAAAAAAACTTAAAATCAGGGTAAAGACACTAGGTTGCCTTCTAGCTAGCGCTAAATTTATAGTCTGTCGCCCGACTATATTTCCCTTTTTAGTGGCCACCTTCAAGGTGGCTCATCCACTATCTTGGATAAACTCTGATCAATTTTGCACTTGCTTTTTTACTTCACTTCCATATAAAGTGTGCATGGGATTGATGCCTTCGCACCGCTGAACCTGCAAATATTTATCAAATATATCAGGACTCACATCAATAACATTTACAACAGAGCAATACTTTGAATTTTTGCTCTCACTAGCCGACTTAAACATATTGAATACCACTTGCTCATCATTCATTCTCAACACTAACTCTCCCTTGTCAACATCAACTAACGCTCAACTCATGGCTAAAAAGGGACGTCCTAGAATCATAGGAACCTCACAATCTTCATCCATGTCAAGAATAACAAAATCTACAGGATAAATAAACTTTTCTATCTTGATTAAAACATTTTCCACTATCCCTCTTGGGTATTTAATGGACCTATTAGAAAATTTAAGAGAGATATTTGCTGGTTCAATGTTTCTTATACCCAATTCTGAGCAAGTGAATAAGGAATTAAATTTATGTTCGATCCTAAGTCACACAATACATTATCAAAGGAAAAATGTCCAATTTGGCAAGGTACAGAAAAACTCCCTGGATCCTGAAATTTTGCTGGGCGCTTATTTTGAAGCACAACCGAGCACTCCTCATTCATTGTGATTTCATCAAATCATTCAGATTCTTTTTGTTTTTAAGAAAGTCCTTCAGAAATTTTGCATAATTCGGTATCTGAGCTAAAGCATCTGCAAAAGGTATGTTAATATACAGTTTCTTGAAAATTTCAAGAAAATTTTTAAATTGAAGATCAAAAAATAATTTTTTAGCTCGCTGGGGTAAAGTAGAAATATCAACATCAGCATTAACTTCAAATTTTGAGATCTTACCTTTTTTACCCGCTGTCGTTGAATTTCCAGCACCACGTGTATTTTCCTTGACTTCTGAAATTTTCGGCCTCTACATAGTATTCTCTTTGTCCCTCTGCTCAGGTTCCTTAGACTGTGATCTCGTCACTACCATAATAGCATTCACATCTCTAGTATTTTGTTCAGTGTTACTTGGCAGAGCTCCAGTAGGACGATTTCACAGTTGGGTTGCTATCTGGGCCATCTGAGTTTCCAACTTCTGCAACATAGCTTCCTGATTCTGTAGGCGAGTCTCAGTACCATCCACATACTTCATCATGATTTCTTCAAAACTCGGCTTCTGAACTTCTTGCTTAGGTTGATTCTTCCAGTTCTGATTATAGGTGTTGTTTTATGAGTTGTACGGCTGTCATCCTTGATTTTCTGCAAAATTAGCTACCTCAACCTCAAACAATTGTTGTTCCTCTTGCATATTCCCCTGTATTTGATTCACTGGCGCTGTTTTCATAAGAGCCATCTGATTTGTCAACCCATCGATCTTCGCATTCAAAGATGTCAATTCATCGATCGATCTCCAGAACTCCAGCCTTCACCTTTTTCATATCCAGCCACCCAATATTGCTTTCTGCCATATTGCAAATTATTTCCCAAGCATCTGCTGGCATCTTCTTGAATAGACTTCCACTAGCTGCAACATCCAACATAGAACTCACTGATGGATCGGCTCCATTATAGAATGTCTGTGTCTGTTGGCTCTGAGTGAGATTATGCTGAGGAAACATCCTCAACATCTTCTTAAATCGGTCCATGCTGCATGTAAGGAATCTCCCTCATTTTTCCTGAAAGAAATAATTTCAGAAAATAACTTTGCCATCTTCGTAGGAGGAAAATACTTGTTCAAAAAATTTTGAACAAGCTCAGTCCAGGTAGTGATAGAACCGATAGGCAGATCATCTAGCCACTCAAGTGCATCCCTCTGTAGAGAAAGTTGGAATAACCGCAGTCTTACTGCATCAAATGTTACCCCATTAAATTTGAATGTGTCGCAGATCGACACGAATCACTCCAAATTAGCGTAAGGATCCTCCATAGAGGTGCCTCCAAAACGTGCTTGAAGCTGGATCATCTGAATAATAGAAGGTTTTAGCTCAAAATTATTCGCCTCAACAGTCAGGCAAACTATGCTAGATCCATAGCCTTCAACTGGAGGATGAATTAAATCAAGAACTGTTCTATTATCCTCCATATCTTCTTCTGGCTCTGAATCTGATTCAAGTTCTAGATTAAAATTCTTCTTTGCTTTCCGAATTTTGCTCAGTGTGCGCTCGATCTCCAAGTCAAGTGGTAAGAGATCTTTGGTGCATCGATTGCTATGCATGAACAAGCAGAAAGTACCTGAAAATCAAAGAAAAAGCAAAAGTTCAGAATTTAATAACCAAAAAGAAAAATAAAGTCTAGTCTCAAGTAAAATAAAAATTCTGATATCTATCAGTCCCCCGCAACGGCACCAAAAACTTGACCGCTAAAATCGATGTGATATAAATCTAATGGTAAGCGTACCAGGTCAAGTTATAGATAGTAGACAAAATTCAAGATGTCGCACCCACAGGGACTGAAAATATGATTACCAAAATATATTTATTTTCACCTAATCTAGACCAAACAATAAAAATTGATTTGATTGAATGAATTAAAATAAAATTACTAATTCAATTAATCTATAGAATAAATTAAAATAAAAACACAGAAAAAATTTTGGAATAAACTTCAATAACGAGAAATTCGATCAAGGACACACGCAAGTACCAAACAAATCATGCAAACAAATGGAAGATTTAAGATTCAGATTAATCTTAAATCACTGTGAATTCTTCTAAATTATTTAACAGTCTATTTATAGAACAATTAAACATATTCAAATATTTACAGATCAATATTTCATATACAAATCAAATTCGAATGCATTAGGAATTATGAGAATTCAGTTTTCACCTAAAACCGCATACTGAAATCGAATACTATTTTTAGTCGGTTTAACCATATGTCAATTATTGGAGTGTTAGAAATCAATTCCTATTATGTCGACTCAGAATTAATTAACAAACAAGTAAATCGTTGATTAGGTTATTCACAAGATAGAATTTAAATCCAATAATCAATGATATAGATAAAAATCTGAAAAATCCCAAAATAATATCCAAGTATTCAACAATGATTTGTTCGACCCAATCTCGTGGCCTTGATCGAAAAGAAACTACTACTCACTAATCAAAATCATAATTCAACAAGGTTGGTAATCATGAAATAAAAATCAAAGAAGAAAAGAGAGAAGAAAAGATGAAATCTTCACTCCCAAAGCCTGTAGCCGCCTCTGTGTTGTGTGATCCCTGCGTGCGTGAATCCCCTCTCACGTCTGATAAAAATCCCCTTTATATGGCTTCAAAATCCCATGAAATAAAGCCCGAAAATTTAAGACTTTTAATTTCCAAAAATTCTGAATTTTTCCGAATCGCGATCTCTCGCTCGAACGCATAAAGTTGCGCTCGAGCGAGCAAATTTCTGCCCATAATATTTTTGATTCCTCCAGGCTCTCTCGAGCGCATAAACATGCGCTCGAGCGAGATGTTTTCTGCCTCAGATTTCTTTCTCAGCACAACGTAGGCACATTAGCACCATTTTCAAGCGCAATTGCGCTGCCTTTGGTTTCTCTTCAATGCGCAGAGGCGCAGATCATGGCGCAGAAGCTCATTTCCTTGTTTCTCTGCTTGCGCAGAAACGCCTTGTAGTAGCCTGTAATCAAAATCAGTAATTAAGGAAT
The DNA here is from genome assembly GCF_033568475.1 of Henckelia pumila. Taxonomy (NCBI): domain Eukaryota; kingdom Viridiplantae; phylum Streptophyta; class Magnoliopsida; order Lamiales; family Gesneriaceae; genus Henckelia; species Henckelia pumila. The sequence continues at coordinate 49,153,455 of NC_133123.1, forward strand.
TAATCATAATTACTTGGGTAGAGTTCGAAAGCTCCGAAGGTGAGATCGGAAGCTCCGATCAGGATCAGAAGCTCCGAACAGGATCGGAAGCTCCGATCGGTATTACGTCAGGCATGACATGTGGTTGGATCGGAAGCTCCGATCAGGACCGGAGGCTCCGATCACCCCTATCGGGAGTCAACAAGTGATATTTTGACACGTGGTAGATCAGGATCTTCGGAAGCTCCGATGGCAGGATCGGACGTTCCGATCGAGGTTCGGACGTTCCGATCAAGGATCGGAAGTTCCGATCGTTGTCTATAAATAGAAGGCCGAGACTTCACTTTCATTTGCCAATTCCGAGTTCTCCTTACCTTTCTAGTCCTTTTGGAGCTATTCTAGTCTTCTTAGGCTTGGTCCGGAGGTCGGCGAGGCATTCGGTAGTCGTAGCGGAGTTGTGCCCAAGTTCTGGAGGCATCGACATCAAAGGGCTAACGACGGACGAAGGTATAGCTTTTGCTTCCTATAAATATTTAGGAGTATGCAATAGCTTAGTTAAGGCCTTTAGAGCACTTTAATGATAGTAGTATCATTTGGCAGTGTAGAGCAGACTATAGGCGTGGACCTAGAGTTGGTAGAGCTTGCATTGTATTGAGGTACGAAAGTACTGTTCGAGATATCCTGACTGAGTATGCATGATTTATATGCCATGATATTATGCTGCATTCATTTGCATCTTGCTGTATCTCCTTCGAGATGTCTGTTAGTAGGGTTGTACCCTATTCTGTTAGTGGATGGACTTCCATCGATTTGGGTCCGGCGTTTCCACGGTTATCTCGGTATGGGAGCCACCTCCTGAAGCGACGGCACAGCGTGCTACATACCAGGGCCCGGTCTGTCTCTGTTATCTGATCCTTGACCTCGAGTCCTTAGGGAGTTCACTTTGCATGCATGTATACTCATACTCTTGCACTGAGCGTTTTATGCTCACGTCTCGTACTCTGTATTTTCTGGACACCCTATTCCATGGGGCAGGTTTGCGATTGGACGAGGAGGGTGGATCCAGGAGGGGCTAGTCAGTGGTTGGCCAGCTGGAGCTTCGCTTAGGTTTTATTACTGTTGTTTGGGTTTATACAGCTATTCGATTTGGTTGTATATTATTGGATAATTACAGATTCCTTTACTTGGGATTGTATAATGTTTATGGTTTCCGCAGTTTTATTCTGATATCTGTTTTATTTAAGTTAATTGCATGCCTAAGTTCTGTTTAGTAGGTGATCCGGGAAGGGTCACTACATTTATGGTATCAGAGCATGCAAAAGATTTCTTGGGATTTAGTCTCATCTTGAGGTATTTTTGTAGATGTCAAATCGTGACGACCAGAGTTCTCATGGCAGTGTTGGTGGGCGTTGGGGTGATGCCGACCGGGAGCCTCGTCGAGAACGGCGTCATCGTCACCATGACGATGAGCGTTTCACTGTGCGTCGATTCTTATCTATGGGTCCTAAGCCCTTAGTTGGAGGTGAGTCTCCGGAGGATGCGGAGAACTGGTTAGACCGCATGGAGACGACTTTTCAGACTTTCCAATGCACCGATGAGCAGAAGGTGGTGACCCTTGGCTATCTTCTAGATGGGCGTGCCCGCAGGTGGTGGAGGTTTACTTCTGCACCTTTTGTTACGGCGAGAGGAGTGGCCACCTGGGCTGAGTTCCGCACAGCTTTCCAAAAGCGGTATTTTCCTCCTGCACTCCATCAGTCGAAGGCAGGCGAGCTACTGAGTCTGCGACAGGGAGCCATGTCTATCGATGAGTATCAGCAGAGGTTCTTTGATCTGTTATCCTATTGCACCGAGATTGCTGATAGCTCAGAGATGAAGTATAATCTGTTCCTTCAGGGCCTTAACCCTGAGATCCATGACCGTGTGGCGGTTGGTGACGACATGTCGTACGAGGGTTTGGTGAGCCGTTGTCACCAGGCAAAGGACAGCATTCGGCGGAACAGGTCTTTCCCTCAGTCGAGGCCTACTAGTTCTTTGGGTCCCCGTGCCCAAACTTTCAAGAAGTCTGGATCTTCTTCTTCCTCTGGTTCTGGAGGTGTTGTCCGTTTCGATAAGAAGGACAAGTGTGATCACTGTGGGAAGAACCATCCATCCGACAAGTGCCGCAGAGCTTCTGGAGCTTGTTTCCGTTGTGGAGAGACTGGTCATATCCGAAGGGATTGTCCACAGTCTAGGGGAGGCGGTTCTGGTTCTGGTTCAGGATCGGGTTCTCAGGCCACCGTTCAGCAGAGGTCGCAGGGACAGTCTGCTGGGAGTTCTCATTTGAGGCCACGAGCTTCTGGCCAGGTGTTTTCCCTGAGACATGATCAGGCTGTGGAGGAGAATGAGAAAGTCATCGCAGGTACATTTCTGCTTTATGGTATACCTGCTCTTGTACTTATTGACACTGGTGCATCTCATTCCTTCATTTCTGCACGTTTTGTTAAGAGGCATAAGTTACCATGCATTGCACTAGACGTAGTGATGTCTGTTTCTACTCCGACGGGCCAATCTGCTTTGGCTAAGCGTCTAGTGATGGGTTGCCCTTTAGAGTTCGAAGGGAACATTCTGTTAGCGAATCTCATGGTCCTGGCGATGGACGACTTTGATTGCATTCTGGGAATAGATGTGTTGACTACCTATCGAGCTTCAGTGGACTGCTATCAGAGATTAGTACGCTTTCATCCGGAAGGGAGTAAGAGTTGGTTTTTCTATGGTGAGGGAGCGCGACCCCCGATGCCTTTGGTATCAGCTTTGAGAGCCTGTCGAGCTTTGAAGTCTGGCGGGGAAGGCTACCTTATCTATGCAGTTGATTTGTCCGCTGAGAGTATTGGGTTAGAGAGCATTCCAGTTGTGGATGAATTTCCAGATGTATTTCCTGATGAGATTCCGGGTTTTCCTCCTGCTAGGGAAGTCGAGTTTGGCATAGAGTTGATGCCGGGTACTTCGCCTATTTCTAGAGCACCGTATCGTCTGGCTCCGTCAGAGATGCGTGAGTTGAAGAATCAGCTACATGATCTTTTGGACAAGGGGTACATTTGTCCTAGTGTGTCTCCTTCGGAAGCTCCTGTTCTCTTCGTGAAGAAGAAGGATGGGTCGATGCGGCTGTGCATTGACTATCGGCAGCTAAATCGAGTCACTGTGAAGAACAAGTATCCGTTGCCTCGTATTGATGACTTGTTCGATCAGCTGCAGGGCACGTCAGTTTACTCCAAGATTGACTTGAGATCTGGGTATCATCAGTTGAGAGTCCGTGATCAGGACGTAGCCAAGACTGCGTTCCGTACTCGCTATGGGCATTACGAGTTCCTAGTGATGCCATTTGGTTTGACTAATGCGCCGGCTATATTCATGGATTTGATGAACCGTGTCTTCAGGGAGTATTTGAACAAGTTTGTCGTGGTCTTCATTGATGATATCTTGGTGTATTCGCGTAATACGGAAGAACATGTTTCTCACTTGCGGTTGGTACTGCAGACTCTTCGAGATGAACAGTTGTACGCCAAGATGAGCAAGTGTGAGTTCTGGATGGATAGAGTGGTCTTTCTTGGCCATATCATATCCAGGGAAGGGATTTCTGTTGATCCAAGCAAGATTGAAGCAGTACTTAAATGGTCGCGTCCGACGACAGTTGCTGAGATCCGTAGTTTTCTGGGTCTAGCAGGGTATTATCGTCGCTTCATTCTGAACTTCTCTCGGTTAGCTCGACCGTTGACGCAGCTTACCCGCAAGGGTGTAGATTTTGAGTGGTCCTCCGAGTGTGAGGAGAATTTCCGTGAGCTTCGACGGCGGTTAACTTCTGCACCGGTGTTGGCATTACCGTCAGGATCTGGAGGGTATGTAGTTTACACGGATGCTTCTCTTCAGGGGTTAGGTTGTGTCCTGACTCAGAATGGGCATGTGATCGCATACGCTTCTAGACAGCTGAAGCTTCACGAGGACAACTACCCAGTCCATGATTTGGAGTTAGCAGCCATTGTGTTCGCTTTGAAGATCTGGCGTAATTATCTGTATGGCGAGAAATTTGAGATCTTCACCGACCATAAGAGTCTCAAGTATTTGTTCACTCAGGCGGAGTTGAACATGAGGCAGAGACGTTGGATGGATTTGCTTAAGGACTATGATTGCGAAATTAAGTACCATCCGGGAGCTGCTAATCTCACCGCTGATGCTTTGAGTCGCAAGGTGCGACTATCCGCACTTCAGGCTTGTTCGATGTCTAGTGCGATCAGTGACTGTTGTACTTCAGGTTATACATTCAGGCATAAGAAAGGTATGCAGAGTATCCAGATGTTTGCGATATTATCTGAGCCAGCCTTGTATTCACGGATCCGAGATGCTCAGATGTCTGATTTGAAGACCCAGCATTTAGCTCATCTAGCTAACGAGGGTAGCTCGTCTAGATTTCATTATCAGTCAGATGGCTTTCTGTGTTTGTCTGTTAGGCTTGTGATTCTACAATGAAGAGTTGCGAGAGGAGATTTTGTCTCAGGCACATCGCACTAAGTTGAGTATTCATCCTGGGAGCAACAACATGTACAAGGATCTACGTACTCGTTTCTGGTGGAAGGGAATGAAACGCAGTGTTTATCAGTTTGTTTCGAGATGTTTGGTGTGTCAACAGGTCAAGGCAGAGCACCGACGACCTGGAGGATTGCTTCACAGTCTGCCTATTCTTGAATGGAAATGAGAGTTTATCACTATGGACTTTGTGACCCATTTGCCGGTATCCCCGAGGAACTGTGATGCTATCTGGGTTGTGGTGGACCGACTCACCAAGTCAGCGCATTTCATTGCCTATAGCCGAGAGTACTCTGTGGATCGCATGGCACGGATGTACATTCAGGAGATCGTCCGACTTCATGGAGTGCCTGTAAGCATTGTCAGTGATCGGGACCCCAGGTTTACTTCTAGATTCTGGGGGAGTGTTCAGCGTGCGATGGGTACTACTCTCAGTTTGAGTACAGCCTATCATCCGGAGACTGATGGTCAGTCAGAGCGCACTATCCGTACCCTAGAGGATATGCTTAGAGCGTGCGTCATGGATTTTGGTTCAGCCTGGCAGGATCATTTGCCGTTGATCGAGTTCGCTTACAACAACAGCTATCATACTAGTATTGGGATGGCACCTTTTGAGGCGTTGTATGGGCGACATTGTCGTACTCCACTCTTCTGGGAAGAAGTGGGGGAGAGACAGGCTGAGGGACCGGAGTTTATCCAACAGGCGATAGACATTGTTGATCAGATCAAGAAACGGATTAAGACTGCACAGGATCGTCAGGCCAGCTATGCTAATATCAAGCGTAGGCCTTTGCAGTTCGAGGTCGGGGAGAAAGTGTTTCTGAGAGTGTCACCTTTTCGCAAGATTCTCAGATTTGGCCTTAAGGGCAAGTTGTCTCCCAGATTTATTGGTCCGTTTGAGATCTTGGAGAGCATTGGAGATTTGGCTTATCGACTAGCTTTGCCACCGCATCTATCCAGTATTCACGACGTGTACCACGTATCTCTGTTGCGACGGTATGTGGCGGATGAATCTCATATTCTGCAGCGGTCTGAGGTTCAGATAGACAAGGATTTGACTTATGTTGAGAAACCTCTTCGTATCCTGGATTATAAGGATAAGGTCTTACGGAACAAAGTCATTCCTTTGGTTTTAGTTCAGTGGCAGCGCAGAGGCACTGAGGAAGCTACTTGGGAGCTTGAGGACAGGATGCGTAAAGACCATCCTGAGTTGTTTTGATTTCATTCTTTAAGTTGTATTCAGTTGCAAACTCTGTAAACGTTTGATTTGAATAAAGAATGTTTCTGATTTCTGTGTTTGCATTCGGTACTTAAGATCTGATTTCGAGGACAAAATATCTTAAGTGGGGGAGAATGTAGTAGCCCGTAACCAAAATCAGTAATTAAGGAATTAATCATAATTACTTGGGTAGAGTTCGAAAGCTCCGAAGGTGAGATCGGAAGCTCCAATCAGGATTAGAAGCTCCGAACAGGATCGGAAGCTCCGAACAGGATCGGAAGCTCCGATCGGTATTACGTCAGGCATGACGTGTGGTTGGATCGGAAGCTCCGATCAGGACCGGAGGCTCCGATCACCCCTATCCGGAGTCAACAAGTGATATTTTGACACGTGGCAGATCAGGTTCTTCGGAAGCTCCGATGGCAGGATCGGACGTTCCGATCAAGGATCGGAAGTTCCGATCGTTGTCTATAAATAGAAGGCCGAGACTTCACTTTCATTTGCCAATTCCGAGTTCTCCTTTCCTTTCTAGTCCTTTTGGAGCTGTTCTAGTCTTCTTAGGCTTGGTCCGGAGGTCGGCAAGGCGTTCGGTAGTCGTAGCGGAGTTGTGCCCAAGTTCTGGAGGCATCGACATCAAAGGGCTAACGACGGACGAAGGTATAGCTTTTGCTTTCTATAAATATTTAGGAGTATGCAATAGCTTAGTTAAGGCCTTTAGAGCACTTTAATGATAGTAGTATCATTTGGCAGTGTAGAGCAGACTATAGGCGTGGACCTAGAGTTGGTAGAGCTTGCACTGTATTGAGGTACGAAAGTACTGTTCGAGATATCCTGACTGAGTATGCATGTATTATGTGACCGCATGATTTATATGCCATGATATTATGCTGAATTCATTTGCATCTTGCTGTATCTCCTTCGAGATGTCTGTTAGTAGGGTTGTACCCTATCCTGTTAGTGGATGGACTTCCATCGATTTGGGTCCGGCGTTTCCACGGTTATCTCGGTATGGGAGCCACCTCCTGAAGCGACGGCACAACGTGCTACATACCAGGGCCCGGTCTGTCTCTGTTATCTGATCCTTGACCTCGAGTCCTTAGGGAGTTCACTTTGCATGCATGTATACTTATACTCTCGCACTGAGCGTTTTATGCTCACGTCTCGTACTCTATATTTTCTGGACACCCTATTCCATGGGGCAGTTTTGCGATTGGACGAGGAGGGTGGATCCAGGAGGGGCTAGTCAGTGGTTGGCCAGCTGGAGCTTCGCTTAGGTTTTATTACTGTTGTTTGGGTTTATACAGCTATTCGATTTGGTTGTATATTATTGGATAATTACAGATTCCTTTACTTGGGATTGTATAATGTTTATGGTTTCCGCAGTTTTATTCTGATATCTGTTTTATTTAAGTTAATTGCATGCCTAAGTTCTGTTTAGTAGGTGATCCGGGAAGGGTCACTACACGCCTTCTTTCCCGCAGATGCGTCTTCATTCTTCCCTCATTCAAGCGTAGATGCGCGTCTCCAAGCGCAGAAGCGCTGCTTGGTGTCTTGACGCATGCACAGCTGCGCCTCTTCACGCGCAAAAGTGCAACTTAATTCCCTCAACGCGCAACTGCACATCTTTTATCTCTTTAAGTCATCAAAGTGCGCAGCTGCTCAATCTTCATATTTCTTTCATTCTCTTCTTGTGCATAAAAACTCTTTTAATTCCGTAGTTTTCCTACAAATCAACACAGGAGAGGGAAACGCATATGCATGACATAAAACAAACAAAAACACACATAAAATAATATGAACGCATACAAAATAGACATAAAAATAACACAAAATAATGCACACAAAAGACACTTATCAGTGTGTGAGTTACTTATTAATTTTCTTGATTATTTAAATTTGAAAGAAAAATTCTCTATTTAATTTTTTAGATAAAATTTAGCTTATTTTAATTACAAGCACTATATAATTTTCAATACATACTCCTCGTGGGAACGATACTTTATTCAATCTATATTAAAACTTGAAAGTCGTGCGCTTGCGAGCAAGAAATTACACAACAAGCTACATACTCTAGATGACTTCGACTCAGTCGTACGTGCCAAAATACCTAATGAAGTGGAAGAACCAAATCTATACCAAGAAATTATCCATCATATGATACATGGACCATGTGGATCAATCAATTCTCGAAGTCCATGTATGAAGGATGGAAAATGTAAAAAGAACTTTTGAAAACCATTTGTAACCATATACTTCTAAAGAAAATGATTCATATCTTCTATATCGAAGAGGTGAAGGTATTCGAGTAGTAGTGGACAATAATGATCGAGTTGTGATTGATAATGGTTGGGTTGTCCCTTACAATCCATTTTTCCTATTGAAATATGATTGTCATATTAATGTTGAAATATGTGAGGAGATTAAATGTGTCAAATACATTTACAAATATATTCATAAAGGACCAGATCGAGTGGCACTAGAATTACAAAATGGCCAGAACCATGATGAAATTCAACAGTATATGGATGTAAGATGGATTTTTGCTCTTGAGGTATTGTGGCGAATTTACTCATATTAATTCAGTAGGATGTTTCCTTCTGTTATTTTATTGCAGATACATCTACCAAACAAACATTTTATCAATTTTGATCCAGATCAACACGTAAGCGACATACTTGTAGACGAACGCAATTCAAAGACTATGCTTACAGAATTCTTTATGGCCAATTGTGATCCTAACCTGATTTGAAAGTACTTATACCAGGAATTTCCCCAATATTACACGTGGAAACAATCTAATAAAATTTGGATCCACAGAAGAAGCCAAAATAATGTTGTAGGAAGGGTATATGTAGTTTCACCATCTGAAGGTGAGAGATTTTGTCTTCGTGTTCTTTTAAATAATGTCAGAGGGCCAAAATATTTTGAAGAACTGATGATAGTAAATGGGATTACATATACAACATTCAAAGAGGCGGCTGAAATGAGGAAAGTTCTCCAAAATGACGACTATATTCGCCAATGTTTGTAAGAAGCGTGTTCTGTTAACATGCCATATTCGTTGTGGAGATTGTTTGTCTCTATATTGGTGTTCTATCAACCAACAAGAGTTCGAAAACTTTGGGATGAGTTTCATCTATGTTTCCGAAGATTACTGTAGATCATATTCAGCAAGTAATTTATTTATTGCAAATAAATTACTTCCTGAAATAAGAAGATTGTTGCATCAGTACAAAAAAACCCTTGAGGATTTTGATTTATCTTCAATAAGTGTTGAGTTTTTAGGCAACTCTCCTCTTCAGAGAATAATTGAGGATGAACTCTCTATTGACGTACCTGAAGAAGATTTGAACTCTGTTAAAAACTTAAATGTTCAACAAAGGATGGCTTTTGATACTATAATATAAAGCATCATGTGCAACCGTCCAAAAATTTTCTTCATTGATGGTCCAGGAGGGATGGGAAATATTTTTTCTTTACCGATCAATTTTGGCTTACCTAAGAAATAATGGTAAGATTATTCTTGCAGTGGCAAGTTTAGGAATTGCTGCAACTCTATTGCCAGGTGGCAGAACAACACATTCACGTCTCCAAATACCACTTACAGTAACATCGTCAACATTATGAAAAATAAAAAAAACAAACAAATCTCGCAGAGTTAATTAGACTAGCAACAACTATAGTTTGGGATGAGGCTCCAATGGCCAATCGTCATGCTTTTGAATCGGTCGATCATACTTTCCAAGATATAATTGAAAATCAATTGCCATTTGGAGGAAAAACTATTATTCTTGGTGGCGATTTTAGGAAAGTTTTACATGTTGTTAAACGAGGATCAATGGGATATCAAATTGCTGCATGTATTACAAGATCGACTGTAACGCCTAGAAATTCGTTTACGTAAACCCGCATGCATAACTAGAGAATTTATTATTTTAAAAATATATTGAAAGGGGTTAAATGATATTTTATGTGAATTATGTGTTATGTTTATATGTTTTAAAGTTAAATATGGTATTTAACCCAATTATGATGAGAGTTACGGATTTTTACGTAAACGTCAATTTACGAATGCGTAGACGGGACCGAGGACGAACGAGATAAAATTTTTTCATCAAAATTCATATCTAGGATTTTTAAGAGTCTTAAATAATTATTTTAAGACTTTTTTGAAAGAGAATTATGGGTTAATTTTCAGCTGCCCAACCATTCCTGCCCAACTCGTCCCCGATCACTAAAACCCACTACCAGGTTTTAGTTGTTTTTTTTTTAAATTTTGTATCACTAAAACCCACTACCGGATTTTAGTTGTCGGGAACGAGTTGAGCATTATTGATTGGGTAGCTGAAAATTTCTATATATATATATATATATAGTACCCCGTAACCGAAATTGGTAATTAAGAGATTAATTATGTTAATTAAACCAATTTGGTATCTGAAAGATCGGAAGCTCCGATGCAGGATCGGAAGCTCCGATCGATATTACGTCATGCATGACGTGTGGGAGGATCGGAAACTCCGATCGAGATCGGAAGCTCCGATCGCCCTATCCGAAGTCAACCAGTGAGATGACATGTGGCAGATAAGGATGTTCGGAAGCTCCGATGGCAGGATCGGACGTTCCGATCAAGGATCGAAAGTTCCGATCAAGGATCGGAGGTTTCGATCGATGCCTATAAATATAAGGTCCGAGGCATTCATTTCTTGCCAATTCCGAATTCTCTCCTTCGCCCTCGTGGTCCTATTTTAAGACTTTGGGTACTCTTATTGTAGAGTTGGAGTAGGATATTTGTTTTAGTATAGTCAGACAGTGTCTGACATAGTAGCGGAGCAGTGCTCGTGTTGTAGAGCCGTGTTCGAGGATGTGGATTCGCAGCAGGGGAGTGCCCTAGTTGCGGGATAGTCGCCATCAGTGGGCTGACGACGGACGCAGGTATAGCTATGGTCTCCTTAAATTATTTAGGAGTATGCAATAGCTTAGTTAAGGCTTTTAGCGCTTATTGAATGATGCATGAGTATTTACATTGTAGACTTAATGATAGGCTTGGAACCTAGAGTGGGACTACTATGACTGCCTTAGAAAGGTACGTAAGTACTGACTGAGATTGCCAGCGGATATGCATGCTTATATGTTGCATTTATGTGTTTACATGTTATTATTGTTATGCGGCATGTGCATATCATCTCGTGCCTGTACATCTGTATATCTTTCGAGATGAGCCAGTTAGGGTTGCTCAGCCCTGTTAGGACGTTTGATATCGAGTACCCTTAGGTACTGATACCTCGAGGACTCCGCGGTCCGCGTCCGGGATTCAGGAATGAGTGGTCGCACACAGTGGTTTGCTACCCCGATGTGACGATCTTATATACCAGGCGCCAGTATGAGCAGTTTGTATACAGTTATCCCAGATATGGATACCCGGTCATTTGCATGCATCATATTTGTATGTTTATCCGTACTTTCATATTGAGCTTAGAGCTCACGTCCAGTATTTTCTGTGTATCTGGATACCCTATTCGATGGGGCAGGTATAGGTGCAGGATTGAGCACCAGGAGCCTGGAGTAGCCAGTGACCTTGAAGACAGCAGGATTAGCTGTAGGTTTTTTTTAAAGTAATTCGATTGGGTTGTATAAATCGAGTTTGATTAGCCGGTTGTATTCTGCCGGTCTACTTGTATTTAGTCTTCCGCAGCAATTTGATTTAATGCATGCTTAATTATGCTCTTAACTCTGATTAGGTAGTGGATCCGGGTCGGGTCGCTATATTTATGGTATCAGAGCACTGCATGCAAGGGACTTAGGAAATTGATAATAAGACTTCTTGATTATCCTTGTAGGATTGATTGAGGCTAGCGAAAGAAGATTTGGTTCTTCATTGCCAAGGTTTGCGGCATAAGTTTTTACTATAAGGAATGCAACAGTGAACACCAGTAGTAGCATATCGATAGATAGACTGACTGTTGTGGACGGTTCATCATTCGATGCATTGGGATGTTGATCGAAGAACATATGGATTCCAGCCAGGGAAGACTGGAAGAGAAGATCGGTTATATCACGTCAGATACCTCTGAGGGATTTTTGGAACGAATGGTGTTTAGTAATCCATGTGGTTCCAGTCCTTGAAGATTCTCCACTTGTAGTTGGAGAGATTGTCAGATAGACCTTCAACAGAGAATGCCTCGAGTGCCTAAAGCATGACATGTTTCGAGAGTGAGGTCTTTAACCTCGTGCAGAACATGGTTTTGCCGGTATGCTTGTATCGATGCTTTTGGTAGGCATACAGAAAACTTCATGTTCAAAAGCATGATTTAGATACAAGAAGAACGATGATGGTAGATCGTGAGCAGAAGAAGTCGACTGACATGCACTGACGCAGAGCATAGCTGGTTAGCTATCACGTACATTTCTCCGTAGTTCTTTGCTGGAGGACATGTAGAGAGACTTGGACGGAAGTATGCTTGTATCGATGCGTGTGTCGATTGGAAGCTTCATGCTCAAGGAGTGAAGACAAGTTCGACGATTTTAAATACTGTATTGATGTATTTGTAAACAGTATTTCAGTTGTAATGAATCATCAGAATTTGGTTGTATCAGTTCAAGTTATTGGATGTACATTTTGTTGTATTTTGAATACTGTATGTATTACATGGGATTGTAATAAAGGAAATTGTACATAACTTGAAGTAATGATACATGTTTTACTTATTCAAAGATTCGTGTTTGATTACAAGTAATTTTACTAAGTTTGGCTTGGAATTAGTTGACTAATCAACTAGGATAGCTCATGGATTTTGAGTAATTAGTAAACGATAACGGATTAACATGGGGTTAGTCTAGGTGTCTTCCTAGGGCTGACCTAATTAGTCGTTTGACTGAGTTAGTGCCATTGATGGGGTAATTCATCTGGGAGCATGGAAATATCGATCTTGTTTGGAATTTTGAGTTTTTGTTCTAAGTTGTTTCCTTAGGATAGTAGTCTGATTGACCTGCATAGGTTGAGACTTCGTGATGATGGGATTTCATCGGGATACCAAGTCGGGTATATGCCGAGAGTTGTGGACTAGGACCATGACTAGATATGATGGAGCACGACCCTATGCCAGTGTTACTCTGGGAGTCTTTCGTACTTCGGAGAATGCCTGGAAGCCTTCGTGCTTCAGGATTTGGCGGTGGGAAGGCTACTTAGTCTAGAGTTTTGGTAACAGTCACGATGGGGTCTGACATTGGATTGGATGCCTGGTTAGGTGACAGCGGTTTAGATATCGTCTAACTGTCGTCAGAGATATTGGTTTGCAGTTTTGTCACAAGGACCAGTCTTGGAGGGATTTTCCTTGACGAGTACGTACTCTGAACAGATAGTTTTAGTCTATTGGATACTGCTAGACTAGTGGATCTAGTCGGGGTTTGGATGCTCTTGTGATAGGGGCTATCCAGGAGTTTTGGTTTGTGAAATTCCTGAAACATTTGACTCGGAGATGAGTAGTTTTCAGCATTAATGGTTTCCTTCAGTGATAGATTATATCCGATGCTAAGGATTGTACATGACTATTTGAGGCGTGAGGATAGCGTGATTTATGACAGTGTACACTTGGTGGTGATTTCAGGTGAGACACCGCGGCAAGTAACCTCAGTCTCGATTTGTTGCAGTCTTAGCAAGAGATATAGTTATCAGGAGCAAGTTTAGCGATAGTTGGTAGTGAGTCAGTATCGATGCGAGATTGGTACTGGTGACTACTAATAGCTATTGTCTGACTTTGTCAGAGATAGGTGAGTTGAATCAGCTGTGATTCTTTCGATTCCAAGTATTTGGGATATGCGGATGTATGGCCGTGAGATCATGATTATTGATCGAGCCATGTGAGATTTCAAATGACCAAGACCTGGCGGATGGTTGCCATAATTTGGTTGGTACTGACAAGTTGTGTGATAGTCACAACTTATCGACGAGGTCGATTGGTTGAGCAGATCAATAATTAAGATATCATAAACCGAGAGATACTTGGGACGATACTATAAGCCGTCGTGCTTATGAGTTTGGATCCTTTAAGTAAATGTCTCGGAACAGTAAGAGAATTATTTGCATTCAGGATTCTTGGGTGGTTGAGATTTTTGGAGTGCAGTCGTTTGGACTTTCAAGTTCGATAGATCACGGGAGGTGATTGCATGTTTTGACTTTGGTAAGTCATGGCTAGTTCGATAACTCGGGTAAAGTTATCAGTGGTAAGAGAAGACATAATTGATCTGAACATTGCTTGGTATTAGCAATGGTTGACCCAGTTTTGGAAATAGAATTGTTCCATGCTATTGGATTACAGTTTTGGGAACTGTTAGTCGAATACTTGTTTAGGCATTTTCAGCAGTTTTCTCGGAGGATTTTTGTTAAATTGTGATTCGACGAGTGTTGCGGAATTCAATGAGCATTAGCAGGCCGATATCAGTTGTTTGTTCGTGGGATGATACGACAGCTGAGACTGTGTTCAGAGTCTAGTGAGATTGTTGTCGGTGATTTCCCAGTACGTTCTGATGTGCTATGCCATTGAGGTGTTGGGATCGACCGAGATCTATCGGGTAAATTCGTTGGTTTACCGCATGTGTCATGGATTGCGCGAAGGGTTGAGGTGAACTAGTTTTGTTCATCTTGGTAGCAAGTCAAGTGTGACTTGGGATTGTTATCTATGGTTGGATAACTAGTGTTGCGAATTCAATTGATATCTCGAGTGACGAGATAGTGGTGATCTTTAATCTAGACTACTAATGTTGTAGATGTTGCGGTCCCATCTATGTGTTCAGCATTATAGCGGTGACATTCTTTGAGAATATTAGTCAGCATCAAAGAAAATAAATACGGAATGTAAGTCTGTCGATGCTAGGAACTTTCGGTATTGGTTGTTATCTGTGGTAGGACGTCAAGTGGGAATAGATTGGTTAACACTTGCGGTTACCTCTGGGATTTGATGTCAGTGTTAGACCAGTGGAGATACAGGTTGGTTGTATCTGGTCTTCTCGTTAGTACGAACTGATTCTAGCAAGAGGGATAGTCGGTATCAAGTGGTATACTTGACGAGGAACTATCACTGCTAAGGTTCGTAGGAACAGTGGGTATTCGAAGAGCAGTCGAGAGCACTCTATTGATCGTAAGGCTCGGTTATACATCCAAAAGATCGTTCTACTTCATGGATGCCGGTGGGCATTGTCAGCGATCGAGACCCAGGTTTACTTCCATATTCTGGGGGAGTGTCCAGCGTGCTACGAGCACTGCTTTCAGTTTAAATACTGAATATCATCCAGAGACAGATGGTCAGATGGAGAGCGCTATCCATACCTTGGAGGACATGTTTTGGGCGTGTACTATGGATTTTTGGTTCAGTTTAGCCAGATCAGTTGTCATTGATTAAGTTCGCGTACAACAATAGGTACCATCGTAGCGTTGGGAGGACACCTGCTGAGGCGTTGTACGGGCGACTTGTCATACTCCATTCTTCTAGAAAGAAGTGGGGGAGACAGTATTTCTGAGAATGTCACTTTTTCGTAAGATTCTCAGATTCAGTCTTAAAGGCAAGTTGTCTCCCAGGTTTATCGGTTCGTTTGAGATCTTGGAGAACATTGGCGATTTCGCTTATCGACTAGCTTTGCCACCGCATCTTTCCAGTATTCACGACGTGTTTCACGTATCACTGTTGCGACGGTATGTGGCGGATGAGTCTCATATTCTGCAGCGGTCTGAGGTTCAAGTGAGCAAGGATTTGATCTATGCTGAGAAACCTATTCGTATCCTGGATTATAAGGATAAGGTTTTACGGAACAAAGTCATTCCTTTGGTTTTAGTTCAGTGGCAGCGCCAAGGCACTGAGGAAGCTACTTGGGAGCTTGAAGAAAGGATGCGTGAAGACCATCCTGAGTTGTTTTGATTTCAGTTTTGAGTTGTATTCGGTTGTAACGTTTGATTCGAATAAGGAATGTTTCTATACCTTGTATTTCATTCGGTACTTAAGATCTATTTTCGAGGACAAAATATCTTAAGTGGGGGAGAATGTAGTACCCCGCAACTGAAATTGGTAATTAAGAGATTAATTATGTTAATTAAACCAATTTGGTATCTGAAAGATCGGAAGCTCCGATGCAGGATCGGAAGCTCCGATCGATATTACATCATGCATGACGTGTGGCAGGATCGGAAACTCCGATCGGGATCGGAAGCTCCGATCGCCCTATTCGAAGTCAACCAGTGAGATTTTGACATGTGGCAGATAAGGATGTTCGGAAGCTCCGATGGCAGGATCGGACGTTCCGATCAAGGATCGGAAGTTCCGATCGAGGATCGGAGGTTCCGATCGAGGATCGGAGGTTCCGATCGATGCCTATAAATATAAGGTCCGAGGCATTCATTTCTTTCCAATTCCGAATTCTCTCCTTCGCCCTCGTGGTCCTATTTTAAGACTTTGGGTACTCTTATTCTAGAGTTGGAGTAGGATATTTGTTTTATTATAGTCAGACAGTGTCTAACATAGTAGCGGAGCAGTGCTCGTGTTGTAGAGCCGTGTTCGAGGCTGTGGATTCGCAGCAGGGGAGTGCCCTAGTTGCGGGATAGTCGTCATCAGTGGGCTGACGATGGACGCAGGTATAGCTATGGTCTCCTTAAATTATTTAGGAGTATGCAATAGCTTAGTTAAGGCTTTTAGCGCTTATTGAATGATGCATGAGTATTTACATTGTAGACTTGATGATAGGCTTGGAACCTAGAGTGGGACTACTAGGACTGCCTTAGAAAGGTACGTAAGTACTGACTGAGATTGCCAGCGGATATGCATGCTTATATGTTGCATTTATGTGTTTGCATGTTATTATTGTTATGCGGCATGTGCATATCATCTTGTGCCTGTACATCTGTATATCTTTCGAGATGAGCCAGTTAGGGTTGCTCAGCCCTGTTAGGACGTTTGATATCGAGTACTCTTAGGTACTGATACCTCGAGGACTCCGCGGTCCGCGTTCGGGATTCGGGAATGAGTGGTCGCACACAGTAGTTAGCTACCCCGATGTGACGAGCTTATATCCCAGGCGCCAGTATGAGCAGTTTGTATACAGTTATCCCAGATATGGATACTCGATCATTTGCATGCATCATATTTGTATGTTTATCTGTGCTTTCGTATTGAGCTTAGAGCTCACGTCCAGTATTTTCTGTGTATCTGGATACCCTATTCGATGGGGTAGGTATAGGTGCAGGATTGAGCACCAGGAGCCTGGAGTAGCCAGTGACCTTGAAGACAGCAGGATTAGCTGTAGGTTTTATTTAAAGTAATTCGATTGGGTTGTATAAATCGAGTATGATTAGCCGGTTGTATTCTGCCGGTCTACTTGTATTTAGTCTTCCGCAGCAATTTGATTTAATGTATGCTTAATTATGCTCTTAAATCTGATTAGGTAGTGGATCCGGGTCGGGTCGCTACAATATATATATAAAAGCCCGTTTTTCACCTAATTGGGCTATTTTATGGGCTTTTTGAGTACTTTAAAAACCCACTATATTATTATTACGAAAATTAAAAATTTTTATTTTAAAATTAACATCTTTTAAGTTTATTATTAATGGGCTAAGCCTATTAGAATTTTAATAAAAGCCTAAGTCCAATTTTTAGCCAACAAATAACTATAATTAAGTTTCCACCTCCATCATTCTTTGTTTTTACGTTCAAAACCTGGAGAGAAAGCAATAACATAGACACCACACATCACACACACCTTCAAATGATTTTTGAAGTAAAATTCAAGAGTTTAGGCGTTCCGTTCGTCCCGGGTCGTGATCTACGCTACCATATACGTTTTTGAGCGTTTTAAATGCAAAGACATGTTTTATTCAATTATTTCTCACCGTTTAAATCGTATATATGTTATTTTATGATAAAAATATGGTTTGATGAATTGTATGTGGTTTAGAACTAGAAAACATATGAGTTCATGCATGTCATTCACGTTTTTGTCATGTTTGATCAAGTGTCTGCATGTTTTCTATTCATGGCCGTTCAAAGGGCAGCTCCAATGGTTCGAGGGCTTAGTATATATGGTCTCTTAGGGTAAGGATGAACGAGGTTTGGAGGTGGTTTTGATGGTCTAGAGGCCAGGCCGATCAAAAAGGGCAGAAGCTATATGGAAGATGGAGCAAAGAGTGGTTCGTTCTGGTTATGTAGTGCATGGTTCGGACCATGGCTTGGTTATTTAGGACCATCTAAACCATGGGAAGGTCTGGAAGGTAGGGATCCAGCCATTGGTGGCTGGAGTAGGTTGGCCGAAGGCAAAAGGGAAAGCTGCTTTCATGGGAATGGGCTGTGCGTAGGGTCTGGATTTAGCTATCTTGGTTGAGCCTTGCATGGCTTGGTTCATGTAGTGACCCAACCCGGATCCACTATCTAATCAGAGTTTTTAGTAAAAGTGCATGCAATAAAATCTTAAAGTGTAAAGAGCGGATAATTAAAATACAACAAATCCAATCGGCAGAATACAACCGACGCTATCACAAGTGTATAAGTACTGTTATACAACCAAATCGAAGGTTCAGGGTAAATAAATCCCTACCCTCTACAACCTCGCACTCCCCAAAGGTCAATCCTGCTGAGAGCCGCCTGGACCGTCCAGCCTCAAACCTGCCCCGCCACAAGGTACACAATACCCAAACACAGGGGCGTGAGCTAGAAAGCTCAATATGAAGCAATGATATAAATACAAATATGCGCACACAGATGATTTAAAACTCAAGTGAAAACACTTGATCATGGCGCCGAGAATATACAGTACCGGCTAGAGAGCTACTCTGCGGGGTACTCGTATACTCCATATCAGGGCTGAGCCAACCCCATCCTGACCCGAATCCAAAACAGGATACAAGCCTCATATGGAAACTGTCATACCTGACTCGAGTCCAAAATGAGATCATTGTTCCCTATGGAGACTGTCAATGACTCACATCTCTCCGGATGCAGTCACACGTAAAATCATGTATGTGCTAAGACGGTAAAAACATGCTAAAACACGATAAATCATATAACACATACTCATGCAACATACAAGCAAATATATCATGTCGGCTATCTCGGTCAGTACTTACGTACCTCTAAAATTGCTGGTCAAACCTAGCTCCACTGACCTAGACTCCAAGCCTACTAGTCCAGTCTACTGCTACTACAATGCAAATATCCATGCATCAATAATTTAGCTCTAAAAGCCTTAATTAAGCTATTGCATACTCCTAAATATTTTTAGGATGCCAAAGTTATACCTGCGTCCGTCGTTAGCCCTTTGTTGTCGATAGCCTCAAAACTAGGCCAAAGCTCCGCGACGACGTCTAGATCACTAAGCCACTTCCGGATTCCCGGTAGGACGCCTAGATCTCCCTAGATCTGAGTTAGAAGGCTTAGGAATCAGAGAGAAGAGAGGAAATTGGTGTGAGAAATGAATTCTCGGACCCTCTATTTATAGGCGACGTTCGGAACCTCCAAACCCAGTTCGGGACGTCCGATCACAATTAGAACTTCCGATCGCCCCTTCGGAGCTTCCGATTGCCCGATATTACGTCAGCCATGATGTCACCTTGCTGACGTAACCAATGACGTGCACACTGAGTCCAATCGGAGCTTCCGATCTTGCCGACGGAGCTTCCGATCTCGATCGGAGCCTCCGATCCTGGCACGGAGCTTCCGATCCACTTCGGATCCTCCGAACTCCTCTTCGGATCATCCGATCCTGCTGAACCAATTCAAATAATTCGAGTGCTCTGAATCCATTTCTGAAGTCCGTTATCCCAACAGGAACTTACTTAATCATGTTTTACTTAATCTAAACATGATCACGTGATTAATTAATCATTAATCACTAATTAAAAAATGCGGGTTACTACAGTCCAGGCTAGGTCCTGGTCTAGGGTGAACGTCAAGACCCTGGGGAGGTTTGGACAGCGGGGCTTTGGCAGGTGGTGGCCGGAGTACGGTGAACAAGGGGAAAAAATGTGAGCTGCCAGTTTTGGGAAGAAAGGGACTATGGTATGGTTAAATTTTGGGCAGCGGTCAGAGGCTCGGGCAGGGGTATTCCCAGGTAGGGTCGAATGTTATTTGGGTCAAGTCATGTTGGTTTGGGTCCGGGTTAGTTTACATCGGGCTCAGGTAATTTAATTATATTCCTAAGTATTTAAGTAAGTTATATTAATGGGCTTGAGCTTTTAAGTTGATTATTGGGCTTAAGTCATTAATTTAAATTGATCCATTAGTTGTATTGGGACTAATGATCCATGAAAGTAATCGGGCTTAGTTATGATAGACTAAGTATTAATGGACCGGGTTATGTGTTGATGAGCTAGTCTAGGTTAATGAGCTTAAGTAATGGAGCAGCCAATCGAACGAGCCATGACAAATAAAATAGTCCGTAAATATATATTTAATATATGCATGAATTTTGAAGTATGATTTTTATATATATGAATGTATTTTTATATAAATATGATTTTTATGAAAAAATAATTAAATATATATTTACGGGAAAAGTTTTAAGGATAATGAAAAAGATAATTTTAAGTTCATGCATCAAGTAAGTATTTTAACGTAAAGTTTAAGAGCATGTAAAGAAAATAATTTTTAAGGAAGTTGAAATGAGTGTGGCAAGTGATGTGGTTGGAGGCCGAGATACTTGGGCCCAGTGACCTTTCTGTTAATGTTATAATGAGCCTATGGATCCCCGAAGGTTGGGTGAAGTGGCATAGGAGGTGAAAGGAATCCCCGAAGGTGTGGTGAACCTCACCGCCATATACGTTGGTTTTTATGATTGATCAATCGTTAATGTTTAAGGCCACCATCATGGATACAACCTATAGTGTTTCAAGAATTTATGACATGTCATATTATGATATGTATTAAGAATGATGACTATGATGATGAATGATGATTAAGATAATGACAATTTTTATGATCAAGTAGTCTATATATATATATATATATATATATATATAAATATATATAAAAGTTTTTTACGATCATGCATTCATAAGACGTTTTTAAGATATTATTTTTATATGGTATGTTCTTGTGTGCGATTTTATTATATAGTATTTGTTATTACTGGATGGAACACGCTGAGCCTCTAGGCTCACTTTATTTAAATGGTGTGCAGGTGAGAATGATTTTATAGTGGATGATGTGGTCCCTACTAGTGGTGAGGACGTCTGAGTATCCAGTGCAGCTAGCATACCCGTGACCATCGCACTCTTATGATACGATTATTTATGAGATTTTTAAGATATTATTATTTATTCTGCACATGAGTATTATTTATTATTATGGTTTGCATGGTTTTGATATTTATAAAGTATGCATGAGATTTACGTATGCATGGATTTTAATTATGTTTAAGTATTTAATTTAATTGAATGAAAATATTTATAAATATTTATTTTAAAGTTATTATGTATTATATTTTATGAAGAAATATTTGAAGTATAATACATATATGTATGAGCTTATATGCAGTATCATTAATATTTTAAAAGTAAAATATTTTAAAAAATATTTGTAGTAGTATCGGGTCGTTTCATAGACATTCTGAAATTCTGTTAAGATCTTACACTCGACCAGAATTTAAGATCGGTCCAAGATATTGAGTTCTCGCAATTTTGATTACGTGTAGGTGATGGTTTGTAAGAAACTGTTAATGGTAATTTTATAAGGTTGCCAAATTCGATGATCATACCATGGAAAGGTAAACAATCAATTCATCAGTTGATTGATTCTGTTTTCGCTAATATGATATATCATGTCAATGATGCAAACTATATGTTTAGTAGAGCAATTATTACTCCAAAAAATGTTGATGTTGATGAAATTAATGAAATACTCATTTCACAATTTCTTGGAGAAAAAAGAGAGTACACATCTTGGAACACTGTAGTAGATGACAATAACAATCTTTTTCAAAAGGAGTATTAGAATTCCCTATGCCCGAGTGGTTTGCCACCTTATAGAATCATATTGTAAGCAGGTTGCCCAATAATGTTATTGAGGAATATTGCTCCTGAACATGGACTATGCAATGGAACGCGATTGATATGTCGCAATCTTGGTAGAAACTTTATAGATGCAGAGATCATAACAGGTCTTCATAAAGGTACAAGATATTTTCTTCATCGGATGCCTCTAAAAAGTGAAGAAAATTCTGGTTTGCCAGTTGACACGTAGACAGTTTCTTCTAAGATTAAGCTTTGCTCTCACAATAAACAAGGCACAAGGACAAAATATATCAAACGTGGGCATCTTTCTATGTAATCATGTGTTCAGTCATGGTAAGATATATGTGACACTTTCAAGGGGAGTTTCTCAACAATGTAGCAAAATTTTGGTTAAAGATGGAAAATTACCAAATCGACCTAGCGTGTATACCAAAAACGTTGTCTACAAAGACGTATTGCTACCACATAGATGAGAACGAAAATTTGTGAGATATTAGAATTTATTTTTTTATAGAAGAAAGTACTCCGTAAAAATAAGAAACTAACTCATACACATTATTTTGAATATATAGGTCAGGTCTTAATTCAGTTGGAGAAATTCAATGATGATGAAACAAGTGATGCCCAGGATGGAGAAACTGGTACCACTTCAAGACGTAAACAAAATGAATTGTATGTCAACTCTCAGTTACATAAGGTATATATTTCATGAGGAATTTCATTTTGCTTAAGCCTCAAAAATTTTATTTGATTTTATCTTATGTTAACATCATTTTAACTACTGGGCTAATTTTCAAGACTATGAAGATGCAAATATTAATGAGTCTTGGTTGGAATATCACTATTGGGATGAGTGCACATGACTTTGGACGATTGATACTAAGTGTTGTTCGGAAACTAAAGAAGCATACGTAAGGAAATTTGTTACATATAAGGTGTTTTTCTTTAATATTTGAAAATGATCAGCTCATGTTTGTTTTTTGTTTTCTTTTTTCAGTGCAAAAAGAATTGGTTGGATTGAAGGATAAGATTTAACAGATGTGTGATAATCATAATTTACTGAGGTTTTTCATAAACATCATTTATAAAATAAATTATTTATTATTATTATTTTGCTGATATTTTGTAGAAGGGTATAGAAGTATGGAGAGAAATCGAAGAAAAATCATTATTCAGGTACATACATAATTAAAGTAATAAAATATATAATATAAAACAAACAAAATTAATACTATATATATCATATTGCAGAATGTAATTACATTGATTCAATGACATTTTCTCATATGCTAGCTAACAGGAAAAGGATAAGACCTTCCAACGATAGTGATATGAAACTGGTACTGAAGAAAATACACATTATAATTTTTAAAAATCGTCACATTAATATAATTCAATGCATTTCTCAATTTACAATTATTATCCTGGCAGTTTTACAAGTACCGTACACATCAAGAAACCCCACACAAGTCGTAAATATTTTTGAGTATCTAGCTGCCAGGTAAAAGTTTTAGGGAATTTGTATAAAGTAGAACCAATTATCGGATTTTGTTTAGCAATATAGAAAATATTGCTTGAGATTTATTTGTGTACGTTCAATTTACATAAAAAAAATTTATCAAACAATGCTTCAACATTTTTATGTTACATATTTGTGTATTATATCTTCTACAAAATACATTTATGGTAGTTTAATCCTCTTTAAACTCATTAAAACATTAATTTTTCCCCAAATACCATAATAAGAAACTATTTTAAAAATTAAAGTGTATTATACTTGTTGTGCTTAATATTATGAATATCATTACACACGCAACGTGTTTGCCACATTGTTTTGTTACACACGCAACGCATGTGCAACGGTTGCTAGTACTCATTATTTATAGGTCACACAGTCCACTCACTCTTCTTAAAATTTTTTCATATTAAATAAACACATTTTACATTTGTTTTAAAATATTTAAATTATTATTATTATTTAAAAATAATAATTTTACTTTTAAAAAAAATAAATTTATTAATTTTAAATGAATTCGAATTTAAAAAAATTGTAAATAAAAAAAATAATAATAAATTAACAATCTAGCCGTTTTAAAAAAATTGAATAAAAATTGAAAAAAAAAAAAAGAAAATCTGGTGCACACACGCGCCATTGAAAAAAAAAAAAGAGGAGAGTTCATCCTTATGAACGCGTTCATCTTTCTTTTGAGAGTGGGCATTAGAATGCCCACTTGCAATGGGAGGGGTGTTAAATGGGCATTATAATGGCAATTTAACACCCCATTGCAGATGCTCAAGTAAAAAAAATGCACATTTATGTGACTATTTGTCGTAGTATGTGAGTATGGTTTTTTTTATAAAAAGTTAGAATTTACTGAATTCAATTTTTTTATGACATAAAAATGAAATTTTTGTATTTGCATTGCCTGCAGAGGTACATGAAACATTATGACCTAATGTTTTGTATTCTTGGGATGAATATTTTTCAACTTTTTTATCTTTATTTTATTTATGTGTTTTGTATACACCATAGTAATTATGTTATTTAGCTAGTGTTTGTAACATCTAAAAATAAGTGATTATGGAGATTATTTTTATTAATTTCTGAAGAAAATCTCCATAATCATTTATTTTTAAAGGTTGCAAACACTACCTTATATTCTTCATTATCAGATTATTGTTATGTGATATAAGTGTGCTGATTTCCAAAGCATTATTAACAATTTCTGTTTAGGCTACACTTATTAAAATCTTTTTATTAACTTTATCTTATCACTTTTTGTCAGTTTTGTGCAAATATTTTCCGGACAAGTTTGATTAACGCCCACTAATTTCAACACAATCAAATTATCATTCATTATTACAATTATATATCTGTGAATTCCTTATTACATTTTTCCACGTGCGTCGGCTAATAATATTTTATAAAACTTGGCCACAAAAAAGAAAAAAAACACTGTTTTGTTGTGTAAAAAACTCGAAAATATGTTATTTCAATTTTACCCTTTGTTTTTATTAATTAAAATTAAAATATAGTTACAAAGAGGGAAGAATTAACATTAATAATTCCCCGTCTCCACCTTCGTTCTCCCTGGCCACTTGCAAAGAGGATAAATTATGTTCCACAGTGAATGTCGGTGAATCAATTAACGGCTTGTTCTATACTCCCACCGGGTGTTTTTAAACCGATGGATCTTGGCCCTTCGTTGAGCATGGGACTTGCCCAATATAACCATCCGCCAGTTACCGACAAATCTCACTCAAAAAATAATTTTAACTAATTGATCATGAAACCCAATAAACTTTATTACCCAACTGCTTCGAGTCTGTAACAAAAGAAACCTATTGACCCAATTTGTAGGGACCTCGGGTTGCTAATCTCATCTTAGGGCAATTAATGAACAATTAATATTTATTAAATATCAATAAGAAACCAAGAGCCAAGTAAATTTTTTTTTTTTTAAAATCAGTGCCTCGCTCGATCGGTGAAAACCACCCGATCGAGCGAGCACAATTGCTCAACTCTCGGATGGAACAAAATTTGGCCTCACTCGATCCGTCAACTTCTGCGGATCGAGCGAGCCAAAAACTCAAATCTCTGTTTTGCAAAATACAGGGCTCGCTCGATCCGTCAACTTCTGCGGATCGAGCGGGCTTCAAATTTCAGAAAATCTGCAGATCACATTTTGCTGTCAAACTCGAGCACTATCACTTCCAATCACAAAATTCGATCCAAAACATGATATATTAACTCCAAAACATGCATTTACATATAAACAAGGTCATAAGCATTTATACATGTATTTCATTACATCAACAAGTCGCTAAAGATCGTAAACGACAACAACTATATCAAGTTTCATACATGTATTCCAAAACCAACATAACTAAAGTTTAGTGCTTCTAAAGTTCGAGACATCATCTACAACCCGAGTCCTCACGTGCTAGACTCTCTTCCAGCTGTCAATGACGTCGATGACTAGCTCCTGCCCCTTCTGTTGTCATGCACACATACAAAACAAGACAACAGCCGGATAAACTCCGGTGAGAAACAATTCTCAGTATAACCAACATATAGAAAGCGTTAAATAAATCATCTTGACTCTATTTAAACTCGACTCAACAAAAAGAGTACGTAAACGCTTTACAAACAAATTGATTCACATAACTTCAAAGCCATCAAGATTCATAACTGATCTTGACATGGATATCCATCTAACGAGTTCGTAATCCGACTCGCAAATAAGGTTAACAACAACCTTGGCATAGAATCAATTCAATATAGCATCATATCAACTCGAATATAAAGATCCACTACCTGAGATGGATCGACAACATCACAATCAAATCAAAAACATAAATATGTATGTGATTTTTGCGGGCCAACTCAAGATTAGTCGTTCTTGAGTTTCAAAGTCCTT
The DNA here is from genome assembly GCF_033568475.1 of Henckelia pumila. Lineage (NCBI taxonomy): Eukaryota > Viridiplantae > Streptophyta > Magnoliopsida > Lamiales > Gesneriaceae > Henckelia > Henckelia pumila. The sequence continues at coordinate 49,179,619 of NC_133123.1, forward strand.
ACTTCACGATGTCATCATTATACCTTCGTTTATTGAGGTTCTGAACTCTTCAAATCTGAAATATAACAACCAAAATATTCATATCAACTTCATTCAAGATTATTATTTCAGAAACGAATCAAAACCAGTAATTGATCGTCAATCAAACTCATTTCGAACCTCAATCCACTTTTTTCGGTTCAAAGTCGTTGTCTCGAGTCGTTGGCCTTCCAAACTCGACTGAAATGGAAGAATAAAATTCCATAACATTCACATCATCAAGATAAGTGTTTCAGCTTAGCTATCGAATATCAAAACAGTCCAAAAACTCTATTAAATGGCGTAGCGATTGAAATTCGATAATCGACGTAAATCACGACTTCGAAACTTGTAACTCAAATTCATATATCAGCATATATCTTATAAAACTCAGTCACATAACATCATATCTGCAGCTATACTCATCGATATACATGCTAGAAGTCATATCCACAACATTCAATCATTCAACTTTGATCCGGTTTCAAAAATAAAAGCGATACAAATGCACGAACACAATCAATAACCAAACATCTGATATCTGCCCTTTATTGATTTCGAAATCCAAATATCATAACATAAAACTTACACGAGATCGAAGCCCTCGTCGTAAGAATTCCAGAACAATTTACGGAATCGAAATCGGATAGCCGGTGCAAAAGTTATAAGGATTTGAAGATCGGAAAATCAAAAGAAACGAAAGATCTCGGCTTGATCTGTTCTTCACTTCTGAAGAAATTCTATTTCCTACACGTATCATGCTGATAAGTATAATTAAATCAGATAACTTTCAACCAAAATTGCACTTTAGTCCCTCATCTTTTCAATAATTGCAATTTGGTCCTCGACCCCTATTTTAATTCAATTTCAATCCTAAATAATTTAAGAATATTAGAATTTAAATCAAAACTCTAAATATTCCCAAATTAAATATACTCGGATTAAAATCAAATTAAATTCGGATTAATTTCTAATTAATCCCGGGCCTTACATTTCTCCCCCACTAAAACATGAGTTCGTCCTCGAATTCATAAACAGTATAGATATGCAGTCTGCATGCTCATAAGAATAAAGAATAACTGAAAACTGAATAAGAACTCACATCAGTGAAATAGATAAGGAAATCGTTGCTTCATATCTTCTTCGACTTCCCAAGTTGCTTCTTCAACTCCGTGTCGACTCCATTGAATATTCACCAATGGAATAGTCTTCGTTCGGAGTTGCTTTGTCTTCCTATCAAGAATCTGAATAGGTCGTTCAAAATAGCAAAGAGTATCATCCAACTCAGCTTCATCAGATCGAATCACATGAGATGCATCAGATATATACTTCCTCAACATCGATACATGAAAGACATCATGTATTCCAGATAAAGACATAGGAAGAGCGAGTCGATAAGCAAGATTGCCTATCTTCTCGAGAATCTCATACGGCCCAATATACCTCGGAGATAATTTTCCTCGTTTTCCAAATCGAACTGTGCCCCTGAATGGTGAAATCTTCAGAAACACTCTATCTCCCTGATCAAAAGATAACGGCTGTCGTCGTACATTTGCATATCTCGTCTGTCTATGCTGCGCTGTTCTCATTCTCTGCTGTATCAATTTCACTTTCTCAGTCATCTGTCTGATCATATCCGGCCCTAACTCAGGTACCTCAGAAACATCATCCCAATACAAAGGCGATCGACATTTCTTCCCATATAATGCTTCGAATGGTGCCATCTCTATACTCATCTGATAACTATTGTTATAAGAAAATTCCATGAGTGGTATAGAATTTTGCCATGTAACACCAAAATCAAGTACTACAGCTCTCAGCATATCCTCAAGCGTCTGAATAGTTCGTTCAGATTGACCATCAATTTGAGGATGGTAAGTGTTGGAACACGGTTGTTCTCCGGATCGAAAAATGATACCCGTTGCAGCGGAAGTTTTAAAATTTTATATGGAAAAATTTCATATCATGGGTATCAAATTTCTACGATTAAAATTGATAACATAAAATTTAAACAATGTAAATTTTACCTTAAAATCTCGAAGCGAGATTATGGACACAAACAGATTAATCTGCTCTTGTTGTATATCCCAGAAACTGATGAACGAACAATTCTTCAATCAGGTCCACGAACAAAAGTTAAATCCCTCTGATAGACTGCACTAGAAAGTCTATCAAAAGTTTCTACGATGAGATAGAACAGATATGATCTGTTAAATCAGACTGCAAATTCAAAAATTTGCAGACTGAATTTCGAACGCTGTGAGGGAAGGGGGCGGCCGAATTCTAGAGAGGAGGCTCTCTAGGTTTCGAAATTTTGTGACCTGTTACGTGTAATTTCTGCACTGTAATAACTTATTTATAATGTGGGCTGCTAACAGCTTAGGGCCCATTAGTCATAAGTTCAAGCCTGACAAGCAAAGCCCGCATGTTCAGAAATTAATATAAAATTCATCGTGACTCAGATTGATAAACCAATTTCACCAATGTGCACATAAACCATTTCTGCATCTTTTAAAGTCAAGATAAATTTTCTGAATCCGAATTCAGTGGTTTCCAAAAAATGTCCATCAATATGTCATTTTAGGAGATCTTACTCCCTCTACTTTTAAATAAGAAGTCCTACTTCTTTATCCATTAAATTTAACTCTTTAAATGTAATTATCTCAACGGGGATTAGAAATACATTACTTGTGTGACACTCAATGGTTCAGGGATACAGCTAGCCGTGGGCTCACAACTCCTTGTGACTCGGAACAACAATTTCCGACTTACCCAACGAATCATGGTAAGAGCGCCTAGCAACATCGCCCCATGATTCCCTAGGTATCACTGATAGTGCCTGCAAGAATCAATAGATTTTGGTTAGCGTACAGTACGGTCCCTTCATCCATATATCCCGATCGAATCAACAACCATTGGTAAATCGAGAGTCGTTCGAGATTTGATAACTATGCAATTCATCTTGAAGATCAAATATTGACATCGCATGTGCTACTAAAAAACCATTTCTTAAAGCACATCATGTACTCTGGCCACAGATTTGTCACACTAATATCTCCTCAGATCTCATAGGATATCCACGCTCGCAAGCATGTGGTGAATCCTTGACAACAAAGCATCGACTCCTATATGTATCGTAACTGCACCCAATCCCGACACCTTATGACCCCAATAGAGTCGGTAAACGAGTCAAAGCACAGTACTAGCATATAGAGTCTCAATGATGTTTCAAGTAGTAAGGACTAATGGTGTACAACCAAAACCGCGGACTTTATCCACTCGATAAGTGATAACCACTTGGAAAATCCGGATAGGTTAGTTCGATCTTTCATCATATGAATATCCATTTACATGCTTTGAACATCTCTATGTTCCATACCAATGAAACGTGGTACTAGGCATCGCAAATGCTAGTCTCAATCTCGAGCGATCCTTATCCTTATTTGCGGACGGCTCAATCGACTAGGAACTGTTTAGAATATACAGTGTTTATAAGATGTGTTTCATGATAGTCATCCCAATGTACTACCACATCTTACATACACTATAGTATATTCAAGGTCTTTATCAAAACAACAATAGTATATCATAATATATCAATATGAAGGAAGATAAAGTAAATGACATTATTAAAAAGTGTAAATTATATTAAAAAAAGATTGTTTACACATAGAGTCATAACAGCCCTTAACCACAAGTTGACTAACCGGGCACCCACTCTTTCAATCTCCCACTTGCCCTAAAGCCAACTAGTCATACTACATAATCCCATTGCTTCGCGATGTTTGTCAAACAATGGTCCTGGCAAGGGCTTAGTAAGCGGATCAGCGATATTGTCTGCAGAGGCCACTCTCTCGACAGTGATGTCTCCTCTATCCACGATCTCCCGGATGATGTGGTATTTCCTCAGTACGTATTTGGACTTCTGATGAGACGTTGGTTCCTTTGCCTGAGCAACGGCACCCGTGTTGTCACAGTACACCGGGACTGGACCAACAGCTTCAGGAATTACACCTAACTCTTGGACGAATTTCCTAATTCAAATCGCCTCTTTAGCAGCAGCTGATGCTGCAATGTATTCTGCCTCAGTGGTGGAATCAGCTGTGGTGTCCTGCTTGAAACTCTTCCAAGAGACAGCACCGCCATTGAGCACGAATACAAATCATGATGTTGACTTCGAGTCATCCACGTCACTTTGGAAGCTAGAGTCAGTGTAGCCTTCCAATTTCAATTCTCTTCCTCCATAAACCATGAATACATTCTTAGTCCTTCGCAAGTACTTAAGAATATTCTTCATGGCTTTCCAATGCATTTGACCGGGATTGGCTTGATATCTGCTCGTGACGCTTAGAGCATAGGCCACATCCGATCTGGTAGATATCATCCCATACATGATACTACCTATGGCTGACGCATATGGCACGTGTGTCATCTTCTCTATCTCTTCGTCAGTCTTGGGACACATAGACTTGGATAGAGAAACTCCATGACACATAGGTAGATGTCCTCTCTTGGACCCATCGATTGAAAACCTTTTTAATATGGTGTCGATGTAGGTTGCTTGAGTGAGTCCTATCATTCTTTTAGATCTATCTCTATAGATCTGTATTCCTAGAATATAGGATGCCTCACCTAAATCCTTCATCGAGAATCTACCTGACAACCATATCTTAGTTGACTGTAACATCCATACATCATTCCCAATGAGTAGGATGTCATCAACATAAAGTACTAAGAATGTTACCGCATCCTTAACTACTTTCTTGTACACGCATGGTTCCTCCGGGTTCTTGATGAAACCAAAATCCTTTATTGTTTCATCAAATTTCTGGTTCCAACTTTTTGATGCTTGTTTGAGAACATAAATTGATCTCTGAAGCTTGCATACCTTATGCTCGCTTCCCATGGATGTGTATCCCTCAGGCTGCATCATATAGATATCTTCCTTAATGTTTCCATTAAGAAATGCAGTCTTCACATCCATTTGCCATATCTCATAGTCATACCAAGCTGCTATGGCAATAAGGATTCTTATGGACTTGAACATTGCGACTGGTGAAAAAGTTTCATCATAGTCAACTCCTTGTCTTTGAGTATAATCTTTTACCACCAATCGTGCCTTGTAGGTCAGTACCTTTCCATCAAGCCCAAGTTTTCTCTTGTAGATCCATTTACACCCTATTGGAACAATTCCATCAGGAGGATCTACTAAAGACCAAACTTGGTTTGTATGCATCGAATCTATTTCCGACTACATAGCTTCAAGCCATAAATTCGAATCCGCATCAGAAATTGCTTCCTTGAAGTTTCTTGGATCACATCCAATGTCGGGTTCACTTTGATCCCCTTCAAGAAGAAGACCATATCTAATAGGAGGCCTAGAAGTCCTCTCGGATCTTCTAGTAATAGGCGTGTCTTGTGATGATTCTTGAGGTATAGGATCGATATTTTGTATCTCGGGTTCTTCTCGAATTTCTTCGAGTTCCATCATCTTGCCTTTCTTATCCAATAAGAACTCCTTCTCCAAGAAGGTGGCATTCCTTGAAACAAACACTTTTGTTTCAGTAGGATGATAGAAATAATGTCCGATTGAATTCTTCAGATACCCTACAAAATAACATAAGGTGGATCGACTATCCAACTTATCTCCCACTGTCTGCTTCACGTAAGCAGGACATCCCCAAATCCTCAAGTACGAATACTTAGGAGCTTTGCCATTCCATAACTCGTATGGTGTTTTTTCCACTGCTTTAGTGTGGACGTTGTTCAACAACAATACCGCCGTTTCAAGAGCATAGCCCCAAAACGAAGGTGGGAGCTCAGTGAAGCTCATCATAGATCGAACCATGTCCAACAAGGTTCAATTGCGACGCTCCGAAACACCATTCAGCTGAGGTGTCATAGGAGGAGTCCACTGAGAGAGAATCTCATTCTCTTTTAGATAATCCAAGAACTCGGTACTTAAGTATTCTCCACCTCGATCTGATCGAAGTGCTTTAATACTCTTACCTAGTTTGTTTTCTACTTCAGCCTTGAATTCTTTGAACTTTTCAAATGATTCAGACTTATATTTTATCAAATATAAGTACCCATACCTAGAATAATCATCAGTAAAGGTAATGAAGTAGGTGTGACCAAATTTTGTACCAATACTAAATGGTCCGCAAACATCTGTATGGATCAAATCCAATAGATTTTGACTACGCTCAGGTTTTCCTTTGAAAGGAGATTTAGTCATTTTTCCTTTTAGGCAGGACTCACAAGTAGGTAGAGAGTTAATATCAGACATATCAAACATGCCCTCTCCCACTAGCTTGTTCATCCTCCTTTAGGAAACATGACCTAGCCTAGCATGCCAAAGGTTTGCCGGGTTTTGATTATCATTTTTCCTTTTATTTGTTGTTACCGGTTTATCAACATAATTAATTGAAACGTCTTTTAATTTTAAGTTATATAGATCGTTTTCAAGTTGTTCATTTCCAATCAAACATTCATTCTTGTAAATATTGCAAATCCCATTCACAAAATTACAAGAAAAACAATTTCTATCAAGCATAGAAATAGAAATAATGTTTTTAATCGAATCTGGCACAAATAAAACGTCTCTCAAAAATAACATAAAATTGTTCTGCAGAACTAAATAAATGTCTCCTATAGCTTGGGATTCAACTCTAGAACCATTTCCGAGTCTTAGCTGGGTCTCACCCTTCCTAAGCTTATTACTTCTTGTCATCATTTGCAACTCATTGCAAATGTGAGATGTACATCTGGTATCCAATACCTAAGAAGTAGTATTAAGTAAAACATTTATTTTAATGTAAAACATACCCTTTGCAGTTACGTTTCCAATGATCGGGTTTCTTGCAGTGATGACAAACTTGTTTAGACTTGTCCAATTTTGCCTGTAACATTTGGCCTTGAGATCATGGTCCAACCATTTCTCTAGTTCGGCCAACCTTTTGGCAGTTACATCAGCCGGGGCTGTTTTCGAAGAAGTCTTTTCTAACACTTAGAAAATCTTTTCCGAACTCTGGACAATCTTAACTTATTGAACCATTCCGTAAAGTTGCGCCAGAAAGTTTTTTTTGTTCGAGAATTGAAACATGTGGATTACAAAGATTCATCATAATGATATACTGAGATGAAACAGACAATATCGATGATTGTTTAATTAATTTACTAAGACATAAAATATGGCAAATTTTTAATTTTATGAATTACACTCCCACTATTTTAACGATTTCACTACCCTCTAGTGAAAACGGGAAACTCCTTTCCTTAGTGGGAACATGGAGTCCAATTGACAAATCATAGTCCCGAATAATATCAGCCAACCATAATTTCAAAAGGTAGAGCTCAATTACTTCCAAAGTAACCCCCATGTTTTTACCTCATGTCCAATAAGGGCCCAATAATATGACGCCGTTTATTGTGACATGTCAAGATAACCCATCAATATTAAGTTGTGATGGACGGTCGCCATGTGGATCCCCAATAATATGAGCCAATCCCATGGGAGTTCCACCCAACTTACAACATGTGTCGATCTAATGTACAACTTTCCGACGAACGAGCCCCCCCAATATTATGAGCCGGACAGTATCCGCGGGTAGCATCTCATACATTGATCGTTGATGGAAGGTAGGAACATTTAAACAATATTTAAATTCCCTTTTATAAATCTTGATATCAATTTCAAATCATATTTAAAATGAGGGATTTTAATTTTTGAAAATTTGTCTCATCATGCAATTTATGTATGCTTGCGGGATTCATACAATTTAGTCTAAACATGCATACATCAATAATATTATATATTATTTTAGGATGATCGATTCCATTACTAATCGACCCGTGGTTGCCAATCACGATTCTAAGTCCAATCCTAGGTGATATGCAAGTATGCAATGCAATCCTATTACATTGTGTTTCCAATTTACATTTCTTCAGTCTTTATCATTTCTTGCTGGGCCCACCTCCATCTTCAAAATCTCCCACTATTTCTAGTGAATTTACAATAAATTACTATGACAAATAAAGGGATACATTATAGGGGTGGGAACGGGCCATAAACCAGGCCCAATTTTATTACAAATGATAAAATCAAATTAGACCATAAACCAGACCCATTAATAAAGCCCAATAATCAATAATAAAGCCAAATATAAACAACATAACATACACCTATAACATTGGTCATGGCAATCGATCATCCTTATCCAATATTTAATTCAAAATTAATTCATTGGATAACATACAATGACAATAAATTTAAATAGATAAAATCATATTTCATACATAAAATCTTATTTTATATATAAAATCATATTTTATCTAATTTATTCATAAAATCATATTTTATATATAAAATCATATTTCATATATAAAATCATATTTTATTATCAATTGTACCAAAATAATTAATTTAAAGAATTAATTTATTGGATTAAATTTATAAATTTCCAAAATTCAAAATTTATCCAAAAATTAATTTTCTTAAAATTTTGGGCTCAAACAATTTTGACCCATTGCCTCATGGACTAATCCAAACAATTTTCAATTGGTCTAAAAATTATAATTTCTAAAATTATAAAATAAAAAAAATTTAAATATAATTTTGGGGCTGCCCGCCCTGCCCTGCTAGGCTGGGCCATAGCCCAGCCTAGCTTTCGGCCCAGCCGAGCGCTGGGCTAGGGCAACAGTTGCCCTAGCCCAGCTGCTGGGCCACTAGGCCGCCACCTGCGGCCCAGTTGCACGCTGGGCACATTTGCCCTGGCCCAGCTGCTAGGCTGCTGGGCCGCCTTATGCGGCCCAGCTGGGTGATGGGCTAGGGCAACGGTTGAGGCATGGTACAATTTTGATAAAATTTTAATCGTATGATCCGAGAGCAACCTGGCTTTGATACCACTGTTGGAACACAGTCGTTCTCCGAATCGAAAAATAATACCCGTTGCAGCGGAAGTTTTAAAATTTTATATGAAACAATTCCATATCATGGGTATCAAATTCCTACGATTAAAATTAAAAAACATAAAATTTAAATAATGTAAATTTTACCTTAAAATCTCGAAGCGAGATTATGGACACCAACAGATTAATCTGCTCTTGTTGTATATCCCAGGAACTGATGAACGAACAATTCTTCAATCAGGTCCACGAACAGAAGTTTAATCCCTCTGATAGACTGCACTAGAAAGTCTATCAGAATTTTCTACGATGAGATAGAACAGATATGATCTGTTAAATCAGACTGCAAATTCAGAAATTTGCAGACTGAATTTCGAACACTGTGAGGGAAGGGGGCGGCCGAATTCTAGAGAGGAGGCTCTCTAGGTTTCAAAATTTTGTGACCTGTTACGTGTAATTTCTGCACTGCAATAAATTATTTATAATATGGGCTGCTAACAGCTTAGGGCCCATTAGTCATAAGTTCAAGCCTAACAAGCAAAGCCCGCATGTTCAGAAATTAATATAAAATTTATCGTGACTCAGATTGATAAACCAATTTCACCAATGTGCACAAAAACCATTTCTGCATCTTTTAAAGTCAAGATAAATTTTCTGAATCCGAATTCAGTGGTTTCCAAAAAATGTCCATCAATATGTCATTTTAGGAGATCTTACTCCCTCTACTTTTAAATAAGAAGTCCTACTTCTTTATCCATTAAATTTAACTATTTAAATTTAATTATCTCAACGGGGATTAGAAATCCATTACTTGTGTGACCCTCAATTGTTCAGGGATACAGCTAGCCGTGGGCTCACAACTCCTTGTGACTCAGAACAACAATTTTCGACTTACCCAACGAATCATGGTAAGAGCGCCTAGCAACATCGCCCCATGATTTCCTAGGTATCACTGATAGTGCCTGCAAGAACCAATAGATTTTGGTTAGCATACAGTACGGTCCCTTCATCCATGTATCCCGATCGAATCAACAACCATTGGTAAATCGAGAGTCGTTCGAGATTCGATAACTATGCAATTCATCTTGAAGATCAAATATTGACATCGCATGTGCTACTAAGAAACCATTTCTTAAAGCACATCATGTACTCTGGCTACAGATTTGTCACACTAATATCTCCTCAGATCGCATAGGATATCCACACTCGCAAGCATGTGGTGAATCCTTGACAACAAATCATCGACTCCTATATGTATCATAACTGCACCCAATCCCGACACCTTATGACCCCAATAGAGTCGGTAAACGAGTCAAATTACAGTACTAGCATATAGAGTCTCAATGATGTTTCAAGTAGTAAGGACTAATGGTGTACAACCAAAACCTCAGATTTTATCCACTCGATAAGTGATAACCACTTGGAAAATCCGGATAGGGTAGTTCGATCATTCATCATATGAATATCCATTTGCATGCTTTGAACATCTCTATGTTCCATACCAATGAAACATGGTACTAGGCATCGCAAATGCTAGTCTCAATCTCGAGCGATCCTTATCCTTATTTGCGGACGGCTTAATCGACTAGGAACTGTTTAGAATATACAATGACTATAAGATGTGTTTCATGATAGTCATCCCAATGTACTACCACATCTTACATACACTATAGTATATTCAAGGTCTTTATCAAAACAACAATAGTATATCATAATATATCAATATGAAGGAAGATAAAGTAAATGCCATTATTAAAAAGTGTAAATTATATTAAACAAAAAATTGTTTACACATAGAGTCATAACAGCCCTTAACCACAAGTTGGCTAATCGGGCACCCACTCTTTCAGTAAGCAGTACTCAAATGTAAACGCGTACCTAGAGCTTCCTGTAAGCTATGCCAAAAGTGCGAAGTAAACCTCGGATCTTGGTCAGATACAATCAACTTTGGCACACCGTGTAGTCTTACCACTTCTCGAATATAAAGATCCGCCATTTGATCATGACGATAAGTCATTCGGTAGGGAATAAAGCACGCAGATTTCGTCAATCTGTTGATGATCACCCAAATAGCATCACATCCTCGAGATGATCGTGGCAACTTCGTTACAAAGTCCATGGAAATGTGATCCCATTTCCATTCAGGAATTGATAAACTCTGTAATAAGCCACCTGGTTTCTTTCTTTCAGCTTTTACCTGTTGGCAATTCAAACATTTAGATACAAATCCAGTCACATCAGACTTCATTTGTTTCCATCAGTACTGACTCTTCAGGTCGTTGTACATCTTTCTGCCTCCAGGGTGAACACTGAAGCGACTACAATGGGTTTCTTTCAAAATATTCTGTCTCAAATCTGCAATATTGGGAACAACTATTCGGTCATTCACATACAAGATATCATCGTCACTAACCTTGTACTCAGACTGATGTCCTGATCGAATCATTTCAATCGACTTCTGCACATTCTGATCGGCTTTTTGTGCTTCTTTGATACGAATCAATAACTCTGGCTCAGCACTGATTGCATAAACTCTCGTCGGTCTTCTATCTGTCTCAAATACATACCCAGAAACACAACAATTCTCAATAAAATTAGATACACCTGCAGTAGATAAAGATAGAGCACATACTTTTCTACTCAGGGCATCTTCTGCTGCATTAGATTTTCCCGGATAGTATTTGATTTCACAATCAAAATCCTTCAGCAAATCAAGCCATCGTCGTTGTCTCATATTCAATTCAGATTGTGAGAACAGATACTTCAGACTTTTGTGATCAGAAAAGATTTCAAACTTCTCGCCATATAAGTAATGTCTCCAGATTTTCAATGCAAAGACAATTGCAGCCAATTCAAGATCATGAATCGGATACCTGACTTCATGTGGTTTCAGTTGTCGAGAAGCATAAGCGACAACATGTCCTTTCTGCATTAAAATACATCCCACACCCTGGTGAGAAGCATCACAATAAACAATAAAATCACCAGTACCTGTAGGGATTATTAAAATTGGCGCTGTCATCAATCTCTTCTTAAGTTCGATAAAACTTCTTTCACACGCCTCAGACCATATAAATGGTGCATTATTCTGTGCAAGCTGTGTAATAGGCTTTGCTATAGATGAAAAATCTCGAATGAATCGACGATAATAACCTGCCAAGCCCATAAAACTTCAAATTTTTGGCACAGATGTCGGTCTCTGCCAACTGATCACAGCTTCAACCTTACTCGGATCCACTGAAATACCATCTTCTGAAATTACATGACCAAGAAAAACAACTCACCGCAACCAAAACTCATATTTGGATAACTTGACATACAATTTCTCTTCTCTTAATATTCTCAATAAAGTTCGGAGATGATCAGCATGTTCACACAGATTCTTAGAGTATATCAAAATATCATTGATAAAGATAATCACAAAGTCATCTAAATATATTTGAAATACTCTATTCATCAATCCCATAAAAACTGTCGGTGCATTCGTTAGACCAAAAGGCATGACTATGAATTCATAATGGCCATAATTGGTTCTAAATGCAGTCTTAGGAATGTCTTCGTCTCTAACCCTCAGTTGATGATATCCGGATCGTAAGTCAATCTTCGAATATACTGATGATCCCTGCAATTGATCAAATAAATCATCGATACGAGGTAAAGGATAGCGATTCTTTACCGTTTCTTTGTTCAATTGCCGGTAGTCAATACACAATCTCATCGATCCGTCCTTCTTTCTAACAAATAATACCGAAGCACCCCATGGGGATACACTCGGTCTGATATATCCTTTGGCCAACAAATCTTCAAGTTGGTCCTTCAGTTCTTTCAATTCAATTGGTGCCATTCGGTACGGTGCTTTCGATATCGGTTGTGTACCTGGCATCAATTCAATACCGAAATCTACCTCTCTGTACGGTGGCAATCCTGGAATCTCATCAAAGAATACATCTGCAAACTCACTCACCACCGGTATATCAGTCAATTTCGGAATAGTCCTCAGTATATCAACTGCATAAATAAGGAATCCTTCCGCCCCTTTCTGTAACAAATCAGTCATAGAAAGAACAGATATCAAAGGAATTCTGGCTCGTGATCCCTTACCATAGAATTTCCACTCATCAATCATATCAGGCCTGAACTTCACAATCTTCTGAAAACAGTCAACTGTTGCTCATTACTTGGTTAGCATATCGATACCGATTATGCAATCAAAATCATATAAACCAAGAATGATACAGTCAAGCTCAACTTCATTACCTTCATACTGTAGTACACAATTTCTTACAGAATTCACTGATACTATACCTTTTCCCAACGGTGAAGATATAGACACTACAGTAGCTAATGACTCAACAGGCAATGAATACAACGTAACAAATTGTTCAGATATGAAGGTATGCAACGCACTAGTATCGAATAAGACATAAGCAGGATAACCAGAAAGAAAATAGTTACCTGCAATCACATCGTCCGGTGTTGCTTGTGCTTGCTCCTCTGTCAATGCAAACACTCGTGCTTGTTGCCTGGGAGGTTGATTCACTGTCTGACCTCCTCCTCTACTCGGTGCTGCAGGTTGTGGTTGAAAAGAGTGAACAGAAGATGTAGATTGACCTACCGGTCTCGATGATCCCGCACCCTGTGCACCTTCAGAACCTCGTTGTGGACACACCCTCGCAAAGTGTCCCATCTTGTTACAAATGTGGCAGCTTCCAAATACACCTCGGCATTGTTCATTGGTATGGCGACCACCACACTTGGTGCAATATACATCAGACCTCTGTCCAGCTCTAGACTATCGGGAGCTACCTGAACTTGAAGAGCTACTACCACCAAATCTCTTGAATTGTTTACTCTTGCCTTTGAAGAAGTTCTTCTTTCCACTACTGCTACCTCCAGCTTCAAATCGAGGTGGCGGTGGAATCTGTGACTGTTCTTGGGTCTGTATCACTGGCTGTGGCACAAATTATGCTCCTCGTTGTTTCAGTATCCCTGCTTCTGCACCCTTTGCTCGATTCAGAGCATCAACAAAGGTATTCGGTCTTCCCGAATTCACAAGTGTAAACACATCAGGATTCAAGCCATTGATGAATTGATCGGCTTGAGCTTCATCACTAACAGCGATATGTGGAGCAAACATCAACAAGCTAGTGAACTTGGCAACATATTCCTCGATATTTAACTGTCCCTGTAGCAGACTTGCAAACTCCGCTCCTTTGTCCTTATGATAAGATACAGGAAAGAAACGCTGATAGAAAGCAGTTCGAAATACATACCACGTAATAACAGTACCTTGGTTTTCCAATGCTTTCTTCGTCGCTATCCACCAACTCTTGGCAAGGCCATGCAGTTGATGAATAATCAGTCTCACACGACGATTATCTGAATAGTCAATGGACTCAAATAACTGCTCAATATCTTCCAGCCAGTTCTCACACTCCAGAGCATTCTCAGTTCCTTGCAACTTCGGTGGTTGGAATGACTGGAATCATTTCAGAAGTTTCTCCATCGGATTAGAATCACTAAACTCATCAGTAGAAGTACTACCCTGTCCATGTTCAGACACTGTCACTGGGACCTGTGCAGCATTTGTCTGTTCAGGCTGATTCGTAGCCAACGTCTGTCTAACCCTCGGTGCTGGTCGGGGAGGCATATCTGATAATCAAACAGATTAGTGTACAGTTCAATCTCAATTACAACAAGTCTGTTACAGTCCACATTGCCTTCATAAAAGATCGAGTTTTGATTCATCCTCATAATACATGCTAGTACTTCAATCAAATAACCAGATAGCATGTAATTCAACCCATTGTATAGCATATTCTTCGCAAATTATCACAGCATCATGTGACAATTTAATATCTGTAATAAATCAATCATATACCATACAATTATGAAAGCCATAAATAAATCAGAATAGAAGACTCGATCTACCCCGCTCATCTAATCTCAGTCCAAGAAACTTATGCTCTGATACCACCTGTTGTGGGGATCTCGGGTTTCTAATCTCATCTTAGGGCAATTAATGAACAATTAATATTTATTAACCATCAATAAGAAACCAAGAGCCAAGTAAAAATATTTTTTTTTTTAAAAAAAAACAATGCCTCGCTGGATCGGTGAAAACCACCCGATCGAGCGAGCACAATTGCTTAACTCTCGGATGGAACAAAATTTGGCCTCGCTCGATCCGTCAACTTCTGCGGATCGAGCGAGCCAAAAACAAAAATCTCTGTTTTGCAAAATACAGGGCTCGCTCGATCCGTCAACTTCTACGGATCGAGCGGGCTTCAAATTCCAGAAAATCTGCAGATCACATTTTGCTGTCAAACTCGAGCACTATCACTTCCAATCACCAAATTCGATCCAAAACATGATATATCAACTCCAAAACATGCATCTACATATAAACAAGGTCATAAGAATTTATACATGCATTTCATTACATCAACAAGTCGCTAAAGATCGTAAATGACAACAACTATATCAAGTTTCATACATGTATTCCAAAACCAACATAACTAAAGTTTAGTGCTTCTAAAGTTCGATACATCATCTACAACCCGAGTCCTCACGTGCTAGACTCTCTCCCAGCTGTCAATGACATCGATGACTAGCTCCTGCCCCTTCTGTTGTCATGCACACATACAAAACAAGACAACAACCGGATAAACTCCGGTGAGAAACAATTCTCAGTATAACCAACATATAGAAAGTGTTAAATAAATCATCTTGACTCTATTTAAACTCGACTCAACAAATAGAGTACGTAAACGCTTTACAAACGAATTGATTCACATAACTTCAAAGCCATCAAGATTAATAACTGATCTTGACATGGATATCCATCTAACGAGTTCGTAATCCGACTCGCAAATAAGGTTAACAGCAACCTTGGCATAGAATCAATTCAATATAGCATCATATCAACTCGAATATAAAGATCCACTACCTGAGATGGATCGACAACATCACAATCAAATCAAAAACATAAACAAGTATGTATTTTTGTGGGCCAACTCAAGATTAGTCGTTCTTGAGTTTCAAAGTCCCTACTTCGCGATGTCGTCATTATACCTTTTTTATTGAGGTTCTGAACTCTTAAAATCTGAAATATAACAACCAAAATATTCATATCAACTTCATTCAAGATTATTATTTCAGAAACTAATCTGTAGTGGCCCATATCCAGAATTAACGATAATGAGTAATTATCGTGTGATCATGTTAGATTTAGTAAAATGTGATTAAGGAGACTTCTAAATGGATTAACGGAGCCTGGAAATAGACCCAAAATGATCAGAAATGGTCTGGTGGGTCAGACAGATCGGAAGCTCCGAAGTTAGGATCGGATGCTCCGAAGGTGATCGGAAGCTCCGATGAACGATTGGAAGCTCCGATCGAATTACGTCATCCATGACGTGTGGTTGATCGAAAGCTCCGAACAGGATCGGAAGCTCCGATCACCCCTATCCGAAGTCAACCAGTGAGATTTTGACATGTGGCAGATAAGGATGTTCGGAAGCTCCGATGGCAGGATCGAACGTTCCGATCAAGGATCGGAAGTTCCGATCGAGGATCGGAGGTTCCAATCGATGCTTATAAATATAAGGTCCGAGGCATTCATTTCTTGCCAATTCCGAATTCTCTCCTTCGCCCTCGTGGTCCTATTTTAAGGCTTTGGGTACTCTTATTCTAGAGTTGGAGTAGGATATTTGTTTTAGTATAGTCAGACAGTGTCTGACATAGTAGCGGAGCAGTGCTCGTATTGTAGAGCCGTGTTTGAGGTTGTGAATTTGCAGCAGGGGAGTGCCCTAGTTGCGGGATAGTCGTCATCAGTGGGCTGACGACGGATGCAGGTATAGCTATGGTCTCCTTAAATTATTTAGGAGTATGCAATAGCTTAGTTAAGGCTTTTAGCGCTTATTGAATGATGCATGGGTATTTGCATTGTAGACTTGATGATAGGCTTGGAACCTAGAGTGGGACTACTAGGACTGCCTTAGAAAGGTACGTAAGTACTGACTGAGATTGCCAGCGGATATGCATGCTTATATGTTGCATTTATGTGTTTGCATGTTATTATTGTTATGCGACATGTGCATATCATCTTGTGCCTGTACATCTGTATATCTTTTGAGATGAGCCAGTTAGGGTTGCTCAGCCCTGTTAGGACGTTTGACATCGAGTACCCCTAGGTACTGATACCTAAAGGACTCCGTGGTCCGTGTCCGTGATTCGGGAATGAGTGGTCGCACACAGTGGTTAGCTACCCCGATGTGACGAGCTTATATCCCAGGCGCCAGTCTGAGTAGTTCGTATACAGTTATCCCAGATATGGATACCTTGTCATTTGCATGCATCATATTTGTATGTTTATCCGTGCTTTCGTATTGAGCTTAGAGCTCACGTCCAGTATTTTCTGTGTATATGGATACCCTATTCGACGGGGCAGGTGTAGGTGCAGTATTGAGCACCAGGAGCCTGGAGGAGCCAGTGACCTTGAAGACAGCAGTATTTAGCTGTAGGTTTTTATCTATGTAATTCGATTGGATTGTATAAATCGAGTTTGTTAGCCGGTTGTATTCTACTGGTCTGCTTGTATTTAAGTCTTCCGCAGCGATTTTATTTAATACATGCTTAATTATGCTCTTAACTCTGATTAGGTAGTGGATCTGGGTCGGATCGCTACATTTATTGGTATCAGAGCTTCATGCAAGGGACTTAGGAAATTGTTAATAAGACTTCTTGATTATCCTTGTAGGATTGATTGAGGCCTAGCAAAAGAAGATTTGTATCTTCATTGCCGAGATTTGCAGCATAAGTCTTTACTATAAGGAATGCAGCAGTGATGAGAACACTAGTAGTAGCATATCGATAGATAGACTGACTGTTGTGGACAGTTCATCATTCGATGCATTGGGATGTTGATCGAAGAATATATGGATTTCAACCAGGGAAGATTGGAAGGGAAGATCGAGTATATCGCGTCAGATATCTCTGAGGGCTTTTTGGAATGAATGGTGTTTAGTAATCCATGTGGTTCCAGTCCTTGAAGATTCTCCACTTGTAGTTGGAGAGGTTGTCAGATAGACCTTTACCAGGGAATGCTTCGAATTCCTAAGGCATGACGGGTTCCTAGCGTAAGGTCTGTAAACTCATGCAGAACATGGTTTTGCCGGTATGCTTGCATCGATGCTTTTGGTAGGCATACGGGAAAATTCATGTTCAAAAGCATGATTTGGATACAAGAAGAACGCTGATGGTAGATCGCGAGCAAAAGAAGTCGACTGACATGCACTGACGCAGAGCATAGCTGGTTAGCTATCACGTGCCATTTCTCCGGAGTTCTTTGCTGGAGGACATGTTGAGAGACTTGGACGGAAGTATGCTTGTATCGATGCGTGTGTCGATTGGAAGCTTCATGCTCAAGGAGTGAAGACAAGTTCGACGATTTTAAATACTGTATTGATGTGTTTGTAAACAGTATTTCAGTTGTAATGAATCATCAGAATTTGGTTGTATCAGTTCAAGTTATTGGATGTACATTTTGTTGTATTTTGAATACTGTATGTATTACATGGGATTGTAATAAAGGGAATTGTACATAACTTGAAGTAATGATGCATGTGTTACTTATTCAGCAATTCGTGATTGAATGCAAGTAATTTTATAAAGTTTGGCTTGGAATTAGTTGATTGGTAATCAACTAGGATAGCTCATGAATTTTGAGTAAGCCAGCGGTAACGGATTGACATGGGGTTAGTCTAGGTGTTATCCTAGGGCTGACCTAATTAGTCGTTTGACTGGGTTAGTGCCATTGATGAGGTAATTCATCTGGGGGCATGGAAATATTGATATTGTTTGGAATTTTGAGTTTTTGTTCTAAGTTGTTTCCTTAGGACAGTAGTCTGATTGACCTTCATAGGTTGAGACTTCGTGATGATGGGATTTCATCGGGATACCAAGTCGAGTATATGCCGAGAATTGTGGACTATGACCATGACTAGACATGATGGAGCGCGACCCTATGCCAGTGTTACTTTGGGAGTCTTTCGTACTTCGGAGAATGCCTGGAAGCCTTCGTGCTTCAGGATTTGGCGGTGGGAAGGCTACTTAGTCTAGAGTTTTGGTAACAGCCACGACGGGGTATGACATTGGATTGGATGCCTGGTTAGGTATCGGCGGTCTAGATATCGTCTGACTGTCGTCAGAGATATTGGTTTGCAGTTTTTGTCATAAGGACCAGTCTTGGAGGGATTTTTCCTTGACGAGTGCGTACTCTGAGCAGACAGTTTTAGTCTATTGAATAATTCTAGACTAAGTGGATCTAGTCGGTATTTGGATACTCTTGTGATAAGGATTATCCAGGAGATGGGTTTGTGAAATTCCTGAAACATTTGACTCGGGGATGAGTAGTTTTCAGCATTGATGGTTTCCTTCAGTGATAGATTATATCCGATGTTAAGGATTGTACTTGACTATTTGAGGCGTGAGGATAGCGTGATTTATGCCAGTGTACACTTGGTGTTGATTTCAGGTGGGACACTGATAAGTGCAGTTTGTATGCATTAGTTTGTGATATTTTTATATATATTTTTGTGTGTATTCATATTATTTTTATGTGTTTTTATGTGTTTTAGTTCATGTGTCTATATTTCACTTCCCCGGTTAATTTTGTAGGAAATTAGATTTTTGAAGAGCGAATAACGGAGCAGCCTTGATCTAAAAATCATATTTAATTTTTGAGAGATCAAAATCCGATCTCCACAAGTCAGAATGAAGTTCAAGATGTTTTGACGCTGCAGTCCAAATTTCAGGTCAATCCGACGGCTAGAACTCAAGATATGAATTTTTCAAAATCATCGCTCGGAGCAGGTTGAAGGTTGCGCTGATGATGAGAGTTGTTGCGCGTTTGCCCTTGTATAGGCGCTGATAAGCATGGGAGAAGCGCTAACGCGCTGAGAAACAAGTTGTTAGCACAAGAATTAGCGCTATCGCACTTTATGGCTGTGGTTGGCGCAAGATTATGGCTGTGGTTGGCGCAAGAAGCAGCGCTATCGCGCATTTTCAGCAAATAAATAACGCGCGCGCGCGAGGGCATTATGGATGCTTATTCAGGAAGACGCCAGCTGAAGCTTGGGAGATCATTGGCAACATGGCAGAGAGTAATATTGGGTGGCCGGATGTAAAGAAGGAAAAGAAGGGTGGAATTCTAGAGGTCGATGCTTTGATGGCCCTGAACGCTAAGATCGACTCTCTAACACATCAAGTGGCACTCATGAAAACAGTGCCAACACAAGGGAATCTGAAAGAGGATCAGCAGTTTTTTGAAGTTTATGCTGTAAATTTTATGGGAAATCAAGGACGGCAGCCGTACAAGTCCTACAACAATAATTATAATCAGAACTGGCAGTCCAAGCAAGAGGAGAAGAAGCCGAGCTTCGAGGAAATAATGATGAAATATGTGGCGGGTACTGAGGCTCGTTTACAAAATCAAGAAGCTATGATGCAGAGGTTGGAAAGTCAGATGGGTCAAATTGCTTCCCAATTGTCAAATCGTCCTACTGGATCTCTACCGAGCAACACTGAGCTCAATCCCAAAAGCGTGAATGCAATTATGGTAGTGACGAGATCACAATCTGAACAGTCTGAGAAGCAATCGGAAGACGAGAAGGCTGTGGAAGGGCCGAAAATTGATGAAGAAAAAGAGGAGGTGCGTACAAAAAAATCCTCCACGACAGGTAAGAAAGGTAAGACTGCAAAATTTGAAGTTAATAAAAATGTTGATTTATCTACTTTACCTTTCCCTCTTAGAGCTAAGCAACTATTATTTGATTATCAATTTAAGAAATTTCTTGAAATTTTCAAGAAACTGCATATTAACATACCTTTTGCAGATGCTTTAGCTCAGATGCCGAGATATGCAAAGTTTCTGAAAGACTTGCTGAAAAATAAAAAGAAGCTGAATGATCTTACGCAAGTCACAATGAAGGAAGAGTGCTCGGCGGTGTTGCAAAAGAAGCTTCCAACAAAATCTCAGGATCCAGGGAGTTTTTCTATACCCTGTCATATTGGAAGTTTGTCTTTTGAGAATGTGTTGTGTGATCTTGGGTCGAGCATTAATTTAATGCCTTATTCTGTTGCTCAAAAATTAGGAGTTAAAAATATAGAACCTGCTGCTATCTCTCTTAAATTTGCTGATGGTTCTATTAAATATCCAAGAGGAGTAGTGGAAAATATTCTAGTCAAGATAGAACACTTTATATACCCTGTAGATTTTGTTATTCTTGACATGGATGAGGACTGTGAGGTTCCACTGATTTTAGGGCGTCCTTTTCTTGCTGCTAGTAGAGCCCTAGTTGATGTTGAGAAGGGAGAGTTGGTTCTGAGATTGAACGATGAACAAGTAGTTTTTACTATGTCTAAGTCGGCTACTGAGAGCCCAATTTTGAAATCTTGTTCTGTTATTCGTTTGGTTGATGAGATGCATGATGTTGGTGCATGTCTGCAGGTGCAGTTGTCTACAGGAATTAATCCCTTGCACAAGTTCTTTAATGATGTATCATGCAAGTGCAGGACTGATTCGAGTTTTTCACAGACGGTGGATATACCACCTTGAATTTCACCACTCAAAGAGGAGTATAGTCGGGCTATAGACTATAAATTTAGTGCTGACTGGGAGGCAACCCAGTGTTTTTGTTTTTTTTATTATGTTTTTGGTTTTTATTTTTGTTTTTATTTGATTATTGTTTCTTTCCCATGCCAGTTGGTCGTGCCCGCCGATAATCTAGACTACTGATACCGTTCCAGAGGATACTATCAAGAAGGAAGAGAATGCATCGAAAACCAGGGGAGTGTTATTTCTGTTTTTCATTACATTGTGTGTTTGTTTGCATTCTGTTCATTGTTCTGAAGCATTGAGGGCAATGCTTTGGATAAGTATGAGGGGGTAGACTAATTTATAGCATTTATGTGTTTGTTTTGCATTTGTCGTGTTTCGTTTTTGTTTGCATATAGTGTGTTTTTGTTGTTGTTTGCATTGCATGAGTAGGATGAGTCATGATAGCCACTGATGATGAAGTTATGTTAAAAAAAAAAAAAAAAATTTTTGAAAAATTTTGCTCTTGGCTTCACATGAGAAACTGTAGGTTGAACCGTGAATATTTTTAAGCACTAATGTTAGACCAGTGGACTGTAACAAAAGATTTGATGAAGTTTTTGTCTGTTTGACCATTGCACGACAATAGGTGGTTTGTGAATCTTGATTGTGTACTATGAATTTTGATGAGGCTCTAGTTTACACTTATGATCTTGGGTGCACCTAGAGAAAAAAAAAAGAGTTTTATACAATTCCATCCGGGCCTTGAAAGGATTAAAATCCTATAAAAGATTAAATTTAAGGCTAAGTATGCGGGTTAAATGGGATTGATGATCCATCCGGGCTATAGATGAGGGGATTAGAAAGAAAAAATAGAATGATTTTTCATATCCTATCCAGTTGTAGCTAAGTCAGCGGGTAATTATTGGGGCTAATGCAATACCGGGTGCAAAATCCGGAGGTGTGTAATTCATTATCTCAAGGGAGGTGGGTATGTCTAGAGATCGTTGGAATGAATGGACACTTGAAAAGTGAAACTTGCACTGATTTGTCATAGGTTGCTAAGCAGATTTGAGACGAATTCGGTCTAAGTTGTATGAAACTGAAATGACATTTCACACACACACGTTTACGTAAAATCGAAAGTGTATTATGAAAAGTTGAGAGCATGTCTGTGATTTTTGTTGGTAATTGAACTTCTCAGAGGCTGTGCACATTCATGACTTGTCATTACTTATGTTTTTGTTTGCATTTTGTTTTTGCATGTCTTGCTCGAGGGCGAGCAAGAGTTATGTATGGGGGTGTTGATAAGTGCAGTTTGTATGCATTAGTTTGTGATATTTTTATATATATTTTTGTGTGTATTCATATTATTTTTATGTGTTTTTATGTGTTTTAGTTCATGTGTGTATTTCACTTCCCCGGTTAATTTTGTAGGAAATTAGATTTTTGAAGATCAAATAACGGAGCAGCCTTGATCTAAAAATCATATTTAATTTTTGAGAGACCCAAATCCGATCTCTACAGGTCAGAATTAATTTCAAGATGTTTTGAAGCTGCAGTCCAAATTTTAGGTCAATCCGACGGCTAGAACTCAAGATATGAATTTTTCAAAATCGTCGCTCGGAGCAGGTTGAAGGTTGCGTTGATGATGAGAGTTGTTGCGCGTTTGCCCTTGTCTAGGCACTGATAAGCATGGGAGAAGCACTAACGCGCTGAGAAACAAGTTGTTAGCACAAGAATTAGCGCTATCGCGCTTTATGGCTGTGGTTGGCGCAAGAAGCAGCGCTATCGCGCATGTTCAACAAATAAATAACGCGCGCGCGCGAGGGCATTATCTCGCGCGCGCGCAGAAGAAAATTCCAGAGATTCGTGAGTGGAGAGCGCGCGAGCGGGACTATTTCTTGCGCGCGCGCGAGGGAGGAAGTTTGGGCCACTGTTTTATATAATTGCGCGCGCGCAAGGACTCCAAGGCGCACGCGCGCGTGTCGACGGGCCATAAAATTCTAAAAATTATATTTCAACTAGGAAATTAATTTTTAAGGCTTTCCAAACACTATAAATAGGAGTTTTTATTATTTTACAAGGGTTCCACAAATTTTCCAGAATTTTAGAGGAGATTTCGAGAGGCGGCTACGGCACAGGCTTGGGAGATTTTTCTCTTCTCTTTTATTTTATTTTATTTGTCAATTCATGATTAAAACTTGGTTTTGAATTATGAATTGTGAGTAGTTTTTCTTTATTTCGATCAAGGCCACGTGATTGGGCCAGACAGTTTATGTAAAAACTTGATTTATTTATTTGAGATTTTCAGACTTAATTGAGTTTATTGATTATCAGATTTATCTTTGCCTTACAAATTTCTTGGCCAGTTATTTGTTTGCTTGTTAATCGATTCCAATTTGTAAAGAGGAGGTTTCGAATTCGATCACTTTGGTTTTCAACATAGTGTAAAACTGACTAGAAATAGAATTCGGTTTCATTATGCGGTTTAGGTGTTTACTGAATTTTCACAGTGTTTATGCATTTGGATTTGATTAGAATTATGAAATATTAATCCGTCAAATTTGAATAGGTTTGATTGTTCTAGAAATAGTCTTTCGAACAATTTAGGAAAATTCCCGTAAATTATAATTAAGTCTGATATCTTCGATAGATTGCTTGTTGTGTGAATTGTCTGGTACCTACGTGTGTCCTTGATCGAAGTTTTTCCCAAATTTGAACTAATCCAAAGTTTTCTGCTGCGTTTTTATTTAATTTAATTTTATTTGCAATTTTATTCATTAGTTTAAAATCTGAAATAATCCTTTTTCATTAGTCTAGATTAAGTAGAAATAAATAGATTTTGGTAATCATTTTTATACAGTCCCTGTGGGTTCGACACTTGGACCTTTGTCCACTATATTATTACTTGTCCTGGTACACTTGCTAGTTGAATTTATTCACACCGATTAACATGGTCAGACACCGCGGCAAGTAACCTCAGTATCGATTTGTTGCAGTCTTAGCAAGAGATATAGTTATCAGGAGTATGTTCAACGATAGTTGAAATATTTCGGACTTGTATTGCGGCATGGGTTTAACAAGTCCTTATGATCATCTTGGATGAAGATAGACAGTGATAGTATGTCTAGACTGGTGCAGGTTTAGCACTAGTGACTACTTGTAACTGTTGTCTGACTCTATCAAAGATGAGTGGTTGAATCAGCTGTGATTCTTTTGATTTCAAGTATTTGGGATATGCAGACGTGTGGCAGTGAGATCATCGATATTGATCGAGCCATGAGAGTTTCATTGATCAGTGATTGTCTGATTAGGGTTGATATCGTCAGGCATGGCGAGAGCTACAGTATATCGATTTTATTGATCAGATTATTCCAATCGGTATAGATGGGATATAGTGAATCAAGAAGTACTGGGAATGGTACTTTAAGTATGGTATGGTTTGATATAACGATTCACGTGCATTTAGGAAATTCTTTAGTCGCTAAGGGATCTCCAGGAATACGGGAATCGAGACTTTTGGATTCTGCGAATCACGAAAGTGGTCATTAGTTGGCTCTTGTGATCGTAGTTGTTGGTAACGTTGCTTCGGCTACCAGTGACGGATTTTGATCTGAGCATTGCTTTGTGTTAGCAATGAATTATTCAGTTTGAGGAAATATGATTCAGTGATTGTCCCAGGTTTGTCAGTGGACGAATTTTGAAGACTGTTGGTCAGAGTGTTCTGCTTGGGATGCTTCCAGCAGATTTCTCTAGATTTGTTCTTGAGAGGCGATTCGACAAGTGCTTATGGATTTCAATGAACATTAGCAGGTTTGAATTAGTTGTTTCATGGGATGAGACAACAGCTGAGACTTGTGTTTCTGAGTCTGGCAGGATTGTTGTCACTGATATCCCAGTGCGTTCTGATATGCTGTGTCATTGAGAGGTTGAGATAGCGGGATTGCCGCTAGTATTGATAGATTTTGTGCGGGATCTAGTTGAATCCGTTTGGTTATCCCCGCTAGGGAGCCAAGGATTTGGTTATCTGGAACAGGATTAACCGGAATCATTTTCGTCGATACTATTTCTAGTTTTGAGATAGAAGTAAGCATCTGATATAGACTACTGCTGAGGATGGTGTTGGTCTATCTAGGAGTTTCAGCAGGATGATAGTGAATTAAAACAAGAAATTGTGTACAAGGATTTTGTAGCAATTGGGGTTAATAAGCAGAGATTTTGTCATCTATTTACTTAGTTGGTACTCTTTGGGAAACATTCATTGAGAAAAGTGAGTACTGAAAGTACGTACTATAACGCCAGGAATTGTCAGGATTTTGTTGTTATCCATGGAAGGATGACTAATACGATTGAGTAGATGCTATCTACGATAGCGAGATTCGGATCAAGGTTTATTGCAATCAGTCTGAGGGTTTCAGATGGTTAGAGTCGTGTGCAGTGGTGCGATTGCTCTGCGAGCTGGTGGCCGGTAGTTTCCATTTCTATTCGCATAAAGTACTATTTTGGAAGATAAATTTTACCCTTCGTGATAAAAAGTAACCCACACGAGTTCTTGAAAAAGGGATATCTAGGATTTGACCGAGAGTCGAATCTAGATCGATTTGTTTAGAGCTTTGCGATAATGTCAAGGGATGCGATGTTATCGTTACTCTAGTGAAATACAATGTGTTGTATCTGGTTTTATCGTGGGCAGCGATGGAGTTCGTGCATGTCTAGAGAATAGCTGATGGCTAGTTACAATCTTAGCAAGAGTGTCATCGCTAAGATTTGTAGGCAGTGTGGCTGATACAGTCGGAAATTTGGACCGAAGGTGCCGTGTTGTTGCGGTTATCGATGGATAACTGACGATAGTCAGTAGTGTTACTCGATTCTCGTAGGATTGCTGATAAGAAGGCAGTGATTTCCAGAGTGATCGTTAAAAGCGTGCGAGTTTATGTTCTGATGTGGTTCAGTGAATGAACAAACCTTGTAGGTTTAGCGAGGTTTGGTATTGTCGAAGGCTATTTGACCAGATGTTTTGAACTGGAACTACTAATGAATTGGACGAATGGTTTATACTATAGTCCCGAGGTTTACCTTAGATTTCGAGGACGAAATCCTTTTAAGGTGGTGGGAATGTAGTGGCCCATATCCAGAATTAACGATAATGAGTAATTATCGTGTGATCATGTTAGATTTAGTAAAACGTGATTAAGGAGACTTCTAAATGGATTAACGGAGCCTGGAAATAGACCCAAAATGATCAGAAATGGTCCGGTGGGTCAGACAGATCGGAAGATCCGAAGTTAGGATCGAATGCTCCGAAGGTGATCGGAAGCTCCGATGAACGATTGGAAGCTCCGATCGAATTACGTCATCCATGATGTGTGGTTGATCGAAAGCTCCGAATAGGATCGGAAGCTCCGATCACCCCTATCCGAAGTCAACCAGTGAGATTTTGACATGTGGCAGATAAGGATGTTCGGAAGCTCCGATGGCAGGATCGGACGTTCCGATCAAGGATCGGAAGTTCCGATCGAGGATCGGAGGTTCCGATCGAGGATCGGAGGTTCCGATCGATGTCTATAAATATAAGGTCCGAGGAATTCATTTCATGCCAATTCCGAATTCTCTCCTTCACCCTCGTGGTCCTATTTTATGGCTTTGGGTACTCTTATTCTAGAGTTGGAGTAGGATATTTGTTTTAGTATAGTCAGACAGTGTCTGACATAGTAACGGAGCAGTGCTCGTGTTGTAGAGCCGTGTTTGAGGCTGTGGATTTGCAGCAGGGGAGTGCCCTAGTTGAGGGATAGTCGCCATAAGTGGGCTGACGACGGACGCAGGTATAGCTATGGTCTCCTTAAATTATTTAGGAGTATGCAATAGCTTAGTTAAGGCTTTTAGCGCTTATTGAATGATGCATGGGTATTTGCATTGTAGACTTGATGATAGGCTTGGAACCTAGAGTGGGACTACTAGGACTGCCTTAGAAAGGTACGTAAGTACTGACTGAGATTGCCAGCGGATATGCATGCTTATATGTTGCATTTATGTGTTTGCATGTTATTATTGTTATGCGGCATGTGCATATCATCTTGTGCCTGTACATCTGTATATCTTTTGAGATGAGCCAGTTAGGGTTTCTCAGCCCTGTTAGGACGTTTGATATCGAGTACCCCTAGGTACTGATACCTGAAGGACTCCATGGTCCGCATCCGTGATTCGAGAATGAGTGGTCGCACACAGTGGTTTGCTACCCCGATGTGACGAGCTTATATCCCAGGCGCCAGTCTGAGTAGTTCGTATACAGTTATCCTAGATATGGATACCCTGTCATTTGCATGCATCATATTTGTATGTTTATCCGTGCTTTCATATTGAGCTTAGAGCTCATGTCCAGTATTTTATGTGTATATGGATACCCAATTCGACGGGGCAGGTGTAGGTGCAGGATTGAGCACCAGGAGCCTGGAGGAGCCAGTGACCTTGAAGACAGTAGTATTTAGCTGTAGGTTTTTATCTATGTAATTCGATTGGATTGTATAAATCGAGTTTGTTAGCCGGTTGTATTCTGCCGGTCTGCTTGTATTTAAGTCTTCCGCAACGATTTTATTTAATGCATGCTTAATTATGCTCTTAACTCTGATTAGGTAGTAGATCCGGGTCGGGTCGCTATAGAATCAAAACCAGTAATCGATCGTCAATCAAACTCATTTCGAACCTCAATCCACTTTCTTCGGTTCAAAGTCGTTGTCTCGAGTCGTTGGCCTTCCAAACTCGACTGAAACGGAAGAATAAAATTCCATAACATTCACATCATCAAAATAAGTGTTTCAGCTTAGCTATCGAATATCAAAACAGTCCAAAAACTCTATTAAACGGCGTAGCGATTGAAATTCGATAACCGACGTAAATCCCGACTTTGAAACTTGTAACTCAAATTCATATATCAGCATATATCTTATAAAACTCAGTCACATAACATCATATCAGCAGCTATACTCATCGATATACATGCTAGAAGTCATATCCACAACATTCAATCATTCAACTTTGATCCGGTTTCAAAAATAGAAGCGATACAAATTCAAGAACACAATCAATAACGAAACATCTGATATCTGCCCTTTATTGATTTCGAAATCCAAATATCATAACATAAAACTTACATGAGATCAAAGCCCTCGTCGTAAGGATTCCAGAACAATTTACGGAATCGAAATCGGATAACCGGTGCAAAAGTTATAAGGATTTGAAGATCGGAAAATCAAAAGAAACGAAAGATCTCGGCTTGCTCTGTTCTTCACTTCTGAAGAAATTCTATTTCCTACACGTATCATGCTGATAAGTATAATTAAATCAGATAACTTTCAACCAAAATTGCACTTTAGTCCCTCATCTTTTCAATAATTGCAATTTGGTCCTCGACCCCTATTTTAATTCAATTTCAATCCTAAATAATTTAAGAATATTAGAATTTAAATCAAAATTCTAAATATTCCCAAATTAAATATACTCGGATTAAAATCAAATTAAATTCGGATTAATTTCTAATTAATCCCGGGCCTTACACAATTTACATCAGTTTA
Organism: Henckelia pumila; assembly: GCF_033568475.1. Classification (NCBI taxonomy): domain Eukaryota; kingdom Viridiplantae; phylum Streptophyta; class Magnoliopsida; order Lamiales; family Gesneriaceae; genus Henckelia; species Henckelia pumila. Next base: position 49,208,713 of record NC_133123.1, read on the forward strand.
ATGTCAAAAAACTCGAACAATCCATTTTGCAATTGGGTTTTGAAAGGAGAAAAAGAATTTTCTATAGTTGTTTTTTATTGTTAGAGTTGTCAAAATAGACCGTCCAGTTTGCCAAAATCCATAATTTGGTAGCGCGGGCCGACTGCCCAATAAAAGGTAGAGTGAAAAAAACTCGGTGTAGCATAAAATTTCACCAATATAACAATTAGATTTGTCAAAATGAGCCTACGGGACAAGCCAGCCCGCAACCCACAAAAATCCATTGGATAGCGGGATGGGGCAGGGCGGCCCACTATTTGGGCAGATTGGGAATTAGCAACCCAACCTGTTTATTGGGTGACTGGTGAGGGCCAGCCTGTCAATTATTAGTTATATTTGGTGGGTTGAGGCGGGTTGGCCCACAACCCACCACTTGGCGGGACAGGACAGGCCATGTAATAATCTAATTCCTCATTAAGTAATTAAACTATCTAAGCATGTTTAAATGGTTAAAACATAATCTTGGAACCCTTAATTAAAGAAAATAAGTAGAAAATTGGATTCACGACGTTCGAAAATAGCCGAAAAGGACATCAAGGGTCCGAGTTGTTCGAAAAGTCCGAACTAGATCATGGAAAGTTCGGAAGATCCGAACTAGTTTGGAGGGCAAAGGTGGTGTTCGGAAGCACCGAGTAGTTCAAAAGCTCCGAACATGAGATCGAAACATCCAAACTACCTCAAATAGATAGGATAAAGGTTTTTGATTGGTGATTTGACTCGAGGCAGTTCGGAAGGTCTGAACTCAGCCTACAACATTGAATTGTCCAATCACAGGACATGCATTTGGTTAATAGAGATCGGAAGCTCCGAAGGCACGATCGGAAGCTCCGAACCACAGATCGGAACGTCCGAACTTTTGGCTACAAATAGATGGCCGAGGCTGCCATTTTCAATCACACCAAACATTTTCCCTCTCTCATATCAATCGTAGTTCTAAGGAATTTAGGCATTGTATCGAGGGTCGGGTGATAGCGAGACGTTACCGGGATCGTAGTGAAGTTGTGCCTTGAGTTTGAGGCAATCACCATCAATGGGCTAACGACGGATGCATGTAATATTTCGAGATCCTTGATAAGTTTGTAGTATCTAATAGCTTAGTTAAGACTTTTAGAATTGTATGAGTGATACGGTATATATTTTATTATAGGCTTGGATACTAGGTTGCTCACCTAGACTTGACCTATTGAGGTATGTAAGTTCTTACTGAGATATACAACTGCTTAAGCATTCTTATGTGTTGCATTTTATCTGCCATGATATGCATGTATTAGTTTTCATATGCTGCAAGTACATGTATCACGTTAGCCGTATCTCCTTCGAGATAGCCCTTTATAGTAGGGTCGCTCAGCCCTAACTTGTGGACAATTGGAAATAATGAGTGTAGTAGCCCGATTTTTAATTAAGCTAATCAACTACCTAAACCTGTTTAATTGGTCAAAACATGATTAAAATATTTCTACTTGGATTTTAGTTTTTGAAATTTGGATTCGAAATGATCGGAAATGGTTCCATGGGTTCATGTTATTGGACAGTTCCAAAGAGTAGCTCGGAAGAACTGAACCAGTTTGGAAGCAGCGATGTACTTCGGAGGCAGAAGGTGAGTACGGAAGCTCCGAACTCACGATTGGAAGGTCCGATCACCTTAGAATAAGAAAGTATGAGCTTTCTGATTTGTAAGTTTACTAGAGAGAGTTCGGAAGGTTTGAACTTTGTCGGTAGTGTGTTGTCCAATCAGGGACATACGTTCGTTGGCTAGAGATTGGAGGCTCCGAACGTAAAATCGATGGTTCCAATTTTCGTCTATAAGTAGGGTTCGAGAGCATCACTTTCACTCACCAATTCACTCTTTTCTCTCTCTCTCTCTCTCTCTCTCTCTCTCTCTCTCTCTCTCTCTCATTTTTGTGGTATCTGAAGGATTCCGGGCATCGTCTTGAGGGCCAGTCGATAGCGAGGTGCTACCGAGATCGTAGCGAAGGTGTGCATAGGTTTTAAGGCCATCGCCATCAAAAGACTAACGACGGATGCATGTATAAGTCTATAATCTTATTAGATTCTGTGAGTAGGTATTAGTTTAGTTAAGGATTTTAGTAGATAGTAAGTGATATGATGATTATATTCTTATAGGCTTGGACCTGAGTACCCAAGTGGCTACGTTGCTTGATTGCTTGATTAAAAGTACATACGTACTATTCGAGATATCCTGATTAAGTATGCATGTTCTATGTTTTCATTGTTTATATGGCATGACTTATGTGCATATATTATGTCACGTATATTATGTTGCATGCATTATCATGTTGAGCCTGTACCTTGTTAATACCAGTAGTGGGGTCGCTCAGCCTTGAGTTATTCAGTGGATGTTTAGATCCGTGGATTCACATCAGGTCGCCTATATCCACGTATTCTTTTTGGTATGGGAGCCACCTCTTGATGCGACTGCCCGATGTGCTACATACCACGGTGTCTTTTGTCTAAGCAGAGTTTTCTACAATGATAGATTTCCGGTACTTGTTCATTTGCATTAACATTCATAGCAAGTGTATACTCATACATTCGTACTGAGCATTGTTAGCTCACGTCCTTGGTTTTTGGCACTGGTCAACCCAATCCACTGGGCAGGGCTTAGGTTGAATGGACTGGAAGGTAGTGGTATTTGAGCTGCAGTGGTGTGGGGATTGTCCCGTACCAGGTTTTTGTTTGTTAATTTTTGTACTGTCATTAGATCAGATTGTAGAACAATTATCTACAGTTGATTTCGGTACTGGCTGTATTCCATCAGTTGTATTGTTGTATTTTGCGAGTTTCTGCTGGTTATAAATAGATTATTTTTCTTTAAGATATTTATTGCAATTTCAATTTTGATTAGTAAGTTATTTCGGAGCGGTTCACTACATTTATGGTATCAGAACATGCATTGAGATTGGGGATTTAGGAAAGCAGTTTTGTGGTTAATTTATGTTGCTTTTGTAGATGGTAGACCGTGGAGACGAGAGTTATGGGAGCAATGATTGACGTTGGGGAGATGATGAGGAGCGATATAATCATCATGGACACCGACACCACCGGTATGACAGACGTCGTTTTGACATGCATAAGTTTGATCAGATGGGGCCGAAGCCGCTAGTGGGTGGAAAAACTCCAAAGCCTGCGGAGAACTGTTTGGAATGCATGGATAGTTGCTTTCAGGTTTTCCACTGCACCGAAGAGCAGTGGATGGAGAGGGTCAACTTTTACTGGAAGAGAGTGTTTCCAAGTTGTGGAAGTTCACTTCTGCGCCCATGGTATTTGAGCGAGACGTAGCTACTTGGCCCAAGTTCTGTATAGGGTTTCGGAAGATGTATTTTTCTCTTGCACTCTGCCAGGCTAAGACAAACGAGCTGCTGAATCTGAGGTAGGGAAGCATGTCGATAGACGATTATCACATAAATTCTTTGAGGAGTTGTCGTATTTCCTGTATGTTGCTGCCAGCTCGGAGGCCAAGTAAGATCACTTTCTTTAGGGCCTAAAACCAGAGATTCACAACCTAGTGTCTATTTGTGATGATCTGACATTTTATGATGGGCTGGTTAATTGATGTCAACAGGCGGAAAAATGTATCCAGCATAACAGTTCTTTCTCTTCCTTCCGGTCATGCAACTATTTGGGGCCTAAACTCTAGTCTTTCAAGAAGCCTGGCGCATATTCTTCTTATTCGTGTTCTGGTGGTGGTGTATTCCACTTTGGGAAGAATAAAGGTTAGTGTGATCACTGTGGAAGACATCATTCATCTGAGAAGTGTCATGGAGCGGCAGGTGCTTTCTTTCGTTGTGGAAAGGTGGGCCACATGAAGAGAGCTTGTCCGCAATCTGTTGGAGGATCAGCATATGGTTCTGGTTCCCAAGCATCAGTTCCGCATAGGCCATCAGGACATTCTATTGGAAGCACCAACCAGAGGCCTCGTTTTCCAGTACAGGTTGTTGCTTTGAGCCAAGATCAGGTTCAGAAGGAGAACGGGGATGTCATCGCATGTATATTTATTTTTTTTGGTATTCCTAAGTTCGTTATCATTGATACTGCATTGCATACATTCATTTCCGCACGTTTTTTTAAGAATCATAGATTACCGTATGTATCTTTAGACGTAGTGCTTTCTGTGTCTACCTCGACTGGTCATTTGGCCTTAGCCAAGCGTGTAGTCTTGGGCGATCTTTAGAGTTTAAGGGATTTGAGTTATCGGCAAATCTTATGATATTATAGATGGAGGATTTTGATTTTATCTTGGGTATCGACATTTTAACTTCTTATCGAGCTACTGTGGACTGTTACCAGAAGATTGTTCAGTTTCATACGATTGAGGGAGATAGTTGGTTTTTCTATGATGAGGGAGCGCGAACCCCTATGCCTTTGGTATCAGCTCTGAGAGAATGTCGGGCTTTGGAGGCAAGCGGGGAATACTACCTTATCTATGCGATTGTCACGTCCACAAGGAGCAAGACTATTGAGGAGTTTCCAGTTGTTTGCGAGTCCCAGATGTTTTTCCTCATGAGATTTCAGGGTTTTCTCCAGTCCGAGAGGTTGAGTTTGGGATCGAGCTTGTGCTGGGGATGACACCGATTTATCATGCGTCTTATCATTTGGTGCCATCAGAGACGAGAGAGTTGCATCAGCAGTTGCAAGATTTTTTGGATAAGGGTAACATTTGACTGAGCGTTTCACATTGGGGAGTGCTAGTGCTATTCTTCAAGAAGAAATATGGTTCTATGCATCTCTGTATCGACTACATGTAGTTGAACCAAGTGACGATCAAGAACAAGTATCCTTTACCGCACATTGATGATCTGTTCGACTAAATTTAAGGTACTTCTGTGTACTCCAAGATTGACTTGATGTCAGGGTATCATCAGTTGCAAGTTCGAGATGAGGATGTTTTGAAGACTGTGTTTGGTACTATGTATGGTCACAATGAGTTTTTAGTGACACCTTTTGGATTGAAAAACGCACCTGCAATATTCATGTATATGATGAACATGGACTTTCATAGTTATTTGGACAAGTTCTTTGTGGTGTTTATTGATAACATTTTGATCTACTCGCGCAGTGTTGATGAACATGCGTACCACTTAAGGCTTGTACTTCAGATTCTCCGTGAGAAGCAGTTGTATGCCAAGTTCAGTAAGTACGAGTTCTGGATTGACCGACTAGTGTTCTTTGGTCATGTCATTTATCAAGATGGTGTTTTATTGGACCCAAGTAATATGGAAGTTATATTGAACTGGTCGTGTCCTACAAAAGCTTCAGAGATTCGTAGATTTATGGTTTAGTAGGGTACTATCGGCGATTCATCGAGAATTTCTCATAGGTTGCTAGACCACTAATGCAGTTGATGAGGAAGGATGTTTCTTTTTTTTTGGTCGGCCGAGTGTTGGAAGAATTTTGACGAGTTGAGGAGTTGACTGACTGTAGCGACCCGACCCGCATCCACTACCTAATCAGAGTTAAGAGCATAATTAAGCATGCATTAAATAAATAGCTGCGGAAGACTTAAATACAAGCAGACCGGCAGAATACAACCGGCTAACAAACTCGATTTATACAACCCAATCGAATTAAATAAAAACCTACAGCTAATCCTGCTGTCTTCAAGGTTACTGGCTACTCCAGGCTCCTGGTGCTCAATCCTGCACCTACACCTGCCCCGTTGAATAGGGTGTCCAGATATACAGAAAAGACTGGACGTGAGCTCTAAGCTCAATACGAAAGCACGGATAAACATAAAAATATGATGCATGCAAATGACAGGGTATCCATATCTGGGATAACTGTATACAACTGCTCAAACTGGCGCCTGGGATATAAGCTCGTCACATCGGGGTAGCTAACCACTGTGTGCGACCACTCATTCCCGAATCCCGGACGCAGACCACGGAGTCCTTCAGGTATCAGTACCTAGGGGTACTCGATATCAAACGTTCTAACAGGGCTGAGCAACCCTAACTGGCTCATCTCGAAAGATATACAGATGTACAGGCACAAGATGATATGCATATGCCGCATAACAATAATAACATGCAAACACATAAATGCAACATATAAGCATGCATATCCGCTGGCAATCTCAGTCAGTACTTACGTACCTTTCTAAGGCAGTCCTAGTAGTCCCACTCTAGGTTCCAAGCCTATCATCAAGTCTACAATGCAAATACCCATGCATCATTCAATAAGAGCTAAAAGCCTTAACTAAGCTATTGCATACTCCTAAATAATTTAAGGAGACCATAGCTATACCTGCGTCCGTCGTCAGCCTACTGATGGCGACTATCCCGCAACTAGGGACACACCCCTACTGCTGCTCCACAGCCTCGAGCACTACTCCGCTACACAAGCAATGCTCCGCTACTCGAGCACTGCTCCGCTACTATGTCAGACACTGTCTGACTATACTTAAAATATATTCCCTACTCCAACTCTAAAATACGAGTACCCAAAGCCCTAAAATAGAGCTACTAGGCGAAGGAGAGGAACTCGAAATTGGCGAGAAATGAGGAGCTCGGACCTCATATTTATAGGCATCGATCGAAAGCTCCGTTCCTCGATCGGAAGCTCCGAACGTGTAGATCGGAAGCTCCGTTCCCCCGATCGGAAGCTCCGTTCGCTACGTGTCAATTTGGTCCACATGCAACCACACACCTGTCACCGACAGCCATCGGAAGCTCCGATCCTGATCGGACGTTCCGATCTCCCTGCTTCCGATGTGGTTCCGAACTCACCAAGATCGGAAGTTCCGATCCTGGATCGGTGGTTCCGATCCCACTCAAATCTTGGGACCCTCCAAACCATTTTCGAGTGTTCTGGATCCATTTCTAGACTCTGTTAACCCTTCTGGAATTTCCTTAATCATATTTTACTTAATCCAAACATAAATACATGATTAAATACTATTAATCGTTAATTCTGGATATGGGCTACTACATTCTCCCCCACTTAAGATATTTCGTCCTCGAAATCCGATCTTAAGTACCGAATGAAAACAAATCAGGATGTTCTGAACACACCCTGCTCTCAAGTTCTCAAATAGCTTCCTCAGTACTTCAATGTCGTCATTGAACTAACAATCAGAGGAATAACTTTATTACGCAAGACTTTATCCTTATGATCAAGGATACGAGTAGGTCATTCCACGTAAATCAAATCAGTATCCTCTTGAATTTCAGACCGCTGCAGAATATGAGACTGATCCACCACATATCGTCGCAAAAGAGATACGTGAAATACGTCGTGAATACTGGGAGAAATAAGGTAGCAAAGATAGCTGATAATCCAAATTGCCAATGCTCTCGAACGAACCATAAACCTAGAGGATAACTTGCTCTTAAGGCCAAATCTAAGAATCCTGCAGAAAGGTGACATTCTCAGAGTTATTCTCTCCCCCAGCATCAAGCTGCAAAGGCTCATGCTTATTATCTGGCATAGCTGTCCCGATGATCCTGTGCACTCTTAATCCGTTTCTTGGTCTGATCAACTATGTCTGCTAACTGCTGGACTAACTCCAATCCTTTAGTTTGTCTCTCCCCCACTTCTTCCCCAGAAAAGTGGAGTATGACAATGTCGTCCATACAACGCCTCAAATGGTGTCATCCCAAAGCTACTATGATAGCTGTTGTTGTACACGAACTCAATCAATGGCACTGATTCGGCCAGACTGAACCAAAATCTATAACACTTGCTTGCAGCATATCCTTCAAAGTAAGGATTGTGCGCTCTGATTGACCATCTGTCTCCGGATGATATGCATTACTCAAGCTGAGAGTAATTCCCATTACACGTCGAACCCTCCCCCAAAAATCTGGAAGTAAACCTGGGGCCTCGATTTGAAGTCGATCGATCTCCTGAATACATAACCGAGTCAAAATGATCCACATTGTACTCTCGGCTACAGAAAATGAAATGCGCTGACTTGGTGAGTTGGTCCACCACAACCCAGATAGCATCACAATTCCTCGAGGATACCGGAAAATGAGTCACAAAAGTCCATCGTGATAACTCCCATTTCCCACTCAGGAATAGGCAGACTGTGAAGCAAACCTCCAGGTCGTCGGTGCTCTGCCTTGACCTGCTGACACACCAAATATCTCGAGACAAGTTGATAAACATAGCGTTTCATTCCCTTTCATCCGAACCGAGTACGTAGATCTTTGCACAACCTGTTGCTTCCCCGGATGAATACTTAACTTAGCGCGATGCGCCTCCAAAGAACAAATCTCAAGAAATCCACTGGAAGCACCCAAACTAATCATTCCGATTAACAGTCTTTAAAATTTGTCCACTGGAAATCCTTGAACAATCACTGAATCCTATTTCCCATGCTGAATCAATCATTGCTAAAACCAAGCAATGCTCAAATCAAAATCCGCCCATAGTAATCTCAGCAACGCTGTCAACGAACTACGATCACAAGAGCCACCCTATGACCACTTTCATGATCCATAGAATCCAAAAGTCCAGATCTCCGCATTCCGGAAGATCCTTAGCGATGAAAAATCCCCTAAATACACTTGAATCGCTGTATCAAGCATACAATAATTAAAGTACTATTTCCAGCCCTTGTTGATTCACTACATCCCAATCAACACCGATTGGAATAATATGATCGATCAAGTCAATCTTCTGTAGCTCTCGATCTTCCTGACGATATCGACCTTAGTCACACGATCACAGATCAATGAACTCTCATGGATGATCAATATCGATGATCTCCCTGCCACACGTCCGCAGATCCCAAATACTTGGAATCAAAAGAATCACAGCTGATTCAACCACTCATCTTTGTCAGAGTCAGACAATAACCACGAGTAATCACCAGTGCCGAGCCGGCATCCGTCTAGACATACTAACTACTGTCTATACTCGTTCAAGATTATCATAAGGACTTGTTCAACTCAAATCACAATACAAGTCCGAAAGATTCCAGATAACGCTGAACATGCTCCTGATAATTATATATCTCGCTAAGATTGCAACAAATCGAGACTGAGGTAACCTGTCAAAATGTACCACCTGGAATCACCACCAAGTGTACACTGGTATAACTCACGCTTTCCTCACGCCTCAAATAGCCATGTACAATCCATATCATCAGATATAATCTATCACTGAAGAAAACTTATCCTTGCCGAAAAGTACTCATCCCCGAGTCAAATGCTCTAGGAAATTCACTAACACAACTCCTGAATAGCCCTTATCACCAGAGCATCCAAACACCGACTAGATCCACTAGTCCAGCAATATTCGATAGGCTAAAACTATCTGCTCAGAGTACGCACTTGTCAAGAAAATCCCTCCAAGACTGGTTCTTATGACAAAACTGCAAACCAATATTTCTGACGACAGTCAAATGATATCTAAACCGCTGACACCTAACCAGGAATCCAATCCAATGTCATACCCCGTCGTGACTGTTACCAAAACTCTAGACTAAGTAGCCTTCCCACCGCCAAATCCTGAAGCACGAAGGCTTCCAGGCATTCTCCGAAGTACGAAAGACTCCCAAAGTAACAATGGCATAGGGTCGCGCTCCATCATGTCTAGTCATGGTCATAGTCCACAACTCTCGGCATATACTCGACTTGGTATCCCGATGAAATCCCATCATCACGAAGTCTCAACCTATGCAGGTCAATCAGACTACCGTCCTAAGGAAACAACTTAGAACAAAAACTCAAAATTCCAAACAAGATCGATATTTCCATGCTCCCAGATGAATTACCTCATCAATGGCATTAACTCAGTCAAACGACTAATTAGGTCAGCCCTAGGAAAACACCTAGAATAACCCCATGTCAATCCGTTACCGTTGGCTTACTCAAAATCCATGAGCTATCCTAGTTGATTACCAAGCAACCAATTCCAAGCCAAACTTAGTAAAATTACTTGTAATCAAACACGAATCTTTGAATAAATAAGACATGTATCATTACTTCAAGTTATGTACAATTTCCTTTATTACAATCATATGTAATACATACAGTATTCAAAATACAACAAAATGTACATTCAATAACTTGAACTGATACAACCAATTTCTGGTGATTCATTACAACTGAAATACTGTTTACAAATACATCAATATAGTATTTAAAATCGTTGAACTTGTCTTCACTTCTTGAGCTTGAAGCTTCCAATCGACACACGCATCGATACAAGCATACTTCCGTCCAAGTCTCTCTACCTGTCCTCCAGCGAAGAACCCCGAAGAAATGGCACGTGTTAGCTAACCAGCTATGCTCTGCGTCAGTGCATGTCAGTCGACTTCTTTTGCTCACGATCTACCATCAGCATTCTTCTTGTATCTAAACCATGCTTTTGAACATGAAGTATTCCGTATGCCTACCAAAAGCATCGATACCAGCATACCGGCAAAACCATGTTCTGCACGAGGTTAAAGACCTCACTCTCGAAACCTGTCATGTTTTAGGCACTCGAGGCATTCTCTGGTGAAGGTCTATCTGACAATCTCTCCATCTACGAGTGGAGAATCTTCAAGGACTGGAACCAAATGGATTACTAAACACCATTCGTTCCAAAAAGCCCTCAGAGGTATCTGACGAGATATAACCGATCTTCTCTTCCAGTCTTCCCTGGCTGGAATCCATATGTTCTTCGATCAACATCCCAATGCATCGAATGATGAACCGTCCACAGAAGTCAGTCTATCTATCGATATGCTACTACTGGTGTTCTCATCACTGTTGCATTCCTTATAGTAAAAACTTCTACCGCAAACCTTGGCAATGAAGAACCAAATTTTCTTTCGCTAGCCTCAATCAATCCTACAAGGATAATCAAGAAGTCTTATTATCAATTTCCTAAGTCCCTTGCATGCATTGCTCTGATACCAATAAATGTAGCGACCCGACCCGGATCCACTACCTAATCAGAGTTAAGAGCATAATTAAGCATGCATTAAATAAATAGCTGCGGAAGACTTAAATACAAGCAGACCGGCAGAATACAACCGGCTAACAAACTCGATTTATACAACCCAATCGAATTAAATAAAAACCTACAGCTAATCCTGCTGTCTTCAAGGTCACTGGCTACTCCAGGCTCCTGGTGCTCAATCCTGCACCTACACCTGCCCCGTCGAATATGGTGTCCAGATATACAGAAAAGACTGGACGTGAGCTCTAAGCTCAATACGAAAGCACGGATAAACATACAAATATGATGCATGCAAATGACAGGGTATCCATATCTGGGATAACTGTATACAACTGCTCAAACTGGCGCCTGGGATATAAGCTCGTCACATCGGGGTAGCTAACCACTGTGTGCGACCACTCATTCCCGAATCCCGGACGCGGACCACGGAGTCCTTCAGGTATCAGTACCTAGGGGTACTCGATATCAAATGTCCTAACAGGGCTGAGCAACCCTAACTGGCTCATCTCGAAAGATATACAGATGTACAGGCACAAGATGATATGCATATGCCGCATAAAAATAATAACATGCAAACACATAAATGCAACATATAAGCATGCATATCCGCTGGCAATCTCAGTCAGTACTTACGTACCTTTCTAAGGCAGTCCTAGTAGTCCCACTCTAGGTTCTAAGCCTATCATCAAGTCTACAATGCAAATACCCATGCATCATTCAATAAGAGCTAAAAGCCTTAACTAAGCTATTGCATACTCCTAAATAATTTAAGGAGACCATAGCTATACCTGCGTCCGTCGTCAGCCTACTGATGGCGACTATCCCGCAACTAGGGACACACCCCTGCTGCTGCTCCACAGCCTCGAGCACTACTCCTCTACACAAGCGATGCTCCGCTACTCGAGCACTGCTCCGCTACTATGTCAGACACTGTCTGACTATACTTAAAATATATTCCCTACTCCAACTCTAAAATAAGAGTACCCAAAGCCCTAAAATAGAGCTACTAGGCGAAGGAGAGGAACTCGAAATTGGCGAGAAATGAGGAGCTCGGACCTCATATTTATAGGCATCGATCGGAAGCTCCGTTCCTCGATCGGAAGCTACGAACGTGTAGATTGGAAGCTTCGTTCCCCCGATCGGAAGCTCCGTTCGCTACGTGTCAATTCGGTCCACATGCAACCACACACCTGTCACCGACAGCCATCGGAAGCTCCGATCCTGATCGGACGTTCCAATCTCCCTGCTTCCGATGTGGTTCCGAACTCACCAAGATCGGAAGTTCCGATCCTGGATCGGTGGTTCCGATCCCACTCGAATCTTGGGACCCTCCAAACCATTTTCGAGTGTTCTGGATCCATTTCTAGACTCTGTTAACCCTTCTGGAATTTTCTTAATCATATTTTACTTAATCCAAACATAAATACACGATTAAATACTATTAATCGTTAATTCTGGATACGGGCTACTACACTGACTACCGCACCCGTACTTGATTTACCATCTCGATCTGGAGTTTATGTTCTTTACACAGATTTATCTCTTTAGGTTTGGGTTGTGTGCTGACACCAAATGGGCATATGATTGCCTATGCTTCCTGCAAGTTCAAGACCCATGAAGGGAATTATCTAGTGCACGATCTAGCTCTTGTAGCGATCGTGTTTGCACTAAATTTTTCCCGTCATTACTTGTATGGTGAACGTTTCGAGATCTATTATGACCATAAGAGTTTGAAGTATTTGTTCACTCAGGCTGAGTTGAACATGAGGCAATGGAGTTTGATGGATCTTCAAGGATTACGATTGTGAGATCAAATATCATCCAGGTTCTGGGAATCTAATTGCAGACACACTTAGCCGTAAGGTTTGTGTTAGTTCTCTTCGCACTAGTGCAGTATCCAGTCCAGTTCAGGAATGTTGTTCTTTGGATTTCATGTTCCGACACAAGAAAGGACAGTAGGGGATCTGAGTATTTTCACTGTTAGCTGAGCCAACATTGTTTGCCCATATCCGGCAAGCTCAGTTTGCAGATCTGAAGATGAAAAAGTTAGCCAACCTTGCTCAGGGAGACAACACCTTTGGTTTCTATTTTCAGATAGACGGATTTTTGTGTTTGTTTGATAGAGTATTCGTGCCCGATGATTTGAGCTTGCGTGAAGAGATTTTGTCTCAGGCTCATCGTAGTAGATTTTCCATGCACCCGGGCAGTACAAAGATGTACAAGGATCTACGTACAAGATTCTGGTGGAAAGGTATGAAGCATAATATTTTCCAGTATGTATCTTGATGCCTTATTTGTCAATAGTTCAAGGCCGAGCATCGTCGACGGGGTGGTCTGATGCAGAGTTTCTAGATTCCAGAGTGGAAGTGGGAGAATGTGACGATGGATTTTCTCACCCACTTGACGATGTCCGCCATGCAGGGTGATGCCATTTGGGTGATTGTGGAGAGGTTGTCCAAGTCTGTACATTTTATTCCGTACAATCGTGAGTTCAATTTTGATCACATGGCAAGGTTGTACATTCAGGAGATTGTGCGTTTTCATGGAGTACCATTGAGCATAGTCAGTGATAGAGATCTGAGATTCACCTCAAGATTCTGGGGTAGCTTTCAGCGAGTCTTGGGTACTACCTTGAGTTTGAGTACTGCGTATCATCCAGAGGCAAAAGGACTAACGTACTTAGAGTATATGCTGAGGACTTCAGTGATGGATTTTTGTTTATACCGACACGAACATTTGCCGATGATAAAGTTTGAGTATAACAACAAATATCATCGCAGTATTGGAATGACACCGTTTGAGGCTCTTTATGGTCACCGTTTTCTTACATCCTTATTTTGGGTTGAAGTAGGGGAATGACAAGTTGAGGGACAAGATTGATCCAACAAATCGTGGATAAATTTGAGTTGATCAAGAAAATGATCAAACCGCACAGGACAGACCAGCTATGTCAACACAGAGCGCAGACCGTTGCAATTTGAGACAGGAGAGCATGTTTTCCTGCGAGTATCACCGTTCCAAAAATTAATGAAATTTGGTCCGAAAGGCAAGTTAGCACCAAGGTTCATTGGTCGGTTCGAGATACTAGAGAAAGTCAAAGATGTGGCTTACCTCTTGGAATTACCACCATATCGCTTTATCATTAATAATGTGTTTCATGTGTCCTTGCTTTGTCAATATCTTGAAGATGACTCGCACATTCTGCATCCAACAGAGGTTCAGTTGAAACCCAATTTGTCATACATGGAGAGTCCATTTAGGATTATTGAAAGGAAATAAAAAGTGATTCAGAATAAGCGCATTCTTTTAGATCAGTGGCAGCGTCGAGGCACTGAAAAGGCAATTTTGGAGTTAGAGAGTCGTATGAGTTCTGAACATCTGGAGTTATTTTGATTGTTTTTCCTTTACGCAGTTCAATTGTAATTTTAAACTGTTGTATTGTATTGAGAACTTGTTTTCAGTGATGCTTTATTTTGATTATTCTAGTCTGGATTTCGAGGACGAAATCTCTTAATTTGGGGATAATGTACGTTGTAGCTCAATTTTTAATTAAGTTAATCAACTACCTAAATATGGTTAATTGGTCAAAACATGATTAAAGGATTTCCAATTGGATTTAAGGAGTTGTGGAATGACCAAAAATAGTTCCAAGGGCTTCAATTTATTGGACAGTTTGGAGGCTTCGAATAAGTAGTTCGGATGCACCGAACCAGTTTGTAAGCAACGATGTACTTCGGAGGCAGAGGTTGAGTTCAGAAGCTCGGAACTCACGATCGGAAGGTCTGATCACCTTATGATAAGAGACTATGGGATTTTTGATTGGTGATTTGACTCGAGATTCGTATTATCCTAACCCAAGTTCGGAACGTCTGAACTCCGTCAGTAGCAGTGTGTTGTCCAATCAGGTACAAGCATTCGATGGCTAGAGATCGGAAGCTTCGAAGGCAGTTCAGAAGCTCCGAACGTAGGATCGATGGTTTCGATCGTCGTCTATATATAGGAGCTGAGGGATTCACTTTACTCACCATATCACTCTTCTCTCTCTCTCTCTCTCTCTCTCTCTCTCTCTCTCTCTCTATCTATCTATCTCTCTCTCTCTCTCTCTCTCTCTCTCTCTCTCTCTCTCTCTCTCTTGTTTTTGTTGGTTTTTGAAGGCTTATGGGCATCATCTTGAGGGCTAGTCGATAGCAAGGTGCTACCGAGATCGTATGTCAAAAAAATAAAAATTTTGGTGATTTAACAAAATAACAACCAGGAAGAATTAACCAAAGCTGCCAAATGAACACAAAAGAGTGAAAAAAAAGTGTAAGTATAAAATTTTACAAGATTGTATTATGACGGAGCACTGTTTTTCAGCGAGACTCTACCAAGACAATGTCAAGTTCCATGTAAAAAAAAGGAAAAATTATATTTTTTGTATCGTAATTTGAATTTTTTTTATTTTTGGCAATAGCTTGTATTTTTTGTTCATTTTTATCTTTGTTAACACTGAATTTGCATTTTTAGTCCTACAAATTGCATGCATTATTTTTTTTAACTTTTGGTCCTATTAAAGGTGAATTTTCACTTTTAATCTTGTAGCATGCATGTTTTTTATCCCGCTTTTTGGTCATTTAAGTATACATTTTGTGGTGACCGCATCGAAATCACGTGCTAAAATCAATCCTAAGCTTGCAATTACAATAATAAGATAATTCAGCGAAAACTAGAATACATAAAACCCTAATCAAAAACATCAATAAATATTTTGGTTAAAGTAAAACCATATCAAAATTTAGTGTATCAAAAAAATCTCAAATAAAACAACCAAACCAAACAACCGGAACACAACGATGCTGCTCCTCTCCTCGGGGCTCACTCCTCTTTGTGTCATCCGCATGCCCCACATGATGTGGTGTTCAAATGAAACAAGGACGTGAGCGCTAACATCCAGTAAAATAAATATGAGTATACAAACCTATATGTGTATGCATATGACGTGAACTAGGTAACTGGATCAACAAGGAATAATCATTCTTAAATTGGAGGTGCCAGAGTGCATAGTACCAACTCAAAAATAGCCCTCTAGGTAACTAGCACAACCATCCGGACATGGATCTGGAAATATCCTCGAAACATCACAGTCCTTTGTGTTCGTCTATCATGTGACTCATGATGTCCAACCTTCCAACATCAAGGGCCCAGCGACCCTATTAATCATGGCTATCTTGAAGGAGGTTAGGCTCAACATGATACATGGACATGTAACTGTTGGAAAACGTGTTCACATCAATTAAGAATTGATACCCGGTGCAGCGGAAGTTTAAAATTTTTATTTTATTATATGGAACGATTCCATATATGGGTATCAAAACTTTTACGATTAAATTTGTTCAAGTAAAAATAAAAACACAGTTAAATTTTTACCTCGTCAAGCAAAGGCTTGATCGTGGACTCCAACAGAATTTAATCTGCTCTTCTTGTAAATCCCGGGAACCGATGACAGTCACGATCTAACTCCGGAATTAGGTCCACGAATGAAAAACAGAAACCCTCTGATTGACTGCACTAAAAATCAATCAGAAGTTTTACGTAGAGAATAAACAGATATGATCTATTAATTCGATTTGTAATTTTTCACAAAAATCACAAGTCGAATTTTCTCCAAAAGGGACAGAGGAATTTTCGAAAAAACCTCTTGAATAATATAGACTGATTTTCGAAAATTGCTAGACTGAAAGCTTGTGTAATTTTAGAACACAGTACATATATTTATAGATAAAATTTAGACTAGATTAAGTTATAATTGCATTAGGACTCTAACTCCTTAGGGCCCACAATCCATAACTTAGTCCAACAAGCCAAGCCCGTTGTTCTAGAAATTAATATAAAATTCATCGTGACTCCGATTGATAAACTGATTTCACCAATGTGCACAGAAATCATTTCTGCATCTTTTAAAGTCAAGATAAATTTTCTGTATCCGAATTCAGTGATTTCCAAAAATGCTCATCCCTATGTCATTTTAGGAAATCTCACTCCCTTTTAATTAAGAAGTCCAACTTCTCTTACATTAAATTTAACTCTTTAAATTTAACTATCTCTACGGGGTTTTAGTAATCCATTACTTGTGTAACCCTCAATGGTTCAGGAATTCAGCTAGCCATGGGCTCACAACTCCTTGTGACTCGGAACAACAATTTCCGACTTACCCATCGAATCATGGTAAGAGCGCCTAGCAAAATCGCCCCATGATTCCCTAGGTATTACTGATAGTGCCTGCAAGAACCAGTAGATTTTGGTTAGCGTACAGTACGGTCCCTTCAACCAAATATCCCGATCGAATCAACAACCATTGGTGCATCGAGAGTCGTTCGAGATTCGATAACTATGCATAACATCTTGGAGATCTATTAGTGACATCGCATGTGTTACTAGGAACACCAAGTAACCTAAAACACATCATGTACTCTGGCCAGAGATTCTTCACACTAATATCTCCTCAGATCGCATAGGATATCCACACTCGCGAGTATGTGGTGAATCCTTGACAACAAAGCATCGACTCCTATATGTGTCGTAACTGTACCCAATCCCGACACCTGATGACCCCAATAGAGTCGGTAAACGAGTCAAAGTACAATACTAGCATATAGAGTCTCAATCATGTTTCAAGTAGTAAGGACTAATGGTGTACAACCAAAACCGCGGACTTTATCCACTCGATAAGTGATAACCACTTGGAAAGTCCGAATAGGGTAGTTCGATCATTCATCATATGAATATCCATTTGCATGCTTTGAACATCTCTATGTTCCATACCAATGAAACATGGTACTCGGCATCGCAAATGCTAGTCTCAATCTCGAGCGATCCTTATCCTTATTTGTGGACGGCTCAATTGACTAGGAACTGTTTAGAATATACAGTGACTATAAGATGTGTTTCATGATAGACATCCCCATGTGCTACCACATCTTACATACACTATAGTATATTCAAGGTCTTTATCAAGACAACAATAGTATATCATAATATAAAATTATGAAGAAAGATAAAGTCAATGCCATTATAAAAGTGTAAATTATATTAAACAAAAGATTGTTTATACATAGAGTCACAAAAGCCCTTAGCCACAAGTTGGCTAACCGGGCACCCACTCTTTCAATCTCCCACTTGCCCTAAAGCCAACTAGTCAC
Source organism: Henckelia pumila (assembly GCF_033568475.1). Classification (NCBI taxonomy): domain Eukaryota; kingdom Viridiplantae; phylum Streptophyta; class Magnoliopsida; order Lamiales; family Gesneriaceae; genus Henckelia; species Henckelia pumila. The sequence goes on from NC_133123.1 coordinate 49,226,847, forward strand.
ACTACGCAATCCCATTGCTTCGCGATGTTTGTCAAACAATGGTCCTGGCAAGGGCTTAGTAAGCGGATAAGCAATATTGTCTGTAGAGGCCACTCTCTCGACACTGATGTCTCCTCTTTCCACGATCTCCCGGATGATGTGGTATTTCCTCAGTACATGTTTCGACTTCTGATGAGACCTTGGTTCCTTTGCTTGAGCAACGGCACCCGTGTTGTCACAGTATACCGGGACTGGACCAACAGCTTCAGGAATTACACCCAACTCTTGGATGAATTTCCTTATCCAAACCGCCTCTTTAGCAGTAGCTGATGCTGCAATGTATTCTGCCTCAGTGGTGGAATCCGCTGTGGTGTCCTGCTTGGAACTCTTCCAAGAGACAGCACCGCCATTGAGCACGAATACAAATCCAGAGGTTGATTTCGAGTCATCCACGTCACATTGGAAGCTAGAGTCGGTATAGCCTTCCAACTTCAATTCTCTCCCTCCATAAACCATGAATAAATTCTTAGTCCTTCGCAAGTACTTAAGAATATCCTTCACGGCTTTCCAATGCATTTGACCGGGATTGGCTTGGTATCTGCTCGTGACGCTCAGAGCATAGGCCACATCCGGTCTGGTAGATATCATCCCATACATGATACTATCTATGGCTGACGCATATGGCACGTGTGTCATCTTCTCTATCTCTTCATCAGTCTTGGGACACATAGACTTGGATAGAGAAACTCCATGACACATAGGTAGATGTCCTCTCTTCGACTCATCCATTGAAAACATTTTCAATATGGTGTCGATGTAGGTTGATTGAGTGAGTCCTATCATTCTTTTAGATCTATCTCTATAGATCTGAATTCCTAGAATATAGGATGCCTCACCTAAATCCTTCATCGAGAATCTACCTGATAACAATATCTTTGTTGACTGCAACATCCCTACATCATTTCCCATGAGTAGGATGTCATCAACATAAAGTACTAAGAATGTTACCGCATTCTTAACTACTTTCTTGTACACGCATGGTTCCTCCGGGTTCTTGATAAAACCAACATCCTTTATCGTTTCATCAAATTTCTGGTTCCAACTTCTTGATGCTTGTTTGAGACCATAGATTGATCTCTGAAGCTTGCATACCTTATGCTCGCTTCCCATGGATGTGTATCCCTCAGTCTGCATCATATAGATCTCTTCCTTAATGTTTCCATTAAGAAATGCAGTCTTTACATCCATTTGCCATATCTCATAGTAATACCATGCTGCTATGGCAATAAGGATTCTTATGGACTTGAACATTGCGACTGGTGAAAAGGTTTCATCATAGTCAACTCTTTGTCTTTGAGTATAACCTTTTGCCACCAATCATGCCTTGTAGGTCAATACCTTTCCATCAGGCCCAAGCTTTCTCTTGTAGATCCATTTGCACCCAATTGGAACAATTCCATCGGGAGGATCTACTAAAGACCAAACTTGGTTAGAATGCATCGAGTCTATTTCCGATTTCATAGCTTCAAGCCATAAATTTGAATCCGCATCAGAAATTGCTTCCTTGAAGTTTCTTGGATCACATCCAATGTCGGGTTCACTTTGATCCCCTTAAAGAAGAAGACCATATCTAATAGGAGGCCTAGAAGTCCTCTCGGATCTCCTAGTCATAGGCGTGTCTTGTGATGATTCTTGAGGTGTAGGATTGCTATTTTGTATCTCGGGTTCTTCTCGAATTTCTTCGAGTTCCATCATCTTGCCTTTCTTATCCAATAAGAACTCCTTCTCCAAGAAGGTGGCATTCCTTGAAACAAACACTTTTGTTTCAGCAGGATGATAGAAATAATATTCGATTGAATTATTCGGATACCCTACAAAATAACATAAGGTGGATCGACTATCCAACTTATCTTCCACTGTCTGCTTCAGGTAAGCAGGACATCCCCAAATCCTCAAGTACGAATACTTAGGAGCTTTGCCATTCCATAACTCGTATGGTGTTTTATCTACTGCTTTAGTGTGGACGTTGTTTAACAACAATATCGTCGTTTCAAGTGCGTAGCCCCAAAACGAAGGTGGGAGCTCAGTGAAGCTCATCATGGATCGAACCATGTCCAACAAAGTTCGATTGCGACGCTCCGAAACACCATTCAGCTGAGGTGTCATCGGAGGAGTCCACTGAGAGAGAATCCCATTCTCTTTTAGATAGTCCAAAAACTCGGTACTTAAGTATTCTCCACCTCGATCCGATCGAAGTACCTTAATACTTTTACCTAGTTTTTTTTCTACTTCAGCCTTGAATTCTTTGAACCTTTCAAATGCTTCAGACTTATATTTCATTAAATATAAATACCCATACCTAGAATGATCATCGGTAAAGGTAATGAAGTAGGTGTTGCCACATTTAGTACCAATCCTAAATGGACCGCAAACATCTGTATGGATCAAATCCAACAGATTTTGACTACGCTCAGGTTTCCCTTTGAAAGGAGATTTAGTCACTTTTCCCTTTAGGCAGGACCCACAAGTAGGTAGAGAGTTAATATCAGACATATCAAACATGCCCTCTCCCACTAGCTTGTTCATCCTCCTTGAAGAAATATGACCTAGCCTAGCATGCCAAAGGTTTACCGGGTTTTGACTATCGTTTTTCCTTTTAATTGTTGTTACCGGTTTATCAACATAATTAATTGGAACGTCTTTTAATTTTAAGCTATATAGATCGTTTTCTAGTTGTCCATTTCCAATCAAACATTCATTCTTGTAAATATTGCAAATCTCATTCACAAAATTGCAAGAAAAACCATCTCTATCAAGCATAGAAATAGATATAATGTTTTTGACCAAATCCGGAACATATAAAACATCTCTCAAAAATAACTTAAAATTGTTCTGCAAAACTAAATAAATGTCTCCTATAGCTTTGGCTTCGACTCTAGAACCATTCCCGAGCCTTAGCTGGGTCTCACCCATCCTTAGCTTACGACTTCTTGTCATCACCTGCAAATCATTGCAAATGTGAGATCCACATCCGGTATCCAATACCAAGAAGAAGTATTAAGCAAAACATTTATTTCAATGTAAAACATACCCTTTGCAGTTCGCAACTGTTCGAAGTATTCCTTGCAGTTACGTTTCCAATGACTGGGTTTCTTGCAGTAATGGCAAACGTTTTCATCTTTTATCCCAATTGAAGCCTTGGCCTTTCCCTTCTTATTTGGTACAATCTTCTTGGACGGGGCAGAACGTTTCTTACCCTTTCCACTTGGTCCTTTCTTAGAGTTAAAAGAGGAGCCAACCAAGAGTACCGGTTTATCCTTCTTTAGTGTGGCTTCATATGTGACAAGCATATTGACCATCTCTTCAAGGGTGGCCTCTATCTTGTTCATATTGAAGTTCATCACAAAACCGTCAAACGATGAAGGAAGTGATAGAAGCAACAAGTCCGCGCTAAGTTCATGCTCCAAAGTCAAGTCGAGTGTTACCAACTTTTCAATGAGCCCAATCATGCGCACCCCATGCTCACGGACCGAAGTCCCATCTCGCATGCGGCTCGTCATGAGCTCTCTGACGGTGGCATACCTCTCCAACCTTGACTGAGCTCCAAAGAGTTCCTTGAGATTCTTGTGAATGTCAGCAGCATTCACGACATCCTCGAATCTCCTTTGAAGCTCATCAGACATCGAAGCATGCATGTAGTATTTGGCCTTGATATCATGGTCCCACCATAAATCAAGTTTGGCCAACTCTTCCGAACTTGTATTAGTCGGGGCTTCCTTCGGAGGCGGCTTCTCTAACACGTAGAAAGCTTTTTCCGAAGTAAGAATAATTTTCAACTTACGAAACCATTTCGTATAGTTTGCGCCAGTCAATTTGTTTTGTTCGAGAATTGAAAACAGTGGATTGCGAGAAGTCATTGTAATAGTATACTGAAAAGGAAACAGCCAATAATCAATGATTGTTTAATTAATTTACTAAGACATAAAATATGACGAATTTTAATTTTATGAATTACACTCCCACTATTTTAACGATTTCACTACCCTCTAGTGAAAACGGAAAACTGTTTTCCTTAGTGAGAACATGGAGTCCAATTGACAAATCATGATCCCGAATAATATCAGCCAACCATAATTTTCAAAAGGTAGAGCCCAATAACTTTCAAAGTAACCCCCATGTTTTTTTTTTACCTCATGTCCAATAAGGGCCCAATAATATGACGCCGTTTATTGTGACATGTCAAGATAACCCATCAATATTAAGTTGTGATGGACGGTCGCCATGTGGATCCCCAATAATATGAGTCAATCCCATGGGAGTTCCACCCAACTTACAACATGTGTCGATCCAATGTACAGCTTTCCGACGAATGGGCCCCCCCAATAATATGAGCCGGACCGTATCCGCGGGTAGCATCTCTTACATTGATCGTTGATGGAAGGTAGGAATATTTAAACAATATTTAAATTCCCTTTTTATTAATCTTGATAACAATTTTAAATCATATTTAAAATGAGGGATTTTTAATTTTGAAAATTTGTCTCATCATGCAATTTATGTATGCTTGCGGGATTCATACAATTTAGTCTAAACATGCATACATCAATAATATCATATATTATTTAAGGATGATCGATCCCATTAACTAATCGACCCGTGGTTGCCAATCACGAGTCTAAGTCCAATCCTAGGTGATATGCAAATATGGAATGCAATCCTATTACATTGAGCTTCCAATTTACATTTCTTCGGTCTTCATTGTCTGATGGGCCCACCATTTCTTCAAATCTTTGTCTCCCACTAATTCTAATAAATTTACAATAAATTTCGATGACAAATATGGGATACATTTTTAGGGGTGGGAACGGGCCATAAACCAGGCCCACTTTTATTACATATGACAATCATATTGGGCTATAAACCAAGCCCATTAATAAAATCCAAAAACAATAAGACAAATGTAAATTATCTAACATACACCTAAAAATTGGTCATGGCAATCGATCATCCTTTATCCAATAATTAATACAATAATTAAATAATTGGATAAACATGCAAAGACATCATAATTTAAAAGATAAAATCATATTTTATCTTATCCAACCATACGATCATATCTTATCATCAATTGTACCAAAATAATTAATTTTATAAAATTTAATTTAACGGATAAAATTTATAAATTTTCCAAAAATTCAAATTTATCCAAAATCAATTTTAAAATTTTCGGACTCGAACAAATCGATCCGATGCCTCGTGAACCAATCAAAAACAATTTTCGATCGGATCAAAAACTAGAATTTCAAAAAAAAAAATTAAAATTTTAATTAAAAATTAAAAATAATTTTTCCGGGCTGCCCGGGACAATCCTGGGCAGCCCGCGCCCCAAAGAGAGGCCCGGGCAGGTCCAATCGCTGCCCCGGGCAGCGACGTTCGCTCCCCGATTTTCCCATTAAAATTCAATTTTAAAATTTTCGTTTTGTTTCAAAAACCGAGGCTTAAAAATTTTGTACAATCGATTAATTTAATCGTTTGATCTGAGCAACCTGGCTCTGATACCACTGTTGGAAAACGTGTTCAGATGCCCCGGGCAGCGACGATCGCTACCCGATTTGCCCATTAAAATTCAATTTTAAAATTTTTGTTTTGTTTCAAAAACCGAGGCTTAAAAATTTTTTACAATCGATTAATTTAATCGTTTGATCTGAGCAACCTGGCTCTGATACCACTGTTGGAAAACGTGTTCAGATCAATTAAGAATTGATATCCGGTGCAGCGGAAGTTTAAAATTTTTATTTTATTATATGGAAAGATTCCATATATGGGTATCAAAACTTTTACGATTAAATTTTTTCAAGTAAAAATAAAAACACAATTAAATTTTTACCTCGTCAAGCAAAGGCTTGATCGTGGGCTCCAACAGAATTTAATCTGCTCTTCTTGTAAATCCCGGGAACCGATTACAGTCACGATCTAACTCCGGAATTAGGTCCATGAATGAAAAACAGAAACCCTCTGATTGACTGCACTAGAAATCAATCAGAAGTTTTACGTAGAGAATAAACAGATATGATCTGTTAATTCGATTTGTAATTTTTCACAAACATCACAAGTCAAATTTTCTCCAAAAGGGACAGAGGAATTTTCGAAAAAACCTCTTGAATAATATAGACTGATTTTTGAAAATTGCTAGACTGAAAGCTTGTGTAATTTTAGAACACAGTACATATATTTATAGATAATTTCTAGACAAGATTAAGTTATAATTGCATTAGGACTCTAACTCCTTAGGGCCCACAATCCATAACTTAGTCCAACAAGCCAAGCCCGTTGTTCTAGAAATTAATATAAAATTCATCGTGACTCCGATTGATAAACTGATTTCACCAATGTGCACAGAAACCATTTCTACATCTTTTAAAGTCAAGATAATTTTTTTGAATCCGAATTCAGTGATTTCCAAAAATGCCCATCCCTATGTCATTTTAGGAAATCCCACTCCCTTTTAATTAAGAAGTCCAACTTCTCTTTCATTAAAATTTAACTCTTTAAATTTAACTATCTCTACGGGGTTTTAGTAATCCATTACTTGTGTAACCCTCAATGGTTCAGGAATACAGCTAGCCGTGGGCTCACAACTCCTTGTGACTCGGAACAACAATTTTCGACTTACCCATCGAATCATGGTAAGAGCGCCTAGCAACATTGCCCCATGATTTCCTAGGTATTACTGATAGTGCCTGCAAGAACCAGTAGATTTTGGTTAGAGTACAGTACGGTCCCTTCAACCAAATATCCCGATCGAATCAACAACCATTGGTGCATCGAGAGTCGTTCGAGATTCGATAATTATGCATAACATCTTGGAGATCTATTAGTGACATCGCATGTGTTACTAGGAACACCAAGTAACCTAAAACACATCATGTACTCTGGCCAGAGATTCGTCACACTAATATCTCCTCAGATCGCATAGGATATCCACACTCGCGAGTATGTGGTGAATCCTTGACAACAAAGCATCGACTCCTATATGTGTCGTAACTGTACCCAATCCCGACACCTGATGACCCCAATAGAGTCGGTAAACGAGTCAAAGTACAGTACTAGCATATAGAGTCTCCATGATGTTTCAAGTAGTAAGGACTAATGGTGTACAACCAAAACCGCGGACTTTATCCACTCGATAAGTGATAACCACTTGAAAAGTCCGAATAGGGTAGTTCGATCATTCATCATATGAATATCCATTTGCATGCTTTGAACATCTCTATGTTCCATACCAATGAAACATGGTACTCTGCATCGCAAATGCTAGTCTCAATCTCGAGCGATCCTTATCCTTATTTACGGACGGCTCAATTGACTAGGAACTGTTTAGAATATACAGTAACTATAAGATGTGTTTCATGATAGCCATCCCCATGTGCTACCACATCTTACATACACTATAGTATATTCAAGGTCTTTATCAAAACAACAATAGTATATCATAATATAACATTATGAAGAAAGATAAAGTCAATGCCATTATAAAAGTGTAAATTATATTAAACAAAAGATTTTTTATACATAGAGTCACAAAAGCCCTTAGCCACAAGTTGGCTAACCGGACACCCACTCTTTCAGTAACATATGAAGAGTAATACATGCATATCATGATAGATAAAATTCAACACATAAGAATGCATACTCAACTGGATATCTCATTCATTATTTACATATCTCTATAGGTCAATTCTAGGCGAACAACCTAGTATCCAAGCCTATAATAAAATGTATACCGTATCAGTTATACCTTTCTAAAAGCCTTGACTAAGTTAATAGATACTCCCAAACATATCAAGGATCTCGAATTATTAATTGTGTCCATTGTTATCCCACTGATGGCGATGACCCTAAAATCTAAGCAGAACTTCGCTACGACCCCAGTAATGTCTCGTTATCGCTAATCCTCGAGACGATGCTTAAAAATCCCCCAATATTGATTAATAACGAGAGAAGAAAGTTGGGAAAGCGGAAATCTGAAGTGAGGGTCTCAACCCTTATTTATAGATAGAAGTTCGGAACTTCCGATCTCTGGTTCAGAGCTTCCGAACTAACTTTGGAGCTTCCGAACTCAACATCGGAGCTTTCGGTCTCTTGTCACCAAACGTGTGTCCTCTAATTGGACAACTCACTATTCTTGCAGAGTTTGGACCTTTTGAACTTGGGTTTCGGAGCTTCCAATGAAACGCCTACTACTAATAAATGCGGAAATTTTTTTTTTAAAAATAATCTATAAATAATACTATACATATACGCCCATACATATATGTATAAACATAAAAGAAATAATTTTACTACATAAAAATAACTAAATTAATTGCTGAAAATATCCTTATGCAAGAAATAAAAATACTAAGTTTGATAATTCAACATCCCCATAATTAAAATGATAAAAAGAAGAACTTGTTTAAAAAAAACTCAGCATAATAAAATAAATGTTTCTTAAACATCAACTAAAATCTGCGACGATCACGGGGTCCACTGCTCCGTGAACTCATACGTCCTCACCACCGGTAGGAGCTACATAAATGTCATTTGTCTCACCTACACCATATAAGCGTAGTGAGCCTAGGGGCTCAACATGTCTAATCCTTTATAACAAGGTTAAAAATAATGCATCACATAATTACTAATACATATACATGTACATGAGCATGCATGGAAATATTTTCATCACATAATAAAACTGCTGAATCATAAACTGAATCATAAGCATAATCATAAACATATTATTTTTTTATCATATATAACATAATTGAGCAATGCTTTTGAAACCTGAAAATGGTCCTATCCATAAGTGTGACGCTCATGTGTCGACTGATCAGTCTCATAAACCAACGTACGATGGCGGTGATAAATCACCTCCTATGGTAGTAAACTACCGAATCATATGGTGGATAACCACCCCTATGGTAGTAAAACTACCGAATCATATGGTGAAAAACCACCCTTATGTCACACATACTTCAATTTCCACCAAAATATTTTATTGCTCATCATTTACATAATTATATACATAAGAAATTTCATGAATGCATGCACTGAAAATATGTCCGTAATATATATTTAATTTATTTTCATAATAAATATACTTATACTTAAAATATAAACTTTATGCATAAAATAATTAAATATATATTTCGGACTCATTTATTTTTCATGGGTTGGTCCAGACTGCTGGTCACTCATCTAGGCCCATTAAACTTAAATAAAGCCCAATAATCATATTTTTAGCCCAAATAACTTAATTAAACTTAACTGGGCCTAAATAAAAATATTAAGCCCACTAACTTAATTAAATTCAATAAAACTCTAGACTGGCCCAAAAATCCATTGACTGGCCCAATAATTCTCATGGGCTCCCAAGCCCATAAAAATTATTAGGCTAACTTAAATAAATTATTTAAGGTCCAAATAAAATTATTTGGGGGTCCAAATAATTTTCTAACTAATTTTTAAAGCCCAAAATACACCTAAACTATTAAATTCTTAAAATTAAAATTCCCGAGCCCGACTCACTTAACCCGGACCCGAACCCAAATAAATAACCCACATCATCTTAGATTCGACCCGGACCCAAGACCCAAGCCCGGCCCGTCAGAAAACCCATAATCCAATCCCCAAGCCCATCTCGTACGTACAGCCCCTATTCCTTTTCTCGGTCGTGAGCAGTAGGCCATTATGGCCAGCTCCGGCCACCGAACGGTCGGAGAACCATCGCCCAAACGTAGCCCATGTCCGTGCGATTCCAACGAACCATGCCTCGCTTGAAACCGATCCCTACACCACCCTAGCGAACCTCGTTTCGGTAAACCCGAAATCTGCCGATTCGCACAGACCCATAGCTTGTTTTTTTTTTTTTTGATCGACTTGCTCTTTCCCAGACTCTAGCCTCGCCTTGGTTCGATCCTAAGGACCATAATAGATCCACTAACCATGACCAACTGTCCTAGCCGGTTCCAGATAAAAAAAAAACGTGAGCATCATGCATGCAAAGAAGGAGAAAACGTGTACAGACTATGAATTCATGCAATAACCTTCATAAATTCGAACTCATCATGCAAGAAAATCGAACCATAACTAATAAACTCTGAAACAAGAATATCATTCATGAATAATAGCTTATATGGTGAGAAAAGAAAGGATTAAACATGCCTTTTATTTATTTGATGAAGAAAGACGCGTATACGAGGCTCCGGGACGCAAACGACCAAATAAATCCTCAAATAAAAGTTGATCGGCTATGGTGGCTTGTTTTCTGCTGAAAATGAAGATGGAGGCGTGAAGGAGGGTGGAAGAAGAGGGAGTTGTCGGCTAAAAGAATTTGTGGTAGGGTAGGTTTAGGTTTTCTTTTTAAAATTTTGATAATTAGAATTAAAATAGGATATTAATAATTTAGAAATAAAATCATATCTAACTAAATATTTAAAACCTTTAATAAATAATAATAATCTGATGGAAAAAAGCTAAATCCCGAAATATAAAATTAAGAAATTTTTAAATATTAATAAAAGTCATTAAAATGACTTATTTTGGCCAAAAATCAATTCTTAAATAAATATATAATTAAATACTAAAATTTTCTTGACAACATATCTAAAAATATTATTTTAAGGCTCATAAAACTCATAAAATATTTTTGGCTCAAAATTTGGTATCTCGTCCGTCCACGGTCCCGTCTACGCAATCAAAACAATTAATTTCCATAAATCATGAAAATCACTAATTTTTGGGTTAAATGCTAAAATAAATTAAATCATGCATATAAATCACAAAATAACACATAAATTCATTTAACCCTTATTTTTAAAATTAATTTCTCCTAATTATGCATGCGGATTTACGTTTTAGAAATTCTAGGTGTTACAATTCTCCCCCCCTTAAATTGAATTTCGTCCTCGAAATTAAAGTGTTTACTCGAATAACTCCGGGTAGCGAGTCCTCATGTCTGCCTCAGTCTCCCAAGTGGCTTCCTCCTCGGAATGATTCTGCCCCTGGACTTTGACCATCGGTATGACCCGCTTCCTCAATCTCCGCTCATCTCTGGCTAAGATACGAACAGGCCTCTCCTCAAATGCTAGATCTGGTGCTAACTGCAAAGGCTCGTAATCCAACACATGCGTCGGATTAGAGATGTATCTCCGAAGCATGGATACATGAAAAACGTTGTGCACTGCTGCAAGCCCTGGCGGTAGTGCTAAACGGTATGCCAAAGTTCCAACTCTCTCCAAGATCTCAAATAGCCCAATATATCTCGGATTCAACTTGCCTCTGCGACCAAATCTCATCATCCCTTTCATAGGTGATACTTTCAGAAACACATGATCACCTACTACAAATCCAAGATCTCGTCGTCGAGTATCAGCATAACTCTTCTGACGACTCTGAGCTGTTCTCATACGATCCCGTATCTGTGTCACAACATCGGCAGTCTGCTGTACAATCTCGGGACCAAATAAAATCCTCTCGCCAACCTCATCCCAATGCACTGGCGATCTACATCTCCTCCCGTAGAGAGCTGCATAAGGAGCCATACCTATAGACGATTGAAAACTTGTTGTTATAGGTAAACTCCACTAATGGCAGTCTAGTCTCCCAAGAGCCCTGAAAATCAATGACACAAGCTCTCAGTAGATCCTCAAGAATCTGGATCACCCTCTCCGACTGACCATCTGTCTGGGGATGGAACGCTGTACTAAATAATAGCCGAGTCCCCAAAGCTGTGTGCAAACTCTTCCAGAATGCAGACGTAAATCTCGGATCTCTGTCCGATACAATCGACACTGGTATGCCATGCAGTCTAACAATCTCCTTGATGTAAAGCTCTGCATACTGCGTCAATGAGTAAGTAGTCCTCACCGGAAAGAAATGAGATGACTTGGTGAGTCTATCCACGATCACCCAAATAGCTGTATATCCTCTAGTACTCCTCGGAAGGCCAACTACAAAGTCCATCGTGATGTTCTCCCACTTCCACTCCGGAATGGGTAGAGGCTTAAGTAACCCTGCAGGACGCTGATGCTCTGCCTTGACCTGCTGAAAAGTCAAGCACTCTGATACAAATCGGCCAATATCTCTCTTCATGCCGGGCCACCAATACAATGACTGCAAATCTCTATACATCTTCGTACTTCCGGGGTGAATGGAATACGGAGATGAGCCTCTGTCAAGATCTAAATCCTCAACTGATGATAGCCAGATCGCAAATCGATCTTGGAGAAAACCGAAGCTCCCTGCAACTGATCGAACAAATCCTCAATCCTCGGAAGTGGATACTTGTTCTTCACAGTGACCCTGTTGAGCTCTCGGTAATCGATACAAAGTCTCATGCTACCATCCTTTTTCTTCACAAACAACATTGGAGCTCTTCAAGGAGAAAAGCTAGGACGAATAAAGCCCTTCTCCAACAACTCTTGAATCTGCTCCTTCAACTCTTTCATCTCAGTAGGAGCAAGTCGATACGGTGCCTTAGAGATAGACACAGTACCTGGTATCAGATCAATACTGAACTCCACCTCTCTAGCTGGTGGGACTCCCGAAACGTCCTCCGGAAAGACATCTTAAAAAGTCACAAACCACCTCTATGTCTGACAATGATCTGCTAGGTGGTTCTGATGAAGTGACTACACTGGCGAGAAACCCCTGGCAACCACGTCTCAATAACTTCCTCGCACGTGTATAAGAGATAACAGGCGAGATCTCACTGCTCGGAGATGCATAGAAAACAAACTGGTCGCCTACCACTGGTTTCACTGCCACTGTCCTCTGCCGAAAATCAATCACTGCTCCGTTGACTGACAACCAATCCATACCCAAAATCAGATCGAATCCAATCAACGGTAAAACCACAAAATCTGCTCTGATAGTATGTCCCTGTAACTCCATCTCCAAATCTCTGCAGACGCTAGTGGTAGTAAGAATCTGACCAGACGGCATAGTGACATCGTAACCTGTAACAGCAACCTCAGGCTTGATGCCTACCCGCCTGATATACTCTAGGGAAATAAACGAATGCGTGGCTCCTGAATCTAGCAACGCAAACGTGGAATTTCCTCCCACTAGAATTCTCCCTAGACGCAGAAAATCCCAATAATCACATACTAAACTTACTTTTCTCCCAATACAAGTTACAAAATTATTTCTCTTAATAAAACACGAATAAAATGAGCATCCTACTCTAACCAAACAAATAGATAATTCATGCAATTTAAAATCATGAAGTAAATTCCCAAAAAAATTTCTTAAAAGAAGAAGTTTAGGAAATACCGGTGATTAAGGAGGTATCTGGGTCTGGCTCCTCGGCCTGCATGACGAACACCCGCCCAGTGGTGTTCTTCCTCTTCGGGCAGTTATATGAAACATGCCCTGGCTCCTTGCAAACATAGCATACATTGGACCCCACTAGACACTTCTCGGTGTGCGGCTTCTGACACTGTGGGCAGATCGGAACTCCTCCAGTGTTAGGGGCTCCGCCCCTCTGCTGCTGCTGTAGCTGATGCCCCTGAGGCCTCTGCTGCTGTCCCTGCTGATTCGGGCCCTTAGAAGGCCCAGTATACGGCTTCTTCGCAGGAGGCTGCGAAGTCGCCCTCTGATACCCTGGCTGAAACTGCCTCTTACTCTGCTGCTCTCGCTGCATCTCTCACCTCCCTTCCTCAGAACGTAATGCTCTGCTAACTGTCGCCTCATAAGTAGTGACATCCAACATGCGAACGTCATGTTTGATGTCAGCCCGCACACCATCCACAAATTGCCTCAACTTATCCGGCGCACTGTCAGCAATAAGAGGCACGAAACGACACCCTCTCTCGAATTGGGTGATGTAATCCACCACAGACTTGTCTCCCTGGCGGAGACTCATAAACTCCCGGATCATGCGACTGCGCACATCCTCAGTGAAATACTTGGCATAGAACATGCGTCTGAACTCTATCCAAGTCAATGTAGGTAGATTCACACCTCGAACCGCACCTTCCCACCAAGAGGCTGCATCACCTCTCATCATATACACTGCACACTTCACCCTGTCAGCATCAGTGATCCCCATGTAGTCAAATATGGACTCCAGTGATCGAATCCACCCCTCAGCAATGAGTGGATCAGTGGTGCCGACAAACTCCTTAGGTCCCTTCTTTTGGAACCGCTCGGCAACATCCTCATCATGGGTGAGCCTAGGACGTGCCGCCTGCTGCTCCAACAGAGCAGTAATCCCAGCCATCATATTCGCATTGGCCTGCTCCAATGCTGCAAGCGGAGGTGGAGGTCCCCCTCGCCTATTCATCTGTCTCGGAGGCATTCTGCACCACCACATATTTCTTTACGTAAATCGCAATGCATAACTTAAGGGTTCTAAAACTTTTCTAACATGAAAATCTTAAATCATTACATATGCTCCTTATAAATCATAAGAAAACAATTTAAAACTTACAGACCGGTAGTAGGATTTCTGAGCTTCACGTGGCAGTAGGACACCCTCCAAGGACCGCGCTTTGATACCAAATGAAACGCCTACTACTAATAAATGCGGAAATTTTTTTTTTTAAAATAATCTATAAATAATACTATACATATACGCCCATACATATATGTATAAACATAAAAGAAATAATTTTACTACATAAAAATAACTAAATTAATTGCTGAAAATATCCTTATGCAAGAAATAAAAATACTAAGTTTGATAATTCAACATCCCCATAATTAAAATGATAAAAAGAAGAACTTGTTTAAAAAAAACTCAGCATAATAAAATAAATATTTCTTAAACATCAACTAAAATCTGCGACGGTCACGGGGTCCACTGCTCCGTGAACTCATACGTCCTCACCACCGGTAGGAGCTACATAAACGTCATTTGTCTCACCTGCACCATATAAGCGTAGTGAGCCTAGGGGCTCAACATGTCTAATCCTTTATAACAAGGTTAAAAATAATGCATCACATAATTACTAATACATATACATGTACATGAGCATGCATGAAAATATTTTCATCACATAATAAAACTGCTGAATCATAAACTGAATCATAACCATAATCATAAACATATTATTTCTTTATCATATATAACATAATTGAGCAATGCTTTTGAAACCTGAAAATGGTCCTATCCATAAGTGTGACGCTCATGTGTCGACTGATCAGTCTCATAAACCAACGTACGATGGCGGTGATAAATCACCTCCTATGGTAGTAAACTACCGAATCATATGGTGGATAACCACCCCTATGGTAGTAAAACTACCGAATCATATGGTGAAAAACCACCCCTATGTCACGCATACTTCAATTTCCACCAAAATATTTTATTGCTCATCATTTACATAATTATATACATAAGAAATTTCATGAATGCATGCACTGAAAATATGTCCGTAATATATATTTAATTTATTTTCATAATAAATATACTTATACTTAAAATATAAACTTTATGCATAAAATAATTAAATATATATTTCGGACTCATTTATTTTTCATGGGTTGGTCCAGACTGCTGGTCACTCATCTAGGCCCATTAAACTTAAATAAAGCCCAATAATCATATTTTTAGCCCAAATAACTTAATTAAACTTAACTGGGCCTAAATAAAAATATTAAGCCCACTAACTTAATTAAATTCAATAAAACTCTAGACTGGCCCAAAAATCCACTGACTGACCCAATAATTCTCATGGGCTCCCAAGCCCATAAAAATTATTAGGCTAACTTAAATAAATTATTTAAGGTCCAAATAAAATTATTTGGGGGTCCAAATAATTTTCTAACTAATTTTTAAAGCCCAAAATACACCTAAACTATTAAATTCTTAAAATTAAAATTCCCGAGCCCGACTCAATTAACCCGGACCCGAACCCAAATAAATAACCCACACCATCTTAGACTCGACCCGGACCCAAGACCCAAGCCCGGCCCGTCAGAAAACCCATAATCCAATCCCCAAGCCCATCTCGTACGTACAGCCCCTATTCCTTTTCTCGGCCGTGAGCAGCAGGCCATTATGGCCTGCTCCGGCCAGCTCCGGCCACCGAACGGTCGGAGAACCATCGCCCAAACGTAGCCCACGTCCGTACACCACCCTAGCGAACCTCGTTTCGGTAAACCCGAAATCTGCCGATTCGCACAGACCCATAGCTTGCTTTTTTTTTTTTTTTTATCGACTTGCTCTTTCCCAGACTCTAGCCTCGCCTTGGTTCGATCCTAAGGACCATAATAGATCCACTAACCATGACCAACAGTCCTAGCCGGTTCCAGATAAAAAAAAAACGTGAGCATCATGCATGCAAAGAAGGAGAAAACGTGTACAGACTATGAATTCATGCAATAACCTTCATAAATTCGAACTCATCATGCAAGAAAATGGAACCATAACTAATAAACTCTGAAACAAGAATATCATTCATGAATAATAGCTTATATGGTGAGAAAAGAAAGGATTAAACATGCCTTTTATTTATTTGACGAAGAAAGACGCGTATACGAGGCTCCGGGACGACGAACGACCAAATAAATCCTCAAATAAAAGTTGATCGGCTATGGTGGCTTGTTTTCTGCTGAAAATGAAGATGGAGGCGTGAAGGAGGGTGGAAGAAGAGGGAGTTGTCGGCTAAAAGAATTTGTGGTAGGGTAGGTTTAGGTTTTCTTTTTAAAATTTTGATAATTAGAATTAAAATAGGATATTAATAATTTAGAAATAAAATCATATCTAACTAAATATTTAAAACCTTTAATAAATAATAATAATCTGATGGAAAAAAGCTAAATCCCGAAATATAAAATTAGGAAATTTTTAAATATTAATAAAAGTCATTAAAATGACTTATTTTGGCCAAAAATCAATTCTTAAATAAATATATAATTAAATACTAAAATTTTCTTGACAACATATCTAAAAATATTATTTTAAGGCTCATAAAACTCATAAAATATTTTTGGCTCAAAATTTGGTATCTCGTCCGTCCACGGTCCCGTCTACGCGATCAAAACAATTAATTTCCATAAATCATGAAAATCACTAATTTTTGGGTTAAATGCTAAAATAAATTAAATCATGCATATAAATCACAAAATAACACATAAATTCATTTAACCCTTATTTTTAAAATTAATTTCTCCTAATTATGCATGCGGATTTACGTTTTAGAAATTCTAGGTGTTACATCCAATCTCCATTCAGAAACCCATACCCTAACAGGTCTGGAAGAGTTCGGACGTTCCGATCTTTAGTTCTAAGATTCCGAACTATTCGGTACTTCCGAACAAAACATTGACTTCCAATCTAGTTCGGATTTTTTTAACTTCACATGGTCTAGTTCGGACCTTCCAAACTGCTCAGACCTTGTATACCCTCTGGGCTGTATTCGAATGCCCTGAATCCAATTTTATACTTATTTTCCTCAAATAAGGTTTCCTTAATCATGTTTTAACCACTTAAACATTCTTAGACAATTTAATTTCTTGATTGGGAGTCGGGTTATTACATTCTCCCTACCTTAAAAAGATTTCATCCCCAAAATCATGAAAATATTAGAACAACATCATTTATTACAACAGAAGTGATGTTACAACTGAGATTACAAAGAAACAAAACAAAATCATTTCAATTTAAAACAACACTGGATGTTCCATATGCATGTGACTCTCTAGTTCCCAAGTGGCTTCTTTGGTACCTTGGCACTACCACTGGACTAGAACACGAGGGATAGTCTTGTTTCGCAATGCCTTGGATTTCCTATCCAAAATGCGAATCGGTATCTCCACATAATTCAGATCCTCATTATGTCAAAACTCAGACAGATTTAGAACATGAGACTCTTCTGCCACATATCGCCTCAACAAAGATACGTGAAACACGTAATGAATACTAGACAGATACAACGGTAGGGCTAACCTGTAAGCCAAATATCCAACGTTTTCTAGAATCTTGAACAGACCAATAAATCTCAGAGATACATTCCCTTTGAGGCCAAATCTCAAAATTCGACGAAAAGGAAAAACCTTTTCCATCCGCTTGAAACATAAAGGGTTTACTCTTGGTGTTTGCGTAGCTTGCCTGTCGATCATGTGCAGTCTTCATTCGCCTCTTGATCTAATTGACAATATCAACAACCCACTAAATCAATTCAGGTCCTTCCACTCTGAATTCTTACCAGAACAACGGGGTTTGACATCTTGGCCCATACAACGCTTATAAAGGTTCCATACCTATACTGCGGTGGTAGCTGTTTTTGTACGCAAACTCAATCATTGGAAAATGATCTTGTCAAGATGGACCAGAATCCATGGTACACGCTTTCAACATATACTCGGGGGTGCAAATGGTTCTCTTAGACTGACCATCCGTCTCAGGGTGATATATAGTACTTAGACTCAATGTAGTGCCCAATGCTCGCTGGAAACATTTTGGGGTCTCTGTCACTGACATTGATCGCTGGTACACCATTCAATCGTACTAATTTTGGATATACAAATGAGTCATACAATAAAAGGTGTAAAATTGTGCTAATTTGATGAGTCTATCTAGAACTACCCAGACGACATCGCAATTCCTAGATGGCAATTGCAAAATGGGTCACAAAGTCCATTGTGATATGCTCTCATTTCCATTCGGTAATCAGTAGGCTAAGAAGCAAACCTATAGTTATTCTATTTTCAGCCTTAACCTGCTGTTCTACCAAGCACTTAGATACAAATTGGTAGAAATCACGCTTCATGCCTTTCCACCAAAATCGAGTCCTCAAATCTTTATACATTTTTGTGCTTCTCGGGTGAATCCTCAGCTTCCTCCGGTGATCATGGGCTAGAATTTGTTCTCTCAATTCAGAATCTCCCGTTACTACAATCCTTCCTGACAAACACAACGTTCCATATATTTGAAATGTGAAGTCCGATGTGTTGTCTCCATTAGCTAGCCTAGCTAACTTTTTTTTTTCGGGTCAGAAAAATGAGCTTCTCTTATATTGAAATACAAAGCCAGTTAGGATAGGATGCTAGATACCCGAATGATTTCCATCCATTTCTTGTGTCAGAAACTAAATACCAACGAAAAACATTCCAGGATGGTACTGGCCACCAGACTTGTTTTAAGAGTAGATATCCTCACCTCACGACTAAGAGCATCTGCTGTGAGATTCGATGATTTCGGATGGTACTTGCTCTCACAATCATAGTCTTTTAGAAATTCTATCCAATGTATATGTCGCATATTCAACTCTTCTTGAGTAAAGATATACTTCAAACTCTTGTGCTCGGTGTAAATCTTGAAACTCTCTCCATAGATATAATCACACCAAATCTTAAGAACAAGCATGATCATTGCCAATTCCAGATCATGAACTGGACTCTTTATGTTTCTTTAACTATCAGGATGCATTAGCAATCACATGACCATTTTACATCAGAACATAGCCCAATCCTAGCTTGGATGCATCGATGTAGAAAACATACCCTTTGGAAACTGACAATAGAGTTGTACTGGCACATCATTCAAACACCTATGAAGCTCCCTCAAACTCTCCTCACAATCTGATGACCATTTGAATGGTACATTCTTTCGAGTGAGTTGCGTCAAAGGTCAATCCAACTGAGAGAAATTAGAGATAAATATCCGATAATAACTTGCTAGACCAAGAAAAATTCGGATCTCAGCCACCATCGTTGGACATGGCCAATTCAGTATAGCCTCAATCTTGCTCGGAACAATGGAAATCCCTTCGCTGGATATAACATGACCAGGGAAAACCACTTGATCAATCCAGAATTCACACTTGCTCAATTTTGCATCGAGCTAATTCTCTCGCAGAGTTTGCAACAAGATCATCAAATGTCTCACATGATCATTCATACTCTGCGATTAGACCAAAATATCATCAATGAAAACAACAAAAAACTTATCCAAGTAATCCCGGAAGACATTGTTCATCAAATCCATGAACACATCAGGTGCGTTAGTCAACCCAAATGGCATTACTAAAAACTCATAATGCCCATACCTGGTGCGAATGCTGTCTAAGGGATTTATGGATCATGAATCCTCCTTTGGTGGTAACCCGATCTAAAATCAATCTTTAAGTAAACAAAAGTACCTTGAAACTTGTCAAATAAATCATCAATACAAGGCAAAGGGTACTTATTCTTAATGGTTACCTGATTCAACTGACGATAATCGATGCACACACGTATGGATTTATCCTTCTTCTTGACAAATAGAACTGTGCTCCCCAAAGGACACACTATGGTGGATATATCCCTTTCAAAAAGATCTTTCAATTGTTGTTTCAATTGTCGCATATCCGACACATCCAGACGATATGGAGCTCTAGAAATTGGAGTTGTCCCTGGTACAAGTTTGATCACGAATTCCACTTCTTTGATCGGAGGAAATCCAGGGATATCATCAGAGAAAACATCAGGAAATTCATTGAAAACTGGGATGTTCTCAATTTCCGAACTTCTAGCGGTTGAATTAACTTTGTAGATAAGGTAGCCTTCCCATCTTCACTCCAAACCACGACAGGCTCTCAGAGAAGACACCAAAGGCATCGGGGGTCGCACTCCCTTTGCATAAAAAACCAACTCTCACATTCTTCTGGATGAAAATTCACAACCCTCTGATAGCAATTGATTGTTTCTCGATACATGGTCAGTACGCTGATACCCAAGATACAATTGAAATCTTCATGGATAAGATCATCACATTTGCAGTCAAAATATTACTCTCAAATTCTAACGGACAACCCACCACAAGTATTTTAGCTAAAGTTGACTGACCTGTGATGCGATCTTGGATAGCTCTCATGTGGATCATGTTGCAGAGAATGTTCAAGATCCATTGGAGCTACCAAAAGGGCCGATTACAAAGCATCAAGCTATACAGTACAAAGAAGCTCTTCAAAATATGATGATAAATTATCAATAAGGAGTTGGAATAATTTGAGATCACTTTGGAGGATGTTTTATTGTTCTTGAATTGCAAAAATACCTTGGAAAAGAAGAGTTTCAAAGTTCGGGACAGAATAGCTCGTGCCCCAGCGGGAAAAACATGCCGCTCGAGCGCAAAAATATGGCCGCTCGAGCGCGCCCTGTGTTAATTGAAGAATTCTGGACAGAACACCACTCGCTCGAACGAGCAAAATCTTGCGCTTGAGCGCGACCTAATTTCCGAAAAACACACAGTGCGGCATGAACTATGTGTGCGAGATGTAGATTATTATTTTTTATATATTTTTTACCTATTTTGAGTATTTTAAGTCTACTAGGAGACTTTCTAGTGATATCTTTTGATTTTTTTTTGCATTATTTTGTGTTATATTTTATTATTTTGTAGTTTTATTATACATACAATATATACATTCATTATTCAATTAATTAAGAATTATTCATTATTGATTTTTATCAGTCTAATATTTTCTCAATAATTTTATGAAGGCTTGACTTTGTTCAAATCAAACTTATCTAAGTTTTCAACTTTGTGGTGTTTGTCAATTGTTCTTCATTGAAGATTGTCATATAAAAGTTATTTTAAGGTCTCCTTGAATTCGATTGTTTCGTAATTTTTGTTGTTAATCTTTTATCGATTAAATGTGGAAATTCAAAAATTTATTTTTTGTTATTTCTTTGTCATTTTACTTGTTTCAAAAAGATCGAAAAACTTAATTGAGTCTTTTGTTTAATTGATCTGAGGGCATGAATTGGTTTATTTTCATGTTTGCTTTTCATTAATCAACCAGATTCATATAATTTGGCATCATAGACAAGGTTCTTTGAGACAAGTAATTATTGTTTCAAAAATATTTGTTCTTATCTGTTCTTCGTTCTTCATCTAAATCTATTATTCGTTAAGTTTTTGTCGTTTCTATCTTGTTGTCTGAGTTTCCTGTCTTGTTCTACAAGTTATCTCAAAATTAAAAAAAAAAAAGAGAATATTATCGGTAAAAAAAAAAGGAGACCGAAAATTAGCTTTAAAAAAAATTGAGGAAGCAAATAACTTGTGTCAAAATTCCAGTCTTGTGTCTTAGTTCATTCTTGGGTGCAAGTCTAGTTGTTTATACATAAGTCCTTGATACTTGTTTTTGTTCGATCTTTCGTGAAGTCAATTTTATGGCGTCTATAAGTTTTAACTTGAAGGTTTGATCTTACTCCACAAAGCAAAACCTACCATATATTTGAGTGAAAAAAAATTAGAACGTTTGAGTGATTCATTTGGAGTGACTTGTGACAACTTGGGTGAGGATATTTTATTACTAACATTTTTTTTGCAGGTACAATGAATCATAATAAAGAAGTAGGGGAAAATTCAAGCCAAGGAATTTCCAAAGCTCAAATGGAGGCGTTGGTGGGACATATGACTAAAATGATGAGGTCGGAGTTGGAGCCACTATATGAGAGGATGAGTAAGTTGGAGGAGAGTAGTAGTATTGGGAGTAAGAGTAAAAATAGGCATGGGATGGATGACATTGAGGATGAGGGTGATGAAAGCCATGATGATGATTGGGAGAGTGAAAGTCTAGGACATGGGATTGGTAGAAATAGGCGGGAGGCGGTGCAAGGAAGATACTGATGGGGTAGAGAAGATAGGAAAATTAGCAGTATTAAGATGAAAATTCTGTCATTTCATGGGAATTCTGATCCAGAGGCTTATCTAGAGTGGGAAAAAGGGCAGAGTTCGTGTTTGACTGTCATCGCTATTCTGATCTTAAGAAAGTGAGATTGGCAGTGGTGGAGTTTGTGGATTACACATTAATTTGATGGGATCAGCTTGTTACCACTAGGAGGAGGTGTGGTAAGAAGCCAATTGAGAAATGGGATGACATGAAACGGGTCATGAGGAAGCGTTTTGTGCCTAACAACTACTATTGTGAGATGTTTAGGCGATTGCAGACTTTGAAACAGGGTTCTAGGAGCGTGGAGGATTACTTTAAGGAGTTGGATACCACGATGATATTAATATTGAGGAAGATAGTGAGGCTACTATGGCACGTTTCATGTGTGGGTTAAACATATAGATTCAGGATCAAGTGTGGCTTCATCATTGCTTTGATCTTGATGAGATGGTGTAGACGGCCATGAAAGTGGAGCAACAGCTCAAGCGGAGAGGAGCTGATCAAACAACATCAGGTGGAGGGTCGTCGACTTCTTGGCGTCCAAACGTTTCAAAACGGGAGGATAACAAGCCGGTGTCCAAACCAAAAACTGGCACCAAACCTGTGAGGACCTCGATTCTAATCAACTAATCTCAAATAGTAAAAAAATCATCGATAAATAAATGAGCCAATTTTTTTTTTTAAATCAAGAACAGTGCCTCGCTCGAGCGGTAGAAAAATATTCGGCTCGAGCGAGATCATCTCGGGCTCAACTATAAAAATCAATTTAACTCGTTCTTTGACATACATCAATTCTAAGAATAATCAAGGCATAAAAATACATGCAGTATTATAAATCAACAATAAAAGCATGATTCAGTAAATAACCGAGTTCTAAAAGTTATTCGACTCTAAATCGACGCCTCACATCTATCATTCGATCCCAAGCTAACCACGTCGACTCTAACTAGCTCTTGCCCCACCTGTTGTCAAGTACACATACAAAACAAGACAACAGCCGGATAACTCCGGTGAGAATAAAATCCCAGTAAAAACGACGTAACATGTAATATCAAGTAAGTATATTAAAATCATAATATACATTCAAATTCTTCAATGGAAATGCCAATGAAATGCATGTGTTTAAAAATCGGGATTATCAAATCAGATAATCAAGGGAATATCGAACAATCGGTTGGGATCCCGAGGTCAGGATCATGCAACTAACCCACCTACGCTCCCGCTCGGGGTGGTGCTACGCGTCTCAAACCTCTAGACTTTGGCGCAACTGTAGGAGTATGCTGACACTGGGGGAACTCAACATCCCAGGCCACTCGATATAGCTCCCAAACGTCTAATTCGAATCTGGGAAACTCAGCCCTCTAAAAATTTAAGAAATTTGGCTCAAGATGAATGCATATGAATCAAATGCAATTTAATCGAATCGAAAATAATAAATCTATGTATTGAGACATCAATGTATCGAAGATGTCAACACATTCAACTCGTATATTCAAACTCATGAATATAATATCGAAAATCATTGAAGTAATTCAAATAAGAAATCTCATGCTTTTCAAATCGAATATATAAATCACTTACGTCAAACAATTTCATATAGGCAAACTCATGTCTTTCAAGTAATATTGAAAATCAATTAAATCATTCAAATTCACATTCAATATCAAATAATCAAATAAACATGCAAGTATGTGATTTTAATCGGGAACTCGAGAATCTCAAACTCGCTCGAGTATTCATTCCCTTAGAAATCGACATCAGCTCATACCTCAATTTTTCAAGTCTGGAAAAGTCCAATCCCTAAACTGCTGATCTCTGCCTTAAAATATCCTCGACTGGCTTCCAATCTGCGAAAAATCACATAATATACAAAAGTCAACCATAGTCAACTCTGGTCAAACTTTGACCAATAATTCGTCAACTTTATCGCCTTCTCACCGCTTCACTTTTTCGAATCTCGACTCAAAACTTGGATATTTGGATCTATCACATCGAGACGATCAAAAATGGTTAACTCGCCGGAGGTCGCCGGAAAATCGGAGAAGACGGCGGCGATGTCAAAACTGCTCCAAAAATTATGAAATTTGGCAGGATTGTCGAGATCGACGAGATGATTCCAACCATATAAGCCACGATTGGAACGGAGCTCCGACGCGGCCGGGATCGGAGAAAAACGAGCCAACTCCGGCGAAGTTTAAAAGCTTCGATTTGCTCGATTTCTTCACCAAAAATGCTACAATAAGCTTAGGAAATGTTCTTCACAACTCAAATAATCGATTACTAGCTTTAAAACCAACGAAAACGAGCTCAAATCGCGAAAATCATACCGAGGAAGACGATGAACAGTACTCGCGCAGATCCCATCTGTTCTTCGTCAATTTCCCGGCAATCCAACCGTTGGATCATCAATTATTTTATACCAATAGATTTGTCTTGATCTTAGCTACAACTTCACCGTTCGGATCTTCGATCAAAGCTCCGGTGAATGGCCGGAAAAATAAAAAACATGGACTGCTACAGCGAAACCGAATTCTGTGCAGAACCCATTTGTTCTAACTCGATTTTCTGACGATCCAACCGTCGGATCGTCCATTTCTTTACACCAATAGCTTCGTATTGATGTTGGCTACAAAGTGACCGATCGGATCTTCGATCAGAGATTCGGTGAACATGTGGGACTGCTACAGTAAATACGAAAATTGGGGAAAAATTCAAAACTCTGTGATTGCTTTTATGATGCCCATCGCGCGTTGTTTTCTATTTATAGTAACCCGATAATTTCCTGACCCGGACCAATTTATTAGATACTCAAATGGTAAAATTAATCTCCAATATGATATTTTTCTGATACACACACCCAACATCAATTAATACCATTTCTGAAATTATTGACTTTGACCAGTCAATTGGACTCAAAATTTTCCCAATTAAATACTAAATCCAATTTAGACTCTGACCAGTCCACTCGGTCAAATATTCTTCCAAATTAAGTTATCTGAAATAAATAATTATTTTTATTTCAATATCTCAATAATTAATCCCAAAATGACAAATATGGGAGATCTCTAAAAAATAATCAAACTCATTGATTAAATGACACGTGTATTTGTAAATACACTCTATAATCTCATTAGCAATAATAATTATTTCGTCAACTCAATAATTATTTAAATTTCTAATTAATTCGGTAAATATATTTTGGGGCGTTACAATTCTCCCCCTCTAAGAATTGATTTCGTCCTCGAAATCGCATGCAATCCGAGCACATCAGATACAGATCCGAAAGAATCTGTACTCAATCTTATTGCAATAAAGAGATTCAGATTATATATCTCAAATCTTGTTCTAGCTTTCAAATGACTTCTTCGATTCTTTTATAAGTCATCATACTGAAACAACTAGAATGAAATTGTTCTAGAACTACTCCTCTTTTTGGTACTCACTCTGTATCTTTCATCGGTTATCGATCAATCAAAGTAGTTCAAAGTTTCATTCAATTCCGTATCATCTCTCTAAAGTACAAAGGAACGAATCTTGTTCCCTTATTAAAGTCTGAATCAAGACTTACAATTCCGACACATCTGTCTCGCACTGTTCTGATTCTATTCGGAATCATAATCACTTTCTTTGACATCTATGACAATATCAGGTCAAATCTGACTCTACTGCTGATGTACTCTAGAACATCATTCTTTAAATAAGAAAAATTCGTAGTACTCATCGTACATCGCTTCGAAAAGAGTCATCTCTAAACTCTTTTGATAATAGTTCAAATCGTAACATTCAATCAAAGTCATGAATCTGGCCAACTAGTGCCAAAATCTAGCACTACGGCTCGTAGAATATCCTCTCAAAAGGTCTGAATAGTCTGCTCTAGATGTCTGTCGGCTGATAAGGAATTAACCAAGAATTCTTCGAAATCCTCTTACAAGTCAACAATTCAATCTTCAATCAATCAATCTCAATCTAAACCCAATACACAGTTTAGAATTCAACGGAAACATATGTCAATCAGACAGTTTCTATCATCTCAGACTCCTCTACTGAGTCAATCTCAACCAAGTCGACATTCATCCAATGTCTAAAATCAATTTTGATCAATCAACAATTCGCACAATCCCAAAATTCAATATCAAAAAGTTCTTTCTTCGCTGTCATTTCATAGGATCACTCAATCATCTGCGAGTCACAATCTGTTCTCGCAATCATGGGACAATCAAAATCAAAAGTTCAAAAATTCTCATCGAAGTCTTCCAACATCAATCAATTAATTAATCAAACAGGCCAAAAGTCAATGCCAAAATATCTCATCTGATCAAAAATCGAAAACAACATCGGATTAATCTCATCAATTGAAAGAACAAAACTTTGGTATACATCTGTCTGCTCTGGAACTTATTCGGTACCAGTTTCGCTAATTCAAGCTTCTTCTTCTTCTTATTTTCTCTTTCTGTTCCCAAGTGTAGTAATTCACGCAATCAAAATCGAATGCTAAAAAAACGAGATCAAACATCTCTACTAACATTGAGACTCCAATCTTAATTCTGAATTCAAAATTCTGCTCTTAATCCAAGAAGGGAAAAATTTACCGCAAAATCCATAGATTCCCGAAACAATCATCACAAAAACCAACGATTCATAAGATAATTCTGTTACCACTGTTTCATCGAGTGAATCCTATCAATTCTTCTTAATCATCTGAAGTATTCTTAAACCCTAATTCAAATCCACTGCAAATTTGTTTCAAAATTTCACCCAACATACCAAAAATCGAACTATCTTCAGACTTAATCGTTATCTGGATCGGTCAACCACGAAATTCAGATAGTGGTATCAATCTCTATTAGTTACGAGCCAACAAAATCGTATATACTAAAGATATACCTCAAATCATCATTGACTCTTAGAGTCATAATCAAATTAATATCACAAAAATCGCTCAAATCATTATTATCAAATCGAGTGAATTCCGAACAACAATCCTTCCTAAGTGAAAACAACTCACTTGCATTTTTCAATTAAGGAAGAGCGAATCAAATAAGGGCTCCATGAACAAGTAATGCGATCCAATCTATCAATAATAATAAAATCACGTGATCACCCGTCAACGGGTACGACATCATGCCCAATAACAAGACAAATCAAAATCATGGTTGTCAACGTGGCCTCACTCACAAGGAATCCGCACGCAGTCACCGATTAGGACTCAGTCCTAAGGCATATTCGAATGTACCAATCAAAGAAATCTAGATCACTCAAGAATCAAATAATCGAAACTCTCCCGAATCAATATCAATATCCAGAAAGAAAATTCAAGTTCTCAAGAATTACGAATTTCGGAAATTCAAACTCGGAATTTCAATCGATGCCGAATGGCAATAATTATCGAAGTCAAAGTCATGCGAATCAAGGATGCATAACTAAAATAGGATTCAAGAATCTTCAAATTAATCGAAGGAAGGCTCAACTGTAGCTGAATTCGGTGTCTTTCCAAAAACACTAATATCAACCTCTTATTCTATCGAAAAGAATTTCTTCCCAACAATTCTCAAATTCATCTCTTTCCAAAATATCAATCACAATAACTCCTCAACCACTTCAATATTAGAAATTCATACAATTTTCCTTAAGACCCAATAAAAGTATAATTCTCGAAAGAACAATATTGGATACATCAATAAAATCTCAATATCATCGATTGAGATCTAATAGAATTGTCAAAATATTCAATTAATCCTAATCATCCCAAAAGTTTAGCATAAGAGTGCTGATATTCTTACATTCAAAAATAACTTTCAAAAATATCGCAAAATTAGATCAATTCCCAATAATTCAATCTATTATCAAAATCTAATCACAATAGTTCCAAACAATCGGATACAATTTGTTCATTCATATATCAATCTCATAATGCTATAAACATAAACATCAACTCAAAAGACATAATCAACAAATGTCCTTACTGAGTACATCTAGATCTTAATTCACTTCTACTCAATTTCTTGATATCAAACAAAATTCAAGCTTATCATCTCTGATAAATCGAATCATCTACTCAGAATGGGCGTTTTCAAACATCTAGCTTTGATCTCAGAGTATTACACAACACTCTCTCAAAACGTACACCACATTCTTCACATCGACAAGTCAAGATCAATAGAATTTTTACCTCGAGGATTCTTACCATTCCAATACAATCGCTGCTCAAATCTGATCTCATTCTGAAATTCTGAAATTCTTAATATCGGAGTTCTATCTCTGTTCCGTATTGAGGTTCATCTGATACGAATCAATTCAATCATCGCTAAGAATTAAAATATCAACTCTTACCTTGATCAATCTAAGCCACAATAAACTTCGAGTGGTTTTTAATTTAATATCCTCAAGAATAGATATCATAAAATCATATTCTAGATCATCTCATTTTTCATCAATACTGATTCTCAGTTTTGAGAACATAAAATTCTTTGCTCAACAGGGAGATACAATTAATCATGACAAAGACATAACAATTCAGAATGTCATAAATAAAATCTCTTGTAATCTAATCCTGCTCAACAATTCATAAACCTCAACTTCTTATCATAATCCCAATCCTCCGGAGCAAGCAGTCTTTCGTCACAAATCAAATCTAATTTGCTAGCTTTCTCAACCATATCGGCTTCACAATTATTATCTCAAATAATCACGTAAGCACAAATCTCGAAATATCAAAATAATCAACTCAGTTTTGATCATCCTCTAATCATCAGACTCATGTAATCGCATGAGCTTACAAATTCTCATCTCGAATCAGTTCTGATACTCTTTCATATAATGCATGCTTAAGAAAAAAAATCAATTCACATAATCATGTAAACATATAATTCTGAATTAGTAAAGCATGATCACATGTAATTCAGGTAATCAAACACTGAAATCAATCACATGCGAAAGAAATAAATTCATGCGAACTCGATCTACACCGCTCACTCACTTCTAAATCAATCCAAGAATCTTATCTCTTTGATACCACTTAATGTGAGGACCTCGATTCTAATCAACTAATCTCAAATATTAAAACAATCATCGATAAATAAATGAGCCAATTTTTTTTTTTAAATCAAGAACAGTGCCTTGCTCGAGCGGTAGAAAAATATTCGGCTCGAGCGAGATCATCTCGGGCTCAACTATAAAAATCAATTTAACTCATTCTTCGACATACATCAATTCTAAGAATAATTGGGGCATAAAAATACATGCAGTATTATAAATCAACAATAAAAGCATGCTTCAGTAAATAACCGAGTTCTAAAAGTTATTCGACTCTAAATCGACGCCTCACATCTATCATTCGATCCCAAGCTAACCACGTCGACTCTGACTAGCTCTTGTCCCATCTGTTGTCAAGTACACATACAAAACAAGACAACAGCCGGATAACTCCGGTGAGAATAAAATCCCAGTAAAAGCGACGTAACATGTAATATCAAGTAAGTATATTAAAATCATAATATACATTCAAATTCTTCAATGGAAATGCCAATGAAATGCATGTGTTTAAAAATCGGGATTATCAAATCAGATAATCAAGGGAATATCGGACAATCGGTTGGGATCCCGAGGTCAAGATCACGCAACTAACCCACCTATGCTCTCGCTCGGGGTGGTTCTACGCGTCTCAAACCTCTAGACTTTGGCGCAACTATAGGAGTATGCTGACACAGGGGGAACTCAACATCCCAGGCCACTCGATATAGCTCCCAAACGTCTAATTCGAATCTGGGCAACTCAGCCCTCTAAAAATTTAAGAAATTTTTCTCAAGATGAATGCATATGAATCAAATGCAATTTAATCGAATCGAAAATAATAAATCTGTGTATTGAGACATCAATGTATCGAAGATGTCAACACATTCAACTCGTATATTCAAAATCATGAATATAATATCGAAAATCATTGAAGTAATTCAAATAAGAAATCTCATGCTTTTCAAATCGAATATATAAATCACTTACTTCAAACAATTTCATATAGGCAAACTCATGTCTTTCAAGTAATATTGAAAATCAATTAAATCATTTAAATTCACATTCATTATCAAATAATCAAATAAACATGCAAGTATGTGATTTTAATCGGGAACTCGAGAATCTCAAACTCGCTC
The DNA here is from genome assembly GCF_033568475.1 of Henckelia pumila. Taxonomy (NCBI): domain Eukaryota; kingdom Viridiplantae; phylum Streptophyta; class Magnoliopsida; order Lamiales; family Gesneriaceae; genus Henckelia; species Henckelia pumila. The sequence goes on from NC_133123.1 coordinate 49,257,619, forward strand.
GAATATTCATTCCCTTAGAAATCAACATCAGCTCATACCTCAATTTTTCAAGTCTGGAAAAGTCCAATCCCTAAACTGCTGATCTTTGCCCTAAAATATCCTCGACTGGCTTCCAATCTGCGAAAAATCACATAATATACAAAAGTCAACCATAGTCAACTCTGGTCAAACTTTGACCAATAATTCGTCCACTTTATCGCGTTCTCACCGCTTCACTGTTTCGAATCTCGACTCGAAACTTGGATATTTGGATCTATCACGTCGAGACAATCAAAAATGGTTAACTCGCTGGAGGTCGCCGGAAAATCAGAGAAGACGACGGCGACGCGGCGGCGTCCGGCGGCGATGTCAAAACTGCTCCAAAAATTATGAAATTTGGCAGGCTTGTCGAGCTCGACGAGACGATTCCAACCATATAAGCCACGACCGGAACGGAGCTCCGACGCGGCCGGGATTGTAGAAAAACGAGCCGACTCCGGCGAAGTTTAAAAGCTTCGATTTGCTCGATTCCTTCACCAAAAATGCTACAATAAGCTTGGGAAATGTTCTTCACAACTCAAATAATCAATTACTAGCTTTAAAACCAACAAAAAAGAGCTCGAATCGCGAAAATCATACCGAGGAAGACGATGAACAGTACTCGCACAGATCCCGTCTATTCTTCATCATTTTCCCGGCAATCCAACCGTCGGATCGTCAATTCTTTTATACCAATAGATTCGTCTTGATCTTAGCTACAACTTCACTATTCGGATCTTTGATCAAAGCTCCGGTGAATGGCCGGAAAAATCAAAACGTGGACTGCTACAGCGAAACCAAATTCTGTTCAGAACCCATATGTTCTAACTCGATTTCCCGACGATCCAACCGTAGGATTGTCAATTTATTTACACCAATAGATTCATCTTGATGTTGGCTACAAAGTGACCGATCGGATCTTCGATCGGAGCTCCGGTGAACAGTAGGCGATGGAAAACGTGGGACTGCTACAGTGAATACGAAAATTGGGGAAAAATTCAAAACTCTGTGATTGCTTTTATGATGCCCATCGCGCGTTGTTTTCTATTTATAGTAACCCAATAATTTCCTGATCCGGACCAATTTATTAGATACTCAAATGGTAAAATTAATCTCCAATATGATATTTTTCTGATACACACACCCAACATCAATTAATACCATTTCTGAAATTATTGATTTTGACCAGTCAATTGGACTCACAATTTTCCCAATTAAATACTAAATCCAATTTAGACTCTGACCTGTCCACTCGGTCAAATATTCTTCCAAAATAAGTTATCTGGCATAAATAATTATTTTTATTTCAATATCTCAATAATTAATCCCAAAATGCCAAATATTGGAGATCTCTAAAAAATAATCAAACTCATTGATTAAATGACACGTGTATTTGTAAATACACTCTATAATCTCATTAGCAATAATAATTATTTCGTCAACTCAATAATTATTTTAATTGCTAATTAATTCGGTAAATATATTTTGGGGCGTTACAAAACCGGAGGTACCAAAGCAAGGTAAATTTGAAACTTCTTTTAATCGTTCTAGAGATATCAAGTGTTTTAGATGTCAATGTGTTGGTCTCATTTCTAGCCAATGCCCAAATAAGAAGTTAATGATTATTAATGCTTGTGGTGATATTGAGTCTGAGAATGATGAAGATATTGAAAACTATGATGATATGCCTGCCTTGGAGTATCCCGATGTTGAGTGATTTGGTGCGGTGGTTGGAGAGATGTTGGTGACTAGGAGAGTTTTAAGTACACAATCTAAGTAGGAGGAAGAGAGTCAGCGAGAAAATCTTTCTCATACTCGTTGTTTTGTGAATGGGAAGATGTGCAGTCTCATTATTGATGGTGGGAGTTGTACAAATGTAAAGCCCCGAAAATTATTAACTTGAAAATTTACGGAATTGGGAATTAAATTCCGAGATTAATACATGAAGGGACTGAATTGATATTTGAAAATTTGATTAGGGACTGAATTGCAATTATTAAGAAGCTTAGGGACTAAACTATAATTATTTAATGGATAGTGGGGGATATATGTTATATGCATAGGAACTTGTATATATTATCTATCATCATCAACTTGAATAGCAAAAGCTTCAGCCAAGAGACTTTCCAAGCTATTCCATTCTTTTCAAGCTCCGATTAAGATTGATCCCCTGGTACAATTCAAAATTGATCGTATATTTGCGATCCTCACGTCGAAGGCTTCACTTTGACATAAGTTTTATTAACTTCTACCATGTTTTAATAATGATATGGTGTTAGAATCAGATTTTGATTGTATAAATATGTTCTAATATAGACGACGATAGAATATCTAAGACGGATTGGGAAAAGATCGTCGTTTGAACATGTTTATGATTTTAGAAGAATTTTTTAAAATAATTTAAATCTAATTCTTCTGGTTTTGTTCATCATATGATGATTTGAGGCTGACATGATTAGGATATGAATTTTATTTGGTTGTTAGAATGATATAAATGAAGTTTGGATTGCCGAATTGTAACCGGTGGCGGCGGCGGTACAGGATTTGTTGCATTGTTGGAGTGTTTAATTGAGCTGTGTTGTGTTTGAATTGAAAGATGGATATTGAGCTTATTCATATTTCAATTCAGATTTGAGAAAGGGTCATCGAACTCGGGAATTCCAGAAGGTGAACCGATAGAAGTGGAGCAAGGTTTGGAATGATTCTTACCTTGAAGATTGAAGAGTACTTGAGAAGATTTTTGATAAACAATTGTGTTGTGCAGCTACATCAGATTCGAACAATCCGGAAACAAGATAAAGGTATGAGCTGACGTCGATTAAGAAGGGAAATAATACTTGTGTAACGCCCCAAAAAAATTAATTACCGAATTAATTAGCAATTGAAATAATTATTGAGTTGATGAAATAATTATTATTGCTAATGAGATTATAGAGTGTATTTACAAAATACATGTGTCAATTAATCAATGAGTTTGATTATTTTTAGAGATTTGGAATATTTGGCATTTTGAAATAATTATTGAGATATTGAAATAAAAATAATTATTTATGCCAGATAAATTAATTTGGAAGAATATTTGACCGAGTTGACTGGTCAGAGTCTAAGTTGGACTTAGTAATTAATTTGGAAAAATTATGAGTCCAAATGACTGGTAAAAGTCAATAATTTCATAAATGGTATTAATAGATGTAGATTGTGTGTACCGGAAAATATCAGATTTAGGACTAAATTTTACCATTTGATTATCAAATAAATTAGTGCGAGACCCCAAAATATCGGGTTAGTATAAATAGAAAACACGTGTTGAAGCATCAGAAAATAAAATACAGAGTTAAGATTTTTCCCTAATTTTTCGAAATTTCCGCCCGGTACTGTAGCAGTCCATGTTTTTTATTTTTCCGGCCATTCAAAAGAGTTACGATCAAAGATCCGAACGGTCATATTGTAGCCAAGATCAAGACAAATATATTGGTATAAAGAAATAAAAAATCCAACGGTTGGAACGCCGGGAAATTGACGATGAACAGACGAGTTTGGCGAAGGTACTATTTATCGTCTTCTTCATCTGAAAATGCGCGATTCGAGCTCGTTTTTGTTGCTTTTAAAGCTGTTAAACGATTCTATGAGATGATTAGAACATTTCCTTAGCTTTTGGTAGCTTATTTCAGCGTTTATAGTGTAGATCGAAGCTTGAAGAATTCTGGCTAACCAGACTGAATTTTCCAGATTCCGACCGCCTCGATGATCCATTCCGGTCGTGGCCTAGTACCTTGGAATCGTCTCGTCTAGTTCTAAAATCCTGGAAAATTTCATAATTTTTAAAGAAGTTTTGCATCGCCGCCGCCGGACCGCCGCGTCGCCGCCGTCTTCTTCGATTTTTCGGCGACCTCCGGTGAGTTAACCATTTTTTATCGTCTCGACATGATAGATCCAAATATCCAAGTTTTGAGTCGAGATTCGAAACAGTGAAGCGGTGAGAACGCGGTAAAGTTTGCAAATTAATCGTTCAAAGTTTGACCAGAGTTGACCGATGTTGACTTTTTTTGTATTATGTTATTTTTCGTAGATTCGATGCTAGTCGAGGATATTTAAAAGCAGGGATCATCAGTTTAGGGGTTTGAACTTTTCCAGACTTGGAAAATTGAGGTATGAGCTGATGTTGATTTTCGAAGGGAATGAATACTCGAGCGAGTTTGAGATTCTCGAGTTCCCGATTAAAATCACATACTTGCATGTTTGTTTGATTATTTGATATTGAATGAGAATTTGAATGATTTAATTAATTTTTGATATTATTTGAAAGACATGAGTTTGTCTATATGAAATTGTTTGAAGTAAGTGATTTATATATTCAATTTGAAAAGCATGAGATTCTTATTTGAATTACTTCAATGATTTTCGATATTATATTCATGAGTTTGAATATACGAGTTGAATGTATTGAAATCTTCGATACATTGATGTCTGAATACACAGATTTATTATTTTCGATTCGATTAAATTGCATTTAATTCATATGCATTCATCTTGAGCCAAATTTCTTGATTTTTAGAGGGCTGAGTTTCCCAGATTCGAATTAGACGTTTGGGAGCTATATCAAGTGGCCTGGGATGTTGAGTTCCCCCAGTGTCAGCATACTCCTATAGTTGCGCCAAAGTCTAGAGGTTTGAGACACGTAGCACCACCCCGAGCGGGAGCGTAGGTGGGTTAGATGCGTGATCTTGACCTCGGGATCTCAACCAATTGTCCGATATTCCCTTGATTATCTGATTTGATAATCCCGATTTTTAAACACATTCATTTTATTTGCATTTCCATTGAAGAATTTGAATGTATATTATGATTTTAATATACTTACTTGATATTACATGTTACGTCGCTTTTACTGGGATTTTATTCTCACCGAATTTATCCGGCTGTTGTCTTGTTTTGTATGTGTGCTTGAAAACAGGTGGGGCAGGAGCTAGTCAGAGTCGGCATGGTTAGCTCGGGATCGAATGATAAATGTGATGCGTCGATTTAGAAGTCGAATAACTTTTAGAACTCGGTAATTTTTTAAGCATGCTTTTATTGTCGAATTTATTGTATTGCATGTATTTTAAATCCCAATTATTTTTAGAATTGATATATGTCTAAGACCGAGTTAAAAATTGTTTCTTTAGTGAGCCAGAGATGATCTCGCTCGAGCCGTATATTTTTCTAACGCTCGGGCAAGACACTGTTTCTTGATAAAAAAAAAATTTTTGTTGATTGTCTTGGATCATTTATTAATGGATGATTATTTTACTATTCAAGATTAGATTATTAGAATCGAGGTCCTCGCATTATGTGGTATCAGAGCGATAAGATTTTTGAATGAAATAGAAGTGTGTGAGCGGGATAGATCGAGTCCGCTTGATTTATTTTCTTTCGCATGTGATTGATTGATTTGTTTAAATACATGAATTACATGCGAGCATGTCTTACTGATTTCAAACTATCTGTTTACATGATTATGTGAATTGATTTTTTTTTAAAGCATGCATTATATGAAAGAGTATCAGAACTGAATTGGAGATGAAATTTTGAACACTCATGCGATTACATGAGTATGATGATTAGAGGATGATCGAAACTGAGTTGATAATTTTTATATTCCGAGAAATGTGCTTATGTGAATATTTGAGGTAATTGTGGAGTCGATATGGTTGAGATAGCTAGCAAATCAGATTTGATTTTTAGTGAAAGTCTGCTTGCTCCGAAAGATTGAGATTATGATAAGAAGTTGAGGTTTATTAATTGTTGAGCAGGATTACACTACAGGTGAGATTTTATTTATGATATTCTGAATTGTTATATCTTTGTCATTATCAACTGTATCTCCCTATTGAGCAAAGAATTGTATGCTCTCGAAAATGAGAATCAGTAATGATGAGAGATCTAGAACATGATTTATGAAGTCTATTTTGATTGATTAATGAATTCGTATGATATTTTGGGTTGTTTGCATGAGATTTAATGTAGGATTTTGTTTAAGATAGATAAAGAAAAGTCAAATCAAGATTTGATGAGGTTGGCTACTGATGTCATGAGGTTGACATAATAAAGATGAGGTATGTTCCTGAGAAGACTGAATTAAAAACCCCTTGAAGATTTGTGGCTGAGCTTGACCGAGAAAACTTCAGAATGAGATCCGATTTGATCAACGATTGTAATGAATTGGTAAGAATTCTCGAGGTAAGAATTTTATTGATCTTCACTTATTGACGGGAAGAATGTGGTGTAAGTTTTAAGAGAGTATTGTACAATACTCTGAGATCAAATCTAGATGTTTTAAAAACACCCATTATGAATAGATGATTCGATTTATAAGAAATGATAAGCTTGAATTGTGTGTGATATCAAGTGATTGAGTAAAAGTGAATTGAGATCGGTATATGAATGAACAGATTGTATTTGATTACTTGGATCTAAGATGATTAGATTTGGATAATAGCTTGAATTGTCGGGAATTGATCTTAGTATGCGATACTTTTGAAAGATGTTAGTTAATTTTCAGAATGTCAACACTCATGTGCTAAACTTTTGAGATAAGTAAGATTGATAGAATATTTTGAGAATTTGATTAGGTCCCAATCAACGATATCGAGATTTTATTGATGCATCCAATATTGTTCTTTCAAAAATAATGATTTGATCGAGTCTTAAGAGAAAATGTATGAAATTCTAGCATGGAATTGATTCGAGGAGTTATTGTGATTGTAAGAGTGGAAAAGTTATGAATTTAAGAGTTTGTTGAGGAGAAAATATTTTCTTAGATAATAAGAGGATAATTAGTGTTTTTGGGATAATACTGAATTTAGTTACAGTTGAGTCTTTCTTTTGATTAATCTGAAAATACTTGAATCCTATTGTAGTTATGCATCTTTGATTCGCATAACATTGAATTCGATGAGAATTACCTTTTGGTATCGATTGATATTCGAGTATGAACTTGGAAATTGAAAATTCTTAATATTTCAAATTTTAATTCTGGATATTGATATTGATTCGGGTGAAATTTGACTATTTGATTCATTTGTGATCTCGATTTTATTTTGACAACGGATTATGCCATGAGATTGTATCTCTTTTTCGATGACTGTGTGCGGATTCCTCGTGAGTGAGGCCACATTGACAACCATGATTTTGGTTTGTCTTGATGATGGACATGATGTCATACCCGATGACGGGTGATCACCTAATTTGATATTGATTTATTGGCTCGCATCATTTATTCATGGAGCCATAGAATTTGATTTATTCACCCCTTGTATTGAGATGAAAGTGAGTTTTTTTTACTTAGCAGAGATTGTTGTCCAGAATTCATTCTATTAATGATCATGATTTGAGAGAATCTCTTTGATATCATTTTGATTCCGACTCGGAGAGTCATTGATTATTGATGAATATCTTCGGTATTTGTAATTTTGTTGGGTCGTAACTAATAGATATAGATAGCACTATTAGAATTTATTGTTCGACTGAAACAGATAAAGTTTTAGTTTAATGATAGTACAGATTTTTGGTATTTTGGGTGAGATTTTGAATCAGAATGGTCGTGGATTGAATAGATGATTTGTGATGATATTGAATTAGTTTAGCGAACCCTTCGGATTCGAATTTGGGTTTTTAAAGAGAATTTCAGATGCTTTAGAAACAATTGATAGGATCCATCCGATGAATCAGTGATATCGTATTTATATTTTGATATTTGGATTTTGTGATGATTGTTCGGGAATTTAAGGAATTTTTGCGGTAAAATTCTATTGATGGACTAAGAGCATAATTTTGAATTCAGAAATAATATTGAATTTTCAGTGTTAGTAGAGATTTTTGAATCTCGTTAGTAGCATTCGAATTTGATTTCGTGAATTACTAACACCTGATAACAGAAAGAGTGAATAAGAAGAAAAAACTTGAATTAGTGAAACTGGCACTGAATAAGTTCCAGAGCAGTCAGATGAATACCTGAATATTGTTCTTCCAATTTATGAGATTAATACGATGTTGTTTGTGATTTATAATCGAATGAGAATTTTTGGGATTTAAACTTGCATTTTTGATCGATTATTCGATTGATACTGGGAAGAATTTGATGAGAATTTTCTAATTTTGATATGTGATTGCTCCGTGATTGCGAGAACATATTGTGACTCGCAGATGAATATGTGATCTTACTAAATGACATCGAAGAAAGAACTTTTCGATAAAGAATTTTGAGATATGTAAAATTATTGATTGATCGAAATTGACTTATAAGGCATTAGAGGAAGATCGAATTATTTGAGATTAACTCAGTATATGAGTTTAATATGTTTGGAACTGTCTGATTGACATAAGTTCCTCTGAATTCTAAACTTATGGATTGGGTTTAGTTTGAGATTGATTGATCGAAGATTGAATTATGGACTCCTTAGAGGTTTTCGAAGTATCTTTGGTTGATTCCTTATCAACTAACATACAGATATGATCCGATGACTGAATTTAGGTCAGAGTTAAATATTCAAGAAATTCTTTTTCTTCGTCTTATCAGAGTACATTATACTAATTTCAGACTGTTTGATGGTCAGGACAGAATGTTCATATCTTTTGAGAGGACATTGTACGAGCCATAGTGCTAAATTTTGGCACTAGTTGACCAGATTCATGACTTTGATTGAATGTTCTAATTTGAAATATTAACAAGAGTTTAGAGATTACTCTTTTCGAAGCGATATACGAAGAGTACTGCGAATTTTTCTCATTTCGAGAATGATGTTTCTGAAATACATCAGTTGTAGATTCAGATTTGACCTGATATTGTCATAGATGTCAAAGAAAGTAATTATGATTCCGAATAGAATCAGAACAGTGCGAGACAGATGTGTCAGAATTGTAAGTCTTGATTTAGACTTTAATAAGGGAACAAGATTCGTTCCTTTGTACTTTAGAGAGATGAAACGGAATTGAGTGAAATTTTGAACTACTTTGATTGATCGATAACAGATGACAAATACAGATTGCGTACCAAAAAGAGGAGTAGTTCTAGAACAAGTTCATTCTAGTTGTTTCAGTATGATGACTTAAGTAAGAATCGAAGAAGTCATTTGGAAGCTAGAACAAGATTTGTGATAGATAATCCGAATCTCTTTATTGCAATGAGATTGAGTAAAGACTCTTTCAGATCGTTATCTGATGTGCTCAGATTGCATACGATTTCGAGAACGAAATCAATTCTTAGAGAGGGAGAATTGTAACGCCCCAAAAAAATTAATTACCGAATTAATTAGCAATTGAAATAATTATTGAGTTGATGAAATAATTATTATTGCTAATGAGATTATAGAGTCTATTTACAAAATACATGTGTCAATTAATCAATGAGTTTGATTATTTTTAGAGATCTGGAATATTTGGCATTTTGGAATAATTATTGAGATATTGAAATAAAAATAATAATTTATGCCAGATAAATTAATTTGGAAGAATATTTGACCGAGTTGACTGGTCAGAGTCTAAGTTGGACTTAGTAATTAATTTGGAAAAATTATGAGTCCAATTAACTGGTAAAAGTCAATAATTTCATAAATGATATTAATAGATGTGGAGTGTGTGTATCGGAAAATATCAGATTTAGGACTAAATTTTACCATTTGAGTATCAAATAAATTAGTGCGAGATCCGAAAATATCTAGTTAATATAAATAGAAAACACGCATTGAAGCATCAGAAAAGAAAATACAGAGTTAAAATTTTTCCCTAATTTTTCGAAATTCCCAACCGGTACTGTAGCAGTCCACGTTTTTTATTTTTCTGGCCATTCATCGGAGCTCCGATCAAAGATCCGAACGGTGAGATTGTCGCCAAGATCAAGAAAAATCTATTGGTATAAAGAAATAAAAAATCCAACGGTTGGATCGCCGGGAAATTGACAATGAACAGACAAGTTTGGCGAAGGTACTATTCATCATCTTCTTCATCTGAAAATGCACGATTTGAGCTCGTTTTTGTTGCTTTTAAAGCTGTTAAATGATTCTATGAGATGAGTAGAACATTTTCCTAGCTTTTGGTAGCTTATTTCGGCATTTATAGTGTAGATCGAAGCTTGAAGAATTTCGGCTAACCGGACTGAATTTTCCAGATTTCGACCGCCTCGATGATCCATTCCGGTCGTGGCCTAGTGCATTGGAATCGTCTCTTCGAGTTCTACAATCCTAGAAAATTTCATAATTTTTGGAGAAGTTTTGCGTCTCCGCCGTCTTCTTCGATTTTTCGGCGACCTCCGGCGAGTTAACCATTTTTTATCGTCTCGACATGATAGATCCAAATATCCAAGTTTCGAGTCGAGATTCAAAACAGTGAAGCAGTGAGAACGCGATAAAGTTTGCAAATTTATCGGTCAAAGTTTGACCAAAGTTGACCGATGTTGACTTTTTTTATATTATGTTATTTTTCGCAGATTCGATGCTAGTCGAGGATATTTAAAAGCAGGGATCAGCAGTTTAGGGGTTTGAACTTTTCTAGACTTGGAAAATTAAGTTATGAGCTGATGTTGATTTTCGAAGGGAATGAATACTCGAGCGAGTTTGAGATTCTCGAGTTCCCGATTAAAATCACATACTTGCATGTTTATTTGATTATTTGATATTGAATGAGAATTTGAATGATTTAATTGATTTTTGATATTATTTGAAAGACATGAGTTTGTCTATATGAAATTGTTTGAAGTAAGTGATTTATATATTCGATTTGAAAAGCATGAGATTCTTATTTGAATTACTTCAATGATTTTTGATATTATATTCATGAGTTTGATTATAAGAGTTGAATGTGTTGACATCTTCGATACATTGATGTCTGAATACACATATTTATTATTTTTGATTCAATTAAATTGCATTTAATTCATATGCATTCATCTTGAGCCAAATTTCTTGATTTTTAGAGGGCTGAGTTGCCCAGATTCGAATTAGACGTTTGAGAGTAATATCGAGTGGCCTGTGATGTTGAGTTTCCCCAGTGTCAGCATACTACTATAGTTGCGCCAAAGTCTAGAGGTTTGAGAAGCGTAGCACCACCCCGAGCGGAAGCATAGGTGGGTTAGTTGCGTGATCTTGACCTCGGGTTCCCAACCGATTGTCCGATATTCCCTTGATTATGTGATTTGATAATCCCGATTTTTAAACACATGCATTTCATTTGCATTTCCATTGAAGAATTTGAATGTATATTATGATTTTAATATACTTACTTGATATTACATGTTACGTTTCTTTTATTAGGATTTTATTCTCACCGGAGTTATCCGGCTGTAGTCATTTTTTGTATGTGTACTTGACAACAGGTGGGGCAGGAGGTAGTCAGAGTAGGCATGGTTAGCTCGGGATCGAATGATAGATGTGAGGCATCGATTTAGAAGTCGAATAACTTTTAGAACTCGGTTAATTTTTGAAGCATGCTTTTATTGTCGAATTTATTGTATTGCATGTATTTTAAACCCCGATTATTTTTAGAATTGATATAAGTCTAAGACCGAGTTTAAAATTGTTTCTTTAGTGAGCTAGAGATGATATCGCTCGAGCCGTATATTTTTCTAACGCTCGGGCAAGAAACTGTTTCTTGATAAATTTTTTTTTTTAATTGTCTTGGCTCATTTATTTATGGATGATTATTTTACTATTCAAGATTAGATGATTAGAATCGAGGTCCTCACAACTTGAGATAGATATAGATTCTCGAGTTCCTGTTTAAACCACATACTTTCATGTTTATGTGTTTATTTTCCTTGATTGATTCGATGCTTACAATTTGTTTATTAGCATGAGCATGTTCATGATTTGAATATATGTTTAAACTGAGATGACATCCAAGATATTTGTTGTCTAATTAATCAGAAATTGTTATACTTGATATGACTCATTACATTAATCTTGAGTCATACTTCTTTGAGTTTTTAAGGCAAGTTCGGCTAGATTACAATGGATGTTTGGAATTATATTGAAGTGGAATAGGTTGCAGATGAGCTCCTATGGCCAGAATACTCGATATAGATGACCAAAGTACAGGAACAAGAAGCTCAACGCCACCTCGATCGGGAAAGTAGGTGGGAGATTGTTTTGCGTTCTTTTCCCCGGGATCCCAAGAACCAGGATTCAGAATGAATCTATGATTTGAAAGCCCTTTTTATTGAACATGCATTGCATATTTTCATTTTCCATATAATATCTTTTATGGTAATAGAATCATGACTTGAAATGTATACATGATTTGTACGCTTATTGTCGTTCATACTGGGAATTTTATTCTCATCGGAGCTATTCGGCTGTTGCTTTGTTTTGTATGTGTACATGGTAACAAGTGGGGCTGGAGCGAGTCAGAGACGACTTGGTTAGCGAGAGTGAGTTGTAGATGTGGAAATTTCGGGTTAAGATTTGAAGCTATGTATATATGTTTCCAAACTTGTGTTTAGAAGTTAGTTTCTCTTGTGATGTAAAATTTAATCTTGAACATGTGTAGCACTTTGAAGAATTGATTACGTGTAGTACGCCTTGAGTTGATATGTCATTTGATCATGTATCGAGTTTGAGTCACTCCGGGTTTCCATTTGAAAGTTTGGTCAAAATCACCCCGAAGGGTGTCCGTTGTTTTGTAAATTTATGCACCGACACATCTTGGTATAATTAGTATAACTTTTTACTGGAAATTCCGATTAGGGTGAGGTTTGTGGAATTGGAAATCCAAGACAAATATAAATAACTTTCATGTTTACTGTTTTTCTAAATTCTGTGCGTATGAATAGTAGAATAGCTGGAATTGATGTTGTGGAAAGATTGAGATGTTAATGAATTTGATGAGCAGAGTATGATTGCAAATGAGATTTTAAATATGATATCTTGCATTGTTATATCATCTCCGTTTAACAGCTATATCTCCTTGTTGAGCAAGGAATTGTATGCTAAAGAGTTTGAAAAACAGAAATGATGAAAGATGAGACGATCTAGAACATGATTAGATGATATCTACCTTGACTGCATAATAAATTAGTATGATATTTTGGATGTCTGCATGATATTTAATGCAGGATCTTGTATGAGATATATAAAGAAGAGCCAAATCAAGATTTGATGAGAATGGCTACAGATTTCATGAGATTGACATGACAAAGATGATGTTTGTTCTTGAGAAGACTGAATTAAAACCCCTTAAGGTCTGTTGTGGCTGGGATTGAACGAGGTAAGATCCGTTATGTTACTTCTTATCAATGATTGAGTTGATTCGTGACAGATAAACCTCGAGACAGAACAGAGATAGAACCTCGATATTGAGAATTTCAGAAAATTTCATAATTCGATCAGATTTGATCAGCGGCTGAAATGATATGGTAAGAATCCTCGAGGTAAGAATTCTGTTGATCTTGACTCATTAATGTGAGGAATGGGTTGTAGGATTTGAGAGGGTGTTGTAAAACACTCCGAGACCAAAGTTAGATGTTTGAAAACGCCCATTCTGAGTAGATGATTCGATCTATCAGAAATGATAAGCTTGATTGTGTTTGATATCAAGGGATTAAGTAAAAATGAATTGAGATCCTGATTTACCCAGTAAGGGCATTAAGTTGATTATATCTTTTGGGTTGATATTTACGTCTATAGCATTATGATATTGATAAATGAATGAACAGATTGTTTCAGATTTCTTAGATCTATTGTGATGATATTTTGATAATGGATTGAATTATCCGGAATTGATCTAAGTATGCGATATATTTGAAATTTGCTTGTGAATTTCAAAATTTCAGCACTCAATTCCTGTAGAACAAGAGGATGAAATTAGTGTTGAAACAAAATTCAGTTACATGTGAGCCTTCCTTCGATTATTCTGAAGATACTTGAATCTTATTGTAGTCATGCATCCTTGATTCGCATGAAATTGAATTCGATAATTCTTGCCATTTGATATCGATTGTTATTCGAGTATGAACTTGGAAATTTATAATTATTGACATTTAAATTCTAATTTAGGACATTGATACTGATTCGGGTGAGTTTCGATTATTTGATTCCATGGTGATCTAGATGTCTTTGTTGCAATATTTGAAAATGCTTTAGGACTGAGTCCTAATCGATTAGAGTGTGTAGATATTTCATGACGAGTCCACGCTGTCAACCCTGATCGTTAAATAATGATCACCAGCTATGATTATAATTTATTGGCTCGCATTCCTTGTTCATAGAGCCTGATTTAAAGCATTCACCTCAATTGTGAGACGCAAGTGAGTTGTTTCACTTAGCAGAGATTAATGTCCAGTATTCATTCTATTTTGATGATCATGATTTGAGCGAGTTTCTTTGATATTAATTTGATTCTGACTCTAAGAGTCATTGATTATTTGATGTATATATTCAGTATATTTTGATGTTGTTGGCTCGTAACTGATAGAGATTGATAGCACTAATAGAATTTAGTGTTTGACCGATACCATATATAAGATTAAGTATGATGATATTACGATTTTTTGATATTTTGGGTTAGATTTTGAAACAGAATTGCAGTCGATTCGAATAGATGTATTGTGATTCGAATTGAATTAGTTCAGCGAATCCGAAGGGTTTTAAAACATTTCAGATTTTTCAGAACCATTTGATAGGATTCACACGATGAGACAGTGATAACACTGTTATCTTATGAATCTTTGGATTAATGTGATGATTATTCCAAAAAATTTACGAAGTTTGCGGTAGAATTCCAATGTTTAGACCGAGAGCAGAATTCATAATTCAGAAATAAAATTGAAGTTTCTGTGTTGGTAGAGATGATTGAATCTCATTATTAGCATCCGAACTTGATTGCATGAATTGCTAACACCTGGAAACATAAAGAGTGAAATAAAGAAGAAGATACTTGAATTAGTGAAATTGGTACCGAAATGATTTCCAGTGAAGACATATGATTACATATGATTATTGTTTTCCAATTGACAAGATTGATCCGATTTTGATCTCGATTGATGATTGGATGAGAGATTTTGGAATTTTATTTTGCCTAAATGAATGATTAGATTTGATTTGAATTGCTAAAGGTAAAATATGATTATAATTTCAGAATAGATTGAAAGGTGATGGTCACATAATTGTGAGAACAACTTACGACTCGCGGATGATTATATGAAGCTACAAAGTGACATTGTATGAAGAAGTATACTGAGTTGAGGAAGCAGTCCCTTAGAAGAAAATGGAAGCATATGTGATAGAATTGTGTCCTATGTTAGAGTAGGTGCTCGTCGTGCCAATTTGTTGGTCGATGGTCCTTGAAATAACTCTTGTATGACAATATTTATTTAATAATATTTGAATTATTTAATTTGGCACATCTTTATCTGTATACCCATGCTAGCTGCATAGATAAAGCCCTTCATTATACAAATAGTAGAAAGAATATGAGATGATAATGTGATGACTATCATGAAACTCATATTTGGAATACTGTATATTCTAAACTGTTCCTAGTCGATTCAGTCGCCATAAAGAAGGATAAAGGCCGCTCGAGCTTGAGACTAGTATTTGCGATGTGAGTACCATGTTTCATTGGTAGGGGACATGGAGATGTCCAAGCATGCAAAAAGGTGCTCCTTGTAGAGTGCACTGAACAACCCTCCGTAAAGGATTTTCCAAGTGGTTCTCACTTATCGAGTGGAATAGTCCTAGTTTATGGTTGCACATCATTAGTCCTTATGACCCGAGACTGTAGTAGCCCGTGCCCTAATTGAGTAATTAAAGGATTAATGCTAATTAATTGAATTGGGTATTGGACGGATCGGAAGCTCCGAAGGCACGATCGGAAGCTCCGAACAGGATCGGAAGCTCCGATGAGCGATCGGAGGCACCGATCGATATTACGTCAGGCATGACGTGTGGTTGGATCGGAAGCTCCGATCAGGACCGGAAGCTCCGATCACCCCTATCCGGAGTCATCAAGTGATATTTTGACACGTGGCAGATCAGGATCTTCGGAAGCTCCGATGACAGGATCGGATGTTCCGATCGAGGTTCGGACGTTCCGATCAAGGATCGGAAGTTCCGATCGTTGTCTATAAATAGAAGGCCGAGACTTCACTTTCATTTGCCAATTCCGAGTTCTCCTTTCCTTTCTAGTCCTTTTGGAGCTGTTCTAGTCTTCTTAGGCTTGGTCCAGAGGTCGGAGAGGCGTTCGGTAGTCGTAGCGGAGTTGTGCCCAAGTTCTGGAGGCATCGACATCAAAGGGCTAACGACGGACGAAGGTATAGCTTTTGCTTCCTATAAATATTTAGGAGTATGCAATAGCTTAGTTAAGGCTTTTAGAGCACTTTGATGATAGTAGTATCATTTGGCAGTGTAGAGCAGACTATAGGCGTGGACCTAGAGTTGGTAGAGCTTTCACTGTATTGAGGTACGAAAGTACTGTTCGAGATATCCTGACTGAGTATGCATGTATTATATGCCATGATGTTATGCTGCATTCATTTGCATCTTGCTGTATCTCCTTCGAGATGTCTGTAGTAGGGTTGTACCCTATCCTGTTAGTGGATGGACTTCCATCGATTTGGGTCCGGCGTATCCACGATTATCTCGGTATGGGAGCCACCTCCTGAAGCGACGGCACAACGTGCTACATACCAGGGCCCGGTCTGTCTCTGTTATCTGATCCTTGACCTCGAGTCTATAGGGAGTTCACTTTGCATGCATGTATACTCATACTCTCGCACTGAGCGTTTTATGCTCACGTCTCGTACTCTGTATTTTCTGGACACCCTATTCCATGGGGCAGGTTTGCGATTGGACGAGGAGGGTGGATCCAGGAGGGGCTAGTCAGTGGTTGGCCAGCTGGAGCTTCGTCTAGGTTTTATTACTGTTGTTTGGGTTTATACAGCTATTCGATTTGGTTGTATATTTTTGGATAATTACAGATTCCTTTACTTGGGATTGTATAATGTTATTGGATTCCGCAGTTTTATTCTGATATCTGTTTTATTAAGTTAATTGCATGCCTAAGTGTCTGTTTAGTAGGTGATCCGGGTAAGGGTCACTACATTTATGGTATCAGAGCATGCAAAAGAATTCTTGGGATTTAGTCTCATCTTGAGGTATTTTTGTAGATGTCAAATCGTGACGACCAGAGTTCTCATGGCAGTGTTGGTGGGCGTTGGGGTGATGCCGACCGGGAGCCTCGTCGAGAACGGCGTCATCGTCATCATGACGACGAGCGTTTCACTGTGCGTCGATTCTTAGCTATGAGTCCTAAGCCCTTAGTTGGAGGTGAGTCTCCGGAGGATGCGGAGAACTGGTTAGACCGCATGGAGACGACTTTTCAGACTTTCCAATGCACCGATGAGCAGAAGGTGGAGACCCTTGGCTATCTTCTGGATGGGCGTGCGCGTAGGTGGTGGAGGTTTACTTCTGCACCTTTTGTTACGGCGAGAGGAGTGGCCACCTGGGCCGAGTTTCGCACAGCTTTCCAAAAGCGGTATTTTCCTCCGGCACTCCGTCAGTCAAAGGCAGGCGAGCTACTGAGTCTGCGACAGGGAGCCATGTCTATCGATGAGTATCAGCAGAGGTTCTTTGATCTGCTATCCTATTGCCCCGAGATTGCTGATAGCTCAGAGATGAAGTATAATCTGTTTCTTCAGGGCCTTAACCCTGAGATCCATGACCGTGTGGCGGTTGGCGACGACATGTCCTACGAGGGTTTGGTAAGCCGTTGTCATCAGGCAGAGGACAGCATTCGGCGGAACAGGTCTTTCCCTCAGTCAAGGCCTGCTAGTTCTTTGGGTCCCCGTGCCCAAACTTTCAAGAAGTCTGGATCTTCTTCTTCCTCTGGTTCTGGAGGTATTGTCCGTTACGGTAAGAAGGACAAGTGTGATCACTGTGGGAAGAACCATCCATCCGACAAGTGCCGCAGAGCTTCTGGAGCTTGTTTCCGTTGTGGAGAGACTGGTCATATCCGAAGGGATTGTCCACTGTCTGGGGGAGGTGGTTCTGGTTCTGTTTCAGGATCGGGTTCTCAGGCTACCGTTCAGCAGAGGTCGCAGGGACAGTCTGCTGGGAGTTCTCATTTGAGGCCACGAGCTTCTGGCCAGGTGTTTGCCCTGAGACATGATCAGGCTGTGGAGGAGAATGGGAAAGTCATCGCAGGTACATTTCTGCTTTATGGTATACCTGCTCTTTTACTTATTGACACTGGTGCATCTCATTCCTTCATTTCTGCATGTTTTGTTAAGAGGCATAGATTACCATGCATTGCATTAGACGTAGTGATGTCTGTTTCTACTCCGACGGTCCAATCTGCTTTGGCTAAGCGTCTAGTGATGGGTTGCCCTTTAGAGTTCGAAGGGAACATTCTGTTAGCGAATCTCATGGTCCTGGCGATGGACGACTTTGATTGCATTCTGGGAATAGATGTGTTGACTACCTATCGAGCTTCAGTGGACTGCTATCAGAGATTAGTACGCTTTCATCCGGAAGGGAGTGAGAGTTGGTTTTTCTATGGTGAGGGAGCGCGACCCCCGATGCCTTTGGTATCAGCTTTGAGAGCCTGTCGAGCTCTGGAGTCTGGCGGGGAAGGCTACCTTATCTATGCAGTTGATTTGTCCGCTGAGAGTATTGGGATAGAGAGCATTCCTGTTGTGGATGAATTTCCAGATGTGTTTCCTGATGAGATTCCGGGTTTTCCTCCTGCTAGGGAAGTCGAGTTTGGCATAGAGTTGATGCCGGGTACTTCGCCTATTTCTAGAGCACCGTATCGTCTGGCTCCGTCAGAGATGCGTGAGTTGAAGAATCAGCTACAGGATCTTTTGGACAAGGGGTACATTCGTCCTAGTGTATCTCCTTGGGGAGCTCCTGTTCTCTTCGTGAAGAAGAAGGATGGGTCGATGCGGCTGTGCATTGACTATCGGCAGCTGAATCGAGTCACTGTGAAGAACAAGTATCCGTTGCCTCGTGTTGATGACTTGTTTGACCAGCTGCAGGGCACATCAATTTACTCCAAGATTGACTTGAGATCTGGGTATCATCAGTTGAGAGTCCGTGATCAGGACGTAGCCAAGACTGCATTCCGTACTCGCTATGGGCATTACGAGTTCCTAGTGATGCCATTTGGTTTGACTAATGCGTCGGCTATATTCATGGATTTGATGAACCGTGTCTTCAGGGAGTATTTGGACAAGTTTGTCGTGGTCTTCATTGACGACATCCTGGTTTATTCGCGTAATACGGAAGAGCATGTTTCTCACTTGCGGTTGGTACTGCAGACTCTTCGAGATGAGCAATTGTACGCCAAGCTGAGCAAGTGTGAGTTCTGGATGGATAGAGTGGTCTTTCTTGGCCATATCATATCCAGGGAGGGGATTTCTGTTGATCCAAGCAAGATTGAAGCGGTACTTAATTGGTCGCGTCCGACGACAGTTGCTGAGATCCGTAGTTTTCTGGGTCTAGCAGGGTATTATCGTCGCTTCATTCTGAACTTCTCTCAGTTAGCTCGACCGTTGACGCAGCTTACCCGCAAGGGTGTGGATTTTGAGTGGTCCTCCGAGTGTGAGGAGAATTTCCGTGAGCTTCGACGGCAGTTGACTTCTGCGCCGGTGTTAGCATTACCGTCAGGATCTGGAGGGTATGTAGTTTACACGGATGCTTCTCTTCAGGGGTTAGGTTGTGTCCTGACTCAGAATGGGCATGTGATCGCATACGCTTCTAGACAGCTGAAGCTTCACGAGGACAACTACCCAGTTCATGATTTGGAATTGGCAGCCATTGTGTTCGCTTTGAAGATCTGGCGTCATTATCTTTATGGCGAGAAATTTGAGATCTTCACCGACCATAAGAGTCTCAAGTATTTGTTCACTCAGGCGGAGTTGAACATGAGGCAGAGACGTTGGATGGATTTGCTTAAGGACTATGATTGCGAGATTAAGTACCATCCGGGAGCTGCTAATCTCACCGCTGATGCTTTGAGTCGCAAGGTGCGACTATCCGCACTTCAGACTTGTTCGATGTCTAGTGCGATCAGTGACTGTTGTACATCAGGTTTTATTTTCAAGCACAAGAAAGGTATGCAAAGTATCCAGATGTTTGCGATATTATCTGAGCTAGCCTTGTATTCGCGGATCCGAGATGCTCAGATGTCTGATTCAAAGACCCAGCGTTTAGCTCGTCTAGCTAACGAGGGTAGCTCGTCTGGATTTCATTATCAGTCAGATGGCTTTCTGTGTTTGTCTGGTAGGCTTGTGATCCCACAGGATGAAGAGTTGCGAGAGGAGATTTTATCTCAGGCACATCTCACTAAGTTGAGTATTCATCCTGGGAGCAACAAGATGTACAAGGATCTACGTACTCGTTTCTGGTGGAAGGGAATGAAACGCAGTGTTTATCAGTTTGTTTTGAGATGTTTGGTGTGTCAACAGGTCAAGGCAGAGCACCGAAGACCTGGAGGATTGCTTCACAGTCTGCCTATTCCTGAATGGAAATGGGAGTTTATCACTATGGACTTTGTGACCCATTTGCCGGTATCCCCGAGGAACTGTGATGCTATCTGGGTGGTGGTGGACCGACTCACCAAGTCAGCGCATTTCATTGCCTATAGCCGAGAGTACTCTGTGGATCGCATGGCACGGATGTACATACAGGAGATCGTTCGACTTCATGGAGTGCCCGTGAGCATTGTCAGCGATCGGGACCCCAGGTTTACTTCTAGATTTTGGGGGAGTGTTCAGCGTGCGATGGGTACTACTCTCAGTTTGAGTACAGCCTATCATCCAGAGACTGATGGTCAGTCAGAGCGCACTATCCGTACGTTAGAGGATATGCTTAGAGCGTGCGTCATGGATTTTGGTTCAGCCTGGCAGGATCATTTGTCGTTGATCGAGTTCGCTTACAACAACAGCTATCACACTAGTATTGGGATGGCACCTTTTGAAGCGTTGTATGGGCGACGTTGTCGTACTCCACTCTTCTGGGAAGAAGTGGGGGAGAGACAGGCTGAAGGACCGGAGTTTATCCAGCAGGCGATAGACATTGTTGATCAGATCAAGAAACGGATTAAGACTGCACAGGATCGTCAGGCCAGCTATGCTAATATCAAGCGTAGGCCTTTGCAGTTCGAGGTCGGGGAGAAAGTGTTTCTGAGAGTGTCACCTTTCCGCAAGATTCTCAGATTTGGCCTTAAGGGCAAGTTATCTCCCAGATTTATCGGTCCGTTTGGGATCTTGGAGAGTATTGGCGATTTGGCTTATCGACTAGCATTGCCACCGCATCTATCCAGCATTCACGACGTGTTCCACGTATCTCTGTTGCAATGGTATGTGGCGGATGAATCTCATATTCTGCAGCGGTCTGAGGTTCAGATAGACAAGGATTTGACTTATGTTGAGAAATCTCTTCGTATCCTGGATTATAAGGATAAGGTTTTACGGAACAAAGTCATTCCTTTGGTTTTAGTTCAGTGGCAGCGCCGAGGCACTGAAGAAGCTACTTGGGAGCTAGAGGACAGGATGCGTAAAGACCATCCTGAGATGTTTTGATTTAATTATTTAAGTTGTCTTCAGTTGCAAACTCTGTAAACGTTTGATTTGAATAAAGAATGTTTCTGATTTCTGTATTTGCATTCGGTACTTAAGATCTGATTTCGAGGACGAAATATCTTAAGTGGGGGAGAATGTAGTAGCCCGTGCCCTAATTGAGTAATTAAAGGATTAATGCTAATTAATTGAATTGGGTATTGGACGGATCGGAAGCTCCGAAGGCACGATCGGAAGCTCCGAACAGGATCGGAAGCTCCGATGAGCGATCGGAGGCACCGATCGATATTACGTCAGGCATGACGTGTGGTTGGATCGGAAGCTCCGATCAGGACCGAAAGCTCCGATCACCCCTATCCGGAGTCATCAAGTGATATTTTGACACGTGGCAGATCAGGATCTTCGGAAGCTCCGATGACAGGATCGGACGTTCCGATCGAGGTTCGGACGTTCCGATCAAGGATCGGAAGTTCCGATCGTTGTCTATAAATAGAAGGCCGAGACTTCACTTTCATTTGCCAATTCCGAGTTCTCCTTTCCTTTCTAGTCCTTTTGGAGCTGTTCTAGTCTTCTTAGGCTTGGTCCGGAGGTCGGAGAGGCGTTCGGTAGTCGTAGCGGAGTTGTGTCCAAGTTCTGGAGGCATCGACATCAAAGGGCTAACGACGGACGAAGGTATAGCTTTTGCTTCCTATAAATATTTAGGAGTATGCAATAGCTTAGTTAAGGCTTTTAGAGCACTTTGATGATAGTAGTATCATTTGGCAGTGTAGAGCAGACTATAGGCGTGGACCTAGAGTTGGTAGAGCTTTCACTGTATTGAGGTACGAAAGTACTGTTCGAGATATCCTGACTGAGTATGCATGTATTATATGCCATGATGTTATGCTGCATTCATTTGCATCTTGCTGTATCTCCTTCGAAATGTCTGTAGTAGGGTTGTACCCTATCCTGTTAGTGGATGGACTTCCATCGATTTGGGTCCGGCGTATCCACGATTATCTCGGTATGGGAGCCACCTCCTGAAGCGACGGCACAGCGTGCTACATACCAGGGCCCGGTCTGTCTCTGTTATCTGATCCTTGACCTCGAGTCTATAGGGAGTTCACTTTGCATGCATGTATACTCATACTCTCGCACTGAGCGTTTTATGCTCACGTCTCGTACTCTGTATTTTCTTGACACCCTATTCCATGGGGCAGGTTTGCGATTGGACGAGGAGGGTGGATCCAGGAGGGGCTAGTCAGTGGTTGGCCAGCTGGAGCTTCGTCTAGGTTTTATTACTGTTGTTTGGGTTTATACAGCTATTCGATTTGGTTGTATATTTTTGGATAATTACAGATTCCTTTACTTGGGATTGTATAATTTTATTGGATTCCACAGTTTTATTCTGATATCTGTTTTATTAAGTTAATTGCATGCCTAAGTGTCTGTTTAGTAGGTGATCCGGGTAAGGGTCACTACAGAGACAACATGGAGACTCTATATGCTAGTGCTTCACTTTGACTTGTTTACCGACTCATCTGGGGTCATCAGGTGGAAATGTTGGGTGTTGGGATGAAACATATAGGAGTCGATGCATTGTAGTCGGGGATTCACCGCTTACCTACGGGTATAGATATCCTATGTGTTCTCATGCATATGTAGCTTGAAATCTCAGATCAGAGTAGGTGGTAATTAAGAAAGGGGTTTCTGGCATTACACCTTCGATGAAACTACGGCATGACACATAGTTATCGATTCATTGAAAACTCTCGATATACCAATGATTGTCGAATAGATCGGGATATATGAGTTGAAGGGACCGTACTGTACGTTAACCATAATTGATTGGTTCTTGCAGGCACTATCATTTGATACCTAGGGAGTCATGTAAGCGATTTTGCTAGATGTTTAACATGACTGGTTTGGTACTATCACACTTATGTTTTCTGACGTTCTTATTATCAAGGGGTTGATTAATAAGAATGGAGTTATATAGGGTATGCTCACATAAGAGACTTATTGATCCCGAATTACATGGAGATATGAACCCACTGCTAGTTGTATCAATGAACCATTGAGGGTCACACAAGTACTAGCTTTCTAGATCCCGTTGAGATTAAAATTAGTTCAATGAGTTGAACAACTTATAAAGGAGTTTATAAATAAATTAAATTATAAGTATGACTTCTAATGGAGAATAAAAGGGAAAATAACTTTTAATTTATGTATGTGTTCCAAGATTAAAAGTTTACTTGAATAAATAATTAGTTTTTGAAAATGGTGATTTTCAAAACTATTATTTGAACTTAATTAAATTAATTCAAGTGTTGAATTAATTTTGCACTAGTAGACTTTGTAGAGTCTAAATAATTAAATTAATTCAAGTGTTGGATTAATTAAACACTATTGAGTCTAGTAGAACTCAAAATAAAAGTAGTGTTGAATAATTATACTAGTGGCCTTGAATGAGTTCAAGTTGGATTTAATTAATTATTTAAGCTTAAATGAGTTTAAGTTTAATATTTAATTAAATATTAAGTTCAAGGGTCATGTATGTATATATTTGATATATATAAGATATGTGTGTGAGGGAATATGAAGGGTTGGATGAATGGATGCAATTTTCCATGCAAGCTTTAACTTTTTCATGCATGATTTAATTTTATAATTTAATCCTTGACCATGATTAT
This sequence comes from Henckelia pumila, assembly GCF_033568475.1. NCBI lineage: Eukaryota > Viridiplantae > Streptophyta > Magnoliopsida > Lamiales > Gesneriaceae > Henckelia > Henckelia pumila. Next base: position 49,281,856 of record NC_133123.1, read on the forward strand.
ATTATTATCAATATTCCACACACATATAATTACAATACATGGCCGTGCACTTCCATATTATTCTCTCCAAGTTTTTGTCTTTCATTTTGGGAGAAAAGGAAAGAAATATCTCAATGAAAAATGCTCTAAATATTCTAGTGCATATTTAGAGTGGATCTAGATTGTTTAGTCGTGAAACTAATTCGAAAGAGGAGCTATTTTGAAGAAGGTGTGCTCTTGGAAGCTTGTATATTGTGTCTACAATTTCAAGAGCTAAGTTGTTCACAACTTGGTTGGAGCCATAAATCAATCTTTTGAGATTGATAGGTAAAATCTTCTAAAACACCCTATGGATGTTTGATGATTTTGAATGCTACACAAGTGCTCGGTGTTTACTATAAAATTTTGAAATTCTGCTGCGTTTCCGGGCATGAGTTAACCAATCTCCATCAGCGGTATCAAAGCCTAGGTTACTCTTTTGTTTAGCATTTGTTGAATATTATATTGAGGTCAATTTCTAACCGCATGAGAAAATCATCTTTTTTAACTTTTGGGGCTATTTTTAAAAATAATTTTAAGGTCACTTTTCGGGCAGCCTAAGGGTTGCTAGGGAAGCCTACGGGTTGCTAGGTAGGCTGCCCCTCATGTTTAATAAAATAAAAATAAAATTTAATTTTGGCCGGAATCCGGCGACGGAGATTTGGTAACGTCTATGACAACTTGTGTTTCCAAAAGATGTTTTGAGATATCACGTGTCATAGACCCTAAGTTGTTAAAATCATTATAGTTTATTTTTGTGAAAAAATTAAAATTTATGATGTATGATTTTTCTCATGAAATAAATAGTTAAGTGTGAATTTGATTATTTATAGTAAATTGTGATTTACAAGAAATTCGGTTATAAATAAATTAATTGGAAAGTAAACAATGGTGTTTCTTTTATTTTGTTAATTTAATTTATAAATGTGGCGGTTAGTGATTGGACCAATATATATATTATTTGATCAATTGATTATTGTGATAATTAATTGATTGTGTATGATATGTGATATTATGCATGAAGGATGATCAAAATCCCAAGATTAATTTGCTAGGTGTATGCTAGGATATTTTTTGTTGAATGGATTGCAATAATTATCAAATTATAAAGTGGGCTTGATTTATAGCTCGTTCCCATCCCATGAGATATATCCCTATTTGCCATGGATATTTTATTGTAAAATATTTGATAGTGGAAAATCAAGATTGGAAGATGGTGGGCCATGATGAATTATGAAGATGCAAGACATGTAAATATTGGAAGCTTATGTAATTGTTGCATTTACATCCCATGCATTCCCTAAGATTGGACCTAGACCCGTGTTTGGCTCACACGGGCCGAATAGTTTTGGGACGATTGATCATCCTTGTTAATTTACTGTTTATAATATATACATGATATATTATAAATAATGAGTATGTTCGTTAATATTTTATAATAACAAAGTTGCATGAATCCGGCAAACATACGATCAATCATGGCGAGTTTTAAAAATTAATGATGAGACCATTTCAAAATTAAAAACCCTCATTTTGAATTAGATTCAAAATTTATATCAAGCCCGAAATGGGAAATTGTAAATTTGTTTATAATTTTCATGTCTTCCATCGACAATGGATGCTTGATGAACGCTACACGTATTCAATGCTCGGCTCATATTATTTGGGGGGGGGGGGGGGGCTTGGATGCCGGAAAGCTGTGACATCCATTGACATGGTGATATGAACTACGTGGAACTCCCATGACTTCGGCTCATATTATTGGGGGAACTCATGGAGACCGTCCATTAAGGTTCGATATCGATGGATAAAGCTTGATACGTAAAGATGAACGACGTCATATTATTGGGTCCTAATCAAGCGTGAGACAAAATTTTACGTAAAGGTTGCATGAAGATGCAATTGGAAACTATCTTTTAGGAATTGTGATTGGCTGATATTATTCGGGATCATGATTGGCAAATTGGACCTTACGTACCTACTGAGGAAATGTGTTTCCCTTTTTCACTAGAGGGTAGTGAAAATGTCAAAACAGTGGGAGTAAAAATTTATAAAGTTAAATTCCATACTTTATATCTTATTAAATATTTTAAAATAGTCATTAACATTTATCTGTTAATATTTTTCAGTACAAAGTTTTTGACAATGTCATCGATTCGCAATTCGTTATCTGCAATACTCGACAAACATGTACTGACTGGTCCAAATTACCTCAATTGGCTAAGAAATCTGAAAATCTTCTTGAACTCGGAGAGGATTGCATATACACTTGATGACTCTCCCCCTGATAAGGCTCCGACTGATTGTAGCCCTGAGGAGCTACAAACTTACAAGGATTGGTGTGAACATGACTTGAAAGCCAAGTGTTATATGAAGGATTCTATGAATGATGAGCTGCAGAGGCGTTTTGAGGATGCTAAGAATGCTGATGACATTCATTTACATTTCAAAGAGCTCTTTGGTGAGAAAACACGCCCTCTTAGACATGCAACAACCAAGGAGCTGATCTCTTTGCGCATGCGAGATGGGGCTTCGGTCCATGAGCATGGTGTGAGGATGATTGGGCTTGTGGAAAAGCTCGTTGGCATGGATCTTGTGTTGCCAGTCGAGTTGACAATGGACATGTTGCTCTTGTCACTGCCTAGCTCGTTTGATCCTTTTGTGGTGAACTTCAACATGAACAAGTTGGACTGACCCTTGAGGAGTTGGTTAACATGCTTGTTACGTATGAGTCCACAATCAAGAAGGAGAAGCCGGTTTTTTATGTTAGTTCCTCATCTGGTGCTAAGAAAGGAACACGTGGGAAGGGAAATAAGCGTTCTTTCCACCATCCCAAAAAGAACATTCCCTTGAAGAGGCAAACTCCAAGTCCCGTTGTGGCAGCCATACAGTTAAGGCTAACAAGACTAGTGACGTCTGTCATTACTACAAGAAGACTGGACATTGGAGGCGTAATTTCAAGGAATATCTTGACCAGAATGGTTCTGAAAAGGGTATGTTATACATTGAAGTAAATATTTCAATTAACTCTTCTTCTTGGGTATTGGATACCGACTGTGGCTCACATCTCTGTAATGATTTGCAGGTGATGGCAAGAAGTAGGAAACTCAGGGAAGGTGAGACCTTCTTGAGGATGGGCAATGGGGCAAGAGTTGCTGTCAAAGCTATTGGAGATGTTTACTTATTGTTGGAAAATGATTTTAAATTAATTTTGAGAGATGTTTTGTTTGTACCAGATTTGGTGAAAAACATTATTTCCATTTCTATGCTTGATAAAGATGAATATTCTTGTTTATTTGGCAAAGGTGTTTGCAATATTTACAAGAATGAATGTTTAATTGGTACAGGCCAATTGGAAAACGATCTCTATAATTTAAAATTGAAAGATATTTCAATGTATAATGCGAGACCTCGGTTCTAAAAAACTAATCTCGGATTAAACAACAAATAATCAAACCCGAACCCAAGATTAAAAACAATTCAAAAGTTTTTTTTTTTAAAAAAGGAACGCTTCACACCCGCGCGAGATAGCCATATCGCGCGTGCGCAGGCTTCTCAACCCGAGCCCAACCGAGGGCTTGCGCCCGCGCGAGGTTCAATGCTCGCACACGCACGGGCCAACAAACCTGAGCCCCCTTGAATGCCTCGAGCGCGCGCGAGGTACCACCTCGCTCGCGCACGACCTCGCTCGCGCACGGAAGGTTTGGGCAGAATTGCTCAGGATGAATAAAAAGATCCCGCGCTTGCTTCTGACGTGAATTCAATTACAAACACTAAAACAGGGTGTAGAGAATCTACAAAATCAAACATGCTTTCATAAAGTCTAAGATCAACCAGAATCTAAATCGATACAACACCAACATGCTTTGATTCTAGATTATAATCCGAATACAAAAAAAATTCGAATAACAAAACATAACAAGTTCGAGTTCTAACATGCTTCAATCTTAAGCTAGATACACATGCTGATTCGACTTCTAAATCGAGTCCCACTACTAACTCTCCCTTTGCTATTAACCAGGTCTTCACTGACTCGATCCTGACCCACCTGTTGCCAAGTACACATACAAAACAAAACAACAGCTGGATAAACTGGTGAGAATGATAATCCTAGTTAAAGCAACATAACAAGTAAAACAACAACAAACATGCTTTCAAGGTAACAACGTAACCAATATCAACGTAATGAAATGCATGTCTTTAAATCGGGATATCAATTCTGATAAACGAAGGATTGCTACTGTGCTTTTTGGGATCCCGAGGATGAGACCACATAACGACTCACCGACTCTCCCAATCGAGGTGGTGTCATGTATCCCAATCCCCTAGGCTTCGGTGCGACTATGAGGAGTATGCTGACACTAGGTGAACTTCTACAACCCAGGCCACTCGCAACATAGCCCCCAAAACGTCTAAACAAAAAGGGTTGTTCTGCCCGCTGAAATCAAAGTTGCCTCAAGATAAATGCATAACAAAACATGAAACATAAGCCACATAACAAAACTCAATCAATCAACAAAATACAAGTTCCACATGCTAGAACAAGTATTGATGCAAGAATGTGATTTTAAGGGAAAATCGAGAACCAACTGTCCCGAGTATGCTATCCCGCTAACGATGACTGCTTTTACCTTTCAATGCAGTAGTTCCAACTCTGGATAAGCTACAACAAAAAGATTGTATCCAAAACTATACAACCTAAACAACAACAACGACTCAAGGAAATCTCTTTACCGTTCTTCGTCCAACTCTTGACGACCAAATGCTGCTAACACAGGGCTCAACAAACTCCAACAAATCTGTACGAAGACAAGAGATGATCAACAACAACGATCACTCACAAGCCAAAGTTTCAACAACTCAAAAACGGTTTGAAATCCCAAAACTCAAACCGGCGGCATAACGGCTATAACTGAACAAACCGGAAACGCAGACAGCAGTTCAATAACGATATCAACTCATATCAATGCTAAGACAACAACAAAAAAGCAAACCCATCAATCTCAAACTCCAATTTTCGAACAAGGCTTCCAAAAATCAAAACAATTCTGAACGTCGCTCTATTTCAAAACCAACAGATAATAAACGATCATAACTCTGTCAAGAACAACATACTCGAATCTCGAACGATTCTAACAACATCCGAAAATAGAATGTATCTGATCGTAGAAAAACTTACGATATAATGGATCTCTCGCTGCAGTAATCGCTAAACTGCCCTCAAAAATAAATTCCAACGGCCGGATCGACCGGAAACCGAAATCCCAAAGCTTGAAATCAAGATGGGGCGGCTAACAATGGAGGCTCTCGCACAAGGAAGGAGATGAAGGGAATGACCAAGTCAACCAAGTGTAGATAATATATAAAATCCAATATTTGTGTTTTAGTCCCTGAAATTTCCAAAATTTGCAAAATAAACCCTGATCAAAAACAAGTCGGCTCTTGAAATCTGGAAACTCTGATTATCTCAACTAAGCTCAATTAAGATAAAATCAGGGCGTTACATATAATGTCCAAGATATATCAACAACATCCAAAATAAAACAAGATACTCTGAATCCGGCACACTTATGGCATGTTCTATTAGGTCATATATCTTTAAGAAGGATGAACAAGCTAGTGGGAGAAGGCATGTTTGATATGTCTGATATTAATTATCTTACTACTTGTGAACCCTGTCTAAAAGGAAAGATGACCAAAATTCCCTTTAAGGGCCATGTGGAGCGAGCCAATGGACTGTTGGATTTGATCCATACAAATGTGTGTGGTCCACTTAGCATCACCACTAAGCACGGACATTTCTACCTCATCGCTTTACCGATGACTTCTCTAGGTATGGGTACGTGTATTTCATGAAATTCAAATCTGAAGCTTTTGAAAGGTTCAAAGAATTCAGAAATGAAGTAGAAAAATAGTTGGGACGAAGCATCAAGGAACTTCGATCGGATCAAGGTGGTGAGTACTTAAGTGCTGAATTCCAAGAGTATCTTAGGGAGAATGGGATTCTCTCGCAGTGGACTCCACCTGCTACACCTCAGTTGAATGGTGTTTCAGAACGTCGCAACCGAACTTTGATGGACATGGTTCGGTCTATGATGGGGTTCACGGAGTTGCCGCCATCCTTTTGGGGATATGCGCTTGAAACAGCGATACTGTTGTTGAACAATGTCCATTCAAAGGTAGTTGATAAGACACCATATGAGATATGGATGGGAAAGCCTCCTAAGTATTCTTATCTTAGAATATGGGGGTGTCCTGCTTATGTGAAGCAGACACTGGGAGATAAATTGGATGCTCGATCCATTTTATGATACTTCGTGGGATATCCAAGGAATTCGGTTGGATATTATTTCTATCATCTAAAAGAAACAAAGGTGTTTGTTTCTAGGAATGCAACCTTCTTGGGAAGGAATTTCTATTGGATAGAAAATGGGAGATGATAGAACTCAAATAAGTTCAAGAAACACCTACGATTGTAGAGCCCATTCCCGAACAGCCAAGAGAGGAGATACAAGCTCCTAGAATATCCGAGAGGATCTCGAGACCACCTATGAGGTATGGTCTACTTCTTGAAGAGAGCCAAGATGAGCCTGACCATGGATGTGATCCAAGGACCTTCAAGGAAGCTTTGTCTGATGCCGATTCATCCAAGTGGCTTGAAGCTATGGAATCTGAGATGAATTCCATGCATCGAACCAAGTGTGGAATCTTGTGGATCCACCTGAGTGAATTGTTCCTATAGGGTGTAAATGGATTTACAAGGGGAAACTTGGAGTGGATGGGAAGGTGGTAACCTTCAAGGAAAGATTGGTAGCAAAAGGGTATAGTCAAAGGCAAGGAGTTGAATTTGAGGAAACGTTTTCTCCAGTTGCAATGTTCAAGTCTATAAGGATAATGCTTGCCATAGCTGCATGGTATGACTATGAAATATGACAGATGGATGTGAAGACAACTTTTCTTAATGGGGATATTAAGGAAGAGATTTACATGTCTCAGCCTGAAGGGTTCACATGTATCGGAAGTGAGCATAAAGTATGCAAACTTCAGAGATCTATTTATGGTCTAAAACAGGCATTTAGGAGTTGGAACCTCAGATTTGATGGTACAATCAAAGAGTTTGGTTTTATTAAGAATCCTGAAGAACCATGTGAGTGACGTGACATTTTTGGTACTTTATGTTGATGAAATTCTACTCATTGGGAAACAAGATAAAGGTGTGAGCTGACATCGATTAAGAAGGGAAAGAATACTTGAGATAGATATAGATTCTCGAGTTCCTGTTTAAACCACATACTTGCATGTTTATGTGTTTATTTTTCTTGATTGATTCGATGCTTACAATTTGTTGATTAGCATGAGAATGTTCATGATCTGAATAAATTCTTAGACTGAGATGGCTTCCAAGATATTTTATTTTTAAGTAATCAAAAATTGTTATACTTGAAATGACTCATTGCATTCATCTTGACCCATACTTCTTTGAGTTTTGAAGGCAGATCCGCCTAGATTACAATGGATCTTTGGAATTATATTGGAGTGGCATAGGTTGCAGATGAGCTCCTATATCCAGAATACTCGATATAGATGACCAAAGTCTGGGGACAAGAAGCTCAATTCCACATCGATCGGGAGAGTATGTGGGAGATTGTTGTGCATTCTTTTCCCTGGGATCCAAAGAACCAAGATTCATAATTAATCTATGATTTGAAAGCCCTTTTTTTTTTAACATGCACTGCTTCTTTTCATTTGCCATATAAGATATTTTACGGTAATAGAATCATGACTTGAAATGTATACATGATTTGTATGCTTATTGTCGTTCATATTGGGAATTTTATTCTCACCAGAGCTATCTGGATGTTGCCTTGTTTTGTATGTGTACATGGTAATAGGTAGGGCAGGAGCAAGTCAGAGACGACTTGGATAGCTACAGTGAGTTGTAGATGTAGGACTTTCGGTTTAAGATTTGAAACTATGTAAATATGTTGCCAAACTTGTGTTTAGAAGTTAGTTGCTCTTGTGATGTAAAATTTAATTTTGAACATGTGTAGCACTTTCGAGAATTGATTACATGTAGTAAACCTTGAGTTAATATGTCATTTGATCATGTATCGAGTTTTAGTCACTACGGGTTTCCATTTGAAATTTTGGTCAAAATCACCCCGAAGGGTGTAGGTTGTTTTGTAAATTTATGTACCGACACATTTTGGTAGAATTAGTATAACTTTTTACTGAATATTCCGACTACGTGACGTTGGTGGCATTGAAAATCCAAGACAAATATCTATAACTTTCATGTTTACTGTTTTCCCAAATTCTGGGCGCATGAATAATAGAACAATAGGTTTCTCGCTCGAGCGCAGCTTTTTGCCGCTCGAGCGAGCGTTTTTAATTTTTTGGGCAGAGTGGCTCGCGCTAGAGCGCAACTTCTTGCAACCTAGAGAGGTAATGTTCATGCTATAGTGAAAAATATCTTTTGATTATCTTGGATTTTTAATTCATAATGATGGTTATGTTCTATCATAGTAGATTAGCACCCGAGATCTCCACAACAAATGTCGCAAGTTGTGAGTTGGTAGAGAAATTGGTGTTGCCTACTCTAAAGCATCCTCAGCTATATCGGTTGCAGTGGTTTAATGACTGTGCAGAGGTGAAGGTTACTAAACAAGTAGCGGTTCCGTTTTCTATTGGTAAGTATGTTGATGAGGTAGTGTGTGATGTTGTGAGACCCCGTTTCTAATCTTCTAAACTCGAATAATTAATCAAAATCGAACACAATAAGCCGCGGAAAATGAATCAAAAGTTTTTTTTTTTTTTTTAAAAAAAGAAGCCTCGCGCCCGCGCGAGGTCATCACCTCGCGCGCGCGCAGGCTACGCGAACAGAGACTCACGGAGATACTCGCGCTCGCGCGAGAAGGGAGCTCGCGCGCGCGCGGGCAAAATCTCCCGAGCCTCTCACACTCCTTGCGCGCGCGCGAGGTGTTGCCTCGCCCGCGCGCAGGCAAAATGGGCAGAGAGGTCGAGGAGCCTGCAAAACAACCAACAAGGCAATTCTAAACATTCCAAATTCAAACATAATACAAATCAATATTTAGAAACATACCAAATCTAGGTTCTGCCCAAAATACAATAACCAGTCGAGTTTCATAAATGAGTTCCACCGACTCAACAAAACTAATACAATTCCAAATAGACTCGACCCTACGACCCGAAGTCTCACTTCTATCAATCTCACCCCCAAGCTAACCAGGACGACTCGGTCCAGCTCCTGATCCTCCTGTTGCCAAGTTACACATACAAAACAAAGACAACAACCGGAATAATCCGGTTAGAAATATAATTTCTAAGTAAAAGAAACAGGCATACAATATCAGTTAAACATTCCACCTTGAAATGTAACATTCATCAATCAATACAAATGAGAGTGGATGTATGCATGATTTCAAACTCGGGTCTATCAAGTCAGATAATCGAAATGTCAATCAGTATTCGGTTGGGATCCCGGGGCCAAGTCTTCACAACAACTCACCGACACACCCATTCGGGGTGGATGTCGTTCAACTCAACCCCTAGACTTCATAGCAACTATAAGAAGCATTCTGGCACTTGGAAAAACTCGAAATCCAAAGCCACTTCAATATAGCTCCCTAAATCGTCTATATTCAAAACGAATCGAATAATCGGCTCAATATGAATGCAAGTGTAAACGAATAATCAGTCAAGTTCACACAAACAAATAACATGCAGTATGTGATTTTTGGGGCTCAAGAATCAATCAAACTCGAGTATTCAACCCCATTATAATCGATGTAATCTTTTACCTTTTTCTCGAAGCTTCAATCAATCCTGTCAAACAAGAGACAACTCGATTCAAACTCTAAACAATTCGAAACTCAAAGTCGATAAATCAAACAATCTATACCGTCTTCCAACTCTTCGATTGGTAACCGATCTCCAAGTCCTCCAATTCCAATCTCTAATCAACTGTCAAAACATCGAGACACAGATTCGGTATCAACTCGGATTTCAAACTCAATCAAATTCGATATACAAATCAAACCGAACCAAAACCGATAACTTAAACTCGATTTCGACGGCATAACGGCTATAAACTAACTATCCGGAAATACAAACCATCCAAAAACATCACAATAACTCAATCATCATCACAAACCATCAAAACAACTCAAATCCAACTTCAATCAAAATCACCATCTTTGAGAGGGATTGATCATCAGATCGACTTCGTACCCAAGAGTGCTTACCGAACCGTCCATCTTATAGGTGCATTCCAGAGGAGGCAAAGGAACTGCAAAAATAGGTAAGTGAACTTTTAGATAAAGGTTTTGTGCATGAATCGATGTCACCATGTGCAGTGCCTGTGTTGCTAGTGCCTAAGAAAGATGGATCTTGGCGTATGTGTGTGGATTTTAGGGCTATAAACAATATTACTAACAAGTATAGGCATCCTCTTCCTGGACTAGATGATATGCTGGATGAATTTCATGGTCTAGTATTTTTAGCAAGATTGATCTTAAAAGTGGTTATCATCAGATTAGGATGAAAGAGGGAGATGCTTCGCTATGACTCTGGGACCCTCCCTATCGCCCAACCCTCGATAACTATGGCTAGAAAGCCCCAAAAAATAATAAATTATAATCAGAGATAAACCAAGGAAACTAAAATACCAGCGTGATAAAAACCTAATGGTTGACCCTGCAATCCTGCCATGGTTACCATCCAAACTCCATATCTCAAGGAAAACTACCTGAAACTGCCCCATCGAATGAGGTGTCCAAACAAATAGAACCCAACTGAAAGTGAGCATAAAATGCTCAGTACGCTAGTACAGGTAAACATAAGAATATGATGCTTGCAATGAAATGATCTGGAAATAATATCTAGGTAGACAGATCAGAATGTGCTCAGACTATTGCCTAGGAAATGAGCTGTAGCCTCAGGGAATCAAACCACTGGATCCGACCACTCAATCCTAACTAGACGTGCATAATAATGTCCCCCTGGAACACTAGATACAGAAAGACCCGTCGCTCGAGTGACTCTCAGTGCCCAAAACGTCATAACAAGGGTTGAGCTCCCTCGGAAGCATAGCTTATCTCGAAGGAGATATAGACTCAATATGAAATGCACATGCCACATTATATTCTAAACCAGTAAAACATGGATCATGAATCCATAATAATCATGGCACATAAATGCAACACATAAGCATGCCTACCCGCTGGCAATCTAAGTCAATACTTACGTACCTTTCTAAGGCAGTTCCTAGAAGCATCCATCTAGGTTCCAAGCCTACCATGAAACACTACAATTAAATATAACCAAGCATCATCTAACATGCTCTAAAAGTCTTAATTAAACTATAGCATACTCCATATTTACTATAAGAAGTTAGAGCTATACATTCGCCCGTCATCAAACCGTTGATGTCGAATGCCCAGAGCTTGGGCACAGCCATGCTACCACCCCTAGACACCTAGTCAAATCTCTTTTTCTCGGCCACTACTACGAACATTGTCCGTTAACTATAAAAATACTACTTCCTACGCCAACTCTTAAAGAAAGAGTCTCGAAGCCCTTAAAATAGAGCCATTACGGGAGAGGAGAGGATTTGATTTACAATGAAAATGAGCCATATAGGCCCCTATTTATAGACCTCAATCGGACGCTCCAATCCCTAGATCGGATACTCCAATCTGCGCATTCATACCACTTTCCGATCGGTCAAGATCGGATTCTCTGGTCCCTAGTTCGGAGGCTCTGATCTCATGCATGTAGCTACGTGTTAAATTCTTATTGCCATGTGTATGACACTACGATGGGATTCTCCGATCCCTCTTTGGACGCTCTGATCGTCCCGTAGCATATGATCTCCTTCGCTGGCTCCGATCTCATCGGACCATCCGATCCCAGTTCGGACCGTTTGAACCTTTCCAAGCCCATATAAGCTCATTTACTACTTTGTATGTTCTGAGTCCGATTTCTTGGTCCGTTTAATCACATATAAAAATCCCTTAGCCATGTTTTATTAAATCTAAACATGATTAGCAAATTAATCTTGTAAAATGAAACCGGGCTGCTACATTCTCCTCCACTTAAGAGATTTCGTCCTCAAAATCACATCTTAAGTACCGAATGAACTTCAATACGAACAATAGGTTCTTATTCTCTCATATCATTTTACAAGATCTCATTGTAATCCAAATAATCATCATTAGTGTCTCAATATTAAAATTAGACCAAAAGAAATTCTTATTCCTCAACACTTTTTCTTATGATTCTGTAATCAATATGGTCTCTCCACACATGTCAAATATGTATACACTGTACCTTGAATGATTGCAAGATGTAGGACTCATCTACCATAAATCATCACAACAGTGATACATAGAACACATCGTGGATACTGGATCCATATAACAGCAGTGCTAGTCTGTAATATATCTCATTTATTGTTCAATATCTCAATTAGACCAATAAACTCTAGAGATATATTTCCTGATAATTAAACTATATCAACACCCTGTTGACTTAACTCTTGGTTTCTCAACTTGTTGTTTCCCAATTATCTTCTCATAACAATGAAATATGACATCATTATCCGTACAACTTCTCAAATGGTGTCATACCATTACTGCTGTGATAACTGTTTGTTTTATACAAACTCAATCACTGAAACCAGATTTTTCAAGCTGGCCAAAATCCATAGTGTAAGCTCATAATATATTCTCGAAATACAGTTATTATGTTCTGACTGGTCATCATTCTCCGAATGATAGGTTGTACTCATATTGAGAATATTCCTTGAGTCATACTTGAAACTCCCCCAGAATCTGGAAACAAATCTGAAATATCATTTCCTGACAATGCTTACTGATATTCCATGAAAACTCACAATTTCCTGAATGTGTAATCAATCACTACTGTCAAAAGTGAAGTCTCGATTACACGGATCGAAATGTGTTGTCTTGGTGAGTTGATACATCACAACCCTGATAGTATCGTAATTCCTCGAGAATACCGTAAAATGGGTCACAAAGTCCATCGTGATAATTCCCATTTCACTCAAGAATCGATAACTATGATACAAACTTCTAGGTTTTCGATGTTCAGTCTAAATATGTTGATACAAAATATCAAGAAACATATTGATACACAATGCGCTACATACCTTTCAACCAGAGCCAAGTATACAAGTCCTTGTTCACTAAAATAATTCTCGTACTAATGATTAAAACTTTGTCATAACACATTTGACAACTTCGTTGACCACAATTCTTGATTTCCTGAACCCTTCAGGTTCTCTTCTTGGAAATATCAATATTTATTCTGTTGACTCAAAAGTCGATTAGTAAAATTTCTGGTACTAATAATCTTGGTTGAATATTGGCATCTATCTCATAACTTGAGATAATGCTAAAAACAATAATATTGATTATCCTGTCACGGATAATAATAATTTCTTGCTTAATTCTGACTTGCGCTACTAGATGAACAAAACCCTTTCATCCCTCCCTTGCGAAGTCCTCAAATCAAAATAATCTTGCTAACTCATGATTCAATCCTATATACATCAATGGTCTAACGTATCCGATAGACATCCCGAAAAATCAGTGACAACAATCCCTCTAGACCTGGTAACTTTATATCTCAGATGTTGTCTTTTTTCCACGTCTAACCACTTGATGTTATCCTGTTAGTACCCATTGAAATTCAAACACTTGCTAGATCAAATTTTGACAATGAAATCCCAAAAATACTGCATAAAAAATTCTGAGGACTGAATACCAGAGTCATGTACTTGTAGTGACCCTTACCGAGATCACCTACTAATCAAAAACTCAAGCATGCAATTAACTTAATTAAAGCAGTAAACTAGAACAAACTGCGGAAGCAATAAACATTATACAATCCTATGAAAAGGAATTCTGTAAGTACACAAATAATTATACAACCATATCGAATACGGTATTATCCCAATACATCAAAATAAAACCCTAGGTGAAATCCCAGCTGGCCATCCACTGCCTAGTCCCTCTTGGATCCACCCGCCTCATCCAATCGCAAACCTGCCCCATGGAATATGGTGTCCAGATACACAAAGTACGAGACGTGAGCATAAAATGCTCAGCATGAGAGTATGAGTATATATACCATATTATATAAATACATGAATGCAAGTGTACCGCCTACTGAAACTAGAGGCCAAGGATCAGATAACAAAGACAGACCGGGCCCTGGTATGTAGCACGTTGTGCCATCGCTTCAGGAGGTGGCTCCCACACCAAAATACCAATGGATACTCCGGACCCAAGTCGATGGAAGTCCATCCACTAACAGGATAGGGTAAAACCCCACTACCAGACATCTCAAAAGAGATAGCTCAATATGCAAATGTATGCAGCATAAAATCATGTCATATAAATCATGCAGTCACATAATACATGCATACTCAGTCAGGATATCTCGAATAGTACTTTCGTACCTCACTACTAGGCAAGCTCTACTAGCTCTAGGTCCACGCCTATAGTCCGCACTACACAGCGAAATGATAATAATATCATTATATTACTCCAAAAGCCTTAACTAAGCTTTTGCATACTCCTAAATATTTTTAGGAAGAAAAAGCTTTACCTCCATCCGTGGTCAGCCCTTTGATGTTGATGCCCCTAGAACTTGGGCACAACTTCTACTGCAAATCTCGAACGCCTTGCCGATCCCCTGACCAAGCCTAGAAAGGCTAGAACTACTAATTTAAGCTTAGAAGGGAAAATAACTCGCGGAATTAGCAAGGAAAAGTAAAGCCTCGGCCCTATATTTATAGGACACAATCGGAACCTCCGATGCAGCATCGTAGCTTTCGTTCTTGCTTATCTGCCATGTGGCAAAATCTCATTGGCTGGTTGCGGATAAGGGATATCGGAACCTCCGTTCCAGATCGGAGATTCCGTTGTCTTACACGTCATGGCTGACGTAGTACTATCGGAGCTTCCGTTGCACACCGGATCTTTCGATCACCATCGGAGCTTCCGTTCCCTACAACGGAACTTCCGTTCTGATCACGACCCTAATTTATTATTTTGCGTTGATTAATCCCTTAATCACCTCACTTGGTTACGGGCTACTACATTCTCCCCCACTTAAGATATTTCGCCCTCGAAATCAGATCTTAAGTATCGAAAATACAAACAACATGCATAATCATTCTTTTATTCAGATGAAAATTTACAAAGTACAACTTAGTACAATACTTGAACAAAATCAAAATAACTCGGGTTGTTCTGAACGCATCCTGCTCCCAAGTGGCTTTTTTAGTGCCTTGACGCTGCCACTGAACTAGAACCAAAGGAATAACTTTTTTCCGCAACACCTTATCCTTATGATCCAGGATACGAACCGGTCTCTCTTCATAAGTCAAATCAGTATCCACCTGAACTTCAGACGGCTGCCAAATATGAGACTGATCTGCCACATACCGTCGCAACAAAGATACTTGAAACACGTCATGGATACTGGACAAATACAGTGGCAAGGCTAACCGATAAGCCAAATCACCGATGCTCTCCTAGATCTCAAACGAACCGATAAATCTAGGATACAACTTACCCTTGAGACCAAATCTGAGAATCCTGCGGAACTGTGAGACTCTTAGAAACACTTTCTCCCCTAAATCGAACTGCAGAGGCCTACGCATTGTATTAGCATATCTGGCCTGACGATCCTGTGCAGTCTTAATCCGTTTCTTGATCTGATCAACAATATTTGCGGCCTGCTAAAGTAAATCTGGTCACTCATCCTGTCTCTCCCCCAATTCTTCCCAGAAGATTGGAGTATGACAACGTCATTTGACAACGCCTCAAAAGCTGCCATCCTAATGCTACAATGATAGCTGTTGTTGTACGCAAACTCAATCAATGACAAATGATCCTGCAAGGCTGAACCAAAATCTATAGCACACGCCCGAAGCATATCCTCCAAGCTACGGATAGTGCGCTCCGTCTAACCATCTATCTCCGGATGATAGGCAGTACTTAAACTGAGAGTAGTGCTCATGGCATGCTGAACACTTCCCCAGAATCTGGAAGTAAACCTGGGGTCTTGATCGCCGACAATGCTCACCGGTACTCCATGAAGTCAAACGATCTCTTGGATGTACAACCGAGCCATACTTTCAATAGTGTATTCTCAGTTATAGGGAATGAAATGTGCTGACTTGGTGAGTCGGTCCACCACAACCCAGATAGCATCACAATTCCTCGAGGATACCGGCAAATGGATCACAAAATCCATCGTGATAAGCTCCCATTTCCACTCAGGAATAGGCAGACTGTGAAGAAAACCTCCAGGTCGTCGGTTCTCTTCCTTGACCTGCTGACAAACCAAGATTTTTGAAATATACTGATACACGCTGCGTTTCATTCCTTTCCACAAAAATCGAGTACGCAAATCTTTGAACATTTTGTTGCTCCCCATATGAATACTCAACTTGGTGCGATGTGTGTGAGACAAAATCTCCCCCCGCATATCCTCATCCCCCGGAATCACAAGCCGACCCGACAAACACAGAAAACCGTCTGACTGATAGTGAAATCCAGACGTACTACTGGTAGCGCTAAGTCGTGTCATGCCCAAATTACCCAACTCAAATCAGATAACAAAATATGCAGTAGTGTGAGTAGGGATCGTTCCCACGAGAAAATTGAAATTTAAATAGTGTTCTTAAAATACTGAAAATAATAAAAGGGGATTTTTGGATTTTATAAACTACTATGCAAGAATTAAAATAAGAAAGATCAATAAACTAACGAGACTTGGTATCGGTCGATTACACCCTTGAAATTATTCATTTGATCATCGATTCCCTAAAAATAATTAATTCACATTGAATATTCATCATTGGAAATTTAATTACTATTTCACCTTAATTTTAGTTAACTAGACACCAGCGTTCTAAGTTAAACCTTACCCCATAAATTAACCCAATACCTGCGATTAGATTTAAATCCACGGTAGCATTCAAATGAGAAAAACTGATGAATCTTGACAATACAATACCAACGATTGTATTTAATCTAGTCAATTGTTGTTCCTATGATTTAACAAATTCACCAGCGAAAAATATTAATCATAGTTGCTTCAAAAATCAGATGATTCAAACAATTACGGATTTGAATTCTAATTTAGAAATAGATTGTATAGCAAAATCCTAAGGTGATAAATCCTAAAATCTCAGATACAATCATGGCAATCAATTCAAAACAACTCTTTATACGCAATTTGGAATTAAACAATGAAAAATTCGAATCTCATGAATAAACAAAATCAAGGATTTGTCTTCCTCAACCAAGTATTAAAACTTAGCCACAAATATTCATGAATTCTCTAGAAAAATTCATGAAAGAAAAAGTAAATCTAATAAAAGAGAGAAGAAACCTAGCCGCCAAGAGAGTTCTCTGCTTTCTGCCGTCTAAATCTTATAATCATGACTCCAAAATTCGAGATATTTATTTTAATTAAGTCTAAAGTCCTTAATAAAAGAGTTTCCAAAAATAAAAATTCATTCCCAAACTGCGCATCTCACTCGATCGGTAAAGATTGACCGATCGAGCGAGCTAAAATTCCATGCCCCACTGTTTTCATATTTCTTGTGGTCGCTCGATCGGTTGAAGTCTGCGGATTGAGCGAGCGTCTTTTTATCAACCTTTTGTTCTTCAATTTCTCGGCACCGCTCGATCGGTAGAAGATTTCGGATCGAGCGGCGCACTCTGCTCCACAAAAAACACAGCAGCATCTTCAACTCCCCATCTTCAACTCCCCATGCGCAAACCATAAGCGCAAACGTGCTCCTTCAAGCTTCAACAGGCATGGCTTGTTCTTCACGGTTCCAACTATGGAAACAACACTTCATCTTCATTCTTCAACACTTCTCTTTTTTTTTTTCCAGTAAAATGTGACGTACTACACAATAAATCCGGGAGTATATTATGCAGACATGATATATAAAATAAGAACAAAATGCTAAATTACACATATAAATGCATGCAAAACAACAAAAAAACGATATTAAAATAAGCAACACAAACATGACTATCAAATACCCCCACACTTAATCCTTGCTCGCCCTCGAGCAAGTGTGCAAAAACAAAATGAAAACATAACAAACAAACACATAAGCCAGGATGAATCATGAATAACATAGCCTCAGAGAAGTTTTCCCACAAAAAAAAAACTCACAAATACTCTCGATTATCAACGATACACCTTCAGTCGAATGCAAACGTGTGTGTGTGCCATGTTACCCCAGCTACATGCAAATTCAAAAGATAAAGCTTCAAGACTGTTCGCCGACCTAGGACAATTCAGTGTTAGTCTCAGAATCAAGAACTCTCCTCCCAACAATCCCTTAACACAACACAACTCTCTTGAGATATACTTACGCACCGTTGGATTTTGCACCCAAAAATTTTAATGTCTCAATAATTACCCGCATACTTAGCTATAACTAGATAGGATTCGAATTTCAATCCCCTCGTCTATAGCCCGGATGAAACTATAATCCCATTAGATCCGCAAACTTAGCTATGAAATAGTGACTAGAATTTCAATCACATTCCAAGCCCGGATGGAATTAACTGGATTTCCATAAAAAAATTTAAAATAAGATATTTTAACAGGTGCGCTCAAGATTGTATATGTCATATCAAAAATATTATCAAGATTCAAGTAACTATCAAGTTCCACCGACACCTATTATCGTGCAATGGTCCAACAGACATCAACAATATTTAATACATCACTACAATTCACTGGTTAAACATGAGTACTTAAGAATATTCAACAATCAACCTACGGTTTCTCATATCCAATCAAGAGTAAATTTTTTAAAAAATTTCATTTTTTTCACTTCCATCATCATAGGCTAACAATCATCATCCTACTTATTCATACAAAACAAACAAAAACAAAATGTTGGCGTTGTTCTCTTAAACGTCTGACAGAATCACGAAAGAATCATATTGAAACTTTGACTGCGGAGGTGGCGGCATTCGGTTTCTGAAAACAACAAAAATAAAAACGCAAAAACAAAATGAAAGATAAAAACTAACTATGAGACCTCGGTTCTAAAGAACTAATCTCGGATTAAACAACAGTTAAGCATACAAGATTCAAGATTAAAAGCAATAATAAATTTGTTTTTTTGAAATAGTGCCTCGCTCGATCGGTAAGATTCAACCAATCGAGCGAGCAAGAATTGGAAAACTCCCTGCCCAAAGAACAATAGCTCCGCTCGATCGGTAATATTCAACCGATCGAGCGGCCGCTAAAAATGCAAAACAGAAACTTGACAAAATGTCACTCGCTCGATCGGTCAAATCTCACCGATCGATCGGTGACAGTACATGTAGAGACCCTGCATGGTATCACCTACTAACTGACAACTAATAGCATGCATTAAACTTAATACAGCAAAATAACTTAACAGAGTAAAACATGCGGAAACAAAACCATAATTTACATATCAGCTTAGGAACATAATCCAAGCTTAAATCTGTAGTGATACAACCAAATCGAAACCTTAAACAGTAAACATTATACAGTTATATCGAATCCTGCTGTATAGTAAAATCCTCAAGGCACCTGCTACCTAGTCCTGCCTTGAACTACCAGCTCCGTCCATCCTGCGACCTTCCCCATGGAATAGGGTGTCCAAGATAACAACTAGGACGTGAGCACTAACGCCCAGTACATAGACATGAGTAAACATATGTATATAATGCATGCAACATGATGACTGGTACAGGTTCATCTAAAAATCATGCTCAGAACCGGCGCCATATGAGTGCTGCCACCGCACGGATCAACCTCTGGGTGCAACCACACTCGTCTAGTACACCAGAGTAGACAGACATAAATGCCCCCGCCGTCGCGGTACTCTCAGTGACAGACTATCGAATATAGAGCTGAGCGGCTCTATAGTCAGGTATAACAAGGTATAGGCTCAACGTGTATATGCACATGACATATGAGTATAGAAAGCGATAAATCATACATCATGCCATATAATAATGCCAAATAAATTCAACATATAAACATGTATACTCGCTGGCAATCTCAGTCAATGTGTATGTACCTCTAGGCTAGTTCAAGTATAATAGGATCCTAGATTCCAAGCCTATATTCAAAAGTTCACCATATTACTACATAAATTCTATAAGCCTTAACTAAGCTAATAACTACTCCCAAAACTTAAATAGATTCCTGGACCATACCTTCGTCCGTAGTTAGCCCTTTGGAGTCGCTAGTCCCGGATGACTATAACCACACCTTGGTTATTCCAGAACCTCTATTATAACCGATAGGGCCCTCAAGTGTATTTCTCACACTATATAACTGAAGAAAGAAACTCGGGAATTCGTATTTAGAAATGAATCTGAGAAGCCCTATTTATAGGCAAAATTCCCGGCCAGGATCGGAACTTCCGTTTTCAGGATCGGAACTTCCGATCCAGCTCATTGCATGCATGTGTGACACGTCGGGATTGGAACTTCCGATCGGGCGATCGGAGCTTCCGATCTGCTCTACGTTCAACACTTGTCAAAACTCGCAGCTGAGTCATCGAGCATTGCTGGCAGCTGGAGATCGGAACTTCCGTTCCAGGATCGGAGCTTCCGATCTCGGTGCTTCCGCTGAGCTTCTGAAGTGGCTGGGATCGGAGCTTCCGATCTGAGTTCAGAGCTTCCGATCCGGCCCAAACTCAAAAGTCCAAATTCTCTTCTGAAGCCCAATTAAACTCCGGAATCGGTTAATTACTAACCCTTAATCATGTTTATCATATTATTATCTTAAAATGGAATCTGGGTTACTACATTCTCCCCACCTTTAGATATTTCGTCCGCGAAATAACATCTAAAGACAAATCAAGATAACAATATGAAACATCAAACCATGTTTTATTACAACAACTATAATTTCAACTACATGGTAATAAAAAATACAAAGCAAACAACTCAGGATATTCCGCTTGCATACGACTCTCAGTTTCCCAAGTTGCTTCTTCAACGCCTCGGCGGTGCCACTGTACCATCACAAGTGGTATAGTCTTGTTCCGAAGAACTTTCTCCTTCCTGTCTAGGATGCGGATTGGCCGTTCAACATAAGACAGATCTACTGAATCACATGAGATTCATTAGCTATGTACTGTCGAAGCAACGACACATGAAAAACATTATGTATACTGGAAATATTTGGCGGTAAATCCAAACGATATGCAACATCTCCAATCTTTTCCAGTATCTGGAAAGGCCCAATGAAATGAGGAGATAACTTGCCTTTCACGCCGAATCTCATCACCTTCCTGAAAGGTGATACTCGAACGAACACATATTCACCAGGCTCAAACTGAAGTGGCCTGCGATGAATATTAGCATAACTGGCTTGTCTATCTTAAGCAACTTTGATCCTATGCTTGATCAAATCTACCTTGTCTACAATCTGCTGCACCAATTCAGGACCCTCGACATGTCGTTCCCCGACTTCATCCCAGAATAACGGAGTACGACACCGTCGACCGTACAATGCCTCGAAAGGTGCCATATCGATACTACGATGATAACTGTTATTGTAGGCAAATTCGATCAAAGGTAACTGATCCTGCCAAGATAAGCCAAAGTCTATGACAGAGGAACGTAGCATATCCTCCAAAGTACGAATCGTCCGCTCTGACTGTCCGTCAGTCTCCGGATGATATGCAGTGCTCAAACTCAGAGTGGTACCCAACGTCTCCTGAAAACTACCCCAAAAGCGTGAGGTAAATCGCGGGTCTCTATCACTGACTATGCTCACTGGAATCCAATGTAATCGCACTATCTCCTGGATGTATAAACGTGTCATGCGATCATAAGAATACTCCCGGTTATAAGGAATAAAGTGTGCTGATTTCGTCAAACAGTCAATGACAACCCAGATAGCATCACACTGACGTGTAGTCATAGGTAAGTGGGTAACAAAATCCATAGTCACGTGCTCCCACTTCCATTCAGGAATCTCAAGATTCTGCAGTAATCCACCTGGTCGTCGATGTTCAGCCTTGACCTGTTGACAAACCAAACATCTTGAAACAAATTGATACACACTCCTCTTCATCCCTTTCCACCAGAATCTAGTTCGCAAGTCCTTATACATTTTCATGCTACCAGGATGAACTGATAATCGACTCCTGTGAGCTTGAGAAAGAATATTATTCCTGAGCTCCGCATCATTAGGTACAACCACTCGATTAGATAAGCACAATAAACCATCTGCCTGAAAATGGAATCCAGATGTATTAACTCCATTGGCTAGACGTGCCAAATGCTGAGTCTTAACATCAGATATCTGAGCATCTCTGATCCGAGAATACAATGCTGGCTGAGATAGAATAGTATACAAACGAATCCCATTCCTCCTTTTCTTGTGCTTGAGCGTAAAACTCAATGAACAGCACTCTTGAATCATATGAGATACTTCACTAGTCTGAAGTGCAGAAAGTCTCACCTGCCGACTCAAGGAATCAGCAGTAAGATTAACAGAACCTGGATGATATTTGATTTCACAATCATAATTTTTTAGAAGATCCATCCAGCGTCTCTGTCGCATATTCAGCTCCGCCTGAGTGAATAAATACTTCAAACTCTTGTGATCCGTGAATATCTCAAATTTCTCGCCATAAAGATAATTCCTCCAAATCTTGAGCGCAAATACAATGGCGGCTAACTCGAGATCATGTACTGGATAATTACTCTCATGCGTCTTCAACTATCGAGAAGCATAGACAATAACATGTCCATGCTGTGTCAGAACACATCCTAACCCCTGACCAGAGGCATCAGTATAGACAACATAACCTCCTGATCCAGAAGGTAGAGCTAGCACAGGTGCAGTAGTAAGACGTCTACGCATCTCGTGAAATAACTCCTCACAATTCGAGGACCATATGAAGGAAACATCTTTCCGAGTAAGCTGAGTCAAAGGCCTGAACAACTGTGAAAAATTCTCGATGAACCGACGGTAATATCCCGCTAGAACCAAGAAACTACGAATCTCAGCAACCGTCGTCGGACGAGACCAGTTCAGCACTGCCTCTATCTTACTAGGATTGTAGTGACCCTTATCTGGATCACCTACTAAACAGAACTTATGCATGCAATTAACTTAATTAAACAGATATCAGAATAAAACTGCGGAAACCAAAAACATTATACAATCCCAAGTAAAGGAATCTGTAATTTATCCAATAATATACAACCAAATCGAATAGCTGTATAAACCCAAAACAATAGTAATAAAACCTAAGCGAAGCTCCAGCCGGCCAACCGCTGACTAGCCCCTCCTGGATCCACCCTCCTCGTCCAAGCGCAAACCTGCCCCATGGAATAGGGTGTCCAGAAAATACAGAGTACGAGACGTGAGCATAAAACGCTCAGTGCGAGAGTATGAGTATACATGCATGCAAAGTGAACTCCCTATAGACTCGAGGTCAAGGATCAGATAACAGAGACAGACCGGGCCCTGGTATGTAGCACGCTGTGCCGTCGCTTCAGGAGGTGGCTCCCATATAGAGATAACCGTGGATACGCCGGACCCAAATCGATGGAAGTCCATCCACTAACAGGATAGGGTACAACCCTACTAACAGACATCTCGAAAGAGATACAGCAAGATGCAAATGAATGCAGCATAATATCATGGCATATAAATCATGCAGTCACATAATACATGTATACTCAGTCAGGATATCTCGAACAGTACTTTCGTACCTCAATACAGTGCAAGCTCTATCAACTCTAGGTCCACGCCTATAGTCTGCTCTACACTGCCAAATGATACTACTATCATTAAAGTGCTCTAAAAGCCTTAACTAAGCTATTGCATACTCCTAAATATTTATAGGAAGCAAAAGCTATACCTTCGTCCGTCGTTAGCCCTTTGATGTCGATGCCTCCAGAACTTGGGCACAACTCCGCTACGACTACCGAACGCCTCGCCGATCTCCGGACCAAGCCTAAGAAGACTAGAATAGCTCCAAAAGGACTAGAAAGGAAAGGAGAACTCGGAATTGGCAAATGAAAGTGAAGTCTCGGCCTTCTATTTATAGACATCGATCGGAACTTCCGATCCTTGATCGGAACGTCCGAACCTCGATCGGAACGTCCGATCCTGCCATCGGAGCTTCCGAAGATCCTGATCTACCACGTGTCAAAATATCACTTGTTGACTCCGGATAGGGGTGATCGGAGCTTCCGGTCCTGATCGGAGCTTCCGATCCAACCACACGTCATGCCTGACGTAATAACATCGGTGCCTCTGATCGCTCATCGGAGCTTCCGATCCTGTTTGGAGCTTCCGATCGTGCCTTCGGAGCTTCCGATCCGTCCGATACCCAATTCAATTAATTAGCATTAATCCTTTAATTACTCAATTAGGGTACGGGCTACTACATTCTCTCCCACTTAAGATATTTCGTCCTCGAAAACAGATCTTAAGTACCGAATGCAAATACAGAAATCAGAAACATTCTTTATTCAAATCAAACGTTTACAGAGTTTGCAACTGAATACAACTTAAAGAATGAAATCAAAACAACTCAGGATGGTCTTTACGCATCCTGTCCTCAAGCTCCCAAGTAGCTTCCTCAGAGCCTCGGCGCTGCCACTGAACTAAAACCAAAGGAATAACTTTGTTCCGTAAAACCTTATCCTTATAATCCAGGATACGAAGAGGTTTCTCAACATAAGTCAAATCCTTGTCTACCTGAACCTCAGACCGCTGCAGAATATGAGATTCATCCGCCACATACCGTCGTAATAGAGATACGTGGAAAACGTCGTGAATACTGGATAGATGCGGTGGCAAAGCTAGTCGATAAGCCAAATCGCCAATGCTCTCCAAGATCTCAAACGGACCGATAAATCTAGGAGACAACTTGCCCTTAAGGCCAAATCTGAGAATCTTGCGGAAAGGTGACACTCTCAGAAACACTTTCTCCCCGACCTCGAACTGCAAGGACCTACGCTTGATATTAGCATAGCTGGCCTGACGATCCTGTGCAGTCTTAATCCGTTTCTTGATTTGATCAACAATATCTATCGCCTGCTGGATAAACTCCGGTCCCTCAGCCTGTCTCTCCCCCACTTCTTCCCAGAAGAGTGGAGTACGACAACATCGCCCATACAACGCCTCAAAAGGTTCCATCCCAATACTAGTGTGATAGCTGTTGTTGTAAGCGAACTCGATCAACGGCAAATGATCCTGCCAGGCTGAACCAAAATCCAAGACGCACGCTCTAAGCATATCCTCTAACGTACGGATAGTGCGCTCTGACTTACCATCAGTCTTCGGATGATAGGCTGTACTCAAACTGAGAGTAGTACCCATCGCACGCTGAACACTCCCCCAGAATCTAGAAGTAAACCTGGGGTCCCGATCGTTGACAATGCTCACAGGCACCCCATGAAGTCGAACGATCTCCTGAATGTACATCCGTGCCATGCGATCCACAGAGTCCTCTCGGCTATAGGCAATGAAATGTGCTGACTTGGTGAGTCGGTCCACCACAACCCAGATAGCATCACAGTTCCTCGGGGATACCGGCAAATGGGTCACAAAGTCCATTGTGATAAACTCCCATTTCCATTCAGAAATAGGCAGACTGTGAAGCAATCCTCCAGGTCGTCGGTTCTCTGCCTTGACCTGTTGACACACCAAACATCTCGAAACAAACTGATAAACACTGCGTTTCATTCCCTTCCACCAGAAACGAGTACGGAGATCCTTGTACATCTTGTTGCTTCCAGGATGAATACTCAACTTAGTGCGATGTGCCTGAGACAAAATATCCTCTCGCAACTCCTCATCCTGTGGAATCACAAGCCTACCAGACAAACACAGAAAGCCATCTGACTGATAATGAAATCCAGAAGAGCTACCCTCGTTAGCTAGACGAGCTAAACGCTGGGTCTTCGGATCAGACATCTGAGCATCTCGGATCCGCGAATACAAGGCTGGCTCAGATAATATCGCAAACATCTGGATACTCTGCATACCTTTCTTATGCTTGAAGGTAAAACCTGAAGTACAACAGTCACTGATCGCACTAGACATCGAACAAGTCTGAAGTGCGGATAGTCGCACCTTGCGACTCAAAGCATCAGCGGTGAGATTAGCAGCTCCCGGATGGTACTTAATCTCGCAATCATAGTCCTTAAGCAAGTCCATCCAACGTCTCTGCCTCATGTTCAACTCCGCCTGAGTGAACAAATACTTGAGACTCTTATGGTCGGTGAAGATCTCAAATTTATCGCCATACAGATAATGACGCCAGATCTTCAAAGCGAACACGATGGCTGCTAACTCCAAATCATGGACTGGGTAGTTGTCCTCGTGAAGCTTCAGCTGTCTAGAAGCGTATGCGATCACATGCCCATTCTGAGTCAGGACACAACCTAACCCCTGAAGATAAGCATCCGTGTAAACTACATACCCTCCAGATCCTGACGGTAATGCCAACACCGGCGCAGAAGTCAACCGCCGTCGAAGCTCACGGAAATTCTCCTCGCACTCGGAGGACCACTCAAAATCCACACCCTTGCGGGTAAGCTGCGTCAACGGTCGAGCTAACTGAGAGAAGTTCAGAATGAAGCGACGATAATGCCCTGCTAGACCCAGAAAACTACGGATCTCAGCAACTGTCGTCGGACGCGACCAATTAAGTACTGCTTCAATCTTGCTTGGATCAACAGAAATCCCCTCCCTGGATATGATATGGCCAAGAAAGACCACTCTATCCATCCAGAACTCACAATTGCTCAGCTTGGCGTACAACTGCTCATCTCGAAGAGTCTGCAGTACCAACCGCAAGTGAGAAACATGCTCTTCCGTATTACACGAATACACCAAGATGTGGTCAATGAAGACCACGACAAACTTTTCCAAATACTCCCTGAAGACACGGTTCATCAAATCCATGAATATAGCCGGCGCATTAGTCAAACCAAATGGCATCACTAGGAACTCGTAATGCCCGTAGCGAGTACGGAATGCAGTCTTGGCTAAGTCCTGATCACGGACTCTCAACTGATGATACCCAGATCTCAAGTCAATCTTGGAGTAAACTGATGTGCCCTGCAGCTGGTCAAACAAGTCATCAATACGAGGCAACGGATACTTGTTCTTCACAGTCACTCGATTCAGCTGCCGATAGTCAATGCACAGCCGCATCGACCCATCCTTCTTCTTTACGAAGAGAACAGGAGCTCCCTAAGGAGACACACTAGGACGAATGTACCTCTTGTCCAAAAGATCCTGTAACTGATTCTTCAACTCACGCATCTCTGACGGAGCCAGACGATACGGTGCTCTAGAAATAGGCGAAGTACCCGGCATCAACTCTATGCCAAACTCGACTTCCCTAGCAGGAGGAAAACCCGGAATCTCATCAGGAAATACATCTGGAAATTCATCCACAACAGGAATGCTCTCTATCCCAATACTCTCAGCGGACAAATCAACTGCATAGATGAGGTAGCCTTCCCCGCCAGACTCTAGAGCTCGACAGGCTCTCAAAGCGGATACCAAAGGCATCGAGGGTCGCGCTCCCTCACCATAGAAAAACCAACTCTCACTCCCTTCCGGATGAAAGCGTACTAATCTCTGATAGCAGTCCACTGAAGCTCGATAGGTAGTCAACATATCTATTCCCAGAATGCAATCAAAGTCATCCATCGCCAAGACCATGAGATTTGCTAACAGAATGTTCCCTTCGAACTCTAGCAGGCCTCGACTGAGGGAAAGACCTGTTCCGCCGAATGCTGTCCTCCGCCTGGTGACAACGGCTCACCAAACTCTCGTAGGACATGTCGTCGCCAACCGCCGCACGGTCATGGATCTCAGGGTTAAGGCCCTGAAGGAACAGATTATACTTCATCTCTGAGCTATCAGCAATCTCGGGGCAATAGGATAACAGATCAAAGAACCTCTGCTGATACTCATCGATAGACATGGCTCCCTGTCGCAGACTCAGTAGCTCGCCCGCCTTCGACTGTCGGAGTGCAGGAGGAAAATACCTCTTTTGGAAAGCTGTGCGGAGCTTGGCCCAGGTGGCCACTCCTCTCGCCGCAACAAAAGGTGCAGAAGTAAACCTCCACCACCTGCGCGCACGCCCATCCAGAAGATAGCCAAGGGTCTCCACCTTCTGCTCCTCGGTGCATTGGAAAGTCTGAAAAGTCATCTCCATGGGGTCTAACCAGTTCTCCGCATCCTCCGGAGACTCACCTCCAACTAAGGGCTTAGGACCCATAGCTAAGAATCGACGCACAGTGAAACGCTCGTCGTCATGGTGACGATGACGCCGTTCTCGACGAGGCTCCCGGTCGGCATCACCCCAACGCCCACCAACACTGCCATGAGAACTCTGGTCGTCACGATTTGACATCTACAAAAATACCTCAAGATGAGACTAAATCCCAAGAATTCTTTTGCATGCTCTGATACCATAAATGTAGTGACCCTTATCTGGATCACCTACTAAACAGAACTTATGCATGCAATTAACTTAATTAAACAGATATCAGAATAAAACTGCGGAAACCAAAAACATTATACAATCCCAAGTAAAGGAATCTGTAATTTATGTTGGAGAACGCGGCGATCAGATCAATCAGGATTCATACCCGGTGCAGCGGAAGTTTAAAAATTTTATATGGAACAATTCCATAATGGGTATCAACCTTACGATTAAATTGTGTGTGTGTAAAAATTAAATAACGATTATAAATTTTTAACTTTAATCTCGAATCGAGATTTTTTTTTTGACACCAACAGATTGCTCTGCTCTTGTTGTATCTCCCTGGAACTGATGAACAAACTGTTCTTCAATCAGGTCCACGAACGGATAATTAATCCCTCTGATAGATTGCACTAGAAAATCTATCAGAAGTTTCTACGAAGAGAATTAACGAATTTGATCCGTTAAACCAGACTGTAATTCAAAATTCACAGACTGGATTTTACCGAGCAGAGGGGAAAAGGGGGCGGCCACTTCAGAGAAAAATAATTAGGTTTTTCGAAAATTTGTGACCTGTTGTCTGTAATTTCTGTACTGCAATAACTTATTTATAATGTAGGCCACTAACAGCTTAGGGCCCATTAGTCATAAATTCAAGCCCGACAAGCAAAGCCCACATGTTCAGAAATTAATATAAAATTCATCATGACTCCGATTGATAAACCGATTTCACCAATGTGCACAGAAACCATTTCTGCACCTTTTAAAGTCAAGATAAATTTTTCTGAATCCGAATTCAGTGATTTCCAAAAATGCCCATCCCTATGTCATTTTAGGAAATCTTACTCCTCTACTCATAATTAAGAAGTCCAACTTCTTTGTTCACTAAATTTAACTCTTTAAATTTAACTATCTCAACGGGGATTAAAAATCCATTACTCTGTGTGACCCTCAATGGTTCAGGGATACAGCTAGCCGTGGGCTCACAACTCCTTGTGACTCGGAACAACAATTTCCGACTTGTCCATCGAATCATGGTAAGAGCGCCTAGCAACATCGCCCCATGATTCCCTAGGTATCACTAATAGTGCCTACAAGAACCAATAGATTTTGGTTAGCGTACAGTACGGTCCCTTTATCCATGTATCCCGATCGAATCAACAACCATTGGTATATCGAGAGTCGTTCGAGATTCGATAACTATGCAATACATCTTGAATATCAAATAGTGACATCGCATGTGTTACTAAGAAACCATTTCTTAAAACACATCATGTACTTTGACCAGAGATTCGTCACACTAATATCTCCTCAGATCGCATAGGATATCCACACTCGCAAGTATGTGGTGAATCCTTGACAACAAAACATCGACTCCTATATGTGTTGTAACTGTACCCAATCCCGACACCTGATGACCCCAATAGAGTCGGTAAACGAGTCAAAGCACAGTACTAGCATATAGAGTCTCAATGATGTTTCAAGTAGTAAGGACTAATGGTGTACAACCAAAACCGCGGACTTTATCCACTCGATAAGTGATAACCACTTGGAAAGTCCGGATAGGGTAGTTCGATCATTCATCGTATGAATATCCATTTGCATGCTTCGAACATCTCTATGTTCCCTACCAATGAAACGTGGTACTCTGAATCGCAAATGCTAGTCTCAAACTCGAGCGATCCTTATCCTTATTATCGGACGGCTCAATCGACTAGGAACAGTTTAGAATACACAGTGACTATAAGATGTGTTTCATGATAGACATCTCCATGTTCTACCACATCTTACATACACTATAGTATATTCAAGGTCTTTATCAAAACAACAATAGTATATCACAATATAACAATATGAAGAAAGATAAAGTCATTGCCATTAATAAAAGTGTAAATTATATTAAACAAAAGATTGTTTATACAAAGAGTCATCAAAGCCCTTAGCCACAAGTTGGCTCACCGGGCACCCACTCTTTCAATCTCCCACTTGCCCTAAAGCCAACTAGTCATACTACGTAGACCCATTACTTCGCGATGTTTTTCAAATAATGGTCCTGGCAAGGGCTTAGTAAGTGGATCAGCGATATTGTCTGCAGAGGCCACTCTTTCGACAGTGATGTCTCCTCTTTCCACAATCTCCCGGATGATGTGGTATTTCCTCAGTACGTGTTTGGATCTTTGATGAGACCTTGGTTCCTTTGCCTGAGCAACGGCACCCGTGTTGTCACAGTACACCGGGACTGGACCAACAACTTCAGGAATGACGCCCAACTCTTGGACGAAATTCCTCATCCAAACGGCCTCTTTAGCAGCAGCTGATGCTGCAATGTATTATGCTTCAGTGGTGGAATCCGCTGTGGTGTCCTGCTTGGAACTCTTCCAAGAGACAGCACCGCCATTGAGCATGAACACAAATTCAGAGGTTGACTTCGAGTCATCCACGTCACTTTGGAAGCTAGAGTCGGTATAGCCTTCCAATTTTAGTTCTCTTCCTCCATATACCATGAACATATTCTTAGTTCTTCGTAAGTACTTAAGAATGTCCTTCACGGCTTTCCAATGCATTTGACCGGGATTAGCTTGATATCTTCTCGTGACACTCAGAGCAAATGCTACATCCGGTCTGGTAGATATCATCCCATATATGATACTACCTATGGCTGACGCATATGGTACATGTGTCATTTTCTCTATCTCTTCATCAGTCTTGGGACACATAGACTTGGATAGAGAAACTCCATGACACATAGGTAGATGTCCTCTCTTGGACCCATCCATTGAAAACCGTTTCAATATGGTGTCGATGTAGGTTGATTGAGTGAGTCCTATCATTCTCTTAGATCTATCTCTATAGATCTGTATCCCAAGAATATAGGATGCCTCACCCAAATCCTTCATCGATAATCAACCTGATAACCATATCTTTGTTGACTGCAACATCCCTACATCATTCCCAATGAGTAGGATGTCATCAACATAAAGTACTAAGAATGTCACAGCATCCTTAACTACTTTCTTGTACACGCATGGTTCCTCCGGGTTCTTGATGAAACCAAAATCCTTTATTGTTTCATCAAATTTCTGGTTCCAACTTCTTGATGCTTGTTTTAGACCATAAATTGATCTCTGAAGCTTGCATACCTTATGCTCGCTTCCCATGGATGTGTACCCCTCAGGCTGCTTCATATAGATTTCTTCCTTAATGTCTCCATTAAGAAAAGCAGTCTTCACATCCAATTGCCATATCTCATAGTCATACCACGCAGCTATGGCAATAAGGATTCTTATGGACTTGAACATTGCAACTGGTGAAAAGGTTTCATCATAGTCAACTCCTTGTCTTTGAGTATAACCTTTCGCCACCAATCGCGCCTTGTAGGTCAATACCTTACCATCAGGCCCAAGCTTTCTCTTGTAGATCCATTTACACCCTATTGGAACAATTCCATCGGGAGGATCTACTAAAGACCAAACTTGATTTGTATGCATCGAATCTATTTCCGACTGCATAGCTTCAAGCCATAAATTTGAATCCGCATCAGAAATTGCTTCCTTGAAGTTTCTTGGATCACATCCAACATCGGGTTCATCTTGATCCCCTTCTAGAAGAAGACCATATCGAATAGGAGGTCTAGAAGTCCTCTCGGATCTTCTAGGTACAGGCGTGTCTATCAATGGTTCCTGAGGTGTAGGATCGTTATTTTGTATTTCGGGTTCTTCTCGAATTTCTTCGAGTTCCATCATCTAGCCTTTCTTATCCAATAAGAACTCCTTCTCCAAGAAGGTGGCATTCCTTGAAACAAACACCTTTGTTTCAGCAGGATAATAGAAATAATATCCGATTGAATTCTTCGGATACCCTACAAAATAACATAAGTTGGATCGACTATCCAACTTATCTCCCACTGTCCGCTTCACGTAAGCAGGACATCCCCAAATCCTCAAGTACGAATACTTAGGAGCTTTGCCATTCCATAACTCGTATGGTGTTTTGTCCACTGCTTTAGTGTGGACGTTGTTCAATAACAATACCGCCGTTTCAAGCGCATAGCCCCAAAACGAAGGTGGAAGCTCAGTGAAGCTCATCATGGATCGATCCATGTCCAACAATGTTCGATTACGACGCTCCGATACACCATTCAGCTGTGGTGTCATAGGAGGAGTCCACTGAGAGAGAATCCCATTCTCTTTTAGATAGTCCAAAAACTCGGTACTTAAGTATTCTCCACCTCGATCCGATCGAAGTGCTTTAATACTTTTACCTAACTTGTTTTCTACTTCAGCCTTGAATTCTTTGAACTTTTCAAATGCTTCAGACTTATATTTCATTAAATATAAATATCCATACCTTGAATAATCATCAGTAAAGGTAATGAAGTAGGTGTGGCCATATTGAGTACCAACTCTAAATGGACCACAAACATCTGTATGGATCAAATCCAACAGATTTTGACTACGCTCAGGTTTCCCCTTAAAAGGAGATTTAGTCATTTTTCCTTTCAGGCAGGATTCACAAGTAGGTAGAGAGTTAATATCAGACATATCAAACATGCCCTCTCCCACTAGCTTGTTCATCCTCCTTGAGGAAATATGACCTAGCCTAGCATGCCAAAGGTTTGCCGGGTTTTGACTATCGATTTTCCTTTTGTTTGTTGTTGTCGGTTTATCAACATAATTTATTGGAACGTCTTTTAGTTTTAAGTTATATAGATCATTTTCAAGTTGTCCATTTC
Source organism: Henckelia pumila (assembly GCF_033568475.1). Taxonomy (NCBI): domain Eukaryota; kingdom Viridiplantae; phylum Streptophyta; class Magnoliopsida; order Lamiales; family Gesneriaceae; genus Henckelia; species Henckelia pumila. The sequence goes on from NC_133123.1 coordinate 49,315,167, forward strand.
CAATCAAACATTCATTCTTGTAAATATTGCAAATCACATTCACAAAATTGCAAGAATAACCATCTCTATCAAGCATAGAAACAGAAATAATGTTTTTAATCAAATCCGGAACAAATAAAACATCTCTCAAAAGTAACTTAAAACCGTTCTGCAAAATTAAATAAATATCTCCCACAGCTTTAGCATCAACTCTGGAACCATTTCCGAGCCTCAGCTGGGTCTCACCCATTCTAAGCCTGCGACTTCTTGTCATCACCTGCAAATAATTGCAAATGTGAGATCCACATCCGGTATCCAATACCCAAGAAGTAGTATTAAGTGAAACATTTATTTCAATATAGAACATACCCTTCGCAGTTCGCAACTGCTCTAGATATTCCTTGCAGTTACGCTTCCAATGACCGGGCTTCTTGCAGTAATGGCAAACATCCTTGGATTTTTCCATGTTTGAAGCCTTTGTCTTGTACTTCTTCTCGGGTTCGATTTTCTTGGGTGGGGCAGAACGTTTCTTACCCTTTTTACTTGGCCCCTTCTTAGCAGAAGAAGAGGAGCCCACCAAGAAAGCCGGTTTATACTTCTTTAATGTGGATTCATATGTCACAAGCATATTGACCATCTCTTCAAGGGAGGCCTCTATCTTGTTCATATTGAAATTCACCACAAATCCGTCAAACGAATAAGGAAGAGACAGAAGTAGTAAGTCCACGTTGAGTTCATGCTCCAACACCAAATCAAGGGTTACCAACTTCTGTATGAGCCAAATCACTCGTACCCCATGATCACGGACCGAAGTCCCTTCACGCATGCGACACGTCATTAGCTCCTTTACAGTAGCGAACCTTTCAGCCCTCGATTGAGCCCCAAAAAGTTCCTTGAGTTGTACGTGAATGTCAGCAGCATTCACGGTGTCCTCAAATCGCCTCTGGAGTTCATCAGACATCGAGGCTTGCATATAGCATTTGGCCTTGATATCATGGTCCCACCATGTATCAAGTTTGGATAACTCTTCCGGACTTATGTCAGCTGGTGCTTCCTTCGGAGGAGATTTTTCTAACACGTAGAGCATCTTCTCCGAAGTCAAGACAATCTTCAACTTACGGAACCATTCCGTATAGTTTGCGCCAGTCAATTTATTTTGTTCGAGGATAGAAACATGTGGATTACTGAGATGAAACAGACAATTATCGATGATTGTTTAATTAATTTACTAAGACATAAAATAGGCGAAATTTATTTTATGAATCTCACTCCCACTATTTTAACGATTTCACTACCCTCTAGTGAAAACGGGAAACTGTTTTCCTTAGTGAGAACATGGAGTCCAATTGACAAACTATGGTCCCGAATAATATCAGCCAACCATAATTTTCAAAAGGTAGAGCCCAATTGCTTCCAAAGCAACCTCCACATTTTTACCTCATGTCCAATAAGGGCCCAATAATATGACGCCGTTTATTGTGACATGTCAAGATGACCCATCAATATTAAGTTGTGATGGACGGTCGCCATGTGGATCCCCCAATAATATGAGCCGATCCCATGGGAGTTCCACCCAACTTGCAACATGTGTCGATCCAATGTACAACTTTCCGACGAACGGGCCCCCCCAATAATATGAGCCGGACCGTATCCGCGGGTAGCATCTCATACATTGATCGTTGATGGAAGGTAGGAACATTTAAACAAATTTAAATTTCCTTTATTTATCTTGATATCAATTTTAAATCATATTTAAAATGAGGGATTTTAATTATGAAAATTTGTCTCATCATTTTTAAAATTTTGTATGCTTGCCGGATTCACACAATTTTGTCTAAAACATGCATACAACAATAATATCACATATTATATAGGATGATCGATTCCATTACTAATCGACCCGTGGTTGCCAATCACGAGTCTTAGTCCAATCCTAGGTAATATGCAGTATGCAATGCAATCCTATTACATTGAGCTTCCAATTTACATTTCTTCTGTCTTTATTGTCTGCTGGGCCCACCTCCATCTTCAAATCTTGATCTCCCACAAAATCTAATGTATTTACAATAAATAACAATGACAAGTAGGGGATACATTTTTAAGGGGTGGGAACGGGCCATAAACCAAGCCCACTTTTATTACATATGACAATTCATATTGGGCCATAAATCAGGCCCATTAATAAATCCAACAACAATAAAAAACAAATGTAAATTCCTAACATACACCTACAAAATTGGTCATGGCAATCGATCATCCTTATCCAATAACATTTAATTCAAAATTAATTTATTGGATAACATGCAATGGCAATTTAAATTTAAAAGGATTAAATCATATTTCATATATAAAATCTTATTTTACATACAAAATCATATTTTATCTTTTTATCAAATAAAATCATATTTTATCTATAAAATCCAATTTTATACATAAAATCATATTTTACTCAATATTTCCATAAGATCATATCTTATCATCAATTGTACCAAAAATAATTAATTTCAAAATTCAATTTAACGGATAAAATATTTAAATTTTCCAAAAATTCAAATTTATCCAAAAATCAATTTTAAAATTTTCTGACTCGAACAATTCGATCCGACGCCTCGTGGACCAATCAAAAACAATTTTTGATCGGACCAAAAATAGAATTTTAACATATTAAAATTTAATTTAAAAATTAAAAAAAATTAATTTTTCCCGCGGGCCGCCCGGGACATTCCCGGGCTGCCCGCGCCCTAATGGGGTCGGGCCGGGCAGCCCGGCTGCCCTTAGGGCAGCGACGATCGCTGCCCTGGGCAGCGCCCAGCCCAGTGTCGTGCGCTGCCCGGGGCAGCGATCCAATCGCTGCCCAGGTTTTTGCCCGAAAAAAAAAAAATTTTTATTTTTAAAATATTTATTTTGTTTCAAAAACCGAGGCTTAAAATTTTTTGTACAATCGATTAATTTAATCGCTTGATCTGAGCAACCTGGCTCTGATACCACTGTTGGAGAACGCGGCGATCAGATCAATCAGGATTCATACCCGGTGCAGCGGAAGTTTAAAAATTTTATATGGAACGATTCCATAATGGGTATCAACCTTACGATTAAATTGTGTGTGTGTAAAAATTAAATAACGATTATAAATTTTTACCTTTAATCTCGAATCGAGATTTTTTTTTTTGACACCAACAGATTGCTCTGCTCTTGTTGTATCTCCCTGGAACTGATGAACGAACTGTTCTTCAATCAGGTCCACGAACGGATAATTAATCCCTCTGATAGATTGCACTAGAAAATCTATCAGAAGTTTCTACGAAGAGAATTAACTAATTTGATCCGTTAAACCAGACTTTAATTCAAAATTCACAGACTGGATTTTACCGAGCAGAGGGGAAAAGGGGGCGGCCACTTCAGAGAAATATAATTAGGTTTTTCGAAAATTTGTGACCTTTTGTCTGTAATTTCTGTACTGCAATAACTTATTTATAATGTAGGCCACTAACAGCTTAGGGCCCATTAGTCATAAGTTCAAGCCCGACAAGCAAAGCCCACATGTTCAGAAATTAATATAAAATTCATCATGACTCCGATTGATAAACCGATTTCACCAATGTGCACAGAAACCATTTCTGCACCTTTTAAAGTCAAGATAAATTTTTCTGAATCCGAATTCAGTGATTTCCAAAAATGCCCATTCCTATGTCATTTTAGGAAATCTTACTCCGCTACTCATAATTAAGAAGTCCAACTTCTTTGTTCATTAAATTTAACTCTTTAAATTTAACTATCTCAACGGGGATTAAAAATCCATTACTCTGTGTGACCCTCAATGGTTCAGGGATACAGCTAGCCGTGGGCTCACAACTCCTTGTGACTCGGAACAACAATTTTCGACTTGCCCATCGAATCATGGTAAGAGCGCCTAGCAACATCGCCCCATGATTCCCTAGGTATCACTGATAGTGCCTACAAGAACCAATAGATTTTGGTTAGCGTACAGTACGGTCCCTTCATCCATATATCCCGATCGAATCAACAACCATTAGTATATCGAGAGTCGTTCGAGATTCGATAACTATGCAATACATCTTGAAGATCAAATAGTGACTTCGCATGTGTTACTAAGAAACCATTTCTTAAAACACATCATGTACTCTGGCCAGAGATTCGTCACACTAATATCTCCTCAGATCGCATAGGATATCCACACTCGCAAGTATGTGGTGAATCCTTGACAACAAAGCATCGACTCCTATATGTGTTGTAACTGTACCCAATCCCGACACCTGATGACCCCAATAGAGTCGGTAAACGATTCAAAGCACAGTACTAGCATATAGAGTCTCAATGATGTTTCAAGTAGTAAGGACTAATGGTGTACAACCAAAAGCGCGGACTTTATCCACTCGGAGTGATAACCACTTGGAAAGTCCGGATAGGGTAGTTCGATCATTCATCGTATGAATATCCATTTGCATGCTTCGAACATCTCTATGTTCCCTACCAATGAAACGTGGTACTCTGCATCGCAAATGCTAGTCTCAAACTCGAGCGATCCTTATCCTTATTATCGGACGGCTCAATCGACTAGGAACAGTTTAGAATACACAGTGACTATAAGATGTGTTTCATGATAGACATCTTCATGTTCTACCACATCTTACATACACTATAGTATATTCAAGGTCTTTATCAAAACAACAATAGTATATCACAATATAACAATATGAAGAAAGATAAAGTCATTGCCATTAATAAAAGTGTAAATTATATTAAACAAAAGATTGTTTATACAAAGAGTCATCAAAGCCCTTAGCCACAAGTTGGCTCACCGGGCACCCACTCTTTCAATTTATCCAATAATATACAAGCAAATCGAATAGCTGTATAAACCCAAAACAACAGTAATAAAACCTAAGCGAAGCTCCAGCCGGCCAACCGCTGACTAGCCCCTCCTGGATCCACCCTCCTCGTCCAAGCGCAAACCTGCCCCATGGAATAGGGTGTCCAAAAAATACAGAGTACGAGACGTGAGCATAAAATACTCAGTGCGAGAGTATGAGTATACTTGCATGCAAAGTGAACTCCCTATACACTCGAGGTCAAGGATCAGATAACAGAGACAGACCGGGCCCTGGTATGTAGCACGCTGTGCCGTCGCTTCAGGAGGTGGCTCCCATACCGAGATAACCGTGGATACGCCGGACCCAAATTGATGGAAGTCCATCCACTAACAGGATAGGGTACAACCATACTAACAGACATCTCGAAAGAGATACAGCAAGATGCAAATGAATGCAGCATAATATCATGACATATAAATCATGCAGTCACATAATACATGTATACTCAGTCAGGATATCTTGAACAGTACTTTCGTACCTCAATACAGTGCAAGCTCTACCAACTCTAGGTCCACGCCTATAGTCTGCTCTACACTGCCAAATGATACTACTATCATTAAAGTGCTCTAAAAGCCTTAACTAAGCTATTGCATACTCCTAAATATTTATAGGAAGCAAAAGTTATACCTTCGTCCGTCGTTAGCCCTTTGATGTCGATGCCTCCAGAACTTGGGCACAACTCCGCTACGACTACCGAACGCCTCGCCGACCTCCGGACCAAGCCTAAGAAGACTAGAACAGCTCCAAAAGGACTAGAAAGGAAAGGAGAACTCGGAATTGGCAAATGAAAGTGAAGTCTCGGCCTTCTATTTATAGACATCGATCGGAACTTCCGATCCTTGATCGGAACGTCCGAACCTCGATCGGAACGTCCGATCCTGCCATCGGAGCTTCCGAAGATCCTGATCTGCCACGTGTCAAAATATCACTTGTTGACTCCGGATAGGGGTGATCGGAGCTTCCGGTCCTGATCGGAGCTTCCGATCCAACCACACGTCATGCCTGACGTAATAACATCGGTGCCTCCGATCGCTCATCGGAGCTTCCGATCCTGTTCGGAGCTTCCGATCGTGCCTTCGGAGCTTCCGATCCGTCCGATACCCAATTCAATTAATTAGCATTAATCCTTTAATTACTCAATTAGGGTACGGGCTACTACAAGGATCAACAGATATCCCTTCATTAGAAATCACAAGACCGAGAAACACTACCCGATCAAGCCAGAATTCACACTTGCTCAATTTCGCATACAGCTGCTTATCTCGTAACGTCTGTAAAACAGTCCTTAGATGTTGTGCATGCTCATCCTTGTCATGAGAATAGACAAGAATATCATCAATGAAGACGATGACAAATCTATCCAGATATTCTCGAAATACCTGATTCATCAGATTCATAAAGACTGCCGGTGCATTTGTCAAACCAAATGGCATAACCAGAAATTCATAATGCCCGTATCTGGTCCTAAAAGCAGTCGTAGAAATATCTGAGTCTCGTACCTGCATCTGGTGGTATCCAGATCTCAGATCTATCTTCGAGTAAATAGAAGTACCCTGTAGTTGATCGAATAGATCATCAATCCGCGGCAAAGGATACTTATTCTTGATGGTGACACGATTCAACTGCCTGTAATCAATACATAATCGCATCGATCCATCCTTCTTCTTGACAAATAAAACAGGTGCTCCCCACGGAGAAACACTCGGATGAATATATCCCTTATCAAGCAAATCCTGTAACAGCTGTTTCAATTCCCTCATCTTTGACGGTGCCAGACGATAAGGTGCTCGGGATATAGGCGTAGTTCCTGGTACTAAATCAATACCAAATTCAACCTCTCGCACCGGAGGAAAACCAAGAATTTCATCAGGGAATACATCAGGAAACTCGCTGACAACCGGTAACTGATCAATACCCGTACTACTCGTGGACATATCAACTGTATAGATGAGGTAGCCCTCCCCACCTGACTCCAAGACATGAAATGCCTTCAGAGCCGAAACAAGTGGCATCGGAGGTCGCGCACCCTCACCATAAAAATACCAGCTATCACCCTCATCCGGATGAAACTATACCAGACGCTGATAACAATCCACAGTAGCATGATACAAAGTCAGCATATCTGTTCCCAAGATACAGTCAAAATCTGCCATCGCTAATATCATCAAATTAGCTGCTAATACATTACCCTCAAACTCCAGAAGGCAACCCATCACTAGACGTTTAGTTACTATCTCTTGCTCCAACGAAGTAGATACATCTAAATCCATATTTAATGATACATAAGGTAATCTATGTCTCTTAACAAAGCGACTAGAAATAAAGGAATGCGATGCTCCAGTATCAATTAATACAAGTACAGGAATACCACATAACAGAAAGGTACCTGCCAACATGCGATCGCTTCCCTCTGTAGCCTGCTCCTGAGACAGAGCAAACACTTGCCCTTGAGTCTGGGAACGATAACCAGAAGAACTCTGTGGTGCTGGCTGCTGACGTGGAATAATAAAAGCCTGAGATCCAACCTGTTAACCCGATCCACTAGCAGAACCCATGCGCTGAGGAAAATCTCTCCGCAGATGTCCCTGCTGACCGCAAATATAACAAACACCAGCAGCTCTCCGACATGAAGCTGCAGGATGCTTCCCTCCACAGTGACTACAAAACTCCTCCTTCTTCTTCTTCTTCCCAAAACGGAACATACCTCGTGAACCACAAGATCCAGATGAAGTAGTAGGAGTAGAAGAAGACGTAGGTACAGATTGCACAACAGATTGAGCTCGAGGCTCAAAAGATCCACTAGGTTGTCCTGTCATCATCAACTGTGCCCGCCTGTTGCTAGTCTCCACAAGACGGCAACGGTTCACCAAAGTCTCAAAAGATACCGGGTCATCACAGACGACAACCTGAGAGTAGATATCTTGGTTCAAACCTTGTAGAAAGATATCATACTTCGATGCATCACTCTCATTAATATGAGGACTGAAAGGTAGCAGATCAAGAAATCGTTGCTGATATTGATCAATAGTCATTGATCCTTGTCTCAAAGTAAGCAACTCCATAGATCGTGCTTGGCGAACAGCCGAAAAAAATACAATTTCTGGAACTCCCGACAGAAATCCCCCCAAGTCACCTGTCCTCTCTCAGTACGTGCCTGAGCAGCTTTGGCATCCCACCAAAAACGTGCTCGATCCTCTAGAACAAATTCTAGAACTTCCAATTTTTGATCCTCAGTACAATCGAAAGCACGAAAAGTACTCTCGAGTTTAGACATCCAACTCCTCGCCTGTTCAGGATTCTCGCCTCCCACCAAGGGTTTCGGTCCTACTTGCATGAACTTATTGATAGAGTAGCGACGTCTACCCTCATGATGACGATATTGATCATCATGATGGCGGTGATGACGATGATGATGACCACCTCCCTGGCCAACACTACCGTGACTCTCGTCAGCCATATCCTGAAAAGAATTGCACATTAAAATCCCAAATGCGCAAGAATTACTCAAGACTAATTCTAAATCCCAAGTACTAATCCCAAAATCTAAGCATGCTCTGATACCAAAAATGTAGAGACCCTGCATGGTATCACCTACTAACTGGAAACTAATAGAATGCATTAAACTTAATACAGCAAAATAACTTAACAGAGTAAAACATGCGGAAACAAAACCATAATTTACATATCAGCTTAGGAACATAATCCAGGCTTAAATCTGTAGTGATACAACCAAATCAAAACCTTAAATAGTAAACATTATACAGCTATATCGAATCCTGCTGTATAGTAATGTAGTAGCCCGTAACCAAAATCAGTAATTAAGGAATTAATCATAATTACTTGGGTAGAGTTCGGAAGCTCCGAAGGTGAGTTTGGAAGCACCGATCAGGATCAAAAGCTCCGAACAGGATCGGAAGCTCCGATCGATATTACGTCAGGCATTACGTGTGGCAAGATCGGAAGCTCCGATCAGGACCGGAAGCTCCGATCACCCCTATCCGGAATCAACAAGTGATATTTTGACACGTGGCAGATCAGGATCTTCGGAAGCTCCGATGGCAGGATCGGACGTTCCGATCGAGGTTCGGACGTTCCGATCGAGGATCGGAAGTTCCGATCGTTGTCTATAAATAGAAGGCCGAGGCTTCACTTTCATTTGCCAATTCCGAGTTCTCCTCTCCATTCTAGTCCTTTTGGAGCTGTTCTAGTCTTCTTAGGCTTGGTCCGGAGGTCGGCGAGACGTTCAGTAGTCGTAGCGGAGTTGTGCCCAAGTTCTGGAGGCATCAACATCAAAGGGCTAACGACGGACGAAGGTATAGCTTTTGCTTCCTATAAATATTTAGGAGTATGCAATAGCTTAGTTAAGGCTTTTAGAGCAATTTAATGATAGTAGTATCATTTGGCAGTGTAGAGCAGACTATAGGCGTGGACCTAGAGTTGGTAGAGCTTGCACTGTTTTGAGGTACGAAAGTACTATTCGAGATATCCTAACTGAGTATGCATGTATTATGTGACTGCATGATTTATATGCCATGATATTATGCTGCATTCATTTGCATCTTGATGTATCTCTTTCGAGATGTCTGTTAGTAGGGTTGTACCCTATCCTGTTAGTGGATGGACTTCCATCGATTTGGGTCCGGCATATCCACGGTTATCTCGGTATGGGAGCCACCTCCTGAAGCGATGGCACAGCGTGCTACATACCAGGGCCCGGTCTGTCTCTGTTATCTGATCCTTGACCTCGAGTCTATAGGGAGTTCACTTTGCATGCATGTATACTCATACTCTCGCACTGATTTTTTTATGCTCACGTCTCGTACTCTGTATTTTCTGGACACCCTATTCCATGGGGCAGGTTTGCGATTGGATGAGGAGGGTGGATCCAGGAGGGGCTAGTCAGTGGTTGGCCAGCTGGAGCTTCGTCTAGGTTTTATTACTGTTGTTTTGGGTTTATACAGCTATTCGATTTGGTTGTATATTATTGGATAAATTACAGATTTCTTTACTTGGGATTGTATATTATTTTTGGTTTCCGCAGTTTCATTCTGATATCTGTTTAATTAAGTTTAATTGCATGCCTAAGTTCGGTTTAGTAGGTGATCCGGGTAAGGGTCACTATATTTATGGTATCAGAGCATGCAAAAGAATTCTTGGGATTTAGTCTCATCATGAGGTATTTTTGTAGATGGCAAATCATGACGACCGGAGTTCTCATGGCAGTGTTGGTGGGCGTTGGGGTGATGCCAACCGGGAGCCTCGTCGAGAACGGCGTCATCGTCATCATGACGACGAGCGTTTCACTGTGCGTCGATTCTTAGCTATGGGTCCTAAGCCCTTAGTTGGAGGTGAGTCTCCGGAGGATGCGGAGAACTGGTTAGACCTCATGGAGACGACTTTTCAGACTTTCCAATGCACCGAGGAGCAGAAGGTAGAGACCCTTGGCTATCTTCTGGATGGGCGTGCGCGCAGGTGGTGGAGGTTTACTTCTGCACCTTTTGTTGCGGCGAGAGGAGTGGCCACCTGGGCCGAGTTCCGCACAGCTTTCCAAAAGCGGTATTTTCCTCCTGCACTCCGACAGTCGAAGGCGGGCGAGCTACTGCGTCTTTGACAGGGAGCCATGTCTATCGATGAGTATCAGCAGAGGTTCTTTGATCTGCTATCCTATTGCCCCGAGATTGCTGATAGCTCAGAGATGAAGTATAATCTATTCCTTCAGGGCCTTAACCCTGAGATCCATGACCGTGTGGCGGTTGGTGACGACATGTCCTACGAGGGTTTGGTGAGCCGTTGTCACCAGGCGGAGGACAGCATTCGGCGGAACAGGTCTTTCCCTCAGTCGAGTCCTGCTAGTTCTTTGGGTCCCCGTGCACAAACTTTCAAGAAGTCTGGATCTTCTTCTTCCTCTGGTTCTGGAGGTGTTGTTCGTTACGGTAAGAAGGACAAGTGTGATCACTGTGGGAAGAATCATCCATCCGACAAGTGCCGTAGAGCTTCTGGAGCTTGTTTCCGTTGTGGAGAGATTGGTCATATCCGGAGGAATTGTCCACTGTCTGGGGGAGGCGGTTCTGGATCTGTATCAGGATTGGGTTCTCAGGCCATCGTACAGCAGAAGTCGCAGGGACAGTCTGCTGGGAGTTCTCATTTGAGGCCACAAGCTTCTGGCCAGGTGTTTGCCCTGAGACATGATCAGGCTGTGGAGGAGAATGAGAAAGTCATCGTAGGTACATTTCTGCTTTTTGGTATACCTGCTCTTGTACTTATTGACACTGGTGCATCTCATTCCTTCATTTCTGCACGTTTTGTTAAGAGACATAAGTTACCATGAATTGCACTAGACGTAGTGATGTCTATTTCTACTCCGACGGACCAATCTGCTTTGGCTAAGCGTCTAGTGATGGGTTGCCCTTTAGAGTTTGAAGGAAACATTCTGTCAGCGAATCTCATGGTCCTGGCGATGGACGACTTTGATTGCATTCTGGGAATAGATATATTGACTACCTATCGAGCTTTAGTGGACTGCTATCAGAGATTAGTACGCTTTCATCCGAAGGGGAGTGAGAGCTGGTTTTTCTATGGTGAGGGAGCGCGACCCCCGATGCCTTTGGTATCAGCTTTGAGAGCCTGTCGATCTCTAGAGTCTGGCGGGGAAGGTTACCTTATCTATGCAATTGATTTGTCCGCTGAGAGTATTGGGATAGAGAGCATTCCTATTGTGGATGAATTTCCAGATGTGTTTCCTGATGAGATTCCGGGATTTCCTCCTGCTAGGGAAGTCGAGTTTGGCATAGAGTTGATGCCGGGTACTTCGCCTATTTCTAGAGCACCGTATCATCTGGCTCCGTCAGAGATGCGTGAGTTGAAGAATCAGCTACAGGATCTTTTGGACAAGGGGTACATTCGTCCTAGTGTATCTCCTTGGGGAGCTCCTGTTCTCTTCGTGAAGAAGAAGGATGGGTTGATGCGGCTGTGCATTGACTATCGGCAGCTGAATCGAGTCACTGTGAAGAACAAGTATCCATTGCCTTGTATTGATGACTTGTTTGATCAGCTGCAGGGCACGTCAGTTTACTCCAAGATTGACTTGAGATCTGGGTATCATCAGTTGAGAGTCCGTGATCAGGACGTAGCCAAGACTGCATTCCGTACTCGCTATGGGTATTACGAGTTCCTAGTGATGCCATTTGGTTTGACTAATGCGCCGGCTATATTCATGGATCTGATGAACCGTGTTTTCAGGGAGTATTTGGACAAGTTTGTCGTGGTTTTCATTGATGACATCTTCGTGTATTCACGTAATACGGAAGATCATGTTTCTCACTTGCGGTTGGTACTACAGACTCTTCGAAATGAGCAGTTGTACGCCAAGCTGAGCAAGTGTGAGTTCTGGATGGATAGAGTGGTCTTTCTTGGCCATATCATATCCAGGGAGGGGATTTCTGTTGATCCAAGCAAGATTGAAGCGGTACTTAATTGGTCGCGTCCGACGACAGTTGCTGAGATCCGTAGTTTTCTGGGTCTAGCAGGGTATAATCGTCGCTTCATTCTAAAATTCTCTCAGTTAGCTCGACCGTTGGCGCAGCTTACCCGCAAGGGTGTGGATTTTGAGTGGTCCTCCGAGTGTGAGGAGAATTTCCGTGAGCTTCGACGGCGGTTGACTTCTGCTCCGGTGTTGGCATTACCGTCAGGATCTGGAGGGTATGTAGTTTACACGGATGCTTCTCTTCAGGGGTTAGGTTGTGTCCTGACTCAGAATGGGCATGTGATCGCATACGCTTCTAGACAGCTGAAGCGTCACGAGGACAACTACCCAGTCCATGATTTGGAATTGGCAGCCATTGTGTTCGCTTTGAAGATCTGGCGTCATTATCTGTATGGCGAGAAATTTGAGATCTTCACCGACCATAAAAGTCTCAAGTATTTGTTCACTCAGGCGGAGTTGAACATGAGGCAGAGACGTTGGATGGACTTGCTTAAGGACTATGATTGCGAGATTAAATACCATCCGGGAGCTGCTAATCTCACCGCTGATGCTTTGAGTCGCAAGGTGCGACTATCCGCACTTCAGACTTGTTCGATATCTAGTGCGATCAGTGACTGTTGTACTTCAGGTTATACCTTCAAGCATAAGAAAGGTATGCAGAGTATCCAAATGTTTGCGATATTATCTGAGCCAGCCTTGTATTCGCGGATCCGAGATGCTCAAATGTCTGATTCGAAGACCCAGCGTTTAGCTTGTCTAGCTAACGAGGGTAGCTCGTCTGGATTTCATTATCAGTCAGATGGCTTTCTGTGTTTGTCTGGTAGGCTTGTGATCCCGCAGGATGAAGAGTTGCGAGAAGAGATTTTGTCTCAGGCGCATCACACTAAGTTGAGTATTCTTCCTGGGAGCAACAAGATGTACAAGGATCTCCGTACTCGTTTCTGGTGGAAGGGAATGAAATGCAGTGTTTATCAGTTTGTTTCGAGATGTTTGGTGTGTCAACAGGTCAAGGCAGAGCACCGACGACCTGGAGGATTGCTTCACAGTCTGCCTATTCCTGAATGGAAATGGGAGTTTATCACTATGGACTTTGTGACCCATTTGCCGGTATCCCCGAAGAACTGCGATGCTATCTGGGTGGTGGTGGACCGACTCACCAAGTCAGCACATTTCATTGCCTATAGCCGAGAGTACTCTGTGGATCGCATGACACGGATGTACATTCAGGAGATCGTCCGACTTCATGGAGTGCCTGTGAGCATTGTCAGTGATCGGGACCCCAGGTTTACTTCTAGATTCTGGGGGAGTGTTCAGCGTGCGATGGGTACTACTCTCAGTTTGAGTACAGCCTATCATCCGGAGACTGATGGTCAGTCAGAGCGCACTATCCGTACTTTAGAGGATATTCTTAGAGCGTGCGTCATGGATTTTGGTTCAGCCTGGCAGGATCATTTGCCGTTGATCGAGTTCGCTTACAACAACAGCTATCATACTAGTATTGGGATGGCACCTTTTGAGGCGTTGTACGGGCGACGTTGTCGTACTCCACTCTTCTGGGAAGAAGTGGGGGAGAGACAGGCTGAGGGACCGGAGTTTATCCAGCAAGCGATAGACATTGTTGATCAAATCAAGAAACGGATTAAGACTGCACAGGATCGTCAGGCCAGCTATGCTAATATCAAGCGTAGGCCTTTGCAGTTCGAGGTCGGGGACAAAGTGTTTCTGAGAGTGTCACCTTTCCGCAAGATTCTCAGATTTGGCCTTAAGGGCAAGTTGTCTCCAAGATTTATCGGTCCGTTTGAGATCTTGGAGAGCATTGGCGATTTGGCTTATCGACTAGCTTTGCCACCGCATCTATCCAGTATTCACGACGTGTTCCATGTATCCCTGTTGCGACGGTATGTGGCGGATGAATCTCATATTCTGCAGCGGTCTGAGGTTCAGGTAGACAAGGATTTGACTTATGTTGAGAAACCTCTTCGTATCCTGGATTATAAGGATAAGGTTTTACGGAACAAAGTCATTCCTTTGGTTTTAGTTCAGTGGCAGCGCCGAGGCACTGAGAAAGCTACTTGGGAGCTTGAGGACAGGATGCGTAAAGACCATCCTGAGTTGTTTTGATTTCATTCTTTAAGTTGTATTCAGTTGCAAACTCTGTAAACGTTTGATTTGAATAAAGAATGTTTCAGATTTTTGTATTTGCATTCGGTACTTAAGATCTGATTTCGAGGATGAAATATCTTAAGTAGGGGAGAATGTAGTAGCCCGTAACCAAAATCAGTAATTAAGGAATTAATCATAATTACTTGGGTAGAGTTCGGAAGCTCCGAAGGTGAGTTCGGAAGCACCGATCAGGATCGGAAGCTCCGAACAGGATCGGAAGCTCCGATCGATATTACGTCAGGCATGACGTGTGGCAAGATCGAAAGCTCCGATCAGGACCAGAAGCTCCGATCACCCCTATCCGGAATCAACAAGTGATATTTTGACACGTGGCAGATCAGGATCTTCGGAAGCTCCGATGGCAGGATCGGACGTTCCGATCGAGGTTCGGACGTTCCGATCGAGGATCGGAAGTTCCGATCGTTGTCTATAAATAGAAGGCCGAGGCTTCACTTTCATTTGCCAATTCCGAGTTCTCCTCTCCATTCTAGTCCTTTTGGAGCTGTTCTAGTCTTCTTAGGCTTGGTCCGGAGGTCGGCGAGACGTACGGTAGTCGTAGCGGAGTTGTGCCCAAGTTCTGGAGGCATCAACATCAAAGGGTTAACGACGGACGAAGGTATAGCTTTTGCTTCCTATAAATATTTAGGAGTATGCAATAGCTTAGTTAAGGCTTTTAGAGCAATTTAATGATAGTAGTATCATTTGGCAGTGTAGAGAAGACTATAGGCGTGGACCTAGAGTTGGTAGATCTTGCACTTGGGCACAACTCCGCTACGACTACCGAACGCCTCGCCGACCTCCGGACTAAGCCTAAGAAGACTAGAACAGCTCCAAAAGGACTAGAAAGGAAAGGAGAACTCGGAATTGGCAAATGAAAGTGAAGTCTCGGCCTTCTATTTATAGACATCGATCGGAACTTCCGATCCTTGATCGGAACGTCCGAACCTCGATCGGAACGTCCGATCCTGCCATCGGAGCTTCAGAAGATCCTGATCTGCCACGTGTCAAAATATCACTTGTTGACTCCGAATAGGGGTGATCGGAGCTTCCGGTCCTGATCGGAGCTTCCGATCCAACCACACGTCATGCCTGACGTAATAACATCGGTGCCTCCGATCGCTCATCGGAGCTTCCGATCCTGTTCGGAGCTTCCGATCGTGCCTTCGGAGCTTCCGATCCGTCCGATACCCAATTCAATTAATTAGCATTAATCCTTTAATTACTCAATTAGGGTACGGGCTACTACAAGGATCAACAGATATCCCTTCATTAGAAATCACATGACCGAGAAACACTACCCGATCAAGCCAGAATTCACACTTGCTCAATTTCGCATACAGCTGCTTATCTCGTAACGTCTGTAAAACAATCCTTAGATGTTGTGCATGCTCATCCTTGTCATGAGAATAGACAAGAATATCATCAATGAAGACGATGAAAAATCTATCCAGATATTCTCGAAATACCTGATTCATCAGATTCATAAAGACTGCCGGTGCATTTGTCAAACCAAATGGCATAACCAGAAATTCATAATGCCCGTATCTGGTCCTAAAAGCAGTCGTAGAAATATCTGAGTCTCGTACCTGCATCTGGTGGTATCCAGATCTCAGATCTATCTTCGAGTAAATAGAAGTACCCTGTAGTTGATCGAATAGATCATCAATCCGCGGCAAAGGATACTTATTCTTGATGGTGACACGATTCAACTGCCTGTAATCAATACATAATCGCATCGATCCATCCTTCTTCTTGACAAATAAAACAGGTGCTCCCCACGGAGAAACACTCGGATGAATATATCCCTTATCAAGCAAATCCTGTAACTGCTGTTTCAATTCCCTCATCTCTGACGGTGCCAGACGATAAGGTGCTCGGGATATAGGCGTAGTTCCTGGTACTAAATCAATACCAAATTCAACCTCTCGCACCGGAGGAAAACCAAGAATTTCATCAGGGAATACATCAGGAAACTCGCTGACAACCGGTAACTGATCAATACCCGTACTACTCGTGGACATATCAACTGTATAGATAAGGTAGCCCTCCCCACCTGACTCCAAGACATGAAATGCCTTCAGAGCCGAAACAAGTGGCATCGGAGGTCGCGCACCCTCACCATAAAAATACCAGCTATCACCCTCATCCGGATGAAACTATACCGGACGCTGATAACAATCCACAGTAGCGTGATACAAAGTCAGCATATCTATTCCCAAGATACAGTCAAAATCTGCCATCGCTAATATCATCAAATTAGCTGCTAATACATTACCCTCAAACTCCAGAAGGCAACCCATCACTAGACGTTTAGTTACTATCTCTTGCTCCAACGAAGTAGATACATCTAAATCCATATTTAATGATACATAAGATAATCTATGTCTCTTAACAAAGCAACTAGAAATAAAGGAATGCGATGCTCCAGTATCAATTAATACAAGTACAGGAATACCACATAACAGAAAGGTACCTGCCAACATGCGATCGCTTCCCTCTGTAGCCTGCTCCTGAGACAGAGCAAACACTTGCCCTTGAGTCTGGGAACGATAACCAGAAGAACTCTGTGGTGCTGGCTGCTGACGTGGAATAATAAAAGCCTGAGATCCAACCTGTTAACCCGATCCACTAGCAGAACCCATGCGCTGAGGAAAATCTCTCCGCAGATGTCCCTGCTGACCGCAAATATAACAAACACCAGCAGCTCTCCGACATGAAGCTGCAGGATGCTTCCCTCCACAGTGACTACAAAACTCCTCCTTCTTCTTCTTCTTCCCAAAACGGAACATACCTCGTGAACCACAAGATCCAGATGAAGTAGTAGGAGTAGAAGAAGACGTAGGTACAGATTGCACAACAGATTGAGCTCGAGGCTCAAAAGATCCACTAGGCTGTCCTGTCATCATCAACTATGCCCGCCTGTTGCTAGTCTCCACAAGACGGCAACGGTTCACCAAAGTCTCAAAAGATACCGGGTCATCACAGACGACAACCTGAGAGTAGATATCTTGGTTCAAACCTTGTAGAAAGATATCATACTTCGATGCATCACTCTCATTAATATGAGGACTGAAAGGTAGCAGATCAAGAAATCGTTGCTGATATTGATCAATAGTCATTGATCCTTGTCTCAAAGTAAGCAACTCCATAGATCGTGCTTGGCGAACAGCCGAAAAAAATACAATTTCTGGAACTCCCGACAGAAATCCCCCCAAGTCACCTGTCCTCTCTCAGTACGTGCCTGAGCAGCTTTGGCATCCCACCAAAAACGTGCTCGATCCTCTAGAACAAATTCTAGAACTTCCAATTTTTTATCCTCAGTACAATCGAAAGCACGAAAAGTACTCTCGAGTTTAGACATCCAACTCCTCGCCTGTTCAGGATTCTCGCCTCCCACCAAGGGTTTCGGTCCTACTTGCATGAACTTATTGATAGAGTAGCGACGTCTACCCTCATGATGACGATATTGATCATCATGATGGCGGTGATGACGATGATGATGACCACCTCCCTGGCCAACACTACCGTGACTCTCGTCAGCCATATCCTGAAAAGAATTGCACATTAAAATCCCAAATGCGCAAGAATTACTCAAGACTAATTCTAAATCCCAAGTACTAATCCCAAAATCTAAGCATGCTCTGATACCAAAAATGTAGAGACCCTGCATGGTATCACCTACTAACTGGAAACTAATAGAATGCATTAAACTTAATACAGCAAAATAACTTAACAGAGTAAAACATGCGGAAACAAAACCATAATTTACATATCAGCTTAGGAACATAATCCAGGCTTAAATCTGTAGTGATACAACCAAATCAAAACCTTAAATAGTAAACATTATACAGCTATATCGAATCCTGCTGTATAGTAATGTAGTAGCCCGTAACCAAAATCAGTAATTAAGGAATTAATCATAATTACTTGGGTAGAGTTCGGAAGCTCCGAAGGTGAGTTTGGAAGCACCGATCAGGATCAAAAGCTCCGAACAGGATCGGAAGCTCCGATCGATATTACGTCAGGCATTACGTGTGGCAAGATCGGAAGCTCCGATCAGGACCGGAAGCTCCGATCACCCCTATCCGGAATCAACAAGTGATATTTTGACACGTGGCAGATCAGGATCTTCGGAAGCTCCGATGGCAGGATCGGACGTTCCGATCGAGGTTCGGACGTTCCGATCGAGGATCGGAAGTTCCGATCGTTGTCTATAAATAGAAGGCCGAGGCTTCACTTTCATTTGCCAATTCCGAGTTCTCCTCTCCATTCTAGTCCTTTTGGAGCTGTTCTAGTCTTCTTAGGCTTGGTCCGGAGGTCGGCGAGACGTTCGGTAGTCGTAGCGGAGTTGTGCCCAAGTTCTGGAGGCATCAACATCAAAGGGCTAACGACGGACGAAGGTATAGCTTTTGCTTCCTATAAATATTTAGGAGTATGCAATAGCTTAGTTAAGGCTTTTAGAGCAATTTAATGATAGTAGTATCATTTGGCAGTGTAGAGCAGACTATAGGCGTAGACCTAGAGTTGGTAGAGCTTGCACTGTTTTGAGGTACGAAAGTACTATTCGAGATATCCTAACTGAGTATGCATGTATTATGTGACTGCATGATTTATATGCCATGATATTATGCTGCATTCATTTGCATCTTGATGTATCTCTTTCGAGATGTCTGTTAGTAGGGTTGTACCCTATCCTGTTAGTGGATGGACTTCCATCGATTTGGGTCCGGCGTATCCACGGTTATCTCGGTATGGGAGCCACCTCCTGAAGCGACGGCACAGCGTGCTACATACCAGGGCCCGGTCTGTCTCTGTTATCTGATCCTTGACCTCGAGTCTATAGGGAGTTCACTTTGCATGCATGTATACTCATACTCTCGCACTGATTGTTTTATGCTCACGTCTCGTACTCTGTATTTTCTGGACACCCTATTCCATGGGGCAGGTTTGCGATTGGACGAGGAGGGTGGATCCAGGAGGGGCTAGTCAGTGGTTGGCCAGCTGGAGCTTCGTCTAGGTTTTATTACTGTTGTTTTGGGTTTATACAGCTATTCGATTTGGTTGTATATTATTGGATAAATTACAGATTTCTTTACTTGGGATTGTATATTATTTTTGGTTTCCGCAGTTTCATTCTGATATCTGTTTAATTAAGTTTAATTGCATGCCTAAGTTCGGTTTAGTAGGTGATCCGGGTAAGGGTCACTATATTTATGGTATCAGAGCATGCAAAAGAATTCTTGGGATTTAGTCTCATCATGAGGTATTTTTGTAGATGGCAAATCATGACGACCGGAGTTCTCATGGCAGTGTTGGTGGGCGTTGGGGTGATGCCAACCGGGAGCCTCGTCGAGAACGGCGTCATCGTCATCATGACGACGAGCGTTTCACTGTGCGTCGATTCTTAGCTATGGGTCCTAAGCCCTTAGTTGGAGGTGAGTCTCCGGAGGATGCGGAGAACTGGTTAGACCTCATGGAGACGACTTTTCAGACTTTCCAATGCACCGAGGAGCAGAAGGTAGAGACCCTTGGCTATCTTCTGGATGGGCGTGCGCGCAGGTGGTGGAGGTTTACTTCTGCACCTTTTGTTGCGGCGAGAGGAGTGGCCACCTGGGCCGAGTTCCGCACAGCTTTCCAAAAGCGGTATTTTCCTCCTGCACTCCGACAGTCGAAGGCGGGCGAGCTACTGCGTCTTTGACAGGGAGCCATGTCTATCGATGAGTATCAGCAGAGGTTCTTTGATCTGCTATCCTATTGCCCCGAGATTGCTGATAGCTCAGAGATGAAGTATAATCTATTCCTTCAGGGCCTTAACCCTGAGATCCATGACCGTGTGGCGGTTGGTGACGACATGTCCTACGAGGGTTTGGTGAGCCGTTGTCACCAGGCGGAGGACAGCATTCGGCGGAACAGGTCTTTCCCTCAGTCGAGTCCTGCTAGTTCTTTGGGTCCCCGTGCACAAACTTTCAAGAAGTCTGGATCTTCTTCTTCCTCTGGTTCTGGAGGTGTTGTTCGTTACGGTAAGAAGGACAAGTGTGATCACTGTGGGAAGAACCATCCATCCGACAAGTGCCGTAGAGCTTCTGGAGCTTGTTTCTGTTGTGGAGAGATTGGTCATATCCGGAGGAATTGTCCACTGTCTGGGGGAGGTGGTTCTGGATCTGTATCAGGATTGGGTTCTCAGGCCATCGTACAGCAGAAGTCGCAGGGACAGTCTGCTGGGAGTTCTCATTTGAGGCCACAAGCTTCTGGCCAGGTGTTTGCCCTGAGACATGATCAGGCTGTGGAGGAGAATGAGAAAGTCATCGTAGGTACATTTCTGCTTTTTGGTATACCTGCTCTTGTACTTATTGACACTGGTGCATCTCATTCCTTCATTTCTGCACGTTTTGTTAAGAGACATAAGTTACCATGAATTGCACTAGACGTAGTGATGTCTATTTCTACTCCGACGGACCAATCTGCTTTGGCTAAGCGTCTAGTGATGGGTTGCCCTTTAGAGTTTGAAGGAAACATTCTGTCAGCGAATCTCATGGTCCTGGCGATGGACGACTTTGATTGCATTCTGGGAATAGATATGTTGACTACCTATCGAGCTTTAGTGGACTGCTATCAGAGATTAGTACGCTTTCATCCGGAGGGGAGTGAGAGCTGGTTTTTCTATGGTGAGGGAGCGCGACCCCCGATGCCTTTGGTATCAGCTTTGAGAGCCTGTCGATCTCTAGAGTCTGGCGGGGAAGGTTACCTTATCTATGCAGTTGATTTGTCCGCTGAGAGTATTGGGATAGAGAGCATTCCTATTGTGGATGAATTTCCAGATGTGTTTCCTGATGAGATTCCGGGTTTTCCTCCTGCTAGGGAAGTCGAGTTTGGCATAGAGTTGATGCCGGGTACTTCGCCTATTTCTAGAGCACCGTATCGTCTGGCTCCGTCAGAGATGCGTGAGTTGAAGAATCAGCTACAGGATCTTTTGGACAAGGGGTACATTCGTCCTAGTGTATCTCCTTGGGGAGCTCCTGTTCTCTTCGTGAAGAAGAAGGATGGGTTGATGCGGCTGTGCATTGACTATCGGCAGCTGAATCGAGTCACTGTGAAGAACAAGTATCCGTTGCCTCGTATTGATGACTTGTTTGATCAGCTGCAGGGCACGTCAGTTTACTCCAAGATTGACTTGAGATCTGGGTATCATCAGTTGAGAGTCCGTGATCAGGACGTAGCCAAGACTGCATTCCGTACTCGCTATGGGTATTACGAGTTCCTAGTGATGCCATTTGGTTTGACTAATGCGCCGGCTATATTCATGGATCTGATGAACCGTGTCTTCAGGGAGTATTTGGACAAGTTTGTCGTGGTTTTCATTGATGACATCTTCGTGTATTCACGTAATACGGAAGATCATGTTTCTCACTTGCGGTTGGTACTACAGACTCTTCGAAATGAGCAGTTGTACGCCAAGCTGAGCAAGTGTGAGTTCTAGATGGATAGAGTGGTCTTTCTTGGCCATATCATATCCAAGGAGGGGATTTCTGTTGATCCAAGCAAGATTGAAGCGGTACTTAATTGGTCGCGTCCGACGACAGTTGCTGAGATCCGTAGTTTTCTGGGTCTAGCAGGGTATAATCGTCGCTT
Organism: Henckelia pumila; assembly: GCF_033568475.1. Lineage (NCBI taxonomy): Eukaryota > Viridiplantae > Streptophyta > Magnoliopsida > Lamiales > Gesneriaceae > Henckelia > Henckelia pumila. Next base: position 49,337,313 of record NC_133123.1, read on the forward strand.
CATTCTAAAATTCTCTCAGTTAGCTCGACCGTTGGCGCAGCTTACCCGCAAGGGTGTGGATTTTGAGTGGTCCTCCGAGTGTGAGGAGAATTTCCGTGAGCTTCGACGGCGGTTGACTTCTACTCCGGTATTGGCATTACCGTCAGGATCTGGAGGGTATGTAGTTTACACGGATGCTTCTCTTCAGGGGTTAGGTTGTGTCCTGACTCAGAATGGGCATGTGATCGCATACGCTTCTAGACAGCTGAAGCTTCACGAGGACAACTACCCAGTCCATGATTTGGAATTGGCAGCCATTGTGTTCGCTTTGAAGATCTGGCGTCATTATCTGTATGGCGAGAAATTTGAGATCTTCACCGACCATAAAAGTCTCAAGTATTTGTTCACTCAGGCGGAGTTGAACATGAGGCAGAGACGTTGGATGGACTTGCTTAAGGACTATGATTGCGAGATTAAATACCATCCGAGAGCTGCTAATCTCACCGCTGATGCTTTGAGTCGCAAGGTGCGACTATCCGCACTTCAGACTTGTTCGATATCTAGTGCGATCAGTGACTGTTGTACTTCAGGTTATACCTTCAAGCATAAGAAAGGTATGCAGAGTATCCAAATGTTTGCGATATTATCTGATCCAGCCTTGTATTCGCGGATCCGAGATGCTCAAATGTCTGATTCGAAGACCCAGCGTTTAGCTCGTCTAGCTAACGAGGGTAGCTCGTCTGGATTTCATTATCAGTCAGATGGCTTTCTGTGTTTGTCTGGTAGGCTTGTGATCCCGCAGGATGAAGAGTTGCGAGAAGAGATTTTGTCTCAGGCGCATCACACTAAGTTGAGTATTCTTCCTGGGAGCAACAAGATGTACAAGGATCTCCGTACTCGTTTTTGGTGGAAGGGAATGAAATGCAGTGTTTATCAGTTTGTTTCGAGATGTTTGGTGTGTCAACAGGTCAAGGCAGAGCACCGACGACCTGGAGGATTGCTTCACAGTCTGCCTATTCCTGAATGGAAATGGGAGTTTATCACTATGGACTTTGTGACCCATTTGCCGGTATCCCCGAAGAACTGTGATGCTATCTGGGTGGTGGTGGACCGACTCACCAAGTCAGCACATTTCATTGCCTATAGCCGAGAGTACTCTGTGGATCGCATGACACGGATGTACATTCAGGAGATCGTCCGACTTCATGGAGTGCCTGTGAGCATTGTCAGTGATCGGGACCCCAGGTTTACTTCTAGATTCTGGGGGAGTGTTCAGCGTGCGATGGGTACTACTCTCAGTTTGAGTACAGCCTATCATCCGGAGACTGATGGTCAGTCAGAGCGCACTATCCGTACTTTAGAGGATATTCTTAGAGCGTGCGTCATGGATTTTGGTTCAGCCTGGCAGGATCATTTGCCGTTGATCGAGTTCGCTTACAACAACAGCTATCATACTAGTATTGGGATGGCACCTTTTGAGGCGTTGTACGGGCGACGTTGTCGTACTCCACTCTTCTGGGAAGAAGTGGGGGAGAGACAGGCTGAGGGACCGGAGTTTATCCAGCAAGCGATAGACATTGTTGATCAAATCAAGAAACGGATTAAGACTGCACAGGATCGTCAGGCCAGCTATGCTAATATCAAGCGTAGGCCTTTGCAGTTCGAGGTCGGGGACAAAGTGTTTCTGAGAGTGTCACCTTTCCGCAAGATTCTCAGATTTGGCCTTAAGGGCAAGTTGTCTCCAAGATTTATCGGTCCGTTTGAGATCTTGGAGAGCATTGGCGATTTGGCTTATCGACTAGCTTTGCCACCGCATCTATCCAGTATTCACGACGTGTTCCACGTATCCCTGTTGCGACGGTATGTGGCGGATGAATCTCATATTCTGCAGCGGTCTGAGGTTCAGGTAGACAAGGATTTGACTTATGTTGAGAAACCTCTTCGTATCCTGGATTATAAGGATAAGGTTTTACGGAACAAAGTCATTCCTTTGGTTTTAGTTCAGTGGCAGCGCCGAGGCACTGAGAAAGCTACTTGGGAGCTTGAGGACAGGATGCGTAAAGACCATCCTGAGTTGTTTTGATTTCATTCTTTAAGTTGTATTCAGTTGCAAACTCTGTAAACGTTTGATTTGAATAAAGAATGTTTCAGATTTCTGTATTTGCATTCGGTACTTAAGATCTGATTTCGAGGATGAAATATCTTAAGTAGGGGAGAATGTAGTAGCCCGTAACCAAAATCAGTAATTAAGGAATTAATCATAATTACTTGGGTAGAGTTCGGAAGCTCCGAAGGTGAGTTCGGAAGCACCGATCAGGATCGGAAGCTCCGAACAGGATCGGAAGCTCCGATCGATATTACGTCAGGCATGACGTGTGGCAAGATCGGAAGCTCCGATCAGGACCAGAAGCTCCGACCACCCCTATCCGGAATCAACAAGTGATATTTTGACACGTGGCAGATCAGGATCTTCGGAAGCTCCGATGGCAGGATCGGACGTTCCGATCGAGGTTCGGACGTTCCGATCGAGGATCGGAAGTTCCGATCGTTGTCTATAAATAGAAGGCCGAGGCTTCACTTTCATTTGCCAATTCCGAGTTCTCCTCTCCATTCTAGTCCTTTTGGAGCTGTTCTAGTCTTCTTAGGCTTGGTCCGGAGGTCAGCGAGACGTACGGTAGTCGTAGCGGAGTTGTGCCCAAGTTCTGGAGGCATCAACATCAAAGGGTTAACGACGGACGAAGGTATAGCTTTTGCTTCCTATAAATATTTAGGAGTATGCAATAGCTTAGTTAAGGCTTTTAGAGCAATTTAATGATAGTAGTATCATTTGGCAGTGTAGAGAAGACTATAGGCGTGGACCTAGAGTTGGTAGATCTTGCACTGTTTTGAGGTACGAAAGTACTGTTCGAGATATCCTGACTGAGTATGCATGTATTATGTGACTGCATGATTTATATGCCATGATATTATGCTGCATTCATTTGCATCTTGTTGTATCTCTTTCGAGATGTCTGTTAATAGGGTTGTACCCTATCCTGTTAGTTGATGGACTTCCATCGATTTGGGTCCGGTGTATCCACGGTTATCTCGGTATGGGAGCCACCTCCTGAAGTGACGGCACAGCGTGCTACATACCAGGGCCCGGTCTGTCTCTGTTATCTGATCCTTGACCTCGAGTCTATAGGGAGTTCACTTTGCATGCATGTATACTCATACTCTCGCACTGAGCGTTTTATGCTCACGTCTCGTACTCTGTATTTTCTGGACACCCTATTCCATGGGGTAGGTTTGCGATTGGATGAGGAGGGTGGATCCAGGAGGGGCTAGTCAGTGGTTGGCCAGCTGGAGCTTCGTCTAGGTTTTATTACTGTTGTTTTGGGTTTATACAGCTATTTGATTTGGTTGTATATTATTGGATAAATTACAGATTTCTTTACTTGGGATTGTATATTATTTTTGGTTTCCGCAGTTTCATTCTGATATCTATTTAATTAAGTTTAATTGCATGCCTAAGTTCTGTTTAGTAGGTGATCCGGGTAAGGGTCACTACAAGTAAAATCCTCAAGGCACCTGCTACCTAGCCCTGCCTTGAACTACCAGCTCCGTCCATCCTGCGACCTGCCCCATGGAATAGGGTGTCCAAGATAACAACTAGGACGTGAGCACTAACGCCCAGTACATAGATATGAGTAAACATATGTATATAATGCATGCAACATGATGACTGGTACAGGGTCATCTAAAAATCATGCTCAGAACCGGTGCCATATGAGTGCTGCCACCGTACGGATCAACCTCTGGGTGCAACCACACTCGTCTAGTACACCAGAGTAGACAGACATAAATGCCCCCTCCGTCGCGGTACTCTCAGTGACAGACTATTGAATATAGAGTTGAGCGGCTCTATAGTCAGGTATAACAAGGTATAGGCTCAACGTGTATATGCACATGACATATGAGTATAGAAAGCGATAAATCATACATCATGCCATATAATAATACCAAATAAATGCAACATATAAACATGTATACTCGCTGGCAATCTCAGTCAACGTGTACGTACCTCTAGGCTAGTTCAAGTATAATAGGATCCTAGGTTCCAAGCCTATATTCAAAAGTTCACCGTATCACTACATAAATTCTATAAGCCTTAACTAAGCTAATAAGTACTCCCAAAACTTAAACAGATTCCTGGACCATACCTTCGTCCGTAGTTAGCCCTTTGGAGTCGCTAGTCCCGGATGACTATAACCACACCTTGGTTATTCCAGAACCTCTATTATAACCGAGAGGGTCCTCAAGAGTATTTCTCACACTATATAACTGAAGAAAGAAACTCGGGAATTCGTATTTAGAAATGAATCTGAGAAGCCCTATTTATAGGCAAAATTCCCGGCCAGGATCGGAACTTCCGATCCAGCTCATTGCATGCATGTGTGACACGTCGGGATCGAAACTTCCGATCGGGCGATCGGAGCTTCCGATCTGCTCTACGTTCAACACTTGTCAAAACTCGCAGCTGAGTCATCGAGCATTGCTGGCAGCTGGAAATCGGAACTTCCGTTTCAGGATCGGAGCTTCCGATCTCGGTGCTTCCGCTGAGCTTCCGAAGTGGCTGGGATTGGAGCTTCCGATCTGAGTTCGGAGCTTCCGATCCGGCCCAAACTCAAAAGTCCAAATTTTCTTCTGAAGCCCAATTAAACTCCGGAATCGGTTAATTACTAACCCTTAATTATGTTTATCATATTATTATCTTAAAATGGAATCTGGGTTACTACAGTACAGGAGCAAAAATACAGCAGAAACTTGATAAACTCAAACTCAATACATTCAAATCATAAGCATGCATTACAATCACAATCTCTCCAAATAATACATGGAGTTCTAGAGTTGATCAACTGCTCAAAAGTATAGAACATGCAACGACAATATTTAACCATAAAGCTTGCATAATCGATACAACATAAACAACGAAGTTGAGATCTAAACATGTTCCGACATAAACTAGGTAGACATGCTGACACGACTTCTAAACTGAGTCCCACTACTAGCTTTCCCTCTTGACGCTAACCAGGTCTTCGCTGACTTGATCCTGCCCCACCTGTTGCAAAGTACACATACAAAACAAAGCAACAGCCAGATAACTCCAGTGAGAATGATATTCCCAGTAAAAGCAACATAACAAGTAATACAATTAATATATCAACAACATGCTTTCAAGACAACATAATCAAATCAAAACGAATGATATGCATGTTTTTAAATCGGGATTTCAATTTTGATAAATGAGGGATTGCTGCTATGCTTTTGCGATCCCGAGGATGAGATCACGTAACAACTCACTGACTCTCCCAATCGAGGTGGTGCCATGTATCCCACTCCCCTAGACTTTGGTGCGACTATAAGGAGTATGCTGACACAAGGTGAACCTCTACACCCAGGCCACTCGCAATATAGCCCCCAAAATTTCTAAACAAAAAGGGTCATTCTGCCCGCTAAAATTAAAGGTTTGGCTCAAGATGAATGCATAAGAAAACATAAAGCATTAAGCCATATAACAAAAGCTCAATAAACAACAAAATACAAGTTCCACATGCTAGAACAAGTATTGATGCAAGTATGTGATTTAAGGAAAAACTCAAGAACCAAATGTCCCGAGTATGCTATCCTGCTAACGATGACTGCTTTTACCTTTCAATACAAGTAGTTCCAACTCTGGATACGCTACAAAAGAGGTTATATCAAAATCTACACAACCTAAAAAACAACAAGACTCAAGGTAAACTCTTTACCACTCTTCGTCCAAATTTTTGACGATCGAATGCTGCTAACACAGGGCTCGAAAAACTCCAAAAGAATCTGTACGGAGGCAAGGAAGATCAAAAACGATGATCAAAACTCAATATCCAAAGTTCTATAACTCAAAACGATTCAAAATCTCAAAAACTCAAACCGGCGGCATAACGGCTATAAACTGATCAAACCGGAAATGCAGACAGCAGTACAATATCGAAATCAACTCATATCAATGCTAAGACAACAATAAAGGCTCAAACCCAACAAATCTCAAAACTCAATTTTCGAAATAGGATTTCAAAAATCATAACAAATCCGAATGACCCTCTAAATCAAAACCGACTGAGAATAAACGATCAGAACTCTGTCAAGAAAAACATACTCGAAACTCGGTCGATTCTAACAATATCCAAAAATAGAAGTCTAACTGATCGAAGGAAAACTTGCTATATAACGGAGCTCTCGCAGCTGTGATCGCTAATCTGCCTTCAGAAATAAAATCCAACGGACGGATCGAGCTCGGACTGAAATCTTAAAGCATGAAAAAGCTTTGGGGCGCTTCTAATGGAGGGAGACGGCTAGGGAGGGAGATGGAGGTGATAAGAATAGTAAACCAAGCTATAAATATCTAACAAACTCCAAATTTGCATTTTAGCCCCTGAAAAATCCAAAATTTGCAAAATAGACCCTGATCAAAATCAAGTCGGCTCTTGAACTCTGTAATCTCCGATTAAATCAAATAGGCTAAATTAAGATAAAATCGGGGCGTTACAATTCTCTCCCTCTAAGAAGATATTTCGTCCTCGAAATCAATAAGAATCACAACTCATAAGATAGAATAAAGAACTAAAGACAGTAAGAAGAACTCACGTCATCCGAATAAATCAGGAAAACGTTGTCTCATGTCGAATTCTGTCTCCCAAGTCTCTTCCTCGATGCCGTGACGGCTCCACTGCACTTTCACCAACGGAATCAAGAAATCTTTCCTCTCTTCCCAAATCTAACAATACCTCTGAAAGGAGAAATCTTCAAGAAGACTCGGTCTCCCTGATCAAAACTCAGAGGTCTACGCCTGACATTCGCATACTTTTCTTGTCTATCCTGAGCTGACTTCATTCTAGTCTGAATGATCTTTACTTGCTCTTCCATATATCAAAGCATATCCGGTCCCAAATCAGGTGATTCGGGCAAATCATCCCAAAACAACGGAGATCGGCACTTCTTACCGTACAATGCCTCAAAAGGCACCATACCGATACTCTCTTGGAAGCTGTTGTTGTAAGAAAACAAGACAAGAGGCAAAGAATCCTGCCAACTAGTGCCAAAGTCTAGCACTACTGCTCAAAGCATATCCTCTAACGTCTGGATAGTCCGCTCTGACTATCCATCGGTCTGAGAATGATAAGCTGTACTCAGATGCAAACGACTACCAAGTGCCTCCTGAAGACTGTGCCAAAAGTGCGAAGTGAATCTAGGATCTCGGTCTGAAACGATTGACTTCGGCACACCATGCAATCTCACAACATTGCTAACATATAACTCTGTCATCTGATCGTGACGATACGTCATCCAGTAGGGAATAAAACAAGCAGACTTCGTCAATCTATCGATCACTACCCAAATAGCATCGCATCCTCGAACAGATCGCGGTAGCTTCGTGATGAAATCCATATAAATGTGATCCCATTTCCATTCCGGAACAGATAGACTGTGCAAAAGACCACCCGATCGCTTTCTTTCTGCTTTCACCTGCTGTCAATTCAAACATTAAGATAAAAATCTCGCAACATCGCTCTTCATTCTCTTCCACCAGAACTGATTCTTCAGATCGTTATACATTTTTCGACCTCCAGGATGAACACTGAACCGACTGCAATGAGCCTCTCGGAGAATACGCTGCCTCAACTCCGAAATATCAGGCACAACAATAGGGTTATTCACAAACAAAACATCATCTCTAACCTGGAATTCAGACTGATGACCAGATCTGACTTTCTCTACTGAAATCTGAGTGCTCGGATCATACTTTTGTGCTTTTTAGATCAGAATAAATAACTCTGGCTCGGCTTGAATAACAAACACTCTGATAGTCTTCCTATTTGTTTCAAACTCTAAACCAAAAGTGCAACAATCATCAATTAACTAAGAAACACCGATAGTAGAAAGAGATAAAAAAAATAGCTTTCGACTCAAGGAATCTGCAACTGCATTCGACTTTCCCGGATAGTACTTGATTTCACAATCGAAATCCTTCAATAGATCTAACCATCTTCTCTATCTCATATTCAGCTCTTCCTGTGAAAACAAGTACTTAAGACTCTTATGATCAGAAAAGATCTCGAAAGACTCACCATACAGATAGTGACGTCAGATCTTCAAAGCAAATACGATCGCATCGAGTTCAAGATCATGAACTGGATAACGAGTCTCGTGCGGCTTCAGCTGCCTCGTGCATAAGCTATCACATGCTTATGCTGCATAAGAACACATCCCAAGCCTCACTTAGAAGCATCACAATACACGGTAAAACCTCTAGTACCATTTGGAATAGAAAGAATCGGAGCACTGGTCAGTCTCCTCTTCAGATCTACAAAGCTAGCCTCGCAATCTGTAGTCCAGTTAAAATACGCATTCTTCTGAGTCATCAGGGTAATCAGCTTGGAAATAGATGAGAATCCCTCGATGAATCGGCGATAATAACCAGCTAAACCCATAAAGCTTCGGATCCCAGGTACTGATGTCGGTCTAGGCCAATTCATAGCCGCTTCAATCTTGTTGGGATCGACAGAAATCCCATCTCCAGAAATAATATGACCAAGAAAGACAACAACTCGATCCAACCAGAATTCACACTTAGACATCCTGGCAAACAACTGCTCAACCCAAAAAATCTGCAAGACGATTCTCAAATGCTCTGCATGGTCAGTATGGTTCTTCAAGTAGATAAGAATATCATCGATGAAGATAATGACAAACTCATCTAAATAGCAATGAAAGATACGGTTCATCAAATCCATAAAAACCGCTGGAGCGTTAGTCAAACCGAACGGCATAACTATAAACTCAAAATGACCATACCTCGTTCTGAATGCGGTCTTAGGAACATCTTCCTCTCGCACTCTCAGCTGATGATAACCTGACCTCAGATCAATCTTCGAATAGACAGAATAACCCTGCAACTGATCAAAAAGGTCATCTATTCGGGGTTGACCGCTAAAATCGGTTTGATAAAAATCTACTGACAAGCGCACCAGGTCAAGTAATAGTAAGTGGACTGAGATTCCAAGTATCGATCTCACAGGGACTGCAGTCAATTCTCAAGAATTCATTATTTAGCTTAATCTAGACAAAATCATAAAAGCAATTTAATTTAAATAAAATAAGAATTTAAAATAAAAACCGCTTAAGAAACAAGAATTAAAATACCTGATGATAAAATTAATTAAAACGAGACAACCAAGACACACGTAGGTACCGAACAAATCATGTAACATGTAGTCGATTCAGGACTCAGATTAATCTTAAATCACGGAAATTCTCCTATCTTGTTCAAATGTCTATTTCTAGAACAATCAAACCTACTCAAATATTGATGGATTAATCTTTCATAATTCTAATCAAATTTGAATGCATTAAATATTTGTGAAAATTCAGTTTACACCCAAACCGCACACTGAAACCGAATTCTATTTCTAGTCGGTTTTACAATATGTTGATTATCAAAGTGATTGAAATCAATACCTCCTCTGTCGACTTGGAATCGATTAACATGCAAACAAATATTTAGTCAGACTATTCACAAGACAAATATAAATTTGACAATCAATAAAATAAAATCAACTCTGAAAAATCCCAAACAAACATCCAAGTTTTCTACATAAATTTGTTCGGCTCAATCACGCCGTCTTGGTTGAATATAAATTACTCAATAATTAAAATTAGAATTCAAAAATAAAATAAAAAGAAAGAACGAACAAACGAACGAAAAAAAAAGTGAAGAAATCTTCTCTGCTCCCAGCCTTGTAGCCGTCTCCCTTGCGTTGTCTGCGTTCTGGAACTTCGGAACTTTTCAAATTATGATATAACATCTATTTATAGTGTCCGGATCTGGTGCCAATTAATTTCCTTCACAAAATAGGATTCTCAAATAAATCTGACTCCAGAACACGCGCGCGCGCATAACAAAAAAAACAGATTTCTGGATCAGCAACTCGCGCGCGGGCGAGCTCAAATCTCACACGCACGCCACACAAAATTTCTACTGCGAGCGACGATATTGAAAACTTTATATCTTAAGATCTAGCCGTCGGATCAAGCTAAAATTTGGACAGCAGCTTCAAAATATCTTGAACTTTATTTTGAACAGTCGAGATCGGATTTGGATTTTTCTAAAATTAAATTTGATTTTTCTACCAAAGCTGCTCTGTAATTCACTCTTCAACAATTCATTTTCCTACAAAATTAACCCGATGAGTGAAATACACAAGCATGCACTAAAACACATAAAAACACATAAAAAAAATATGAATGCACACAAAATATATATAAAAATAACACAAACTAATGCATACAAAATGCACTTATCAGCGGATAAAAGAATATCTATTCTTGACTGTAGCCTGATTTAGTTGACGGTAGTCAATACAGAGCCGCATAGAACCATCCTTCTTCCGAACAAACAGAACAGGAGCACCCCAAGGCGATACACTAGGTCTAATGTATCCCTTGGCAATCAAATCCTCAAGCTGCTCCTTCAATTCTCTCAATTCAATCGGTGCCATACGATACCGAGCTTTGGAAATAGGTTGAGTACCTGATATTAAATCAATGCTAAATTAGATCTCTCAAATAGGCGGCAATCCAGGAACATCTTCCAGAAACACATCAGCAAATTCCCTAACCACTGGTATATCAACCAATTCAGGGCTAGATTTCAGTACATCAACTGCATAAACCAAAAATCCCTCTGCACCTCTCTGTAACAAACGAGTCATAAATAACACGGAAATCAAAGGAATTCTAGATCGAGAACCCTTACCAAAGAATTTCCACTCGTCTTCCATTTCAGGTCTGAATCTGACAACCTTCAGAAAAAAAATCGATGGTTGCTCTGTACTTGGTTAAAGCATCTATACCAACAATACAGTCAAAATCTGACAGCCCAAGTACAATACAGTCGAACTCTAACAAATTTCCCGAGTATTTGGACAAGTTTGTCGTGGTTTTCATTGACGACATTCTGGTGTATTTGCGTAATGCGGACGAGCATATTTCTCACTTGCGGTTGGTACTGCAGACTCTTCGAGATAAGCAGTTGTACGCCAAACTGAGAAAGTGTGAGTTCTGGATGGATCGAGTGGTCTTTCTTGGCCATATTATATCCAGGGAGGGAATTTCAGTCGATCCGAGCAAGATTGAGGTTGTGCTTAATTGGTCGCGTTCGACGACGGTTGCTGAGAGGCAGTCTTCTGCAGTGCACTCTTTCCAGCCTCAGCAGCAAAACAGACAGGGAGGTAACTCTAGTGCGAACCAACCTCCGAGACAGCAGGCACGAGTTTTTGCCTTGACAGAGGATCAGGCTCAGGCAGCACCTGACGATTTTATAGCAGGTAACTGTTCGATTTCGGTTATTCTGCTCATTTATTGATAGATACGGGTGCTTCCCATTCCTTTATCTCTGAGAAATTTGTGTTATTGCATGCTTTGCCTACTGAGTTGTTGTCTACTGTAGTAGCTGTTACTTCACCTTTGGGTGGAGTAATTGTTTCTGTCAGACTAGTCAGGAACTGTGAACTTTGTTTTGAGGGGAATTTGTTAGAATTCGACTGTATTGTGCTTGGACTGTCAGATTTTTATTGTATTGTCGGTATAGATGCTTTGACCAAGTACAGGGCAACAGTCGATTGTTTTCTGAAAGTTGTCAGGTTCAGAACTGAAATGGCAGACGAGTGGAAATTCATTGGTAAGGGTTCTCGATCTAGAATTCCTTTGATTTTGGTGTTATCTATGACTCATTTTTTGTAGAGAGGTGCAGAAGGATTTTGGGTTTATGCAGTTGATGTACTGAAATCTAGCCCAGCTTTGGTAGATTTACCAGTGGTTAGAGATTTTGCTGATGTGTTTCCGGAAGATGTTCCTGGATTGCCACCTATTCGAGAGATCGAATTCAGCATCGATTTGGTGCCAGGTACTCAACCTATTTCCAAAGCTCCTTATCGTATGGCACCTATTGAACTGAGAGAGTTGAAGGAGAAACTTGAAGATTTGATTGCCAAGGGATACATCAGACCTAGTGTATCGCCTTGGGGTGCTCCTGTTCTGTTTGTTCGGAAGAAGGATGGTTCTATGCGGCTTTGTATCGACTACCGTCAGTTGAATCAGGGTACAGTTAAGAACAGGTATCCTTTACCCCGAATAGATGACCTTTTTGATCAGCTGCATGGTTCTTTTGTCTATTCTAAGATTGATCTGAGATCAGGCTATCATCAGCTGAGAGTGCGAGAATAAGATGTTCCTAAGACCGCATTCAGAATTAGGTATGGTCACTTTGAGTTTATAGTCATGCCATTCGGTTTGACTAATGCTCCCGCGGTTTTTATGGGTTTGATGAACTGTATCTTTCAGCGTTATTTAGATGAGTTCGTCATTATCTTTATCGATGATATTCTTATCTACTCGAAGAACCGCACTGACCATGCAGAGAACTTGAGGACCGTATTGCAGATTTTGCGAGTTGAGCAGTTGTTTGCCAAGTTGTCTAAGTGTGAATTTTGGTTGGATCGAGTTGTCTTTCTCGGTCATATTATTTCAGGAGATAGGATTTCTGTCGATCCCAGCAAGATCGAAGCGGTTATGAATTGGCCTAGACCGACATCAGTACCTGAGATCCGAAGCTTCATGGGTTTAGCTGGTTATTATCAGAGATTCATAGAGGGTTTCTCTTCTATTGCCAAGCCAATTACCCAGCTGACTCAGAAGAATGCGCCTTTTGTCTGGACTTAAGATTGTGAGGCTAGCTTTGTTGATCTGAAGAGGATACTGACCAGTGCTCCGATTCTTTCTATTCCGAAGGGTACTGGAGGTTTTATAGTCTATTGTGATGCTTCTAACCGAGGCTTGGGTTGTGTTCTTATGCAGCATAAGCATGTGATAGCGTATGCATCGAGGCAACTGAAACCGCACGAGACTCGTTATCCGGTTCATGATCTTGAACTAGCTGCAATCGTCTTTGCTCTGAAGATCTGGCGTCACTATCTGTATGGTGAGTCTTTCGAGATCTTTTCTGATCATAAGAGCCTTAAGTATTTGTTTTCACAGGCAGAGCTAAATATGAGACAGAGAAGATGGTTAGATCTGTTGAAGGATTTCGACTGCGAAATCAAGTATTATCCCGGAAAGTCGAACGCGGTTGCAGATGCCTTGAGCCGAACTATGTTCTTTATCTCTTTCTACTATCGGTGTTTCTCAGTTGATCGATGATTGTTGCACTTCTGATTTAGAGTTTGAAACAGATAGGGAGACTATCAGAGTGTTTGCTATTCAAGCCGAACCGGAGTTGTTTGTTGCAATCAGAGAAGCACAGAAGTCTGAGCCGAGCATTCAGGTTTCAGTAGAGAAAGTCAAATCTGGGCATCAGTCTGAATTCCAGGTTAGAGATGATGTTTTGTTTATGAATAACCGTATTGTTGTGCCAGATATTTCGGAGTTGAGGCAGCATATTCTTCGAGAGGCTCATTTCAGTCGGTTTAGTATTCATCCTGGAGGTCGTAAGATGTACAACGACCCGAAGAACCAGTTCTGTTGGAAGAGAATGAAGAGCGATGTTGCGAGGTTTGTATCTCGGTGTTTGAACTGTCAGCAAGTAAAAGCAGAACGGAAGCGACCAGGAGGTCTGTTGCACAGTCTATCTGTTCCTGAATGGAAGTGGGATCACATTTCCATGGATTTCGTCACGAAGCTACCACAATCCGTTCGAGGATGCGATGCCATTTGGGTAGTGATTGACCGATTGACGAAGTCTGCATGTTTTATTCCGTACAGGATGACGTATCATCATGATCAAATGGCTGAGTTGTATGTTAGCAATGTTGTGAGATTGCATGGTGTGCCGAAGTCGATTGTTTCAGACAGAGATCCTAGATTCACTTCGCACTTCTGGCACAGTCTTCAGGGGGCACTTGGTACTCAATTGCATCTGAGTACAGCTTATCATCCTTAGACTGATAGACAGTCAGAGCGGACTATCCAGACGTTAGAGGATATGCTGCGAGCGGTAGTGCTAGACTTTGGCACTAGTTGGCAGGATTCTTTGCCTCTTGTCGAGTTTTCTTACAACAACAGCTTCCAAGAGAGTATCGGTATGGCGCCTTTTGAGGCTTTGTATGGTAAGAAGTTCCGATCTCCGTTGTTTTGGGATGATTTGTCCGAGTCACCAGATTTGGGACCGGAGATGCTTAGAGATATGGCAGAGCAGGTTAAGATCATTCAGACCAGAATGAAGTCAGCTCAAGATAGGCAGGCGAAGTATGCGAATGTCAGGCGTAGACCTCTGAGTTTTGATTAGGGAGACCGAGTCTTTCTGAAGATTTCTCCATTCAGAGGCACTGTCAGATTCGGTAAGAGAGGGAAGTTATCTCCGAGATTCATCGGGCCGTACGAGATTCTCGAGAAGATAGGCGATCTTGCCTACAGACTTGCACTTCCTCCGTCTTTATCTGGTATTCACGACGTTTTCACGTCTCTATGCTGCGAAAGTATCATCCAGATCCTTCTCATGTTCTTCAGCCTGACAAAGCCGAGTTAGACGAGACTCTGAGCTACTTTGAGAGACCGATTCAGATCCTTGATCGGAAAGAGAAGCAACTCAGAACCAAGTTGATTTCGTTGGTGTTGGAAAACTGGCGAGTTCCCAGACCAATTACGATTGATACCCGGTGCAGCGGAAGTTTAAAAAATTTTCATGGAACGTTTCCATGGTATGGGTATCAACCGTTCATCGATTGAATTACGTGTGTGTAAAATTTAAATAACAATTAAATAAATTTTACCTCAAATCTCGCAACGAGATTAATGGACACCAACAGAACAATTCTGCTCTTGTTGTCTCTCCCTGGAACCGATGAACGCCTTCAATCAGGTCCACGAACAGAGGTTTAATCCCTCTGATAGATTGCACTAGAAAATCTATCAGAAGTTTTCTGCGAAGAGAATACACGAATTTGATTCGTTATTCCTTACTGCGATTCAAAATCACAGACCGGAATTTTCTCTGACAGAGTAGGGAGGGGGCGGCCAAAAAACGTTTTGAGAGGCTAGGGTTTTCGAAAAATTGCTCTCAAAATAATGACCTGTTGTGTGTAATTTCTGTACTGAAATAACTTATTTATAATGCAGGCCACTAACACCTTAGGGCCCATTAGTCATAAGCTGGGGCCCGACAAGCAAAGCCCGCTCGTTCAGAAATTAATATAAAATTCATCGTGACTCCGATTGATGAAACGATTTCACCAATGTGCACAGAAACCATTTCTGCACGTTTTAAAGTCAAAATAAATTTTCCTGAATCCGAATTCAGTGGTTTCCAAAAATGTCCATCCCTATGTCATTTTAGGAAATCCTACTCCCTTACTCTTATTTTAAGAAGTCCAACTCCTTAGTTCATTAAATTTAACTCTTTAAATTTAACTATCTCAACGGGGATTAAAACTCCATTACACTGTGTGACCCTCAATGGTTCAGGGATACAGCTAGCCGTGGGCTCACAACTCCTTGTGACTCGGAACAACACTTTCCGACTTGCCCAACGAATCATGGTAAAGCGCCTAGCAACATCGCCCCATGATTCCCTAGGTATCACTGATAGTGCCTACAAGAACCAGTAGATTTTGGTTAGCGTACAGTACGGTCCCTTCATCCATATATCCCGATCGAATCAACAACCATTGGTATATCGAGAGTCGCTCAAGATTCGATAACTATGCAATGCATCTTGAAGATCAAATTAGTGACATCGCATGTGCTACTAAGAAACCATTTCTTAAATCACATCAAGTACTCTGGCCAGAGATTTGTCACACTAATATCTCCTCAGATCGCATAGGATATCCACACTCGCAAGTATGTGGTGAATCCTTGACAACAATGCATTGACTCCTATATGTGTCGTAACTGTACCCAATCTCGACACCTGATGACCCCCTCAGAGTCGGTAAACGAGTCAAAGCACAGTACTAGCATATAGAGTCTCCATGATGTTTCAAGTCGTAAGGACTAATGGTGTACAACCAAAACCGCGGACTTTATCCACTCGATAAGTGATAACCACTTGGAAAGTCCGGATAGGGTAGTTCGACTATTCATCCTATGAATATCCATTTGCATGCTTCGAACATCTCCATGTTCCCTACCAATGAAACGTGGTACTCCGCATCGCAAATGCTAGTCTCAAACTCGAGCGATCCTTATCCTTATTATCGGACGGCTCAATCGACTAGGAACGGTTTTTAGAATATACAGTGACTATAAGATGTATTTCATGATAGACATCTCCATGTTCTACCACATCTTACATACACTATAGTATATTCAAGGTCTTTATCAAAACAACAATAGTATATCACAATATAACAATATGAAGTAATATAAAGTCATTGCCATAAAAGTGTAAATAATATTAAACAAAAGATTGTTTATACAAAGAGTCAACAAAGCCCATAGCCACACAGTTGGCTCACTGGGCACCCACTCTTACAATCTCCCACTTGCCCTATAGCCAACTAGTCATACTACGTAGACCCATTGCTTCGCGATGTTTGTCAAACAATGGTCCTGGCAAAGGCTTAGTAAGTGGATCAGCGATATTGTCTGCAGAGGCCACTCGTTCGACACTGATGTCTCCTCTTTCCACAATCTCCCGGATTATGTGGTATTTCCTCAGTACGTGTTTGGATCTTTGATGAGACCTTGGTTCCTTTGCTTGAGCAACGGCACCCGTGTTGTCGCAGTACACCGGGACTGGACCAACAAATTCAGGAATGACGCCCAACTCTTGGACGAAATTCCTCATCCAAACGGCCTCTTTAGCAGCAGCTGATGCTGCAATGTATTCAGCCTCAGTGGTGGAATCCGCTGTGGTGTCCTGCTTGGAACTCTTCCAAGAGACAGCACCGCCATTGAGCATGAACACAAATCCAGAGGTTGACTTCGAGTCATCCACATCACTTTGGAAGCTAGAGTCGGTATAGCCTTCCAATTTGAGTTCTCGTCCTCCATAAACCATGAACATATTCTTAGTCCTTCGCAAGTACTTAAGAATGTCCTTCACGGCTTTCCAATGCATTTGACCAGGATTAGACTGATATCTGCTCGTGACACTCAGAGCAAATGCTACATCCGGTCTGGTAGATATCATCCCATACATGATACTACCTATAGCTGACGCATATGGTACATGTGTCATATTCTCTATCTCTGCATCAGTCTTGGGACACATAGACTTGGATAGAGAAACTCCATGACACATGGGTAGATGTCCTCTTTTGGACCCATCCATTGAAAACCGTTTCAATATGGTATCGATGTAGGTTGATTGAGTGAGTCCTATCATTCTCTTAGACCTATCTCTATAGATCTGTATCCCAAGAATGTAGGATGCCTCTCCCAAATCCTTCATCGAAAATCTACCTGATAACCATATCTTTGTTGACTGCAACATCCCTACATCATTCCCAATGAGTAGGATGTCATCAACATAAAGTACTAAGAATGTCACCGCATCCTTAACTACTTTCTTGTACACGCAAGGTTCCTCCGGGTTCTTGATGAAACCAAAATCTTTTATTGTTTCATCAAATTTCTGGTTCCAACTTCTTGATGCTTGTTTTAGACCATAAATTGATCTCTGAAGCTTGCATACCTTATGCTCGCTTCCCATGGATGTGAACCCCTCAGGCTGCTTCATATAGATTTCCTCCTTAATGTCTCCATTAAGAAAAGCAGTCTTCACATCCATTTGCCATATCTCATAGTCATACCATGCAGCTATGGCAATTAGGATTCTTATGGACTTGAACATTGCAACTGGTGAAAAGGTTTCGTTATAGTCAACTCCTTGCCTTTGAGTATAACCTTTAGCCACCAATCGCGCCTTGTAGGTCAATACCTTACCATCAGGCCCAAGCTTTCTTTTGTAGATCCATTTACACCCTATCGGAACAATTCCATCGGGAGGATCTACTAAAGACCAAACTTGGTTTGTATGCATCGAATCCAATTCTGACTGCATAGCTTCAAGCCATAAATTCGAATCCGCATCAGAAATTGCTTCCTTGAAGTTTCTTGGATCACATCCAATGTCGGGTTCATCTTGATCCCCTTCAAGAAGAAGACCATATCGAACTGGAGGTCTAGAAGTCCTTTCGGATCTTCTAGGTGCAGGCGTGTCCAGCAATGGTTCCTGAGGTGTAGGATCGTTATTTTGTATTTCGGGTTCTTCTCGAACTTCTTCGAGTTCCATCATCTCGCCTTTCTTATCCAATAAGAACTCCTTCTCCAAGAAGGTGGCATTCCTAGAAACAAACACCTTTGTTTCAGCAGGATAATAGAAATAATATCCGATTGAATTCTTCGGATACCCTACAAAATAACATAAGCTGGATCGACTATCCAACTTATCTCCCACTGTCCGCTTCACGTAAGCAGGACATCCCCAAATCCTCAAGTACGAATACTTAGGAGCTTTGCCATTCCATAACTCGTATGGTGTTTTGTCCACTGCTTTAGTGTGGACGTTGTTCAACAACAATACCGCCGTTTCAAGTGCATAGCCCCAAAACGAAGGTGGAAGCTCAGTGAAGCTCATCATAGATCGAACCATGTCCAACAAAGTTCGATTACGACGCTCCGATACACCATTAAGCTGTGGTGTCATAGGAGGAGTCCACTGAGAGAGAATCCCATTCTCTTTCAGATAGTCCAAAAACTCGGTACTCAAGTATTCTCCACCTCGATCCGATCGAAGTGCTTTAATACTTTTACCTAGCTTGTTTTCTACTTCAGCCTTGAATTCTTTGAACTTTTCAAATGCTTCAGACTTATATTTCATTAAATATAAATACCCATACCTTGAATAATCATCAGTAAAGGTAATGAAGTAGGTGTGGCCATGTTGAGTCCCTACTCTAAATGGACCACAAACATCTGTATGGATCAAATCCAACAGATTCTGACTACGCTCAGGTTTCCCCTTAAAAGGAGATTTAGTCATTTTTCCTTTTAGGCAGGATTCACAAGTAGGTAGAGAGTTAATATCAGACATATCAAACATGCCCTCTCCCACTAGCTTGTTCATCCTCCTTGAGGAAATATGACCTAGTCTAGCGTGCCATAGGTTTGCCGGGTTTTGACTATCGATTTTCCTTTTGTTTGTTGTAGCCGGTTTATCAAGATAATTAATTGGAACGTCTTTTAGTTTTAAGTTGTATAGATCGTTTTCAAGTTGTCCATTTCCAATCAAACATTCATTCTTGTAAATATTGCAAATCCCATTCACAAAATTGCAAGAATAACCATATCTATCTAGCATAGAAACAGAAATAATGTTTTTAATTAAATCCGGAACAAATAAAACATCTCTTAACAATAACTTAAAACCGTTCTGCAAAATTAAACAAACGTCTCCTACGGCTGTAGCTTCAACTCTGGAACCATTCCCGAGCCTCAGCTGGGTCTCACCCATTCTAAGCCTCCGACTTCTTGTCATCACCTGCAAATCATTGCAAATGTGAGATCCACATCCGGTATCCAATACCCAAGAAGTTGTATTAAGTGACATTTATTTCAATGTAAAACATACCCTTTGCAGTTCGCAACTGCTTGGGGTATTCCTTGCAGTTACGTTTCCAATTACCGGGTTTCTTGCAGTGATGGCAAACTTGTTTAGACTTGTCCAATTTTTCATGTAACATTTGGCCTTGAGATCATGGTCCAACCATTTCTCTAATTCGGCCAACCTTTCGGCAGTTACATTAGCCGGGGCTGTTTTCGGAGAAGCCTTTTCTAACACTTAGAAAATCTTTTTCCGAACTTAGGACAATCTTAACTTATGGAATCATTCTGTATTGTTTGCGTCAATAAGTTTGTTTTGTTGGAGAACAGAAACATGTGGATTACTGAGATAAAACAGACAATTATCGATGATTGTTTAAATAATTTACTAAGACATAAAATAGGCGAATTTAATTTTATGAATCTCACTCCCACTATTTTAACGATTTCACCACCCTCTAGTGAAAACGGGAAACTTTTTCCTTAGTGAGAACATGGAGTCCAATTGACAAACTTATGGTCCCGAATAATATCAGCCAACCATAATTCTCAAAAGGTAGAGCCCAATTGCTTCCAAAGCAACCCCCATGTGTTTACCTCATGTCCAATAAGGGCCCAATAATATGACGCCGTTTAAAGTGACATGTCAAGATGACCCATCAATATTAAGTTGTGATGGACGGTCGCCATGTGGATCCCCCAATAATATGAGCCGATCCCATGGGAGTTCCACCCAACTTACAACATTTGTCGATCCAATGTACAGCTTTCCGACGGACGGGCCCCCCCAATAATATGAGCCGGACCGTATCCGCGGGTAGCATCACATACATTGACCGTTGATGGAAGGTAGGAACATTTAAACAATATTTAAATTTCCTTTATTTATCTTGATATAAATTTTAAATCATATTTAAAATGAGGGATTTTTAATTATAAAAATATTTGTCTCATCATATTTAATTTATTGCATGCATTGCCGGATTCACGCAATTTATGTCTAAACATGCATACAATCATAATATCACATATTATATAGGATGATCGATTCCATTTCTAATTGACCCGTGGTTGCCAATCACGGGTCTTAGTCCAATCCTAGGTAATATGCAGTATGCAAATGCAATCCTATTACATATGCTTCCAATTTACATTTCTTCAGTCTTCATTGTCTGCTGGGCCCACCATCTTCAAATCTTGATCTCCCACTAAATCTAATGTATTTACAATAAATAACAATGACAAGTAGGGGATACATTTTTAGGGGGTGGGAACGGGCTATAAACCAAGCCCACTTTTATTACATATGACATTCATATCGGGCCATAAACCAGGCCCATTAATAAAACCAACAACAATAAAGACAAAATGTAAATTCCTAACATACACCTACAAAATTGGTCATGGCAATCGATCATCCTTATCCAATAACATTTAATTCAAAATTAATTTATTGGATAACATGCTGTGGCAATTCAAATTTAAACAAGATAAAATCATATTTTATATATAAAATCACATTTCACATATAAAATCATATTTTATCTCCATATCAAATAAAATCATATTTTATCTATAAAATCCAATTTTACAAATAAAATCATATTTTATCTAATATATCATAAGATCATATCTTATCATCAATTGTACCAAAATAATTGATTTCAAAATTCAATTTACGGATAAAATATTAAAATTTTCCAAAAATTCAAATTTATCCAAAATCAATTTTAAAATTTACGGACTCGAACAATTCGATCCGAAATCTCGTGAACCAATCAAAAACAATTTTTGACCGGACCAAAAATAAAATTTTAAATATTAAAATTAATAAAAATATTAAAAATTAATTTTTCCCGCGGGCCACCCGGGACACTCCCGGGTTGGCCCGCACCCGGGGCGCGGGCCGGGGGCAGCCCGGCTGCCCCCTTAGGGCAGCGCCTGGCGCCGCCCCTGGGCGGCGCCGTGCGCTGCCCTGGGCGGCGCCGAGCGCCGCCCTGCGCAGCGCCCAGCGCTGCGCTGGGCGGCGCCGAGCGCCGCCCCTGGGCAGCGCCGAGCGCTGCCCTGCGCAGCGCCCAGCGCTGCGCTGGGCAGCGCACAGCGCTGCCCTGGGCGGCGCCGTGCGCCGCCCTGGGCGGCGACGGTCGCCGCCTTGGGCGGCGCTGTGCGCCCCCTTTGGGCGGCGCCGTGCGCCGCCCGGGGCAGCAACAATTGCTGCCCCACCGGGCAGCGATCCAATCGCTGCCCGGGTTTTGCCCCGAAAAAATTTTTTTTTTTTTTTTATTAAAAATATTTATTTTGTTTCATAAACCGAGACTCAAAAATTTTGTACAATTGATTAATTCAATCGATTGATCTGAGCAACCTGGCTCTGATACCACTGTTGGAAAACTGGCGAGTTCCCAGACCAATTACGATTGATACCCGGTGCAGCGGAAGTTTAA
Source organism: Henckelia pumila (assembly GCF_033568475.1). Taxonomy (NCBI): domain Eukaryota; kingdom Viridiplantae; phylum Streptophyta; class Magnoliopsida; order Lamiales; family Gesneriaceae; genus Henckelia; species Henckelia pumila. The sequence goes on from NC_133123.1 coordinate 49,359,356, forward strand.
AAAATTTTCATGGAACGTTTCCATGGTATGGGTATCAACCGTTCATCGATTGAATTACGTGTGTGTAAAATTTAAATAACAATTAAATAAATTTTACCTCAAATCTCGCAACGAGATTAATGGACACCAACAGAACAATTCTGCTCTTGTTGTCTCTCCCTGGAACCGATGAACGCCTTCAATCAGGTCCACGAACAGAGGTTTAATCCCTCTGATAGATTGCACTAGAAAATCTATCAGAAGTTTTCTGCGAAGAGAATACACGAATTTGATTCGTTATTCCTTACTGCGATTCAAAATCACAGACCGGAATTTTCTCTGACAGAGTAGGGAGGGGGCGGCCAAAAAACGTTTTGAGAGGCTAGGGTTTTCGAAAAATTGCTCTCAAAATAATGACCTGTTGTGTGTAATTTCTGTACTGAAATAACTTATTTATAATGCAGGCCACTAACACCTTAGGGCCCATTAGTCATAAGCTGGGGCCCGACAAGCAAAGCCCGCTCGTTCAGAAATTAATATAAAATTCATCGTGACTCCGATTGATGAAACGATTTCACCAATGTGCACAGAAACCATTTCTGCACGTTTTAAAGTCAAAATAAATTTTCCTGAATCCGAATTCAGTGGTTTCCAAAAATGTCCATCCCTATGTCATTTTAGGAAATCCTACTCCCTTACTCTTATTTTAAGAAGTCCAACTCCTTAGTTCATTAAATTTAACTCTTTAAATTTAACTATCTCAACGGGGATTAAAACTCCATTACACTGTGTGACCCTCAATGGTTCAGGGATACAGCTAGCCGTGGGCTCACAACTCCTTGTGACTCGGAACAACACTTTCCGACTTGCCCAACGAATCATGGTAAAGCGCCTAGCAACATCGCCCCATGATTCCCTAGGTATCACTGATAGTGCCTACAAGAACCAGTAGATTTTGGTTAGCGTACAGTACGGTCCCTTCATCCATATATCCCGATCGAATCAACAACCATTGGTATATCGAGAGTCGCTCAAGATTCGATAACTATGCAATGCATCTTGAAGATCAAATTAGTGACATCGCATGTGCTACTAAGAAACCATTTCTTAAATCACATCAAGTACTCTGGCCAGAGATTTGTCACACTAATATCTCCTCAGATCGCATAGGATATCCACACTAGCAAGTATGTGGTGAATCCTTGACAACAATGCATTGACTCCTATATGTGTCGTAACTGTACCCAATCTCGACACCTGATGACCCCCTCAGAGTCGGTAAACGAGTCAAAGCACAGTACTAGCATATAGAGTCTCCATGATGTTTCAAGTCGTAAGGACTAATGGTGTACAACCAAAACCGCGGACTTTATCCACTCGATAAGTGATAACCACTTGGAAAGTCCGGATAGGGTAGTTCGACTATTCATCCTATGAATATCCATTTGCATGCTTCGAACATCTCCATGTTCCCTACCAATGAAACGTGGTACTCCGCATCGCAAATGCTAGTCTCAAACTCGAGCGATCCTTATCCTTATTATCGGACGGCTCAATCGACTAGGAACGGTTTTAGAATATACAGTGACTATAAGATGTATTTCATGATAGACATCTCCATGTTCTACCACATCTTACATACACTATAGTATATTCAAGGTCTTTATCAAAACAACAATAGTATATCACAATATAACAATATGAAGTAATATAAAGTCATTGCCATAAAAGTGTAAATAATATTAAACAAAAGATTGTTTATACAAAGAGTCAACAAAGCCCATAGCCACACAGTTGGCTCACTGGGCACCCACTCTTACAGTTGGTGAAAGTGCAGTGGAGCCGTCACAGAGTTGAGGAAGCGACTTGGGAGACAAAATCTGACATGAGACAGCAATTTCCGGAGTTATTCGGATGACGTGAGTTCTTCTTACTGTCTTTAGTTCTTTATTCTATCTTATGAGTTGTGGTTCTTATTGATTTCGAGGACGAAATCTCTTCTTAGTGGGGGAGAATTGTAACGCCCCATTTTTATCTTAAATGAATTTATTTGAGTTAGTCGGCGATTACAGAGTTCAAGAGCCGACTTGATTTTGATCAGGGTCCTTTTTGCAAATTTTGGAAATTTCAGGGACTAAAATGCAAATATTGGATTTTATATATTATCTTGTCTAGTTGACTTGGTCCATTCACTTCAGTTTCTTCCTCCTTGCACGCCACCTCCATTCTCACGACTCCTAGCTTCTCCAAGCTTTCTGATTTCAGTCCGAGCTCGATCCGGCTGTTGGAATTTATTTCTGAAGGCAGATTAGCGATCACTGCAGCGAGAGCTCCGTTATATTGTAAGTTTCTCTACGATCAGATACATTCTAGTTTCTGGATGTCGTTAGAATTGTTCGAGATTCGAGTATGTTGTTCTTGACAGAATTCTGATCGTTTATATTCTGTCGGTTTTGAAATAGAGCGACGTTCGGAATTGTTATGATTTTTGGAAGCTATTTTCGAAAGTTTGAGTTTTGTGATGTGTTGGGTTTGCCTTGTTATTGTTGTTTTGGGCATTGATATGAGGTTATATGGGTATTGAACTGCTGTCTGCGTTTCCGGTTTGTTCAGTTTATAGCCGTTATGCCGTCGGTTTGAGTTTTGGAGATTTCGAATCGTTTTTGTATTGATTGAAGCCTTGGCTTGTGAGTGATCATGGTTGTTGATCAACTCTTGTATTCGTACAGATTCATTGGAGTTTGTCGTGCCCTGTGTTAGCAGCATTGTTCGTCGAGAGTTGGACGAAGAACGGTAAAGAGATTTCCTTGAACCGTTGTTTGTTGTTTAGGTTGTATAGTTGTTGATACAATATTTTGTTGTAGCTTGTCCGGAGTTGGATCTACGACATTGAAAGGTAAAAGCAGTCATCGTAGCGGGATAGCATACTCGGGACAGTTGGTTCTCGAGTTTTCCCTTTTAAATCACATATTGCATCTACACTTGTTCTAGCATGAGGAACTTGTGTCTTGTTGATTTTTCTTGAGCTCTTGTTACATGACTATGTTTTATGTTTTTGTTATGCATTCATCTTGAGCCAACTTTGACTTCAGCGGGCAGAATAGCCCTTTTTGTTTAGAAGTTTGGGAACTATGATTGAGTGGCCTAGGTCGTAGTCATTTCGCCTAGTGCTAGCATACTCATTATAGTTGCTCAAAGTCTAGAAGAGTGGGATACGTGACACCACCTCGATTGGGAGAGTTGGTGAGTCGTTACGTGATCTCATCCTCGGGATCCCAAAAGCACAGCAGCAATCCCTCGTTTATCATATTTGATATCCCGGTTTAAAGACATGCATTTCATTTTATTGTTATTGATTACGTTGTTGTCTTGAAAGCATGTTTATTGTTGTATTACGTGATATGTTGCTTTTACTGGGATTATCATTCTCACCGGTTATCCGGCTGTTGCTTTGTTTTGTATGTGTACTTGGCAACAGGTGGGGCAGGATCGAGTCAGCGAAGACCCGGTTAGCTGCAAAAGGGAGAGTTAGTAGTGGGACTCGGTTTTAGAAGTCGAATCAGCATGTTTATCTAGTTAAGATTTAAGCATGTTAGAACTCGAACCTGTTATGTTTTTATTCGGTTTGTAATCTTAGAATGAAGCATGTTCTATTAGTTTGAGATTGTATAACTTTAGAACTACTTTGTATTGAATTATGCATGTGTATTAACGTTTTGAGTTGCGTTGTAATGCATGATTTCGTTTCGGAAGTGTTGGAGTCGAGCCTCCTAGTTTTTCTGCTGTTTCCTAGTTCTGCATCAGGGGGGGCTCGGGCTTCAGTTTTTAGCCGCCCGAGTGCACACCCCTTCGAGCCAAACAGCAGGTTGCTGTTTTGGGAGGCACCCGGGCTGCAGTTTTTAGCCGCCCGGGCGCACCCCCTTCTGTAAAAAAAAAAAAAAATATTTCTTTTACTTTTAGTCTTGGATCTTGTATGCTTAATTGTTGTTTAATCCGAGATAAGTTTTTTAGAACCGAGGTCTCACATTAAGTGGTATCAGAGCGTTAAGATTCTTGGTTGAACTAGAGTGAGCGGGGTAGATCGAGTCTGCGTGTATCGACTCCTCGCATGTGTTTGAATTATTTAATTGTGTACTTAGTTCCATGCGAGCATGCTTTATTGTTGAGGATTATTGAATTACATGGTTTTGTGATTTAAAATTATAAAACATGATCTACATGAGATATAACTGTTTTGGTTATCGACTGGTATCCGGTATTCCAAGCGGTTTTAAGGGCACTGATTGTAGCGATTAAGATATCTCGTGTACTAACCTTTGATTATCAGATGGGTCCTCGTCGAGTGATAAACAGAAACACACCGCCAGTTGTCCCTGCGACTGAGCAAGCTAGCACTGAAGTTGATCAGATGGATGCTACAGCGACGCCTATGGAAACCTTGCTGAAGAGGTTTCAGTCGTTCAATCCGCCGTTATTGATGGGTTCAGAAAATCCAGTTGACTGTGAGAGTTGTTGGATGATATCGATCAGCTGTTTGATTCCATTGATTACACAGATGACCGCAGAATCTGGTTAGTCATTCATCATCTACGTGGGGTTGCTAAGAGCTGGTGGATCATGACAAAGAAAGCAATGGAGAGTAGAGGTACGGAAGTTACTTGGACTCTTTTTAAATCTGAATTCTATAAGCGTTTTTTCCCTATCTCGTACCGTAAAGATAAGGGAGCAGAGTTTGCCAATCTGAGGCAAGGGAATATGAACATTGAAGAGTACGTAGCCAAGTTTGATAATCTGTTGCATTTCGCACCGCTAATTGCCGAAGATGAGGAAGCAAAGGCCGATCAGTTTATCAATGGTTTGAACCTCGATGTCTTCACGTTGGTGAACACCAATAGGCCTAACAACTTTGCGGATGCCATGAATCACGCAAAGGGAGCAGAAGCAGGCTTGTGGAGGCAAAGAGGTAATCAGGTGGCACTTCAGCAGCAGAGGCAGTATCAAAACCAACCATCTCAGTATCAGAATCAGCCACCTCAGCATCAGAACCAGCAGCAGAGGTATGAAGGTGGTAGCAGTGGGGGAAACAGAAAGGATCAGTACAAGGCAAGAGGTAAATAGTTCAAAAGGCAGGGGAACAGTTCGTCTAGTTCCATTGGTTCCTGACAGTTTGGTTCAGGGCAGAGTTCTGGATCATCATCCTTGTACTGCAGCAAGTGTGGAGGAAGACACTCACCAGATCAGTGTGTGGGAGTCTTTGGTAACTGCAATAGCTGTCAGCAACCGCGACACTTCTCTAAGGTGTGCCCTCAGCGTAACAGAGACCGAGCTCAGAGTGGAAGTTCATCTCGACCTACAGCTCAGCCTGAGAGGCAGACTTCTGCAGTGCACTCTTTCCAGCCTCAGCAGCAAAACAGACAGGGAGGTAACTCTAGTGCGAACCAACCTCCGAGACAGCAGGCACGAGTTTTTTCCTTGATAGAGGATCAGGCTCAGGCAGCACCTGATGATGTTATAGTAGGTAACTGTTCGATTTTCGGTTATTCTGCTCATGTCTTGATAGATACGGGTGCTTCCCATTCCTTTATCTCTGAGAAATTTGTGTTATTGCATGCTTTGCCTACTGAGTTGTTGTCTACTGTAGTAGATGTTACTTCACCTTTGGGTGGAGGAATTGTTTCTGTCAGACTAGTCAGGAACTGTGAAATTTGTTTTGAGGGGAATTTGTTAGATTTCGACTGTATTGTGCTTGGACTATCAGATTTTGATTGTATTGTCGGTATAGATGCTTTGACCAAGTACAGTGCAACAGTCGATTATTTTCTGAAAGTTGTCAGGTTCAGACCTGAAATGGCAGACGAGTGAAAATACTTTGGTAAGGGTTCTTGATCTAGAATTCCTTTGATTTCGGTGTTATCTATGACTCGTTTGTTGCAGAGAGGTGCAGAAGGATTTTTGGTTTATGCAGTTGATGTACTGAAATCTAGCCCAGCTTTGGTAGATTTACCAATGGTTAGAGATTTTGCTGATGTGTTTCCGGAAGATGTTCCTGGATTGCCACCTATTCGAGAGATCGAATTCAGCATCGATTTGGTGCCAGGTACTCAACCTATTTCCAAAGCTCCTTATCGTATGGCACCTATTGAACTGAGAGAGTTGAAGGAGCAACTTGAAGATTTGATTACCAAGGGATACATCAGACCTAGTGTATCGCCTTGGGGTTCTCCTGTTCTTTTTGTTCGGAAGAAGGATGGTTCTATGCGGCTTTGTATCGACTACCGTCAGTTGAATCAGGCTACAGTTAAGAACATGTATCCTTTACCCCGAATAGATGACCTTTTTTATCAGCTGCAGGGTTCTTTTGTCTATTCTAAGATTGATCTGAGATCAGGCTATCATCAGCTGAGAGTGCGAGAAGAAGATGTTCCTAAGACCGCATTCAGAACGAGGTATGGTCACTTTGAGTTTATAGTCATGCCGTTCGGTTTGACTAATGCTCCCGCGGTTTTTATGGGTTTGATGAATCGTATCTTTCAGCGTTATTTATATGAGTTCGTCATTATCTTTATCGATGATATTATTATCTACTCGAAGAACCGCACTGACCATGCAGAGCACTTGAGGACCGTATTGCAGATTTTGCGAGTTGAGCAGTTGTTTGCCAAGTTTTCTAAGTGTGAATTTTGATTGGATCGAGTTGTCTTTCTCGGTCATATTATTTCAGGAAATGGGATTTTTGTCGATCCCAGCAAGATCGAAGCGGTTATGAATTGGCCTAGACCGACATTAGTACCTGAGATCCGAAGCTTCATGGGTTTAGCTTGTTATTATCGCAGATTCAACGAGGGTTTCTCGTCTATTGCCAAGCCAATTACCCAGCTGACTCAGAAGAATGCGCCTTTTGTCTGGACTTCAGATTGTGAGGCTAGCTTTGTTGATCTGAAGAGGAGACTGACCAGTGCTCCGATTCTTTCTATTCCGAAGGGTACTGGAGGTTTTACAGTCTATTGTGATGCTTCTAACCGAGGCTTGGGTTGTGTTCTTATGCAGCATAAGCATGTGATAGCGTATGCATCGAGGCAACTGAAACCGCACGAGACTCGTTATCCGGTTCATGATCTTGAACTAGCTGCGATCGTCTTTGCTCAGAAGATCTGGCATCACAATCTGTATGGTGAGTCATTCGAGATCTTTTCTGATCATAAGAGCATTAAGTATTTGTTTTCACAGGCAGTGCTAAATATGAGACAGAGAAGATGGTTAGATCTGTTGAAGGATTTTGAATGCGAAATCAAGTATTATCCCGGAAAGTCAAACGCGGTTGCAGATGCCTTGAGCCGAAAGGTATGTTCTTTATCTCTTTCTACTATCGGTGTTTCTCAGTTGATCGATGATTGTTACACTTCTGATTTAGAGTTTGAAACAGATAGGGAGACTATCAGAGTGTTTGCTATTCAAGCCGAACCGGAGTTGTTTGTTGCAATCAGAGAAGCACAGAAGTCTGAGCCGAGCATTCAGGTTTCAGTAGAGAAAGTCAGAACTGGGCATCAGTCTGAATTCCAGGTTAGAGATGATGTTTTGTTTGTGAATAACCATATTGTTGTGCCTGATATTTCGGAGTTGAGGCAGCGTATTCTTTGAGAGGCTCATTGCAGTCGGTTTAGTATTCATCCTGGAGGTCGTAAGATGTACAACGACCCAAAGAACCAGTTCTGGTGGAAGAGAATCAAGAGAGATGTTGCGAGGTTTGTATCTTGGTGTTTGAACTGTCAGCAAGTAAAAGCAGAACGGAAGCGACCAGGAGGTCTGTTGCACAGTCTATCTGTTCCTCAATGGAAGTGGGATCACATTTTCATGGATTTTTTCACGAAGCTACCACGATCCGTTCGAGGATGCGATGTCATTTGGGTAGTGATCGACCGATTGACGAAGTCTGCATGTTTTATTCCGTACAGGATGAAGTATCGTCATGATCAGATGGCTGAGTTGTATGTTAGCAATGTTGTGAGATTGCATGGTGTGCCGAAGTCGATTGTTTCAGACAGAGATCCTAGATTCACTTCGCACTTCTGGCACAGTCTTCAGGGGGCACTTGGTACTCGATTGCATCTGAGTACAACTTATCATCCTCAGACTGATGGACAGTCAGAGCGGACTATCCAGACGTTAGAGGATATGCTGCGAGCGGTAGTGCTAGACTTTGGCACTAGTTGGCAGGATTCTTTGCCTCTTGTCGAGTTTTCCTACAACAACTGCTTCCAAGCGAGTATCGGTATGGCGCCTTTTGAGGCTTTGTATGGTAAGAAGTTCCAATCTCCATTGTTTTGGGATGATTTGTCGGAGTCACCAGATTTCGGACCGGAGATGCTTAGAGATATGGCAGAGCAGGTTAAGATCATTCAGACCAGAATGAAGTCAGTTCAAAATAGGCAGGCGAAGTATGCGAATGTCAGGCGTATACCTCTGAGTTTTGATCAGGGAGACCGAGTCTTTCTGAAGATTTCTCCGTTCAGAGGCACTGTCAGATTCGGTAAGAGAGGGAAGTTATATCGAGATTCATCGGGCCGTACGAGATTCTCGAGAAGATAGGCGATCTTGCCTACAGACTTGCACTTTCTCCGTATTTATCTGGTATTCACGACGTTTTTCACTTCTCTATGCTCCGAAAGTATCATCCAGATCCTTCTCATGTTCTTCAGCCTGACGAAGCCGAGTTAGACGAGACTCTGAGCTACTTTGAGCGACCGATTCAGATCCTTGATCGGAAAGAGAAGCAACTCAAAACCAAGTTGATTCCGTTGGTGAAAGTGCAGTGGAGCCGTCACGGAGTCGAGGAAGCGACTTGGGAGACAGAATCTGACATGAGACAGCGATTTTCGGAGTTATTCGGATAACATGAGCTCTTCTTACTGTTTTTAGTTCTTTATTCTATCTTATGAGTTGTGGTTCTTGTTGATTTCGGGGACGAAATCTCTTCTTAGTGGGGGAGAATTGTAACGCCCCATTTTTATCTTAAATGAGTTTATTTGAGTTAGTCGACGATTAAAGAGTTCAAGAGCCAACTTGATTTTGATCAGGGTCCTTTTTGCAAATTTTGGAAATTTCAGGGAATAAAATGCAAATATTGGATTTTATATATTATCTTGTCTAGTTGACTTGGTCCATTCACTTCATCTTCTTCCTCCTTGCATGCCACCTCCATTCTCACGCCTCCAAGCTTCTCCAAGATTTCTGATTTCAGTCCGAGCTCGATCCGGCCGTTGGAATTTATTTCTAAAGGCAGATTAGCGATCACTGCAGCGAGAGCTCCGTTATATTGTAAGTTTCTCTACGATCAGATGCATTCTAGTTTTTGGATGTCGTTAGAATCGTTCGAGATTCGAGTATGTTGTTCTTGACAGAGTTCTGATCGTTTATATTCTGTCGGTTTTGAAATAGAGCGACGTTCGGAATTGTTATGATTTTTGGAATCTATTTTCGAAAGTTTGAGTTTTGTGATGTGTTGGATTTGCCTTTTTATTGTTGTTTTGGGCATTGATATGAGGTTATATCGGTATTGAACTGCTGTATGCATTTTCGATTTGTTCAGTTTATAGCTGTTATGCCGTCGGTTTGAGTTTTGGAGTTTTCGAATCGTTTTTGTATTGATTGAAGCCTTGGCTTGTGAGTGATCATGTTTGTTGATCAAATCTTGTATTCGTACAGATTCTTTGGAGTTTGTCGAGCCCTGTGTTAGCAGCATTGTTCGTCGAGAGTTGAAAGAAGAACGGTAAAGAGTTTTCCTTGAACCGTTGTTTTTTGTTTAGGTTGTATAGTTGTTGATACAATCTTTTGTTGTAGCTTGTCCGGAGTTGGATCTACGACATTGAAAGGTAAAAGCAGTCATCGTAGCGGGATAGCATACTCGGGACAGTTGGTTCTCGAGTTTTCCCTTTTAAATCACATATTGCATCTACACTTGTTCTAGCATGAGGAACTTGTGTCTTGTTGATTTTGCTTGAGCTCTTGTTAAATGACTATGTTTTATGTTTCTGTTATGCATTCATCTTGAGCCAACTTTGACTTCAGCGGGCAGAATAGCCCTTTTTGTTTAGACGTTTGGGAACTATGATTGAGTGGCCTAGGTCGTAGTCATTTTGCCTAGTGCTAGCATACTCATTATAGTTGCTCAAAGTCTAGAGGAGTGGGATACGTGACACCACCTCGATTGGGAGAGTCGGTGAGTCGTTACGTGATCTCATCCTCGGGATCTCAAAAGCACAGCAGCAATCCCTCGTTTATCAGATTTGATATCCCGGTTTAAAGACATGCGAGAGGAGATTTTGTCTCAGGCACATCGCACTAAGTTGAGTATTCATCTGGGGAATAACAAGATGTACAAAGATCTACGTACTCGGTTTTGGTGGAAGGGAATGAAACGTAGTGTGTATCAGTATGTTTCAAAATTCTTGGTCTGACAGCAGGTCAAGGCAGAGCACCAACGACCTGGAGGTTTGCTTTACAGTCTGCCTATTCCTGAGTGGAAATGGGAGTTTATCACGATGGATTTTGTGACCCATTTGCCGGTATCCTAGAGGAATTGTGATGCTATCTGGGTTGTAATGGACCAACTCACCAAGTCAGCTCATTTCATTTCCTATAGCCGAGAGTACAATGTGGATCGTATGGCTCGATTGTACATTCAGGAGATCGTTCGACTTCATGGAGTGCATGTGAGCATTGTCAACGATCGAGACCCCAGGTTTACTTCTAGGTTCTGGGGGAGTGTTCAGCGTGCGATGGGCACTACTCTCAATTTGAGTACTGCTTATCATCCGGAGACAGATGGTCAGTCGGAGCGCACAATCCGTACTTTGGAGGATATGCTTCGAGCATGCGTTATGGATTTTGGTTCAGCCTGGCAAGATCATTTGCCATTGATTGAGTTCGCGTACAACAACAACTATCATCGTAGCATTGTGATGGCACCGTTTGAGGACTTATACGGACGACGTTGTCTCACTCCACTCTTTTGGGAAGAAGTAGGGGAGAGACAGGCTGAGGGACCGGAGTTAATCCAGCAGGCAGCAGATATTGTTGATCAGATCAAGAAACGGATTAAGACTGCACAGGATCATCAGGCCAGCTATGCCAATACCTAGCGTAGGCCTTTGTCGTTTGATGTAACACCCGGAAATTTTAATACGTAAATTCGCATGCATAATTAGGGAAAATAATTATTTAAAAATTTATATTTGGGTTAAATGACATTTATGTGTTATTATGTGAATTATATGCATGATTTAAATTTATTTTATCATTTAACCCGCAGTTATTGTATTTTTAGATTTTTAAGAATTTTATTGAGTTGATCGCGTAGACGGGACCGTGGACGGACGAGATACCAATATTTTTTTAGCCAAAAATATTTTATGAGTTTTATGAGGCTTAAAATATTATTTTAATGTATTTTGTCAAGAAAATTTTAGTATTTATTTATATATTTATTTAAGAGTTGATTTTTAGCCAAAATAAGTCATTTTAATGACTTTTATTAATTTTTAAAAATACTATAAATTAGTATTTCGGGATTTTAATTTATTATCAGATTGGTAAGTATTTTAGGAGTTTAAAATGTTATATTTTATGATTATATTATCTACCTAATAAATTTATACCAATTATTGACCTATATCTACCCAAAATAAAACACTCCCTACCCTACGTTGTCTCCCTTAGCCGCCTTCAACCCTCTCCTACCCTCATCATCAGATTTTCAGAATTTCTTCAACCTCCATAGCCGATTCTTCAAGGATTTTTGGTGGTTTTTCATTCGCTCGTCGTCCCGGAGCCCCGAATACGCAATAGTCCTCGTATTTAATTTAAAAAGCATGTCTAAAACTTTTATTTGGCCACCATATAAGCTATTAATCATGCATGACGTGTTTTATATCAGACTATTCATGGAAATTTAGAGTTTATGCATGTATGCTTTGTATTGATGCATGTTCTTGCTTGTTTGGGTCATGATTCATGTTTTTGCCAAGCATGGTATGGTCCAGGGCTGAGGGCTCGAGTCAAAGGGGTCCCAGGGTGCCTTAGGGTTGAGTTTTTTCAGAGTTTTAAGGTGTCATAGGCTGGAAACGAAGCTATTCACTTCTGATGCACACAGACGCGCAGGTTAGGGCTTTGGGAAGAGAGGAGTCGTTCTCCTTCCTCCGGCCATGGATTTGTGCGTGGTTTGTTGGGTTTAAAAGATTTAGATGTTGGCTAAAATTGAGAAGTGGTTTCACGGTCTTTGGTTGTCGGAGGAAGCCGCACGAATGAAAGTTTGGCGACTGCTCAGTCTGCGAGCGAGGAGGAGGAAGGCGTCTGGTGCAGAGCTTCGTTCTCACTCCTCAGGCCATGGTTTGGTCTGATTCTTGTTGTGTTAGAACCCCCTAGATGTGGGCTATCCATGGGCGGTGGTGCTCCGGCCAGGGGCGGCCGGAGCAGGGCGGCAGCAGCCATGGAATGGCTGCTGCTCGCCCAGCCGAGAAGAGAAGGAGAGGGGTGATCGGGTTTGGGGTTTGGGGGGGTTTCTGGGTCGGGTTATGGGTCAGGGTTGAGTGCTGGGTTGGGTCAGGTAGTCATGGGTCGGGTTAAGTCGGTCCGGGTCCGGGTTAGGTGGGCCGGGCTTGAGTATTTTAATTTTTAAATGTTTAATGTTTTAATTTGTTTTTGCGCCAATTAATTAGAAATAAAATTATTTGGACCTCCAAATAATTTTATTTGGGCCTTAAATAATTTATTTAAGTTAGCACAATGATTTTTATGGGCTTTGGAGTCCATGAGAATTTTTGGGTCAGTTAGTGGATTTTGGGCCAGTCTAGAGTTTTATTGTGCTTAAGTTAAGTAATTGGGCTTAAATATTTTATTTAGGTCAAGTTAAGTTTAATTAAGTTATTTGGGCTAAAATATGATTATTGGATTTTATTTAAGTTTAATGGGCTTAGAATGAGTGATCAGCAGTCTGGACCAACCCATGAAAATTAACTAAGTCCGAAATATATATTTAATTCTTTTTTTTATGCATGAAGTTTATTTTAAGTATAAGTATATTTATTATTAAAATTAGTTAAATATATATTACGGACATATTTTAAGTGCATGCATACATGAAATATTTTATGATGTGTTTATGATTAAGAATTGAGCATGAAAAATATTTTTATGGAAATTGAAGTGATGTGACAGCATAGAAGTGGTTTTACCACTGACACAGAGGTAGTTCTACTACCGGCATAGAAGTGGTTTTACCACTGGCACAGAGGTAGTTTACTACCAGCATAGAGGTGGATTTATCCACCGCCACGTACGATGGTTCTTTAGACTGATCAGTCGGCACTGTTATTAGTCACATTCATGGATATGACCATACTAAGTTTTTATGATTATGACATGCTCAATTATGTTATGTATGATTAGTTATGATGTATGTACGACTGATGATGAATAATTTTTATAATGCATTTATTTTAAGATCATGCATGCATGTCCACGTAAGTTATATGTATTAGTATGATTATGTGATGCATTATTTTAAACCTCGTTATCAAGGATTAGACATGTTGAGCCTCTAGGCTCACTACGCTTATATGGTGCAGGTGAGTATGATTTTGTCTATGTAGCTCCTACCGGTGGCGAGGACGTATAAGCGAGCATGGCAGTGGACCCCGTGACCGTCGCAGTTATTTAGATTATTGCATTGAGTTTTGAAACATTTTTAAGGATTTATTTATTTAATATTTTTTTTAGGTTACTTAAGAAAAGTATGTTATTTTTATATACATATATGTATGGGCGTATATGTATAGTATTATTTAAAAAAAAAAATTCCGCATTTATTAGTAGTAGATGTTTCAATTGGTATCAGAGCACAGTCCTTGGAGGGTGTCCATCTGCCACGTGAAGCTCAAAAATCCCACTACCGGTCTGTAAGTTTTAAATGTTTTATTATGATTTATCAGGAGCATGAGTTATGACTTAAGACTTTATGTTATCAAAGTTTTAAAATACTTAGTTATGCATTGCGATTTACGTGACTTTGGGATATTGAAACTTGAAAACTAGATAACTAATCGTGGAGTTAGTAAACTAGAATTTTGAGGGACTTCGTTATTAGAGTTTGATCAGTCGAATTTCGAGGACGAAATTCAATTTAAGGGGGGGAGAATTGTAACACCCGGAAATTTTAATACGTAAATTCGCATGCATAATTAGGGAAAATAATTATTTAAAAATTTATATTTGGGTTAAATGACATTTATGTGTTATTAGGTGAATTATATGCATGATTTAAATTTATTTTATCATTTAACCCGCAGTTATTGTATTTTTAGATTTTTAAGAATTTTATTGAGTTGATCGCGTAGACGGGACCGTGGACGGACGAGATACCAATATTTTTTTAGCCAAAAATATTTTATGAGTTTTATGAGGCTTAAAATATTATTTTAATGTATTTTGTCAAGAAAATTTTAGTATTTATTTATATATTTATTTAAGAGTTGATTTTTAACCAAAATAAGTCATTTTAATGACTTTTATTAATTTTTAAAAATACTATAAATTAGTATTTCGGGATTTTAATTTATTATCAGATTGGTAAGTATTTTAGGAGTTTAAAATGTTATATTTTATGATTATATTATCTACCTAATAAATTTATACCAATTATTGACCTATATCTACCCAAAATAAAACACTCCCTACCCTACGTTGTCTCCCTTAGCCGCCTTCAACCCTCTCCTACCCTCATCATCAGATTTTCAGAATTTCTTCAACCTCCATAGCCGATTCTTCAAGGATTTTTGGTGGTTTTTCATTCGTTCGTCGTCCCGGAGCCCCGAATACGCAATAGTCCTCGTATTTAATTTAAAAGTCATGTCTAAAACTTTTATTTGGACACCATATAAGCTATTAATCATGCATGAAGTGTTTTATATCAGACTTTTCATGGAAATTTAGAGTTTATGCATGTATGCTTTGTATTGATGCATGTTCTTGCTTGTTTGGGTCATGATTCATGTTTTTGCCAAGCATGGTATGGTCCAGGGCTGAGGGCTCGAGTCAGAGGGGTCCCAGGGTGCCTTAGGGTCGAGTTTGTTCAGAGTTTTAAGGTGTCATAGGCTGGAAACGAAGCTATTCACTTCTGATGCACACAGACGCGCAGGTTAGGGAGTTGGGAAGAGAGGGGTTGTTTTCCTTCCTCAGGCCATGGATTTGTGCGTGGTTTGTTGGGTTTAAAAGATTTAGATGTTGGCTAAAATTGAGAAGTGGTTTCACGGTCTTTGGTTGTCGGAGGAAGCCGCACGAACGAAAGTTTGGCGACTGCTCAGTCTGCGCGCGAGGAGGAGGAAGGCGTCTGGTGCAGAGCTTCGTTCTCACTCCTCGGGCCATGGTTTGGTCTGATTCTTGTTGTTTTAGAACCCCCTGGATGTGGGCTATCCATGGGCGGTGGTGCTCCGGCCAGGGGCGGCCGGAGCAGGGCGGCAGCAGCCATGGAATGGCTGCTGCTCGCCCAGCCGAGAAGAGAAGGAGAGGGGTGATCGGGTTTGGGGTTTGGGGGGGTTTCTGGGTCGGGTTAAGGGTCACGGTTGAGTGCTGGGTCGGGTCAGGTAGTCATGGGTCGGGTTAAGTAGGTCCGGGTCCGGGTTAGGTGGGCCGGGCTTGAGTATTTTAATTTTTAAATGTTTAATGTTTTAATTGGTTTTTGCGCCAATTAATTAGAAATAAAATTATTTGGACCTCCAAATAATTTTATTTGGGCCTTAAATAATTTATTTAAGTTAGCACAATGATTTTTATGGGCTTTGGAGTCCATGAGAATTTTTGGGCCAATCAGTGGATTTTGGGCCAGTCTAGAGTTTTATTGGCCTTAAGTTAAGTAATTGGGCTTAAATATTTTATTTAGGTCAAGTTAAGTTTAATTAAGTTATTTGGGCTAAAATATGATTATTGGATTTTATTTAAGTTTAATGGGCTTAGAGTGAGTGATCAGCAGTCTGGACCAACCCATGAAAATTAACTAAGTCCGGAATATATATTTAATTCTTTTTTTTATGCATGAAGTTTATTTTAAGTATAAGTATATTTATTATTAATATTAGTTAAATTTATATTACGGACATATTTTAAGTGCATGCAAACATGAAATATTTTATGATGTGTTTATGATTAAGAATTGAGCATGAAAAATATTTTTATGAAAAAAAATTTCCGCATTTATTAGTAGTAGATGTTTCAATTGGTATCAGAGCACAGTCCTTGGAGGGTGTCCATCTGCCACGTGAAGCTCAAAAATCCCACTACCGGTCTGTAAGTTTTAAATGTTTTATTATGATTTATCAGGAGCATGAGTTATGACTTAAGACTTTATGTTATCAAAGTTTTAAAATACTTAGTTATGCATTGCGATTTACGTGACTTTGGGATATTGAAACTTGAAAACTAGATAACTAATCGTGGAGTTAGTAAACTAGAATTTTGAGGGACTTCGTTATTAGAGTTTGATCAGTCGAATTTCGAGGACGAAATTCAATTTAAGGGGGGGAGAATTGTAAAACCCGGAAATTTTAATACGTAAATTCGCATTCATAATTAGGGAAAATAATTATTTAAAAATTTATATTTGGGTTAAATGACATTTATGTGATATTAGGTGAATTATATGCATGATTTAAATTTATTTTATCATTTAACCCGCAGTTATTGTATTTTTAGATTTTTAAGAATTTTATTGAGTTGATCGCGTAGACGGGACCGTGGACGGACGAGATACCAATATTTTTTTAGCCAAAAATATTTTATGAGTTTATGAGGCTTAAAATATTATTTTAATGTATTTTGTCAAGAAAATTTTAGTATTTATTTATATATTTATTTAAGAGTTGATTTTTAACCAAAATAAGTCATTTTAATGACTTTTATTAATTTTTAAAAATACTATAAATTAGTATTTCGGGATTTTAATTTATTATCAGATTGGTAAGTATTTTAGGAGTTTAAAATGTTATATTTTATGATTATATTATCTACCTAATAAATTTATACCAATTATTGACCTATATCTACCCAAAATAAAACACTCCCTACCCTACGTTGTCTCCCTTAGCCGCCTTCAACCCTCTCCTACCCTCATCATCAGATTTTCAGAATTTCTTCAACCTCCATAGCCGATTCTTCAAGGATTTTTGGTGGTTTTTCATTCGTTTGTCGTCCCGGAGCCCCGAATACGCAATAGTCCTCGTATTTAATTTAAAAGGCATGTCTAAAACTTTTATTTGGACACCATATAAGCTATTAATCATGCATGAAGTGTTTTATATCAGACTTTTCATGGAAATTTAGAGTTTATGCATGTATGCTTTGTATTGATGCATGTTCTTGCTTGTTTGGGTCATGATTCATGTTTTTGCCAAGCATGGTATGGTCCAGGGCTGAGGGCTCGAGTCAGAGGGGTCCCAGGGTGCCTTAGGGTCGAGTTTGTTCAGAGTTTTAAGGTGTCATAGGCTGGAAACGAAGCTATTCACTTCTGATGCACACAGACGCGCAGGTTAGGGCGTTGGGAAGAGAGGGGTTGTTTTCCTTCCTCAGGCCATGGATTTCTGCGTGGTTTGTTGGGTTTAAAAGATTTAGATGTTGGCTAAAATTGAGAAGTGGTTTCACGGTCTTTGGTTGTCGGAGGAAGCCGCACGAACGAAAGTTTGGCGACTGCTCAGTCTGCGCGCGAGGAGGAGGAAGGCGTCTGGTGCAGAGCTTCGTTCTCACTCCTCGGGCCATGGTTTGGTCTGATTCTTGTTGTGTTAGAACCCCCTGGATGTGGGCTATCCATGGGCGGTGGTGCTCCGGCCAGGGGCGGCCGGAGCAGGGCGGCAGCAGCATGGAATGGCTACTGCTCGCCCAGCCGAGAAGAGAAGGAGAGGGGTGATCGGGTTTGGGGTTTGGGGGGGTTTCTGGGTCGGGTTAAGTGTCAGGGTTGAGTGCTGGGTCGGGTCAGGTAGTCATGGGTCGGGTTAAGTCGGTCCGGGTCCGGGTTAGGTGGGCCGGGCTTGAGTATTTTAATTTTTAAATGTTTAATGTTTTAATTGGTTTTTGCGCCAATTAATTAGAAATAAAATTATTTGGACCTCCAAATAATTTTATTTGGGCCTTAAGTAATTTATTTAAGTTAGCACAATGATTTTTATGGGCTTTGGAGTCCATGAGAATTTTTGGGCCAGTCAGTGGATTTTGGGCCAGTCTAGAGTTTTATTGGGCTTACGTTAAGTAATTGGGCTTAAATATTTTATTTAGGTCAAGTTAAGTTTAATTAAGTTATTTGGGCTAAAATATGATTATTGGATTTTATTTAAGTTTAATGGGCTTAGAGTGAGTGATCAGTAGTCTGGACCAACCCATTAAAAATTAACTAAGTCCGGAATATATATTTAATTCTTTTTTTTATGCATGAAGTTTATTTTAAGTATAAGTATATTTTCTATTAATATTAGTTAAATTTATATTACGGACATATTTTAAGTGCATGCATACATGAAATATTTTATGATGTGTTTATGATTAAGAATTGAGCATGAAAAATATTTTTATGGAAATTGAAGTGATGTGACAGCATAGAAGTGGTTTTACCACTGACACAGAGGTAGTTTTACTACCGGCATAGAAGTGGTTTTACCACTGGCACAGAGATAGTTTACTACCAGCATAGATGTGGATTTATCCACCGCCATGTACGATGGTTCTTTAGACTGATCAGTCGGCACTGTTATTAGTCACATTCATGGATATGACCATACTCAGTTTTTATGATTATGACATGCTCAATTTTGTTATGTATGATTAGTTATGATGTATGTACGACTGATGATGAATAATTTTTATAATGCATTTATTTTAAGATCATGCATGTATGACCACGTAAGTTATATGTATTAGTATGATTATGTGATGTATTATTTTAAACCTCGTTATCAAGGATTAGACATGTTGAGCCTCTAGGCTCACTACGCTTATATGGTGCAGATGAGTATGATGATGTCTATGTAGCTCCTACCGGTGGCGAGGACGTATGAGCGAGCATGGCAGTGGACCCCATGACCGTCGCAGTTATTTAGATTATTGCATTGAGTTTTGAAACATTTTTAAGGATTTATTTATTTAATATTTTTTTTAGGTTACTTAAGAAAGGTATGTTATTTTTATATACATATATGTATGGGCGTATATGTATAGTATTATTTAAAAAAAAAAAAGTTTTTCCGCATTTATTAGTAGTAGATGTTTCAATTGGTATCAGAGCACGGTCCTTGGAGGGTGTCCATCTGCCACGTGAAGCTCAAAAATCCCACTACCGGTCTGTAAGTTTTAAATGTTTTATTATGATTTATCAGGAGCATGAGTTATGACTTAAGACTTTATGTTATCAAAGTTTTAAAATACTTAGTTATGCATTGCGATTTACGTGACTTTGGGATATTGAAACTTGAAAACTAGATAACTAATCGTGGAGTTAGTAAACTAGAATTTTGAGGGACTTCGTTACTAGAGTTTGATTAGTCGAATTTCGAGGACGAAATTCAATTTAAGGGGGGGAGAATTGTAACACCCGGAAATTTTAATACGTAAATTCGCATGCATAATTAGGGAAAATAATTATTTAAAAATTTATATTTGGGTTAAATGACATTTATGTGTTATTAGGTGAATTATATGCATGATTTAAATTTATTTTATCATTTAACCCGCAGTTATTGTATTTTTAGATTTTTAAGAATTTTATTGAGTTGATCGCGTAGACGGGACCGTGGACGGACGAGATACCAATATTTTTTTAGCCAAAAATATTTTATGAGTTTTATGAGGCTTAAAATATTATTTTAATGTATTTTGTCAAGAAAATTTTAGTATTTATTTATATATTTATTTAAGAGTTGATTTTTAGCCAAAATAAGTCATTTTAATGACTTTTATTAATTTTTAAAAATACTATAAATTAGTATTTCGGGATTTTAATTTATTATCAGATTGGTAAGTATTTTAGGAGTTTAAAATGTTATATTTTATGATTATATTATCTACCTAATAAATTTATACCAATTATTGACCTATATCTACCCAAAATAAAACACTCCCTACCCTACGTTGTCTCCCTTAGCCGCCTTCAACCCTCTCCTACCCTCATCATCAGATTTTCAGAATTTCTTCAACCTCCATAGCCGATTCTTCAAGGATTTTTGGTGGTTTTTCATTCGTTCGTCGTCCCGGAGCCCCGAATACGCAATAGTCCTCGTATTTAATTTAAAAGGCATGTCTAAAACTTTTATTTGGCCACCATATAAGCTATTAATCATGCATGACGTGTTTTATATCAGGCTTTTCATGGAAATTTAGAGTTTATGCATGTATGCTTTGTATTGATGCATGTTCTTGCTTGTTTGGGTCATGATTCATGTTTTTGCCAAGCATGGTATGGTCCAGGGCTGAGGGCTCGAGTCAGAGGGGTCCTAGGGTGCCTTAGGGTCGAGTTTGTTCAGAGTTTTAAGGTGTCATAGGCTGGAAACGAAGCTATTCACTTCTGATGCACACAGACGCGCAGGTTAGGGCTTTGGGAAGAGAGGGGTTGTTCTCCTTCCTCAGGCCATGGATTTGTGCGTGGTTTGTTGGGTTTAAAAGATTTAGATGTTGGCTAAAATTGAGAAATGGTTTCACGGTCTTTGGTTGTCGGAGGAAACCGCACGAACAAAAGTTTGGCGACTGCTCAGTCTGCGCGCGAGGAGGAGGAAGGCGTCTGGTGCAGAGCTTCGTTCTCACTCCTCGGGCCATGGTTTGGTCTGATTCTTGTTGTGTTAGAACCCCCTGGATGTGGGCTATCCATGGGCGGTGGTGCTTTGGCCAGGGGCGGCCGGAGCAGGGCGGCAGCAGCCATGGAATGGCTGCTGCTCGCCCAGCCGAGAAGAGAAGGAGAGGGGTGATCGGGTTTGGGGTTTGGGGGGGTTTTTGGGTCGGGTTATGGGTCAGGGTTGAGTGCTGGGTCGGGTCATGTAGTCATGGGTCGGGTTAAGTCGGTTCGGGTCCGGGTTAGGTGGGCCGGGCTTGAGTATTTTAATTTTTAAATGTTTAATGTTTTAATTGGTTTTTGCGCGAATTAATTAGAAATAAAATTATTTGGACCTCCAAATAATTTTATTTGGGCCTTAAATAATTTATTTGAGTTAGCACAATGATTTTTATGGGCTTTGGAGTCCATGAGAATTTTTGGGCCAGTCAGTGGATTTTGGGCCAGTCTAGAGTTTTATTGGGCTTAAGTTAAGTAATTGGGCTTAAATATTTTATTTAGGTCAAGTTAAGTTTAATTAAGTTATTTGGGCTAAAATATGATTATTGGATTTTATTTAAGTTTAATGGGCTTAAAGTGAGTGATCAGCAGTCTGGACCAACCCATGAAAATTAACTAAGTCCGGAATATATATTTAATTCTTTTTTTTATGCATGAAGTTTATTTTAAGTATAAGTATATTTATTATTAAAATTAGTTAAATATATATTACGGAAATATTTTAAGTGCATGCATACATGAAATATTTTATGATGTGTTTATGATTAAGAATTGAGCATGAAAAATATTTTTATGGAAATTGAAGTGATGTGACAGCATAAAAGTGGTTTTACCACTGACACAGAGGTAGTTCTACTACCGGCATAGAAGTGGTTTTACCACTGGCACAGAGGTAGTTTACTACCAGCATAGAGGTGGATTTATCCACCGCCACGTACGATAGTTCTTTAGACTGATCAGTCGGCACTGTTATTAGTCACATTCATGGATATGACCATACTAAATTTTTATGATTATGACATGCTCAATTATGTTATGTATGATTAGTTATGATGTATGTACGACTGATGATGAATAATTTTTATAATGCATTTATTTTAAGATCATGCATGCATGTCCACGTAAGTTATATGTATTAGTATGATTATGTGATGCATTATTTTAAACCTCGTTATCAAGGATTAGACATGTTGAGCCTCTAGGCTCACTACGCTTATATGGTGCAGGTGAGTATGATGATGTCTATGTAGCTCCTACCGGTGGCGAGGACGTATGAGCGAGCATGGCAGTGGACCCCGTGACCGTCGCAGTTATTTAGATTATTGCATTGAGTTTTGAAACATTTTTAAGGATTTATTTATTTAATATTTTTTTTAGGTTACTTAAGAAAAGTATGTTATTTTTATATACATATATGTATGGGCGTATATGTATAGTATTATTTAAAAAAAAAAAGTTTTTCCGCATTTATTAGTAGTAGATGTTTCAATTGGTATCAGAGCACGGTACTTGGAGGGTGTCCATCTGCCACGTGAAGCTCAAAAATCCCACTACCGGTCTGTAAGTTTTAAATGTTTTATTATGATTTATCAGGAGCATGAGTTATGACTTAAGACTTTATGTTATCAAAGTTTTAAAATACTTAGTTATGCATTGCGATTTACGTGACTTTGGGATATTGAAACTTGAAAACTAGATAACTAATCGTGGAGTTAGTAAACTAGAATTTTGAGGGACTTCGTTATTAGAGTTTGATCAGTCGAATTTCGAGGACGAAATTCAATTTAAGGAGGGGAGAATTGTAACACCCGGAAATTTTAATACGTAAATTCGCATGCATAATTAGGGAAAATAATTATTTAAAAATTTATATTTGGGTTAAATGACATTTATGTGTTATTAGGTGAATTATATGCATGATTTAAATTTATTTTATCATTTAACCCGCAGTTATTGTATTTTTAGATTTTTAAGAATTTTATTGAGTTGATCGCGTAGACGGGACCGTGGACGGACGAGATACCAATATTTTTTTAGCCAAAAATATTTTATGAGTTTTATGAGGCTTAAAATATTATTTTAATGTATTTTGTCAAGAAAATTTTATTATTTATTTATATATTTATTTAAGAGTTGATTTTTAGCCAAAATAAGTCATTTTAATGACTTTTATTAATTTTTAAAAATACTATAAATTAGTATTTCAGGATTTTAATTTATTATCAGATTGGTAAGTATTTTAGGAGTTTAAAATGTTATATTTTATGATTATATTATCTACCTAATAAATTTATACCAATTATTGACCTATATCTACCCAAAATAAAACACTCCCTACCCTACGTTGTCTCCCTTAGCCGCCTTCAACCCTCTCCTACCCTCATCATCAGATTTTCAGAATTTCTTCAACCTCCATAGCCGATTCTTCAAGGATTTTTGGTGGTTTTTCATTCGTTCGTCGTCCCGGAGCCCCGAATACGCAATAGTCCTCGTATTTAATTTAAAAGGCATGTCTAAAACTTTTATTTGGCCACCATATAAGCTATTAATCATGCATGACGTGTTTTATATCAGACTTTTCATGGAAATTTAGAGTTTATGCATGTATGCTTTGTATTGATGCATGTTCTTGCTTGTTTGGGTCATGATTCATGTTTTTGCCAAGCATGGTATGGTCCAGGGCTGAGGGCTCGAGTCAGAGGGGTCCCAGGGTGCCTTAGGGTCGAGTTTGTTCAGAGTTTTAAGGTGTCATAGGCTGGAAACGAAGCTATTCACTTCTGATGCACACAGACGCGCAGGTTAGGGCTTTGGGAAGAGAGGGGTTGTTCTCCTTCCTCAGGCCATGGATTTGTGCGTGGTTTGTTGGGTTTAAAAGATTTAGATGTTGGCTAAAATTGAGAAATGGTTTCACGGTCTTTGGTTGTCGGAGGAAGCCGCACGAACGAAAGTTTGGCGACTGCTCAGTCTGCGCGCGAGGAGGAGGAAGGCGTCTGGTGCAGAGCTTCGTTCTCACTCCTCGGGCCATGGTTTGGTCTGATTCTTGTTGTGTTAGAACCCCCTGGATGTGGGCTATCCATGGGCGGTGGTGCTTTGGCCAGGGGCGGCCGGAGCAGGGCGGCAGCAGCCATGGAATGGCTGCTGCTCGCCCAACCGAGAAGAGAAGGAGAGGGGTGATCGGGTTTGGGGTTTGGGGGGGTTTTTGGGTCGGGTTATGGGTCAGGGTTGAGTGCTGGGTCGGGTCAGGTAGTCATGGGTCGGGTTAAGTCGGTCCGGGTCTGGGTTAGGTGGGCCGGGCTTGAGTATTTTAATTTTTAAATGTTTAATGTTTTAATTGGTTTTTGCGCGAATTAATTAGAAATAAAATTATTTGGACCTCCAAATAATTTTATTTGGGCCTTAAATAATTTATTTAAGTTAGCACAATGATTTTTATGGGCTTTGGAGTCCATGAGAATTTTTGGGCCAGTCAGTGGATTTTGGGCCAGTCTAGAGTTTTATTGGGCTTAAGTTAAGTAATTGGGCTTAAATATTTTATTTAGGTCAAGTTAAGTTTAATTAAGTTATTTGGGCTAAAATATGATTATTGGATTTTATTTAAGTTTAATGGGCTTAAAGTGAGTGATTAGCAGTCTGGACCAACCCATGAAAATTAACTAAGTCCGGAATATATATTTAATTCTTTTTTTTATGCATGAAGTTTATTTTAAGTATAAGTATATTTATTATTAAAATTAGTTAAATATATTACGGACATATTTTAAGTGCATGCATACATGAAATATTTTATGATGTTTTATGATTAAGAATTGAGCATGAAAAATATTTTTATGGAAATTGAAGTGATGTGACAGCATAAAAGTGGTTTTACCACTGACACAGAGGTAGTTCTACTACCGGCATAGAAGTGGTTTTACCACTGGCACAGAGGTAGTTTACTACCAGCATAGAGGTGGATTTATCCACCGCCACGTACGATAGTTCTTTAGACTGATCAGTCGGCACTGTTATTAGTCACATTCATGGATATGACCATACTCAGTTTTTATGATTATGACATGCTCAATTATGTTATGTATGATTAGTTATGATGTATGTACGACTGATGATGAATAATTTTTATAATGCATTTATTTTAAGATCATGCATGCATGTCCACGTAAGTTATGTATTAGTATGATTATGTGATGCATTATTTTAAACCTCGTTATCAAGGATTAGACATGTTGAGCCTCTAGGCTCACTACGCTTATATGGTGCAGGTGAGTATGATGATGTCTATGTAGCTCCTACCGGTGGCGAGGACGTATGAGCGAGCATGGCAGTGGACCCCGTGACCGTCGCAGTTATTTAGATTATTGCATTGAGTTTTGAAACATTTTTAAGGATTTATTTATTTAATATTTTTTTTAGGTTACTTAAGAAAAGTATGTTATTTTTATACATATATGTATGGGCGTATATGTATAGTATTATTTAAAAAAAAAAAGTTTTTCCGCATTTATTAGTAGTAGATGTTTCAATTGGTATCAGAGCACGGTCCTTGGAGGGTGTCCATCTGCCACGTGAAGCTCAAAAATCCCACTACCGGTCTGTAAGTTTTAAATGTTTTATTATGATTTATCAGGAGCATGAGTTATGACTTAAGACTTTATGTTATCAAAGTTTTAAAATACTTAGTTATGCATTGCGATTTACGTGACTTTGGGATATTGAAACTTGAAAACTAGATAACTAATCGTGGAGTTAGTAAACTAGAATTTTGAGGGACTTCGTTATTAGTGTTTGATCAGTCGAATTTCGAGGACGAAATTCAA
The DNA here is from genome assembly GCF_033568475.1 of Henckelia pumila. NCBI lineage: Eukaryota > Viridiplantae > Streptophyta > Magnoliopsida > Lamiales > Gesneriaceae > Henckelia > Henckelia pumila. Next base: position 49,385,000 of record NC_133123.1, read on the forward strand.
TTTAAGGAGGGGAGAATTGTAACACCCGGAAATTTTAATACGTAAATTCGCATGCATAATTAGGGAAAATAATTATTTAAAAATTTATATTTGGGTTAAATGACATTTATGTGTTATTAGGTGAATTATATGCATGATTTAAATTTATTTTATCATTTAACCCGCAGTTATTGTATTTTTAGATTTTTAAGAATTTTATTGAGTTGATCGCGTAGACGGGACCGTGGACGGACGAGATACCAATATTTTTTTAGCCAAAAATATTTTATGAGTTTTATGAGGCTTAAAATATTATTTTAATGTATTTTGTCAAGAAAATTTTAGTATTTATTTATATATTTATTTAAGAGTTGATTTTTAGCCAAAATAAGTCATTTTAATGACTTTTATTAATTTTTAAAAATACTATAAATTAGTATTTCAGGATTTTAATTTATTATCAGATTGGTAAGTATTTTAGGAGTTTAAAATGTTATATTTTATGATTATATTATCTACCTAATAAATTTATACCAATTATTGACCTATATCTACCCAAAATAAAACACTCCCTACCCTACGTTGTCTCCCTTAGCCGCCTTCAACCCTCTCCTACCCTCATCATCAGATTTTCAGAATTTCTTCAACCTCCATAGCCGATTCTTCAAGGATTTTTGGTGGTTTTTCATTCATTCGTCGTCCCGGAGCCCCGAATACGCAATAGTCCTCGTATTTAATTTAAAAGGCATGTCTAAAACTTTTATTTGGCCACCATATAAGCTATTAATCATGCATGACGTGTTATATATCAGACTTTTCATGGAAATTTAGAGTTTATGCATGTATGCTTTGTATTGATGCATGTTCTTGCTTGTTTGGGTCATGATTCATGTTTTTGCCAAGCATGGTATGGTCCAGGGCTGAGGGCTCGAGTCAGAGGGGTCCCAGGGTGCCTTAGGGTCGAGTTTGTTCAGAGTTTTAAGGTGTCATAGGCTGGAAACGAAGCTATTCACTTCTGATGCACACAGACGCGCAGGTTAGGGCTTTGGGAAGAGAGGGGTTGTTCTCCTTCCTCAGGCCATGGATTTGTGCGTGGTTTGTTGGGTTTAAAAGATTTAGATGTTGGCTAAAATTGAGAAATGGTTTCACGGTCTTTGGTTGTCGGAGGAAGCCGCACGAACGAAAGTTTGGCGACTGCTCAGTCTGCGCGCGAGGAGGAGGAAGGCGTCTGGTGCAGAGCTTCGTTCTCACTCCTCGGGCCATGGTTTGGTCTGATTCTTGTTGTGTTAGAACCCCCTGGATGTGGGCTATCCATGGGCGGTGGTGCTTTGGCCAGGGGCGGCCGGAGCAGGGCGGCAGCAGCCATGGAATGGCTGCTGCTCGCCCAGCCGAGAAGAGAAGGAGAGGGGTGATCGGGTTTGGGGTTTGGGGGGGTTTTTGGGTCGGGTTATGGGTCAGGGTTGAGTGCTGGGTCGGGTCAGGTAGTCATGGGTCGGGTTAAGTCGGTTCGGGTCCGGGTTAGGTGGGCCGGGCTTGAGTATTTTAATTTTTAAATGTTTAATGTTTTAATTGGTTTTTGCGCGAATTAATTAGAAATAAAATTATTTGGACCTCCAAATAATTTTATTTTGGGCCTTAAATAATTTATTTAAGTTAGCACAATGATTTTTATGGGCTTTGGAGTCCATGAGAATTTTTGGGCCAGTCAGTGGATTTTGGGCCAGTCTAGAGTTTTATTGGGCTTAAGTTAAGTAATTGGGCTTAAATATTTTATTTAGGTCAAGTTAAGTTTAATTAAGTTATTTGGGCTAAAATATGATTATTGGATTTTATTTAAGTTTAATGGGCTTAAAGTGAGTGATCAGCAGTCTGGACCAACCCATGAAAATTAACTAAGTCCGGAATATATATTTAATTCTTTTTTTTATGCATGAAGTTTATTTTAAGTATAAGTATATTTATTATTAAAATTAGTTAAATATATATTACGGACATATTTTAAGTGCATGCATACATGAAATATTTTATGATGTGTTTATGATTAAGAATTGAGCATGAAAAATATTTTTATGGAAATTGAAGTGATGTGACAGCATAAAAGTGGTTTTACCACTGACACAGAGGTAGTTCTACTACCGGCATAGAAGTGGTTTTACCACTGGCACAGAGGTAGTTTACTACCAGCATAGAGGTGGATTTATCCACCGCCACGTACGATAGTTCTTTAGACTGATCAGTCGGCACTGTTATTAGTCACATTCATGGATATGACCATACTCAGTTTTTATGATTATGACATGCTCAATTATGTTATGTATGATTAGTTATGATGTATGTACGACTGATGATGAATAATTTTTATAATGCATTTATTTTAAGATCATGCATGCATGTCCACGTAAGTTATATGTATTAGTATGATTATGTGATGCATTATTTTAAACCTCGTTATCAAGGATTAGACATGTTGAGCCTCTAGGCTCACTACGCTTATATGGTGCAGGTGAGTATGATGATGTCTATGTAGCTCCTACCGGTGGCGAGGACGTATGAGCGAGCATGGCAGTGGACCCCGTGACCGTCGCAGTTATTTAGATTATTGCATTGAGTTTTGAAACATTTTTAAGGATTTATTTATTTAATATTTTTTTTAGGTTACTTAAGAAAAGTATGTTATTTTTATATACATATATGTATGGGCGTATATGTATAGTATTATTTAAAAAAAAAAAAGTTTTTCCGCATTTATTAGTAGTAGATGTTTCAATTGGTATCAGAGCACGGTCCTTGGAGGGTGTCCATCTGCCACGTGAAGCTCAAAAATCCCACTACCGGTCTGTAAGTTTTAAATGTTTTATTATGATTTATCAGGAGCATGAGTTATGACTTAAGACTTTATGTTATCAAAGTTTTAAAATACTTAGTTATGCATTGCGATTTACGTGACTTTGGGATATTGAAACTTGAAAACTAGATAACTAATCGTGGAGTTAGTAAACTAGAATTTTGAGGGACTTCGTTATTAGTGTTTGATCAGTCGAATTTCGAGGACGAAATTCAATTTAAGGAGGGGAGAATTGTAACACCCGGAAATTTTAATACGTAAATTCGCATGCATAATTAGGGAAAATAATTATTTAAAAATTTATATTTGGGTTTAAATGACATTTATGTGTTATTAGGTGAATTATATGCATGATTTAAATTTATTTTATCATTTAACCCGCAGTTATTGTATTTTTAGATTTTTAAGAATTTTATTGAGTTGATCGCGTAGACGGGACCGTGGACGGACGAGATACCAATATTTTTTTAGCCAAAAATATTTTATGAGTTTTATGAGGCTTAAAATATTATTTTAATGTATTTTGTCAAGAAAATTTTAGTATTTATTTATATATTTATTTAAGAGTTGATTTTTAGCCAAAATAAGTCATTTTAATGACTTTTATTAATTTTTAAAAATACTATAAATTAGTATTTCAGGATTTTAATTTATTATCAGATTGGTAAGTATTTTAGGAGTTTAAAATGTTATATTTTATGATTATATTATCTACCTAATAAATTTATACCAATTATTGACCTATATCTACCCAAAATAAAACACTCCCTACCCTACGTTGTCTCCCTTAGCCGCCTTCAACCCTCTCCTACCCTCATCATCAGATTTTCAGAATTTCTTCAACCTCCATAGCCGATTCTTCAAGGATTTTTGGTGGTTTTTCATTCATTCGTCGTCCCGGAGCCCCGAATACGCAATAGTCCTCGTATTTAATTTAAAAGGCATGTCTAAAACTTTTATTTGGCCACCATATAAGCTATTAATCATGCATGACGTGTTTTATATCAGACTTTTCATGGAAATTTAGAGTTTATGCATGTATGCTTTGTATTGATGCATGTTCTTGCTTGTTTGGGTCATGATTCATGTTTTTGCCAAGCATGGTATGGTCCAGGGCTGAGGGCTCGAGTCAGAGGGGTCCCAGGGTGCCTTAGGGTCGAGTATGTTCAGAGTTTTAAGGTGTCATAGGCTGGAAACGAAGCTATTCACTTCTGATGCACACAGACGCGCAGGTTAGGGCTTTGGGAAGAGAGGGGTTGTTCTCCTTCCTCAGGCCATGGATTTGTGCGTGGTTTGTTGGGTTTAAAAGATTTAGATGTTGGCTAAAATTGAGAAATGGTTTCACGGTCTTTGGTTGTCGGAGGAAGCCGCACGAACGAAAGTTTGGCGACTGCTCAGTCTGCGCGCGAGGAGGAGGAAGGCGTCTGGTGCAGAGCTTCGTTCTCACTCCTCGGGCCATGGTTTGGTCTGATTCTTGTTGTGTTAGAACCCCCTGGATGTGGGCTATCCATGGGCGGTGGTGCTTTGGCCAGGGGCGGCCGGAGCAGGGCGGCAGCAGCCATGGAATGGCTGCTGCTCGCCCAGCCGAGAAGAGAAGGAGAGGGGTGATCGGGTTTGGGGTTTGGGGGGGTTTTTGGGTCGGGTTATGGGTCAGGGTTGAGTGCTGGGTCGGGTCAGGTAGTCATGGGTTGGGTTAAGTCGGTTCGGGTCCGGGTTAGGTGGGCCGGGCTTGAGTATTTTAATTTTTAAATGTTTAATGTTTTAATTGGTTTTTGCGCGAATTAATTAGAAATAAAATTATTTGGACCTCCAAATAATTTTATTTGGGCCTTAAATAATTTATTTAAGTTAGCACAATGATTTTTATGGGCTTTGGAGTCCATGAGAATTTTTGGGCCAGTCAGTGGATTTTGGGCCAGTCTAGAGTTTTATTGGGCTTAAGTTAAGTAATTGGGCTTAAATATTTTATTTAGGTCAAGTTAAGTTTAATTAAGTTATTTGGGCTAAAATATGATTATTGGATTTTATTTAAGTTTAATGGGCTTAAAGTGAGTGATCAGCAGTCTGGACCAACCCATGAAAATTAACTAAGTCCGGAATATATATTTAATTCTTTTTTTTATGCATGAAGTTTATTTTAAGTATAAGTATATTTATTATTAAAATTAGTTAAATATATATTACGGACATATTTTAAGTGCATGCATACATGAAATATTTTATGATGTGTTTATGATTAAGAATTGAGCATGAAAAATATTTTTATGGAAATTGAAGTGATGTGACAGCATAAAAGTGGTTTTACCACTGACACAGAGGTAGTTCTACTACCGGCATAGAAGTGGTTTTACCACTGGCACAGAGGTAGTTTACTACCAGCATAGAGGTGGATTTATCCACCGCCACGTACGATAGTTCTTTAGACTGATCAGTCGGCACTGTTATGAGTCACATTCATGGATATGACCATACTCAGTTTTTATGATTATGACATGCTCAATTATGTTATGTATGATTAGTTATGATGTATGTACGACTGATGATGAATAATTTTTATAATGCATTTATTTTAAGATCATGCATGCATGTCCACGTAAGTTATATGTATTAGTATGATTATGTGATGCATTATTTTAAACCTCGTTATCAAGGATTAGACATGTTGAGCCTCTAGGCTCACTACGCTTATATGGTGCAGGTGAGTATGATGATGTCTATGTAGCTCCTACCGGTGGCGAGGACGTATGAGCGAGCATGGCAGTGGACCCCGTGACCGTCGCAGTTATTTAGATTATTGCATTGAGTTTTGAAACATTTTTAAGGATTTATTTATTTAATATTTTTTTTAGGTTACTTAAGAAAAGTATGTTATTTTTATATACATATATGTATGGGCGTATATGTATAGTATTATTTAAAAAAAAAAAAGTTTTTCCGCATTTATTAGTAGTAGATGTTTCAATTGGTATCAGAGCACGGTACTTGGAGGGTGTCCATCTGCCACGTGAAGCTCAAAAATCCCACTACCGGTCTGTAAGTTTTAAATGTTTTATTATGATTTATCAGGAGCATGAGTTATGACTTAAGACTTTATGTTATCAAAGTTTTAAAATACTTAGTTATGCATTGCGATTTACGTGACTTTGGGATATTGAAACTTGAAAACTAGATAACTAATCGTGGAGTTAGTAAACTAGAATTTTGAGGGACTTCGTTATTAGAGTTTGATCAGTCGAATTTCGAGGACGAAATTCAATTTAAGGGGGGGAGAATTGTAACACCCGGAAATTTTAATACGTAAATTCGCATGCATAATTAGGGAAAATAATTATTTAAAAATTTATATTTGGGTTAAATGACATTTATGTGTTATTAGGTGAATTATATGCATGATTTAAATTTATTTTATCATTTAACCCGCAGTTATTGTATTTTTAGATTTTTAAGAATTTTATTGAGTTGATCGCGTAGACGGGACCGTGGACGGACGAGATACCAATATTTTTTTAGCCAAAAATATTTTATGAGTTTTATGAGGCTTAAAATATTATTTTAATGTATTTTGTCAAGAAAATTTTAGTATTTATTTATATATTTATTTAAGAGTTGATTTTTAGCCAAAATAAGTCATTTTAATGACTTTTATTAATTTTTAAAAATACTATAAATTAGTATTTCAGGATTTTAATTTATTATCAGATTGGTAAGTATTTTAGGAGTTTAAAATGTTATATTTTATGATTATATTATCTACCTAATAAATTTATACCAATTATTGACCTATATCTACCCAAAATAAAACACTCCCTACCCTACGTTGTCTCCCTTAGCCGCCTTCAACCCTCTCCTACCCTCATCATCAGATTTTCAGAATTTCTTCAACCTCCATAGCCGATTCTTCAAGGATTTTTGGTGGTTTTTCATTCATTCGTCGTCCCGGAGCCCCGAATACGCAATAGTCCTCGTATTTAATTTAAAAGGCATGTCTAAAACTTTTATTTGGCCACCATATAAGCTATTAATCATGCATGACGTGTTTTATATCAGACTTTTCATGGAAATTTAGAGTTTATGCATGTATGCTTTGTATTGATGCATGTTCTTGCTTGTTTGGGTCATGATTCATGTTTTTGCCAAGCATGGTATGGTCCAGGGCTGAGGGCTCGAGTCAGAGGGGTCCCAGGGTGCCTTAGGGTCGAGTTTGTTCAGAGTTTTAAGGTGTCATAGGCTGGAAACGAAGCTATTCACTTCTGATGCACACAGACGCGCAGGTTAGGGCTTTGGGAAGAGAGGGGTTGTTCTCCTTCCTCAGGCCATGGATTTGTGCGTGGTTTGTTGGGTTTAAAAGATTTAGATGTTGGCTAAAATTGAGAAATGGTTTCACGGTCTTTGGTTGTCGGAGGAAGCCGCACGAACGAAAGTTTGGCGACTGCTCAGTCTGCGCGCGAGGAGGAGGAAGGCGTCTGGTGCAGAGCTTCGTTCTCACTCCTCGGGCCATGGTTTGGTCTGATTCTTGTTGTGTTAGAACCCCCTGGATGTGGGCTATCCATGGGCGGTGGTGCTTTGGCCAGGGGCGGCCGGAGCAGGGCGGCAGCAGCCATGGAATGGCTGCTGCTCGCCCAGCCGAGAAGAGAAGGAGAGGGGTGATCGGGTTTGGGGTTTGGGGGGGTTTTTGGGTCGGGTTATGGGTCAGGGTTGAGTGCTGGGTCGGGTCAGGTAGTCATGGGTCGGGTTATTTCGGTTCGGGTCCGGGTTAGGTGGGCCGGGCTTGAGTATTTTAATTTTTAAATGTTTAATGTTTTAATTGGTTTTTGCGCGAATTAATTAGAAATAAAATTATTTGGACCTCCAAATAATTTTATTTGGGCCTTAAATAATTTATTTAAGTTAGCACAATGATTTTTATGGGCTTTGGAGTCCATGAGAATTTTTGGGCCAGTCAGTGGATTTTGGGCCAGTCTAGAGTTTTATTGGGCTTAAGTTAAGTAATTGGGCTTAAATATTTTATTTAGGTCAAGTTAAGTTTAATTAAGTTATTTGGGCTAAAATATGATTATTGGATTTTATTTAAGTTTAATGGGCTTAAAGTGAGTGATCAGCAGTCTGGACCAACCCATGAAAATTAACTAAGTCCGGAATATATATTTAATTCTTTTTTTTTATGCATGAAGTTTATTTTAAGTATAAGTATATTTATTATTAAAATTAGTTAAATATATATTACGGACATATTTTAAGTGCATGCATACATGAAATATTTTATGATGTGTTTATGATTAAGAATTGAGCATGAAAAATATTTTTATGGAAATTGAAGTGATGTGACAGCATAAAAGTGGTTTTACCACTGACACAGAGGTAGTTCTACTACCGGCATAGAAGTGGTTTTACCACTGGCACAGAGGTAGTTTACTACCAGCATAGAGGTGGATTTATCCACCGCCACGTACGATAGTTCTTTAGACTGATCAGTCGGCACTGTTATTAGTCACATTCATGGATATGACCATACTCAGTTTTTATGATTATGACATGCTCAATTATGTTATGTATGATTAGTTATGATGTATGTACGACTGATGATGAATAATTTTTATAATGCATTTATTTTAAGATCATGCATGCATGTCCACGTAAGTTATATGTATTAGTATGATTATGTGATGCATTATTTTAAACCTCGTTATCAAGGATTAGACATGTTGAGCCTCTAGGCTCACTACGCTTATATGGTGCAGGTGAGTATGATGATGTCTATGTAGCTCCTACCGGTGGCGAGGACGTATGAGCGAGCATGGCAGTGGACCCCGTGACCGTCGCAGTTATTTAGATTATTGCATTGAGTTTTGAAACATTTTTAAGGATTTATTTATTTAATATTTTTTTTAGGTTACTTAAGAAAAGTATGTTATTTTTATATACATATATGTATGGGCGTATATGTATAGTATTATTTAAAAAAAAAAAAAGTTTTTCCGCATTTATTAGTAGTAGATGTTTCAATTGGTATCAGAGCACGGTACTTGGAGGGTGTCCATCTGCCACGTGAAGCTCAAAAATCCCACTACCGGTCTGTAAGTTTTAAATGTTTTATTATGATTTATCAGGAGCATGAGTTATGACTTAAGACTTTATGTTATCAAAGTTTTAAAATACTTAGTTATGCATTGCGATTTACGTGACTTTGGGATATTGAAACTTGAAAACTAGATAACTAATCGTGGAGTTAGTAAACTAGAATTTTGAGGGACTTCGTTATTAGAGTTTGATCAGTCGAATTTCGAGGACGAAATTCAATTTAAGGGGGGGAGAATTGTAACACCCGGAAATTTTAATACGTAAATTCGCATGCATAATTAGGGAAAATAATTATTTAAAAATTTATATTTGGGTTAAATGACATTTATGTGTTATTAGGTGAATTATATGCATGATTTAAATTTATTTTATCATTTAACCCGCAGTTATTGTATTTTTAGATTTTTAAGAATTTTATTGAGTTGATCGCGTAGACGGGACCGTGGACGGACGAGATACCAATATTTTTTTAGCCAAAAATATTTTATGAGTTTTATGAGGCTTAAAATATTATTTTAATGTATTTTGTCAAGAAAATTTTATTATTTATTTATATATTTATTTAAGAGTTGATTTTTAGCCAAAATAAGTCATTTTAATGACTTTTATTAATTTTTAAAAATACTATAAATTAGTATTTCGTGATTTTAATTTATTATCAGATTGGTAAGTATTTTAGGAGTTTAAAATGTTATATTTTATGATTATATTATCTACCTAATAAATTTATACCAATTATTGACCTATATCTACCCAAAATAAAACACTCCCTACCCTACGTTGTCTCCCTTAGCCGCCTTCAACCCTCTCCTACCCTCATCATCAGATTTTCAGAATTTCTTCAACCTCCATAGCCGATTCTTCAAGGATTTTTGGTGGTTTTTCATTCGTTCGTCGTCCCGGAGCCCCGAATACGCAATAGTCCTCGTATTTAATTTAAAAGGCATGTCTAAAACTTTTATTTGGCCACCATATAAGCTATTAATCATGCATGACGTGTTTTATATCAGACTTTTCATGGAAATTTAGAGTTTATGCATGTATGCTTTGTATTGATGCATGTTCTTGCTTGTTTGGGTCATGATTCATGTTTTTGCCAAGCATGGTATGGTCCAGGGCTGAGGGCTCGAGTCAGAGGGGTCCCAGGGTGCCTTAGGGTCGAGTTTGTTCAGAGTTTTAAGGTGTCATAGGCTGGAAACGAAGCTATTCACTTCTGATGCACACAGACGCGCAGGTTAGGGCTTTGGGAAGAGAGGGGTTGTTCTCCTTCCTCAGGCCATGGATTTGTGCGTGGTTTGTTGGGTTTAAAAGATTTAGATGTTGGCTAAAATTGAGAAATGGTTTCACGGTCTTTGGTTGTCGGAGGAAGCCGCACGAACGAAAGTTTGGCGACTGCTCAGTCTGCGCGCGAGGAGGAGGAAGGCGTCTGGTGCAGAGCTTCGTTCTCACTCCTCGGGCCATGGTTTGGTCTGATTCTTGTTGTGTTAGAACCCCCTGGATGTGGGCTATCCATGGGCGGTGGTGCTTCGGCCAGGGGCGGCCGGAGCTGGGTGGCAGCAGCCATGGAATGGCTGCTGCTCGCCCAGCCGAGAAGAGAAGGAGAGGGGTGATCGGGTTTGGGGTTTGGGGGGGTTTTTGGGTCGGGTTATGGGTCAGGGTTGAGTTCTGGGTCGGGTCAGGTAGTCATGGGTCGGGTTAAGTCGGTCCGGGTCCGAGTTAGGTGGGACGGGCTTGAGTATTTTAATTTTTAAATGTTTAATGTTTTAATTGGTTTTTGCGCGAATTAATTAGAAATAAAATTATTTGGACCTCCAAATAATTTTATTTGGGCCTTAAATAATTTATTTAAGTTAGCACAATGATTTTTATGGGCTTTGGAGTCCATGAGAATTTTTGGGCCAGTCAGTGGATTTTGGGACAGTCTAGAGTTTTATTGGGCTTAAGTTAAGTAATTGGGCTTAAATATTTTATTTAGGTCAAGTTAAGTTTAATTAAGTTATTTGGGCTAAAATATGATTATTGGATTTTATTTAAGTTTAATGGGCTTAGAGTGAGTGATCAGCAGTCTGGATCAACCCATGAAAATTAACTAAGTCCGGAATATATATTTAATTCTTTTTTTTATGCATGAAGTTTATTTTAAGTATAAGTATATTTATTATTAAAATTAGTTAAATATATATTACGGACATATTTTAAGTGCATGCATACATGAAATATTTTATGATGTGTTTATGATTAATAATTGAGCATGAAAAATATTTTTATGGAAATTGAAGTGATGTGACAGCATAGAATAGGTTTTACCACTGACACAGAGGTAGCTCTACTACCGGCATAGAAGTGGTTTTACCACTGGCACAGAGGTAGTTTACTACCAGCATAGAGGTGGATTTATCCACCGCCACGTACGATAGTTCTTTAGACTGATCAGTCGGCACTGTTATTAGTCACATTCATGGATATGACCATACTCAGTTTTTATGATTATGACATGCTCAATTATGTTATGTATGATTAGTTATGATGTATGTACGACTGATGATGAATAATTTTTATAATGCATTTATTTTAAGATCATGCATGCATGTCCACGTAAGTTATATGTATTAGTATGATTATGTGATGCATTATTTTAAACCTCGTTATCAAGGATTAGACATGTTGAGCCTCTAGGCTCACTACGCTTATATGGTGCAGGTGAGTATGATTTTGTCTATGTAGCTCCTACCGGTGGCGAGGACGTATGAGCGAGCATGGCAGTGGACCCCGTGACCGTCGTAGTTATTTAGATTATTGCATTGAGTTTTGAAACATTTTTAAGGATTTATTTATTTAATATTTTTTTTAGGTTACTTAAGAAAAGTATGTTATTTTTATATACATATATGTATGGGCGTATATGTATAGTATTATTTAAAAAAAAAAAGTTTTTCCGCATTTATTAGTAGTAGATGTTTCAATTGGTATCAGAGCACGGTCCTTGGAGGGTGTCCATCTGCCACGTGAAGCTCAAAAATCCCACTACCGGTCTGTAAGTTTTAAATGTTTTATTATGATTTATCAGGAGCATGAGTTATGACTTAAGACTTTATGTTATCAAAGTTTTAAAATACTTAGTTATGCATTGCGATTTACGTGACTTTGGGATATTGAAACTTGAAAACTAGATAACTAATCGTGGAGTTAGTAAACTAGAATTTTGAGGGACTTCGTTATTAGAGTTTGATCAGTCGAATTTCGAGGACGAAATTCAATTTAAGGGGGGGAGAATTGTAACACCCGGAAATTTTAATACGTAAATTCGCATGCATAATTAGGAAAAATAATTATTTAAAAATTTATATTTGGGTTAAATGACATTTATGTGTTATTAGGTGAATTATATGCATGATTTAAATTTATTTTATCATTTAACCCGCAGTTATTGTATTTTTAGATTTTTAAGAATTTTATTGAGTTGATCGCGTAGACGGGACCGTGGACGGACGAGATACCAATATTTTTTTAGCCAAAAATATTTTATGAGTTTTATGAGGCTTAAAATATTATTTTAATTTATTTTGTCAAGAAAATTTTAGTATTTATTTATATATTTATTTTAGAGTTGATTTTTAGCCAAAATAAGTCATTTTAATGACTTTTATTAATTTTTAAAAATACTATAAATTAGTATTTCGGGATTTTAATTTATTATCAGATTGGTAAGTATTTTAGGAGTTTAAAATGTTATATTTTATGATTATATTATCTACCTAATAAATTTATACCAATTATTGACCTATATCTACCCAAAATAAAACACTCCCTACCCTACGTTGTCTCCCTTAGCCGCCTTCAACCCTCTCCTACCCTCATCATCAGATTTTCAGAATTTCTTCAACCTCCATAGCCGATTCTTCAAGGATTTTTGGTGGTTTTTCATTCGTTCGTCGTCCCGGAGCCCCGAATACGCAATAGTCCTCGTATTTAATTTAAAAGGCATGTCTAAAACTTTTATTTGGCCACCATATAAGCTATTAATCATGCATGACGTGTTTTATATCAGACTTTTCATGGAAATTTAGAGTTTATGCATGTATGCTTTGTATTGATGCATGTTCTTGCTTGTTTGGGTCATGATTCATGTTTTTGCCAAGCATGGTATGGTCCAGGGCTGAGGGCTCGAGTCAGAGGGGTCCCAGGGTGCCTTAGGGTTGAGTTTGTTCAGAGTTTTAAGGTGTCATAGGCTGGAAACGAAGCTATTCACTTCTGATGCACACAGACGCGCAGGTTAGGGCTTTGGGAAGAGAGGGGTCGTTCTCCTTCCTCAGGCCATGGATTTGTGCGTGGTTTGTTGGGTTTAAAAGATTTAGATGTTGGCTAAAATTGAAAAGTGGTTTCACGGTCTTTGGTTGTCGGAGGAAGCCGCACGAATGAAAGTTTGGCGACTGCTCAGTCTGCGCGCGAGGAGGAGGAAGGCATCTGGTGCAGAGCTTCGTTCTCACTCCTCGGGCCATGGTTTGGTCTGATTCTTGTTGTGTTAGAACCCCGTGGATGTGGGCTATCCATGGGCGGTGGTGCTCCGGCCAGGGGCGGCCGGAGCAGGGCAGCAGCAGCCATGGAATGGCTGCTGCTCGCCCAGCCGAGAAGAGAAGGAGAGGGGTGATCGGGTTTGGGGTTTGGGGGGGTTTCTGGGTCGGGTTATGGGTCAGGGTTGAGTGCTGGGTCGGGTCAGGTAGTCATGGGTCGGGTTAAGTCGGTCCGGGTCCGAGTTAGGTGGGTCGGGCTTGAGTATTTTAATTTTTAAATGTTTAATGTTTTAATTGGTTTTTGCGCCAATTAATTAGAAATAAAATTATTTGGACCTCAAAATAATTTTATTTGGGCCTTAAATAATTTATTTAAGTTAGCACAATGATTTTTATGGGCTTTGGAGTCCATGAGAATTTTTGGGCCAGTCAGTGGATTTTGGGCCAGTCTAGAGTTTTATTGGGCTTAAGTTAAGTAATTGGGCTTAAATATTTTATTTAGGTCAAGTTAAGTTTAATTAAGTTATTTGGGCTAAAATATGATTATTGGATTTTATTTAAGTTTAATGGGCTTAGAGTGAGTGATCAGCAGTCTGGACCAACCCATGAAAATTAACTAAGTCCGGAATATATATTTAATTCTTTTTTTTATGCATGAAGTTTATTTTAAGTATAAGTATATTTATTATTAAAATTAGTTAAATATATATTACGAACATATTTTAAGTGCATGCATACATGAAATATTTTATGATGTGTTTATGATTAAGAATTGAGCATGAAAAATAATTTTATGGAAATTGAAGTGATGTGACAGCATAGAAGTGGTTTTACCACTGACACAGAGGTAGTTCTACTACCAGCATAGAAGTGGTTTTACCACTGGCACAGAGGTAGTTTACTACCAGCATAGAGGTGGATTTATCCACCGCCACGTACGATGGTTCTTTAGACTGATCAGTCGGCACTGTTATTAGTCACATTCATGGATATGACCATACTCAGTTTTTATGATTATGACATGCTCAATTATGTTATGTATGATTAGTTATGATGTATGTACGACTGATGATGAATAATTTTTATGATGCATTTATTTTAAGATCATGCATGCATGTTCACGTAAGTTATATGTATTATTATGATTATGTGATGCATTATTTTAAACCTCGTTATCAAGGATTAGACATGTTGAGCCTCTAGGCTCACTACGCTTATATGGTGCAGGTGAGTATGATGATGTCTATGTAGCTCCTACCGGTGGCGAGGATGTTGGACACTGGCGAGTTCCCAGACCAATTACGATTGATACCCGGTGCAGCGGAAGTTTAAAATTTTTCTCATGGAACGATTCCATGGTGTGGGTATCAACCATACAACGATTGAATTATTGTGTGTGTAAAATTTAAATAACAATTAAATAAATTTTACCTCAAATCTCGCAACGAGATTAATGGACACCAACAGAACAATTCTGCTCTTGTTGTCTCTCCCTGGAACCGATGAACGCCTTCAATCAGGTCCACGAACAGAGGTTTAATCCCTCTGATAGATTGCACTAGAAAATCTATCAGAAGTTTTCTGCGAAGAGAATACACGAATTTGATTCGTTATTCCTTACTGCGATTCAAAATCACAGAACGGAATTTTCTCGGGCAGAGGGAGGGAGGGGCGGCCGAAAACGTTTTTGAGAGGGGCTAGGGTTTCGAAAATCCTGTCTCAAAAATTATGACCTGTTGTGTGTAATTTCTGTACTGAAATAACTTATTTATAATGCAGGCCACTAACACCTTAGGGCCCATTAGTCATAAGCTGGGGCCCGACAAGCAAAGCCCGCTCGTTCAGAAATTAATATAAAATTCATCGTGACTCCGATTGATGAAACGATTTCACCAATGTGCACAGAAACCATTTCTGCACGTTTTAAAGTCAAAATAAATTTTCCTGAATCCGAATTCAGTGGTTTCCAAAAATGTCCATTCCTATGTCATTTTAGGAAATCCTACTCCCTTACTCTTATTTAAGAAGTCCAACTCCTTAGTTCATTAAATTTAACTCTTTAAATTTAACTATCTCAACGGGGATTAAAACTCCATTACACTGTGTGACCCTCAATGGTTCAGGGATACAGCTAGCCGTGGGCTCACAACTCCTTGTGACTCGGAACAACACTTTCCGACTTGCCCAACGAATCATGGTAAAGCGCCTAGCAACATCGCCCCATGATTCCCTAGGTATCACTGATAGTGCCTACAAGAACCAGTAGATTTTGGTTAGCGTACAGTACGGTCCCTTCATCCATATATCCCGATCGAATCAACAACCATTGGTATATCGAGAGTCGCTCAAGATTCGATAACTATGCAATACATCTTGAAGATCAAATTAGTGACATCGCATGTGCTACTAAGAAACCATTTCTTAAATCACATCAAGTACTCTGGCCAGAGATTTGTCACACTAATATCTCCTCAGATCGCATAGGATATCCACACTCGCAAGTATGTGGTGAATCCTTGACAACAATGCATTGACTCCTATATGTGTCGTAACTGTACCCAATCTCGACACCTGATGACCCCCTCAGAGTCGGTAAACGAGTCAAAGCACAGTACTAGCATATAGAGTCTCCATGATGTTTCAAGTCGTAAGGACTAATGGTGCACAACCAAAACCGCGGACTTTATCCACTCGATAAGTGATAACCACTTGGAAAGTCCGGATAGGGTAGTTCGACTATTCATCCTATGAATATCCATTTGCATGCTTCGAACATCTCCATGTTCCCTACCAATGAAACGTGGTACTCCGCATCGCAAATGCTAGTCTCAAACTCGAGCGATCCTTATCCTTATTATCGGACGGCTCAATCGACTAGGAACGGTTTTAGAATATACAGTGACTATAAGATGTATTTCATGATAGACATCTCCATGTTCTACCACATCTTACATACACTATAGTATATTCAAGGTCTTTATCAAAACAACAATAGTATATATAACAATATGAAGTAATATAAAGTCATTGCCATAAAAGTGTAAATAATATTAAACAAAAGATTGTTTATACAAAGAGTCAACAAAGCCCATAGCCACACAGTTGGCTCACTGGGCACCCACTCTTACAATCTCCCACTTGCCCTATAGCCAACTAGTCATACTACGTAGACCCATTGCTTCGCGATGTTTGTCAAACAATGGTCCTGGCAAAGGCTTAGTAAGTGGATCAGCGATATTGTCTGCAGAGGCCACTCGTTCGACACTGATGTCTCCTCTTTCCACAATCTCCCGGATTATGTGGTATTTCCTCAGTACGTGTTTGGATCTTTGATGAGACCTTGGTTCCTTTGCTTGAGCAACGGCACCCGTGTTGTCGCAGTACACCGGGACTGGACCAACAAATTCAGGAATGACGCCCAACTCTTGGACGAAATTCCTCATCCAAACGGCCTCTTTAGCAGCAGCTGATGCTGCAATGTATTCAGCCTCAGTGGTGGAATCCGCTGTGGTGTCCTGCTTGGAACTCTTCCAAGAGACAGCACCACCATTGAGCATGAACACAAATCCAGAGGTTGACTTCGAGTCATCCACATCACTTTGGAAGCTAGAGTCGGTATAGCCTTCCAGTTTGAGTTCTCGTCCTCCATAAACCATGAACATATTCTTAGTCCTTCGCAAGTACTTAAGAATGTCCTTCACGGCTTTCCAATGCATCTGACCAGGATTAGACTGATATCTGCTCGTGACACTCAGAGCAAATGCTACATCCGGTCTGGTAGATATCATCCCATACATGATACTACCTATAGCTGACGCATATGGTACATGTGTCATATTCTCTATCTCTGCTTCAGTCTTGGGACACATAGACTTGGATAGAGAAACTCCATGACACATGGGTAGATGTCCTCTCTTGGACCCATCCATTGAAAACCGTTTCAATATGGTATCGATGTAGGTTGATTGAGTGAGTCCTATCATTCTCTTAGATCTATCCCTATAGATCTGTATCCCAAGAATGTAGGATGCCTCACCCAAATCCTTCATCGAAAATCTACCTGATAACCATATCTTTGTTGACTGCAACATCCCTACATCATTCCCAATGAGTAGGATGTCATCAACATAAAGTACTAAGAATGTCACCGCATCCTTAACTACTTTCTTGTACACGCAAGGTTCCTCCGGGTTCTTGATGAAACCAAAATCTTTAATTGTTTCATCAAATTTATGGTTCCAACTTCTTGATGCTTGTTTTAGACCATAAATTGATCTCTGAAGCTTGCATACCTTATGCTCGCTTCCCATGGATGTGAACCCCTCAGGCTGCTTCATATAGATTTCTTCCTTAATGTCTCCATTAAGAAAAGCAGTCTTCACATCCATCTGCCATATCTCATAGTCATACCATGCAGCTATGGCAATTAGGATTCTTATGGACTTGAACATTGCGACTGGTGAAAAGGTTTCATCATAGTCAACTCCTTGCCTTTGAGTATAACCTTTCGCCACCAATCGCGCCTTGTAAGTCAATATCTTACCATCAGGCCCAAGCTTTCTTTTGTAGATCCATTTACACCCTATTGGAACAATTCCATCGGGAGGATCCACTAAAGACCAGACTTGGTTAGTATGCATCGAATCCAATTCTGACTGCATAGCTTCAAGCCATAAATTCGAATCCGCATCAGAAATTGCTTCCTTGAAGCTTCTTGGATCACATCCAATGTCGGTTCATCTTGACCCTCTTCAAGAAGAAGACCATATCGAACTGGAGGTCTAGAAGTCCTCTCGGATCTTCTAGGTGCAGGCGTGTCCAGCAATGGTTCCTGAGGTGTGGGATCGTTATTTTGTATTTCGGGTTCTTCTCGAACTTCTTCGAGTTCCATCATCTCGCCTTTCTTATCCAATAAGAACTCCTTCTCCAAGAAGGTGGCATTCCGTGAAACAAACACCTTTGTTTCAGCAGGATAATAGAAATAATATCCGATTGAATTCTTCGGATACCCCACAAAATAACACAAGCTGGATCGACTATCCAACTTATCTCCCACTGTCCGCTTCACGTAAGCAGGACATCCCCAAATCCTCAAGTACGAATACTTAGGAGCTTTGCCATTCCATAACTCGTATGGTGTTTTGTCCACTGCTTTAGTGTGGACGTTGTTCAACAACAATACCGCCGTCTCAAGCGCATAGCCCCAAAACGAAGGTGGAAGCTCAGTGAAGCTCATCATAGATCGAACCATGTCCAACAAAGTTCGATTACGACGCTCCGATACACCATTAAGCTGTGGTGTCATAGGAGGAGTCCACTGAGAGAGAATCCCATTCTCTTTTAGATAGTCCAAAAACTCGGTACTCAAGTATTCTCCACCTCGATCCGATCGAAGTGCTTTAATACTTTTACCTAGCTTGTTTTCTACTTCAGCCTTGAATTCTTTGAACTTTTCAAATGCTTCAGACTTATATTTCATTAAATATAAATACCCATACCTAGAATAATCATCAGTAAAGGTAATGAAGTAGGTGTGGCCATGTTGAGTCCCTACTCTAAATGGACCACAAACATCTGTATGGATCAAATCCAACAGATTTTGACTACGTTCAGGCTTCCCCTTAAAAGGAGATTTAGTCATTTTCCCTTTTAGGCAGGATTCACAAGTAGGTAGAGAGTTAATATCAGACATATCAAACATGCCCTCTCCCACTAGCTTGTTCATCCTCCTTGAGGAAATATGACCTAGTCTAGCGTGCCAAAGGTTTGCCGGGTTTTGACTATCGATTTTCCTTTTGTTTGTTGTCGCCGGTTTGTCAATACAATTTACTGGAACGTCTTTTAGTTTTAAATTGTATAGATCGTTTTCAAGTTGTCCATTTCCAATTAAACATTCATTCTTGTAAATATTGCAAATCCCATTCACAAAATTACAAGAATAACCATCTCTATCAAGCATAGAAATAGAAATAATGTTTTTAATTAAATCTGGCACAAATAAAACATCTCTCAACAATAATTTAAAACCATTCTGCAAAATCAAACAAACATCTCCAATGGCCGTAGCTTCAACTCTGGAACCATTCCCGAGCCTCAGCTGGGTCTCACCCATTCTAAGCCTGCGACTTCTTGTCATCACCTGCAAATCATTGCAAATGTGAGATCCACATCCGGTATCCAATACCCAAGAAGTTGTATTAAGTGACATGTTTATTTCGATATAGAACATACCCTTTGCAGTTCCCAACTGCTCAAGATACTCCTTGCAGTTGCGCTTCCAATGACCCGGCTTCTTGCAGTAATGGCAAACATCCTTGGATTTTCCATCGTTTGAAGCCTTTGTCTTTTGCTTCTTCTCGGGTTCCACTTTCTTGGGTGGGGCAGAACGTTTCTTGCCCTTCATACTTGGCCCCTTCTTAGCAGAAGATGAGGAGCCCACCAAGAAAGCTGGCTTATCCTTCTTAAGTGTGGATTCATATGTAACGAGCATATTGACCATCTCTTCAAGGGTGGCCTCTATCTTGTTCATATTAAAATTTATCACGAATCCATCAAATGAAGAAGGAAGAGATAGAAGCAGCAAGTCCACATTGAGTTCATGCTCCAACACCAAATCAAGGGTCGCTAGCTTCTGTATGAGCCAAATCACTCGTACCCCATGATCACGGACCGAAGTCCCTTCACGCATGCGGCACGTCATCAACTCCTTAACAGTAGAGAACCTTTCAGCCCTCGACTGAGCCCCAAAAAGTTCCTTGAGTTGCGTGTGAATGTCAGCAGCATTCACCGTGTCCTCAAATCGCCTCTGGAGTTCATCAGACATCGAGGCTTGCATATAGCATTTGGTCTTGATGTCATGGTCACACCATGCATCAAGTTTGGCCAATTCCTCCGGACTTATGTCAGCTGGTGCTTCCTTCGGAGGTGCTTTCTCTAACACGTAGAGCATTTTCTCCGAAGTTAAGACAATCTTCAACTTCCGGAACCATTCCGTATAGTTGGCGCCAGTCAGCTTGTTTTGTTCGAGGATCGAGAATAAAGGATTTCGCGAATTCATTGTATGAAATACTGAAAAGGAAAAACAGACATATATCAATGATTGTTTAACAATTTACTAAGACATAAAATAGGCGAATTTAATTTTATGAATCTCACTCCCACTATTTTAACGATTTCACCACCCTCTAGTGAAAACGGGAAACTTTTTCCTTAGTGAGAACATGGAGTCCAATTGACAAACTTATGGTCCCGAATAATATCAGCCAACCATAATTCTCAAAAGGTAGAGCCCAATTGCTTCCAAAGCAACCCCCATGTATTTACCTCATGTCCAATAAGGGCCCAATAATATGACGCCGTTTAAAGTGACATGTCAAGATGACCCATCAATATTAAGTTGTGATGGACGGTCGCCATGTGGATCCCCAATAATATGAGCCGATCCCATGGGAGTTCCACCCAACTTACAACATTTGTCGATCCAATGTACAGCTTTCCGACGGACGGGCCCCCCCAATAATATGAGCCGGACCGTATCCGCGGGTAGCATCACATACATTGACCGTTGATGGAAGGTAGGAACATTTAAACAATATTTAAATTTCCTTTATTTATCTTGATATAAATTTTAAATCATATTTAAAATGAGGGATTTTATTTATAAAATATTTGTCTCATCATATTTAATTTATTGCATGCATTGCCGGATTCACGCAATTTATGTCTAAACATGCATACAATCATAATATCACATATTATATAGGATGATCGATTCCATTTCTAATTGACCCGTGGTTGCCAATCACGGGTCTTAGTCCAATCCTAGGTAATATGCAGTATGCAAATGCAATCCTATTACATATGCTTCCAATTTACATTTCTTCAGTCTTCATTGTCTGCTGGGCCCACCATCTTCAAATCTTGATCTCCCACTAAATCTAATGTATTTACAATAAATAACAATGACAAGTAGGGGATACATTTTTAGGGGGTGGGAACGGGCTATAAACCAAGCCCACTTTTATTACATATGACATTCATATCGGGCCATAAACCAGGCCCATTAATAAAACCAACAACAATAAAGACAAAATGTAAATTCCTAACATACACCTACAAAATTGGTCATGGCAATCGATCATCCTTATCCAATAACATTTAATTCAAAATTAATTTATTGGATAACATGCTGTGGCAATTCAAATTTAAACAAGATAAAATCATATTTTATATAAAATCACATTTCACATATAAAATCATATTTTATCTCCATATCAAATAAAATCATATTTTATCTATAAAATCCAATTTTACAAATAAAATCATATTTTACTTAATATATCATAAGATCATATCTTATCATCAATTGTACCAAAATAATTGATTTCAAAATTCAATTTACGGATAAAATATTAAAATTTTCCAAAAATTCAAATTTATCCAAAATCAATTTTAAAATTTACGGACTCGAACAATTCGATCCGATATCTCGTGAACCAATCAAAAACAATTTTTGACCGGACCAAAAATAAAATTTTAACATATTAAAATTAATTTTTAATAAAATATTAATTTTTCCCGCGGGCCACCCGGGACACTCCCGGGTTGGCCCGCACCCGGGGCGCGGGCCGGGGCAGCCCGGCTGCCCCCTTAGGGCAGCAACGCTTGCTGCCCTGGCGGCGCCTGGCGCCGCCGCTGGGCAGCGCCGAGCGCCGCCCCTGGGCGGCGCCAAGCGCTGCCCTGCGCAGCGCCCAGCGCTGCGCTGGGCAGCGCACAGCGCTGCCCTGGGCAGCGCCGTGCGCCGCCCCTGGGGGCAGCGACCATCGCTGCCCCTTCCGGGCAGCGATCCAATCGCTGCCCGGATTTCGCCCCCGAAAAAAAAAAAATTTTTTTTTATTAAAAATATTTATTTTGTTTCAAAAACCGAGACTCAAAAATTTTGTACAATTGATTAATTCAATCGATTGATCTGAGCAACCTGGCTCTGATACCACTGTTGGACACTGGCGAGTTCCCAGACCAATTACGATTGATACCCGGTGCAGCGGAAGTTTAAAATTTTTCTCATGGAACGATTCCATGGTGTGGGTATCAACCATACAACGATTGAATTATTGTGTGTGTAAAATTTAAATAACAATTAAATAAATTTTACCTCAAATCTCGCAACGAGATTAATGGACACCAACAGAACAATTCTGCTCTTGTTGTCTCTCCCTGGAACCGATGAACGCCTTCAATCAGGTCCACGAACAGAGGTTTAATCCCTCTGATAGATTGCACTAGAAAATCTATCAGAAGTTTTCTGCGAAGAGAATACACGAATTTGATTCGTTATTCCTTACTGCGATTCAAAATCACAGACCGGAATTTTCTCGGGCAGAGGGAGGGAGGGGCGGCCGAAAACGTTTTTGAGAGGGGCTAGGGTTTCGAAAATCCTGTCTCAAAAATTATGACCTGTTGTGTGTAATTTCTGTACTGAAATAACTTATTTATAATGCAGGCCACTAACACCTTAGGGCCCATTAGTCATAAGCTGGGGCCCGACAAGCAAAGCCCGCTCGTTCAGAAATTAATATAAAATTCATCGTGACTCCGATTGATGAAACGATTTCACCAATGTGCACAGAAACCATTTCTGCACGTTTTAAAGTCAAAATAAATTTTCCTGAATCCGAATTCAGTGGTTTCCAAAAATGTCCATTCCTATGTCATTTTAGGAAATCCTACTCCCTTACTCTTATTTAAGAAGTCCAACTCCTTAGTTCATTAAATTTAACTCTTTAAATTTAACTATCTCAACGGGGATTAAAACTCCATTACACTGTGTGACCCTCAATGGTTCAGGGATACAGCTAGCCGTGGGCTCACAACTCCTTGTGACTCGGAACAACACTTTCCGACTTGCCCAACGAATCATGGTAAAGCGCCTAGCAACATCGCCCCATGATTCCCTAGGTATCACTGATAGTGCCTACAAGAACCAGTAGATTTTGGTTAGCGTACAGTACGGTCCCTTCATCCATATATCCCGATCGAATCAACAACCATTGGTATATCGAGAGTCGCTCAAGATTCGATAACTATGCAATACATCTTGAAGATCAAATTAGTGACATCACATGTGCTACTAAGAAACCATTTCTTAAATCACATCAAGTACTCTGGCCAGAGATTTGTCACACTAATATCTCCTCAGATCGCATAGGATATCCACACTCGCAAGTATGTGGTGAATCCTTGACAACAATGCATTGACTCCTATATGTGTCGTAACTGTACCCAATCTCGACACCTGATGACCCCCTCAGAGTCGGTAAACGAGTCAAAGCACAGTACTAGCATATAGAGTCTCCATGATGTTTCAAGTCGTAAGGACTAATGGTGCACAACCAAAACCGCGGACTTTATCCACTCGATAAGTGATAACCACTTGGAAAGTCCGGATAGGGTAGTTCGACTATTCATCCTATGAATATCCATTTGCATGCTTCGAACATCTCCATGTTCCCTACCAATGAAACGTGGTACTCCGCATCGCAAATGCTAGTCTCAAACTCGAGCGATCCTTATCCTTATTATCGGACGGCTCAATCGACTAGGAACGGTTTTAGAATATACAGTGACTATAAGATGTATTTCATGATAGACATCTCCATGTTCTACCACATCTTACATACACTATAGTATATTCAAGGTCTTTATCAAAACAACAATAGTATATATAACAATATGAAGTAATATAAAGTCATTGCCATAAAAGTGTAAATAATATTAAACAAAAGATTGTTTATACAAAGAGTCAACAAAGCCCATAGCCACACAGTTGGCTCACTGGGCACCCACTCTTACAGAGGACGTATGAGCGAGCATGGCAGTGGACCCCGTGACCGTCGCAGTTATTTAGATTATTGCATTGAGTTTTGAAACATTTTTAAGCATTTATTTATTTAATATTTTTTTTAGGTTACTTAAGAAAAGTATGTTATTTTTATATACATATATGTATGGGCGTATATGTATAGTATTATTTAAAAAAAAAAAAAAGTTTTTCCGCATTTATTAGTAGTAGATGTTTCATTTGATGTTGGGGAAAAGGTATTTCTGAGAGTTTCACCTTTCCGCAGGATTATCAGATTTGGCCTCAAGGGCAAATTGTCTCCCAGATTTATTTTTCCGTTTGAGATCTTTGAGAGCATTGGCGATTTGGCTTATCGGCTAGCCTCGCCACCGTATCTGTCCAGTATTCACGACGTGTTCCACATATCTCTGTTGCGACGGTATGTGACGGATCAGTCTCATATTCTGCAGCCGTCTGAAGTTCAGGTGGATATGGATTTGACCTATGTTAAGAGGCCTATTCGTATCCTGGATCATAAGGATAAGGTCTTGAGGAATAAAGTCATTCCTCTGGTTTTAGTTCAGTGGCAGCATAGAGACACTGAAGAAGCCACTTGGGAACTTGAGAGTAGGATGCGTACAGAACATTTTGAGTTAGTTTGATTTCATTTTCGAGTTGTATTCAGTTATGAACTTTGTAAATTTTGCATATGAATAAAAGACGTTTCTGCATGTTGTTCATTTTCAGTACTTAAGATTTGATTTCGAGGACGAAATATCTTAAGTGGGGGAGAATGTAGTAGCCCGTAACCAATTAAAGAGATTAAGGAACTAATCACAATTACTTAATTTGAGTTCGGATTCTCCGAAAGGAAGATCGGAGGCTCCGAACGGGATCGGACGATCCAAAGCCAGGATCTGAGGCTCCGAACGTGATCGGACGATCCAAAGCCAGGATCTGAGGCTTCGAACGTGTTCGGACGCTCCGTTGGTAGGTTCGGACGGTCCCATCGGAGTCCAGTATTATGTCATTTCTTACGTCAGCAAGATGACGACACGGCTGATGTGTTGATGGGACATCGGATGCTACGAAGTTGAGTTAGGACGGTCCGAAGTGTTCGGAGGCTCCGAAGTGGGGTTCGGACGGCCCGAACTCCGTCTATAAATAGGGGTGCCGAGATTCACTTTCAGACGCACCAATCGCCTCTCTACTCTCGATTCCTTGGTCTTCCAGCTTTGATCTAGGGCTTTCTAGGCGTCCCATTGGGAATCCGGAAGTGGCATAGCGATCCAGGCGTCGTAGCGGAGATGTGGCCTATTTTTAAGGCAAGTGACATCAACGGGCTAACGACGGACGCATGTATAGCTTTTGCTTCCTAAAAATATTTAGGAGTATGCAATAGCTTAGTTAAGGCTTTTAGAGCACTTTAATGATATTAGTATCATTTCACAGTGTAGTGAGGAGTTTAGGCGTGGACCTAGAGCTGGTAGAACTTTCCTAGTATTTGATGTACGAAAGTACTATTCGAGATATCTCGACTGAGTATGCATGTATTATGTGACTGCATGATTTATATGACATGATTTTATGATGCATACATTTGCATCTTGAGCTATCTTTTCTGAGATGTCTGTTAGTAGGGTTTTACCCTATCATGTTAGTGGATGGACTCCCATCGATTTGGGTTCGGCGTATCCACTGGTATTTTGGTATATGAGCCACCTCTTGAAGCGACGGCACAGCGTGCTACATACCAGGGCCCGATCTGTCTTTGTTATCTGATTCTTGACCTCTAGTCAGTAGGCGGTTCACTTGCATTCATGTATACTCATACTCTCGTGCTGAGAGTTTTATGCTCACGTATCGTTCTCTGTGTTTCTGGACACCCTATTCCATGGGGCAGGTTTTCGATTGGATGAGGCGGGTGGATCCAAGAGGGGCTAGGCAGTGGTTGGCCAGCTGGAGCTTCGCCAAGGGTTTATTCTTATTGTATTGGTTTGATACAATATTCGATTTGGTTGTATAACTATTTGGGTATTTGCAGATTCCTTTCCTTGGGATTGTATAATTTTATTATTGTTTTCGCAGCTTTATTCTGGTTTACTGTTTGATTAAGTTAATTGCATGCCTAAGTTTCTGTTTAGTAAGTGATCTCGATAAGGGTCACTAAAATTCGGATTCCACGAACTCTGAACTCAACAATATTCAACCAAATATGTATGGAGATACAAAAGAGCTCAATATCAAAGCATCCAATTCAAAGAAAGCCCAAAAACTTAATCAAACTCGTAAATTTTGAAATCTAAAACCGACTGCATAACGACTATAATTCAACTAACCAAAAAACCACAAACAACAATATATCGATCCAATTCAACATCTAACACCAATAATCCATCAAAAAAATTCAAAATCCAACAACATCTTAAACCCAATTTTTTAATATAGCCTATAAAATCATAACAAATCCGAACGTCGTTCTTTTTCCGATCCGACTTCGAATATACGATCTATGCTAGGCCAAGAACGACATATCCAAAAATCATTCAATTCCAATAACATCCCAAAAAAAGACATATAGTCGATCGAAGAAAAACTTACGGTACAACGGAGTTCTTGCAGCCGTGATCGCGAATATACCTTCGGATTGAATTTCTATCGGATGGATCGAGCAGAAACTGAAATCAGAAAGCTTGAGAGGAATTTTAATGGTGGTGTTGGCCAAGGAGGAGGAAGGAAGAAGAAGAAATGGTGAATCACGCCTAGTCACTACTTTAAATATCCAAGAATTAGTCAAAATAGGGAAATTTGCACTTTGGTCCCTGAATTCTTCATAATTTTCAATTCAATCCCTGTTCAAATATCAATTCAACCCTCGGATTTCATAAACTCTGATTATCAATACTAATATCTTATAATATCGATTAGGCTAAATTTGGGGCGTTACAGCTTGGAGGGTTATCTATGGAGGAATCGGCCAAGGGAGAAGAAGAAGAAGAAGTAAGAATGCCACCTACACGCCTCTCATTCATTTATATATACAAAGACCAAGTCAAAATAGGCAAATTGCACTTTGGTCTCGGAATTCTTCAAAAATTGCAAATCAGTCCCTGATCAAATATCAAATCAAGCCTAGAATTCCATAATCTCTGAATATCAATAATAATCTCAAATAAGATATTTTTGGGGCGTTATATATGTTGTTCTTGAGCTAGCATAGATTGTATATTCCAAATCGTATCGGAAAAAGAGCGACGTTCGGATTTGTTATGAATTTTTGATTGAAATTCGAGAATGGGTTTGTGGAATAGTGTTGATATTTGAATTTTTTTTGGATTATATGAGTTGGATAGATATATTATTGTTTGTGGATTTTCGGTTAG
Organism: Henckelia pumila; assembly: GCF_033568475.1. Lineage (NCBI taxonomy): Eukaryota > Viridiplantae > Streptophyta > Magnoliopsida > Lamiales > Gesneriaceae > Henckelia > Henckelia pumila. Next base: position 49,412,636 of record NC_133123.1, read on the forward strand.
CCGATATATAGCCGTTATGCCTCCGATTTGAGAATTTCGGAATTTGGAAGTTTCTTTGAGTTTTTGAGAATTGATTTGAATTGAATGTTTGATTTAGAGTTCTTATATATCTCCATACAGATTTGTTTGAAGACTGTTGAACTTGGAGTTGTCAGAATTCGAATCGTTGAAGAGTTGGTCGAGGATTGGTAATGATACTACATCGAAGTTTTGTTTTGAGTTTGATATGGATTTTGATTGAATCTTTTGTCATTATTATTATCCAAATTTGGAGCACCTCGAATCGAGAATAAGGTATAAGCTGACATCGGTCAAATGGGATAGAATACTCGAGAATGATGTTCGAGTTTCCCTAATCACATACTTGCATGATTATTTGATATTGAATTAATATTTGCTCTTACATGATTTTATTGTCTTAATTAGTTGAATGAATTACGATTTTCATATGCATTCATCTTGAGCCGAATTATTTTATTTCTTTTCGAATTAGACGTTTTGGGGACTATATGGGAGTGGCCTTGGTTGTTGAGTTCTTCCAAGAGCTAGAATGTTTCTTATAGTTGCTCCAGAGTCTAGATGATTGAGATATGCATCATCAGAAAGAGTTGATGCCCCGCTAGCCAAGATGTGGCTAAGGGCTTTGAGAGTCTCTTATTGTAAACAATCTTTGTTTAATATAATTTACATTCATTAATGGCATTTTCTTTATCTTTCTTCATAATGTTATATTGTGATATACTATTGTTGTTTTGATAAAAACCTTGAATATACTATAGTGTAATTAAGATGAGATAGTGAAAAAAGAGAGATCACTATCATGAAACACATCTTATAGTCACTGTATATTCTAAACAGTTCCTAGTAAATTGAGCCGTCCGCAAATAAGGATAAGGATCTCTCGAGATCGAGACTAGCATTTGCGATGCCAAGTACCACGTTTCATTGGTATGGAACATAGAGATGTTCAAAGCATGCAAATGTATATTCATATGATGAATGATCGAACTACCCTATTCGCACTTTCCAAGTGGTTATCATTTATTGAGTGGATAAGTCCACGGGTTTGGTTGTACACCATTAGTCCTTATTACTTGAAACATCATGGAGACGTTATATGCTAGTACTATACTTTGACTCGTTTACCGACTCTATGAGGGTCATCAGGTTTTGGGATTGGGTACAGTTACGACACATATAGGAGTCGATGCTTTGTTGTCAAGAATTCACCACACGCTTGCGAGTGTGGATATCCTATGCGATGTGAGGAGATATTAGTGTGACAAATCTCTGGCCAGAGTACTCGATGTGATTTAGGTTACTTGGTTTCCTAGTAGCACATGAGATGTCACTATTTGATTTTCAAGATGCATTGCATAGTTATCGAATCTCGAACGACTCTCGATGTACCAATGGTTGTTGATTCGATCGAGATATATGGATGAAGGGACCGTACTGTACGCTAACCAAAACCTAATGGTTCTTGCAGGAACTATCAGTGATACCTAGGGAATCATGGGGCGATGTTGCTAGGCACTCTTACCAAGATTCGATGGGTAAGTCAAAAATTGTTGTTCCGAATCACAAGGAGTTGTGAGCCCACGGCTAGCTGTATCCCTGAACCATTGAGGGTTACACAAGTAATAGATTACTAATTCCCGTTGAGATAGTTAAATTTAAAGAGTAAAATTTAATGAAAGAGAAGTTGGACTTCTAAACTAAAGGGAGTGGAATTTCCTAAAATTACATTTGGATGGACATTTTTGGAAATCACTGAATTCGGATTCAGAAAAATTATCTTGACTTTAAAAGGTGCAAAAATGGTTTTTGTGCACATTGATGAAATCAGTTTATCAATCGGAGTCATGATGAATTTTATATTAATTTCTATAATAACAGGCTTGGCTTGTTGGGCTTAAGTTATGGATTATGGGCCCTAAGGAATTAGTGTCCTAATAGACATATAACTTAATCTAGTCTAGAAATTATATATATATATATGTGTGTAATTTTCGAAAACAACACAATTCAAGTCTTGCAATTTTAAAAAATCACAACTAAATATTAAAAGGAATTTTCGAAAATTTGAGAGAGTGTCTCAAGAGAATTTTCGAAATCCCTTCTCCTTTTTGAGAGAATTCAGTCTGTGATTTTTATGAAAAATTACATTCTGAATTGACAGATCAAATCTGTTTAATCTCTTCGATAAAAATCTGATTAGTTTCTAGTGCAATCAATCAGAGGGTTTCAGTTTTCTGTTTGTGGACCTAATTCAGGAGTTGATCGAGCAAGTCATCAGTTTCTAGGATTTACAACAAGAGTAGATTTAATCTGTTAGAATCCATAATCAAGCCATAGCTTGAAGAGGTAAAATATTAATTGTTATTATTATTTTACTTGCATAATTTAATAGTTAGGATTTGATACCCATGATATGGAATCGTTCCATATAAAAATTTTTAAACTTCCGCTGCACCGGGTATCAGATCTATGATCTAAAAACGTGTTCCAACAGTGGCGCCAGAGACAGGTTGTTCTCAGATCAAACGATTAAAATTAATCGATTGTACAAAATTTTTAGCCTTGGTTTTTGAAACAAAACAAAATTTTAAATTAAAATTTTTTGAAGGGCAACACGGGCAGCGATCATCGCTGCCCAGCTCCACTTGGGCAGCCCTAACCCACGTGGAGGCGGGGCTGCCCGGGAACGTCCCGGGTAGCCCGAAAAATTAAAATTTTATTTTTTTAAAAGAATTTTAGATTTTTGAAATTTTAGTTTTTGGTCCGATCGAAAATTGTTTTTGATTGGTCCACGAGGCATCGGATCAAATTATTTGAGTTCGAAATTTTTAAAATTGATTTTTGGATAAATTTGAATTTTTGGAAAATTTATAAATTTTATCCGTTAAATTAGATTTTATAAAATTAATTATTTTGATACTATTGATGATAAGATATGATCTTATGAATATATTAGATAAAATTTGATTTTATCTTTTTAATTAAATTGTCATTGCATGTTATCCAATGATTTAATTATTGAATTAAATATTAGATAAAATGATGATCGATTGCCATGACCAATATTATAGGTGTATGTTAGGTTGTTTACATTTGGTTTTTATTGTTGTTGGGTTTTATTAATGGGCTTGGTTTATAGCCCAATTTGATTTGTCATTTGTAATAAAAGTGGGCCTGGTTTATGGCCCGTTCCCACCCTTAAATATGTATTCCCTACTTGTCATCGAAATTTATTGTAAATTTATTAGACTTAGTGGGAGATAAAGATTTGAAGACAATGGTGGGCCAAGCAGACAATAAAGACCGAAAAAATGTAAATTGGAAGCTCAATGTAATAGGATTGCATTGCATACTTGCATATCACCTAGGATTGGACTTAGACTCGTGATTGGAAACCATGGGTCGATTAGTTATTGGGGTCGATCATCCTTTATATAATATATGATATTATTGTTGTATGCATGTTTAGACTAAATTGCATGAATCCTGCAAGCATACAAATTATTTAAAGATGAGACAATTTTTAAAATTAAAATTCCTCATTTTAAATATGATTTAAAATTGATATCAAGATAAACAAAAGGGAATTTAAATATTGTTTAAATTTTCCTACCTTCCATAAACGATCAATGTATGAGATGCTACCTGCGGGCATGGTCCGACTCATATTATTGGGGGGCCCGTTCGTCGGAAAGCTGTACATTGGATCGACACATGTTGTAAGTTGGATGGAACTCCCATGGTATTGGCTCATATTATTGGGGATCCACATGGCGACCGTTCATCACAACTTAATATTGATGGGCCATCTTGACATGTCCCAATAAACGGCGTCATATTATTGGGTCCTTATTGGACATAAGGTAAAAGCATGGGGGTTTCTTTGGAAGCAATTGGGCTCTACCTTTTGAAAATTATGGTTGAGCCCAATTGCTTCCAAAGCAACCCCCATGCTTTTACCTCATGTCCAATAAGGGCCCAATAATATGACGCCGTTTATTGTGGCATGTCAAGATGACCCTTGATTTGTCAATTGGACTCCAGGTTTCCACTAAGGAAACAAGTTTCTCGTTTTCACTAGAGGGTAGTGAAATCGTTAAAATAGTGGGAGTAAAATTCATAAAATAAATCTCGCCATATTTTATGTCTTAGTAAATTAATTAAACAATCACTGATAATTGTCTATTTCAACTCAGTATTTCATTATGATGAATTCGTGCAATCCACTATTCTCTATTCTCGAACAAAACAAAATGTCTGGTGCAAACTATACGGATTGGTTCCGTAAGTTAAGATTGTCCTGAGTTCGGAGAAGATTTTCTAAGTGCTAGAAAAGGCTCCTCCGAAAACAGCCCCGACTAATGTAACTTCGGAAAGGTTGGCCGAACTAGAGAAATGGTTGGACCATGATCTCAAGGCCAAATGTTACATGCAAAACAGGACAAGTCTAAATAAGTTTGCCATCACTGCAAGAAACTCGGTTACTAGAAGCGCAACTGCAAAGAATATATATATCGAGTAGTTACGAACTGCTAAGGATATATTTTATAATGAAATAAATTTTTCACTTAATACTACTTCTTGGGTATTGGATACCAGATGTAGATCTCACATTTTCAATGAGTTGCAGATGATGACAAGTAGTAATAGGCTAAGGATGGGTGAGACCCAGTTAAGGCTCGGGAATGATTCCAGAGTTGAATCCAAAGCTATGGGAAACATTTGTTTGATTTTGCAAAACAATTTTAAGCTATATTTTGAGAGAGATTTTTTTTATTTGTGCCAAGATTTCATTAAAACATTATTTTTATTTCTATTCTTGATAGAGAAGATTTTTCTTGCAATTTTGCGAATGGGATTTGCAATATTTACAAGAATGAATGTTTGATTTGAAATGGACAATTTAAAAACGATCTATATAACTTAAAATTAAAAGACGTTCCAATTAATTATGTTGATAAACCGGTAACAACAAATAAAAGGAAAAACGATAGTCAAAACCCGGCAAACCTTTGGCATGCTAGGCTAGGTCATATTTCCTCAAGGAGGATGAACAAGCTAGTGGGAGAGGACATGTTTGATATGTCTGATATTAACTCTCTACCAACTTGTGAGTCCTGCCTAAAAGGAAAAATGACTAAAAATCCTTTCAAAGGAAAACCTGAGCGTAGTCAAAATCTGTTGGATTTGATCCACAGATGTTTGCGGCCCATTTAGTATTGGTACTAAATTTGGTCACACCTACTTCATTACCTTTACTGATGATTATTCTAGGTACGGGTATTTATATTTGATGAAATATAAGTCTGAATCAGTTGAAAAGTTCAAAGAATTCAAGGCTGAAGTAGAAAATAAACTAGGTAAAAGTATTAAAGCACGTCGATCAGATCGAGGTGAAGAATACTTAAGTACCGAGTTTTTGGGCTATCTAAAAGAGAATGAGATTCTCTCTCAGTGGACACCTCCTATGACACCTCAGCTAAATGGTGTTTCGGAGCGTCGCAATCAAACATTGTTGGACATGGTTTGATTTATGATGAGCTTCACTGAGCTTCCACCTTCGTTTTGGGGCTATGCACTTGAAACGGCGGTATTGTTGTTGAACAATGTCCACACTAAAGCAGTGAACAAAACTCCATATGAATTATGGACTGGCAAAACTCCTAAGTATTCGTACTTAAGGATTTGGGGATGTCCTGCTTATGTGAAGCAGACAGTGGGAGATAAGTTGGATAGTCGATCCACCTTATGTTATTTTGTAGGGTATCCGAAGAATTCAATCGGATATTATTTCTATCATCCTACTAAAACAAAAGTTCTTGTTTCAAGAAATTCCACCTTCATGGAGAAAGAGTTCTTACTTGATAAGAAAGGCAAGATGATGGAACTTGAAAAAATTCGAGAAGAACCCGAGATACAAAGTAACGATCCCACACCTCAGGAACCATTAAACGACACGCCTCTTTCTAGAAGATCCGAGAGGACTTCTAGACCTCCTATTCGATATGGTTTACTTCTTGAAGGGGATCAAAGTGAACCCGACATTGGATGTGATCCAAGAAACTTCAAGGAAGCAATTTCTGATGCGGATTCGAGTTTATGGCTTGAAGCTATGCAGTCGAAAATAGACTCGATGCATACAAACCAAGTTTGGTCTTTAGTAGATCCTCCCGATGGAATTGTTCCAATAGGGTGTAAATGGATCTACAAGAGAAAACTTGGGCCTGATGGTAAGGAACTGACCTACAAGGCACGATTGGTAGCAAAAGGTTATACTCAAAGACAAGGAGTTGACTATGATGAAACTTTTTCACCAGTCGCAATGTTCAAGTCCATAAGAATCCTTATTGCCATAGCAGCTTGGTATGACTATGAGATATGGCAAATGGATGTGAAGACTGCATTTCTTAATGGAAACATTAAGGAAGAAATCTATATGATGTAGCCCGAGGGATTCACATCCATGGGAAGCGAGCATAAGGTATGCAAGCTTCAGAGATCAATTTATGGCCTCAAACAGGCATCAAGAAGTTGGAACCAGAAATTTAATGAAACAATAAAGGATTTTGGTTTCATCAAGAACCCGGAGGAACCACGCGTGTACAAGTAAGTAGTTAAGGATGCTGTGACATTCTTAGTACTTTATGTTGATGACATCCTACTCATTGTGAATGATGTAGGGATGTTGCAGTCAACAAAGATATGGTTATCAGGTAGATTCTCGATGAAGGATTTGGGTGAGGCGTCCTATATTTTAGGAATACAGATCTATAGAGATAGATCTAAAAGAATTAGGACTCACTCAAGCAACCTACATCGACACCATATTGAAAAGGTTTTCTATGGATGAGTCCAAGAGAGGACATCTACCTATGTGTCATGGAGTTTTTCTATCCAAGTCTATGTCTCCCAAGACTGACGAAGAGATAGAGAAAATGACCCACATACCATATGCATCAGCCATAGGTAGTATCATGTATGGGATGATATCTACCAGACCGGATGTGGCCTTTGCTTTGAGTGCCACGAGCAGATATCAGGCCAATCCCGGTCAAATGCATTGGAAAGCTGTGAAGGATATTCTAAAGTACTTGAGAAGGACTAATAATATATTCATGGTTTATGGAGGAAGAGAATTGAAATTGGAAGGCTATACCGACTCTAGCTTTCAAAGTGACGTGGATGACTCGACGTCAACCTCTGGATTTGTACTCATGCTCAATGGTGGTGCTGTCTCTTGGAAGAGTTCTAAGCAGGACACCATAGCGGATTCCACCACTGAGGCAGAATACATTGCAGCATCAGCTGCTGCTAAAAAGGCCGTTTGGATGAGGAATTTTGTCCAAGAGTTGGGCGTAATTCTTGAAGCTGTTGGTCCAGTCTCGGTGTACTGTGACAACACTGGTGCCGTTGCTCAAACAAAGGAACCAAGGTCTCATCAAAGATCCAAACACATACTGAGGAAATACCACATCATCCAGGAGATCGTGGAAAGAGGAGACATCATTGTCGAGAGAGTGGCCTCTGAAGACAATATCGCTGATCCACTTACTAAGCCCTTACCAGGACCATTGTTTGACAAACATCGCGAAGCAATGGGACTACGTAGTATGACTAGTTGGCTATAGGGCAAGTGGGAGATTGAAAGAGTTGATGCCCCGCTAGCAAAGTTGTGGCTAAGGGCTTTGAGAGTCTCTTATTGTAAACAATCTTTGTTTAATATAATTTACATTCATTAATGGAATTTTATTTATCTTTCTTCATAATGTTATATTGTGATATACTATTGTTGTTTTGATAAAGACCTTGAATATACTATAGTGTAAGTAAGATGAGATAGTGAAAAAATAGAGATCACTATCATGAAACACATCTTATAGTCACTGTATATTCTAAACAGTTCCTAGTCAATTGAGCCGTCCGCAAATAAGGATAAGGATCGCTGGAGATCGAGACTAGAATTTACGATGCCAAGTACCACGTTTCATTGGTATGGAACATAGAGATGTTCAAAGCATGCAAATAGATATTCATATGATGAATGATCGAACTACCATATTCGGACTTTCCAAGTGGTTATCATTAATTGAGTGGATAAGTCCACGGTTTTGGTTGTACACCATTAGTCCTTATTACTTAAAACATCATGGAGACTCTATATGCTAGTACTATACTTTGACTCGTTTACCGACTCTATGAGGGTCATCAGGTGTCGGGATTGGGTACAGTTACGACACATATAGGAGTCGATGCTTTGTTGTCAAGGATTCACCACATGCTTGCGAGTGTGGATATCCTATGCGATCTGAGGAGATATTAGTATGACAAATCTCTGGCCAGAGTACTCGATGTGATTTTGGTTACTTGGTTTCCTAGTAGCACATGCGATGTCACTATTTGATTTTCAAGATGCATTGCATTGTTATCGAATCTCGAACGACTCTCAATGTACCAATGGTTGTTGATTCGATCGGGATATATGGATGAAGGGGCCGTACTGTACGCTAACCAAAACCTACTGGTTCTTGCAGGCACTATCAGTGATACCTAGGGAGATTATGGGGCGATGTTGCTAGGCGCTCTTACCATGATTCGATGGGTAAGTCGGAAATTGTTGTTCCGAGTCACAAGGAGTTGTGAGCCCACGGCTAGCTGTATCCCTGAACCATTGAGGGTTACACAAGTAATGGATTACTAATCCCCGTTGAGATAGTTAAATTTAAAGAGTTAAATTTAATGAAAGAGAAGTTGGACTTCTAAACTAAAGGGAGTGGAATTTCCTAAAATGACATTTGGATGGGCATTTTTGGAAATCACTGAATTCGGATTCAGAAAAATTATCTTGACTTTAAATGGTGCAGAAATGGTTTTTGTGCACATTGGTGAAATCAGTTTATCAATCGGAGTCATGATGAATTTTATATTAATTTCTATAATGACAGGCTTGGCTTGTTGGGCTTAAGTTATGGATTATGGGCCCTAAGGAGTTAGTGTCCTAACAGACATATAACTTAATTCAGTCTAGAAATTATATATATATATATATATATATGTGTGTGTGTGTGTGTAATTTTCGAAAACAACACAATTCAAGTCTTGCAATTTTCGAAAATCACATCTAAATATTAAAAGGAATTTTCGAAAATTTGAGAGAGTGTCTCAAGAGAATTTTTGAAATTCATTCTCATTTTTGAGAGAATTCAGTCTGTGATTTTTATGAAAAATTACATTCTGAATTGACAGATCAAATCTGTTTAATCTCTTCGATAAACATCTAATTGATTTCTAGTGCAATCAATCAGAGGGTTTTCGTTTTCTGTTCGTGGACCTAATTCAGGAGTTGATCGAGCAAGTCATCAGTTTCTGTGATTTACAACAAGAGCAGATTTAATCTGTTGGAGTCCATAATAAAGCCATAACTTGAAGAGGTAAAATATTAATTTATATTATTATTTTACTTGCATAATTTAATCGTTAGGATTTGATACCCATGATATGAAATCGTTCCATATAAAAATTTTTAAACTTCCGCTGCACCGGATATCAGATCTATGATCTGAAAACGTGTTCCAACATCATCCACCTCGATCGGGAGAGTCGGTGAGTTGTGTGATATCTTCTCCTCTGGATCCCAACCGAAGAACCGAGTTTTCCTTTGATTATCTGATTAGATAATCCCGAATTGTAAAGACATGCATTTCATTCTTTTAATCTTTGAATTATTTCAAAGTTATATATCATGGTTTTGATATATTATTTGATATTGCATGTTATGTTGCTTTTACTGGTAATATTATTCTCACCTGATTTATCCGGCTGTTTTCTTGTTTTGTATGTGTACTTGACAATAGGTAGGGCAGGATCGAGTCAGAGGCGACATGACTAGTTTGGGGTGTGATTGATAGAAGTGGGGACTCATTTTAGAAGCCAAATATGTATATCGAACTTGATTGTATTTTGAAGTAACTAGCCTAGAACCGATGCATGTTCTACCTTTTTGGTATTGAGCAACTCTTGATATATTACGTATTGTAATATGTTAGATGGATGTATTATTACATGTTATGGTTTTTTATTAGAATTGGATATGAAATTTTCTGTATTGAATTCCTTAGTTATTTTTTTCTGAGTTTTAGCAGGGCACGACACCCTAGCACAGAAGGGGCATGGAGTCCGTGCAGAAAACAGAGAGTTGGATTTTTAGTGTATTTGATTAGCACGAACCCTGACACGGAGGTGGCATGGGGTCCGTGTACCTTGCAGCCGTTGATCCTTGGATACAGGTTAATGCACGAACCTAAGCACGGAGGTGTGCACGGAGTCCGAGCATGTTTAAAAAAAAATATTTCTTTACTTTTTGTCTTAACTCTCTGTTGATGTTTGAATGATTTATTCTCGATTATATGATTAGAACCGAGGTCCTCACATTAAGTGGTATCAGAGCGATAAGTTCTTGGACTGAATTAGAAGCGTGCGGGCTAGATCGAGTTTGCTTGACTTAATTTCTCGCATGTGATTGAATTCTTGATTTGATTATTTGAATTCCATGCGAGCATGCTTTATTATTTGAGAATTATTTGAATTACATGATTTTGTGATTTAAATCGTAAAACATGAATTATTTGAGTTATGAATTGTAATTGATTCCTAAATTTAATTCGAATACTCTTGAGGTCGAATGAGTATGTTGATTAGAGGTTGATGGTCACATAATTGCTGAAATTGAGATATATGTATCTTAAACTCTTGAATATCATAATTGTCTCCTCAAAGAGTTTTGAACAGGCTTAAACCAGCAGTAACCCTTTGAATGAACAAGACAGTACTATGACTGATCAAATGGATGTCACTCCGACATGGATGGAAATATTGCTGATGAGGTTTGAGTCTTTCAACCCACCGACTCTGAAGAGTACCAAAAATGTTGTTGGGTGAGAAAGTTGGTTAGATGAGATCGATCAGTTGTTTGATTCTCTGGACTACATAGATGACCATCGAGTCTGGTTAGTTGTGCATCAACTTCAGGGTATTTCAAAAAGTTGGTGGATTTTGACGAAGAAAGCCTTAGAGAACCAAGGTACGATTATTTCTTGGAGTCAGTTCAAATTTGAATTTTGTCAGCAGATTCCTTTCCAGCAATCGTTCGGATATAGTGGTAGTAACAGAAGAAATTATTTTCGACTGGAGGGAAAGAAATTCAAAAAGCCAAGGAGCAGTTCTTCTAGTTCCAGTGGCACGAATCAATTTGGTTCGAGACAGAGTTCTAGATCTTCAGGTATGTCTTGAAGCAAGTGTGGAGGTCGCCACCCAGTGAGCAGTGTAGAGGAATCTTTGGAAGCTGTCATATCTATCATCATACTGGACACTTTTCCAGAGTGTGTCCTCAGCATGGTTCTCAACAATCTCAGAGTGGTAGTTCTTCTAAACTGACAGCTCAGACTGAAAGGCAAGCTTCTGTAATTCACTCTTTTCATCCACCGCAGCAGAATCGACAAAGAGGTAATTAGAACGTGAATCAACCTCTGATGCAATAGGCACAAGTCGTTTCTCTTACCGAGGATCAGGCTCAGGCTGCACCTGATGATGACATAGCAGGTAATTGATTTCTCTCGAGTTTTTCTGCTCTTGTATTGATAGATACTGGTGAATCTCATTCCTTTACCTCCGAAAAAAATTGTTATGATGCTTCTTTGCCATTTGAGCCTTTGCATGTTGCTGTTTTTATTTTTTCGCTTTTGAGTGGAGGAATTATTTTCTGTGAGGTTTGTCCGAAACTGTGAACTTCTATTCGAAGAGAATGTGATTGAATTCGATTGTATTGTGCTTGGTTTGTTAGATTTTGACTGTATTGTCAGTATAGATGTTTTAACCAATTACAAAGCTAACGTAGATTGTTTCCAGAAGGTGGTCAGATTCAGATCCGATATGGCAGATGAGTGGATATTTTTCGGTAAGGTTTCTTGATCCAAGATTCCTTTGATATTTGTTTTGTCAATGACCCTTTTATTATAGAAGGGTGCGGAAGGATTCTTTATATATGCAGTTGATGTACTAAAATCTATCCCCGAATTGGTTGATAACCAGTGGTTAAAGAAATTGTTGATGTCTTTCCGGATGAGATTCTTGGATTGCCTCCAATTCGTGAGATAGAGTTCATCATTGAATTGATGTCAGGTACTCAACCGATATCGAAAGCTCCTTATCGAATAGCACCTGTAGAATTGAAAGAATTGAAAGAACAACTCGAAGATTTTATTGCAAAGGGTTCATCGGTATATTTGAAGATTAATCTGAGATCAGGATATCATCAGCTGAGAGTTCAAGAGGAAGATGTTCCTAAGACTACATTCAAAACGAGGTATGGCCATTTTGAGTTATAATCATGTCGTTTGGTTTGACTAACGCTCCAGCAGTTTTTATGGGTCTTATGAACCGAGTTTTTCATAGATATCTGGATGAGTTCGTGATTATTTTTTTATTGATGATATTCTTATCTATTCGAAGAATCGTACTAATCATGCAGAACATTTGAGAATAATTTTGCAGACCTTGCGTGTTGAAAAGTTTTTTGCTAAACTGTCGAAGTGCAAATTCTGGTTGGATCGAGTTATCTTTCTCGGTCACATTATCTCCGGAGATGGGATTTCTGTTGATCCCAGCAATATTGAAGCGGTTATGAATTGGCCTAGACCGACATCTGTGCTTGAGATTCGAAGTTTTATGGGTTTAGCGTGTTACTATGACAGATTCATTGAGGTATTTTCCTCTATTGCAAAGTCGATTACTCAGCTAACTCAGAAGAATGCGCCTTTTGTCTGGATCGAATTTTGTGAGGCTAGTTTTATTGACTAGAAGAAGTGGTTGACCAATGCTCCAATTCTATCTATTCCTTCACGTACTGGTGATTTTTCAGTTTATTGCAATGCTTCTCATAGAGGTTTGGGATGTGTTCTTATGCAGAGGAAGCACGTGATAGCTTATGCATCGAGGCAGCTGAAGTCGCACGAGACTTGATATCCGATTCATGATATTGAGCTCGCAGTGTGTAACGCCCCAAAATTAGCCTAACCAAGATTTTAAGAGATTAATATTGATAATCGGAGATTAGGAAATTCGAGGATTGAATTGATATTTGATAAGGGACTGAATTGAAATTTTTGAATAATTCAGGGACCAAAGGGCAAAAACAAGACTTTATATATTGTCTTCAACTTGTTTTGGGTTGACTAAGTCCTCTTCCTTCCCTCCTCATTCTCCAAAACGTTTTCCCTCCATTGAAGACGAGAAATCTCTCTTTCAAGCTTCCAGATTTCATTTCGTGCTCGATCCGTCCGATAAAAGTTGAATCTGAAGCATATTTGTGATCACGGCTGCGAGAGCTCCGTTCTATCGTAAATTTTACTTCGATCCTTCATGTTTTGATTTTAGAAGGTTGTCAGATCTTGATGATTTTTGGATATGTCGTTCTTGAGCTAGGATAGATCGTATATTTGAAGTCGGATCGGAAAAAGAGCGTCGTTCAGATTTGTTATGATTTTTGGAAGCAAAATTCGAAAATGGGTGTTTTTGGATTTGTTGGAATTGGATTAAATTGTAAGGCCCAAAAATATTAAATTCTTAATTACGGGATTTAAGATTTAAATTCCGAATAAGAGAGAAAATATGTATTTAAAAATTTATGGAAATTAGAGATTTCAATTTCGGGTCAGAAATATTTAATTTGAGTATTTTCGGATTTTAAGATTTTGATATCCGGAATTATTAAATTAAAAGTTTAAAAATATTTGCAATTGATATTTATGGAATTTAAGATTTGAATTCCAAGATGATAAATATCAAGAATTTAATTTGAGGATGACATCCGAGCAAGGGCCAATTTGCAAATATTGAATAGTTCAAGGACTAAAATGCGATAAGGTCCGAAATGATTTAATTTTAATCCGAAAATATTTAATTTGAGAATATTTAGAGTTTAGACTTGAATTCTAATATTCTTAAATTATTTAGGATTGAAATTGAATTCAATCGCTTGTCCAGGGAATCATTTGCAATTAGGCCAAAGTTTAGGGACCAAAGTGCAATTTTGCTTGCAACTTGCAATGTATAAACATGTAAAGGGAGGAATTATCAGATTCTCAGCGCACAAAATTCAGAAATGGCCGAGAGGGTGGAAAAATAAGGGTTAAGCCATTTTCAACCCTTTAAGTTTCGATATCTTTTGATCCGCCCAGTAGAATTTCCGATTGAGCATATATTTACGATCACGGCTCCGAGTGCTACGTTTTGACATAATTTTTATGAAGTTCTAACATGTTTGAATTTTAAGTTGTTGTTAGAATTAAGATTTTGATTGTATAAACATGTTCTAGCATATACGACGATAGCATATCTAAGACGGATCGAGAAAAGATCGTCGTTTGAACATGTTTTAGATTTTGTGAAGATTTTTCTAAAATCTGAAATTTGGGAGTTGTTATGTACGTTTATAAGCTGTTCAAATGGTGATGATTATTGGTTTAGATGGTTGAATTAATAATGATAATGCATTTGGAAAGACCGAAATCGTACCATTACGCCGCCGGTTCAAGATTTTGAATTGATATGCATTCTAAATGTCTAGAGCTCATCTTCAAGTTTATTGTGGAGGAATTGAATATGAGATTATGTTTAGAATGAAGATATAATGATATTTGAATCGAAAGATTTATCGGACTCGAATAGTTGCGACGTTGGTTTGAATTCTGATTGTCTTAGCAAGATTTGAACTGAATAAGCTCTAAAGAATCATCGATTTAGATTGGAACTTGATTTTTAGATATGTTATAATCTATTTCAGATTTGAATTGAAGATTATCGAAGTTGAATCGACGAGTTCGAGTTCGAATAACTTGAAGTGTTTGAAGTTGAATCAAACACACCTTCAAGTAACATGGATGGAAATGAACATAATTTGATGACAGAATTGGCAAGTTGTTATTGATCAGCATTTGCAAGACTGTGCAATGATTCAAGATGTTTGAATCCCGATCACAGGTATGAATAGACATTAATAAGATGGGCAGAATAACTCGAGATTGTTTCTGATTATCGAGTTGCCTAAAATCACATACATGCATGTTTTCATATATGTTATTGTTTACGTTTACATAGATGGGTTAGATTATTCAAGATAGCTATCTTCTTGAATTCCCAGAATATTTATGTAAATGTTTACTTGTCTTCTTTGATTTATAGTATTTTCTGTATTGAACATGTTTATGTATTACATGTGATACTTACAGATTTGTCAGTATCGTTGAGTAATTATATGATCATATGATGATATGATTGATGTGTTCAAAATGTTGTTTTAGCTTATGTATATTTGATGCATACGGAATATGTTGCATTCATCTTGAACTCCAGTCTATAAAGCACAGAGGGTTGAAAGGCCTAGAGTGCATATGACGTTTGGAGGGCTGTAGTTGAGTGGCACGGAATGTAGACTTACTTCCAGAGCTAGAAGACTCCCTATAGTTGCACCAAAGTCAGGGGAAATGAAGTATTCAACTTCACCTCGATTGGGTGAGTTGGTGTTTGTTGAAGATTTTTGAAATGACCCTAACTCTCTAAATATAAATAAATATGCGGAAATTTTTTTTTTTTATACTTACTAAATAATAATATGTACATACATGCCCATACATATATGCACAGAATAAATAGATTTAAAAATAAATAACTTAAATAAAAATGCAACCTTTAATAAATTAAATATCTGAGTCTAACATTTACTAAAATACTGACATAAGCAAAATAAATAAAATTTGCATGCCCTGAAAATATTTAAATAAGACGAGTAATAATACCCACCACTGAAAATAAATAAAATCTATGACATGATAAAAATATTCAAAACATGCATATAGACTCAGACAACGGTCACGGGATTACTGCATGTCCGCTCATAGGTCCTCGCCGCCGGTGGGTACTACATCCTCCTTTACGTACTCACCTGCACCATATCAGTGTAGTGAGCCTAGAGGCCCAACATGCTAACATAACAAGGGTTTAAAATAATTTAAATCACTTTAATACTAATACATAACATATACATAAATGAGCATGCTTAAAAATATCATGAACATAACATAAACTTAAATATCATAATAATACATAAACATTGTTGAGCAAAGTATTTTCTAACATCGAAAGGTCGTCTCCATAGTGTAACCATACATACATTAAATACTGATCAGCATGGTAAACCAACGTACGTGGCGGTGACGAATCACCTCTTAAATTGGCAGTAAACTGCCCTTCAATAGTTCATATATGGGGACGAATCCCTCTTAAATTGTCACACTACTTCAACTTCCAACATAAAAATTATTTTCTTTTGCTCAACCTTAAACATTAAATCATGCATAAAAATTATTTCATGAATGCATGCACTGAAAATATGTCCATAATATATATTTAATTATTTTTTCATAATATAATATACTTATACTTAAAATAGACTTTATGCATAAAAATAATTAAATATATATTTCAAACTTATTTATTTTTCATGGGTTGGTCCAGACTGCTGGTCACTCACTCTAAGCCCATTAAACTTAAATAAAAGCCCAATAACTTAATTAAACTTAATTGGGCCTAAATAAAAATATTTAAGCCCATTAACTTATTTAAACCCAATAAAATTCTAGACTGGCCCAAAAATACACTGACTGATCCAAAAATTCCTTTGGGCCCACGAGCCCATAAAATTTATTGGGCTAACTTAAAAATAATTTTAAAAAGCCCAAATAAAATTATTTGGAAGTCCAAATAATTTTATTTCTAATTAATTGGCCCAAAAACCAATTAAAAACATCATATATTTAAAAATTAAAATACTCGAGCCCGGCCCACCTAACCCGGACCCGGACCAACCTAACCCAGATCACCCAGACCCGACCCAGACCCAGCCCCAGCCCAAAACCCGACCCCCTCCTTTCCCAGCCCTCCTCGGCCGCGAGCAGCAGGCCTTCTTGGCCTGCTGCCGGCCAGCTCCGGCCACCCCTGGCCGGAGCGCTGCCGCCCAGACGTAGCCCACGTCTGGGCGGTGCTAACCCACCATGGCTCAACCCGAGCCATGGCCCATAGCCCCTGACCGATCCAACCTTCCACAAAACCCTAAACTGCCAACTCCTTTGACCAAACCATGCATCAGATCAAACCCAGCCCACACCAGTCCGAACCAGCTGCTCCTGCTCGACCCTAAGGCACCCTAGGACACCCCTTGATAGAGCCCTAGCCCCTGGACCGAGCCATGCAATTAAAAGCATGAACCATGGCTAAGAAAATCATGAATATGATCAAGAATCACAAGAACGAACGCATAAAACCATAACAAATCTCGTTTTTTCTAAAAATTATTGAAGTAAACTGATGCTCACGCACACACACACGTATAACTCTTATATGGCACATTAAAATGAAAAGAGACATGCCTTTCACCGTTAAAAGAAGAGAAGAAGGCGCGTGGAACGATTTCGGGACGACGGGGCGACCACAACTTGACTTGGAGCTTCAAAAACGTGGCTATGGAGTCCTAGGGGTGATGGCCGATGAAGAAGATGATTAAGAAGGGAGGTGTCGGCTGAGAGCTTGGAGGCGTGAGGGTTGGGTAGGTTTAGGGTAAGGTTTTAATTAAAAATAGGTTTTTAGGATAATAAAATATTAATAAGGATTTTTTAATTATGAAAATATATAACTTAAAAGCTCTAACTAATAATTAAAATCTGATAACTAATTTAAAAATCCCGAAATAAATAATTAAGAGAATTTTAAAGATAATAAAAAGTCATTATTTTGGCTTATTTTGAATAAAAATGGATTCCTAAAATTATATAAAATTAAATACTAATAATTTTGAGGAAATAAAACTCAAAATAATATTTTTGGGCTCTAAAATGCTCATGAAATAAATTGGATAGAAAGTTGTCATCTCGTCCGTCCACGGTCCCGTCAACGCGATAAAATAATTCAATTACCATAAATCATGAAAATCTCTAATTATGGGTTAAATGCTTGAAAATCAATTAAATCATGCACAAATAATTCACATAAATATTTAACCCATAATCTAAAATTTCAAATAAATAAATTTCCTAATTATGCATGCGAATTTACGTATTAAAAATATCGGGTGTTACAATTCTTCCCCCTTTAAATTGGATTTCGTCCTCGAAATTAAAGTACTTACCCGAACAACTCCGGGAAACGAGTCCTCATCTCTTCCTCGGTCTCCCAAGTAGCTTCCTCCTCTGAGTGATTCAGCCACTGGACTCTGACCATCGGTATGACTCACGTCCTAAGTCTCCGCTCCTCCCTAGACAAGATCCGCGCTGGCCTCTCCTCATAAACTAGATCAGGTGGCAACTGCAAGGGCTCGAAATCCAACACATGCGACGGGTTAGAGACATATCTCCGAAGCATGGATACATGAAAAACGTTGTGCACTGCTGCAAGCCCTGGCGATAGAGCTAAACGGTAGGCCAACGTGCTAGCTCTCTCCAAGATCTCGAATGGCCCTATATACCTCGGATTAAGCTTCCCTCTCTGGCCAAATCGTACCACTCCCTTCATAGGTGACACTCTCAGAAACACGTGATCACCTACTGCGAACTCCAAATCTCGTCGTTGAATATCTGCATAACTCTTCTGACGACTCTGAGCAGTCCTCATTCGATCCCGAATCTGAGTCACAATGTCAGCTGTCTGCTGCACAATCTCAGGACCAAGTAAAATCCTCTCGCCAACCTCATCCCAATGCACAGGAGATCTGCATCTCCTTCCGTACAAAGCTGCATAAGGAGCCATACCTATAGACGACTGAAAACTGTTGTTATAGGTAAACTCCACTAATGGCAGTCTAGTCTCCCACGAGCCCTGAAAGTCGATGACACAAGCTCTCAGTAGATCCTCGAGAACCTGGATCACTCTCTCAGACTGACCATCTGTCTGGGGATGGAACGCTGTACTGAACAAAAGTCTAGTCCCCAATGCAGTGTGCAAACTCTTCCAAAACGCAGACGTAAATCTCGGATCTCTGTCTGATACTATCGACACTAGTATGCCATGCAGTCTAACAATCTCCTTGATGTAAAGCTCTGCATACTGTGTCAACGAGTAAGTAGTCCTCACCGGTAAGAAATGAGCTGACTTGGTGAGTCTATCCACGATCACCCAAATAGTTGTGCAACCTCTGGCACTCCTCGGTAAGCCAACTACAAAGTCCATCGTAATATTCTCCCATTTACATTCCGGAATAGGAAGAGGTCTAAGAAGTCCTGCTGGAAGCTGATGCTCGGCCTTGACCTGCTGACAAGTCAAGCACTCTGACACAACTCTCCCGATGTCTCTCTTCATCCCGGGCCACCAATACAATAGCTGCAAATCTCGGTACATCTTCGTACTTCCGGGGTGAATGGAGTACGGAGATGTGTGAGCCTCTGCTAGAATCTCAGCTCTCAACTGATCGACGTTCGGTACCCACATCCTACCACGGTACTGAACAATGCCATCCACAACTGTATATAGAAGACCACCCTTGGCCTCATCCCTCTGTCTCCAACGCTGCAACTCCTCATCAGTAGTCTGTCCAACTCTGATCCTATCTCTTAGAATCGGTTGCACCATCAACACTGACAAGCTCGGTGCATGACCACTCGAGTAAAACTCCAAATCAAACCTCTGAATCTCGCTCTACAGTGGTAACTGCACTGTCAAACACGATACCACTGTCGACTTCCGACTCAAAGCATTGGCCACTACATTAGCCTTACCTGGATGGTAGCTAATGTCGCAGTCGTAATCCTTCACTAACTCCAACCAACTCCGTTGCCTCATGTTCAACTCCTTCTGAGTGAAGAAGTACTTCAGGCTCTTATGATCCGTGAAAATCTTGCACTTCTCGCCATACAGATAGTGCCTCCAGATTTTCAAAGCGAAGACCACTGCTGCTAACTCCAAGTCATGCGTCGGGTAGTTCTGCTCATGAATCTTCAACTGCCTCGACGCATAAGCAATAACCTTACCACACTGCATAAGTACTGCGCCTAAACCCAGCTTAGACGTGTCGGTGTACACCACTAACTCCTCGTGTGGTACTATCACCGCTAACACCGGTGCAGTAGTGAGTGCTTCCTTCAGCTGATCGAAGCTCCTCTGACAGTCTGAGCTCCAAATAGACTTCGTGTTCTTCTTGGTTAACGAAGTCAAGGGTACTGCAATAGAGGAAAAACCCTTGATGAACTTCCTATAATACCCGGCCAAACCCAAGAAACTGCGAATCTCCGAAGCATTCTTCGGAATACCCCATTTTTGCACTGCCTCAACCTTCGACTGATCCACTGCAATCCCATCTCTCGAAATAACGTGGCCAAGAAATGCCACCTGCTTGAGCCAAAACTCGCACTTGCTGAACTTGGCATACAAACGATGCTCCCTCAAAGTCTGCAAGGCTGTCTGTAGATGCTGTCTATGCTCCTCAATGCTCCTAGAGTAGATCAAGATATCATCAATGAAGACTATGATGAATGATCAAGATACGGCTGAAAGACTCGGTTCATGAGATCCATGAAAACCGCTGGAGCATTGGTCATCCCAAATGGCATCACTAAGAACTCGTAATGCCCATAACGTGTCCGAAAAGCAGTCTTGGACATATCTGCATCTCTAACTCGCAGCTGATGATAACCAGATCGCAGGTCGATCTTGGAGAACACTGAAGCTCCCTGCAACTGATCAAATAAGTCCTCTATCCTCGGCAGTGGGTACTTATTCTTCACTGTGACCCTGTTGAGCTCTCGATAATCGATGCCCAATCTCATACTGCCATCCTTCTTCTTCACAAATAATACTGGAGCTCCCCATGGGGAAAAGCTAGGACGAACAAAGCCTTTCTCTAATAACTCCTGTATTTGCTCCTTCAACTCTTTCATCTCGGTAGGAGCAAGTCTGTATGGTGCCTTAGAGAAAGGCACGGTGTCTGGCACTAAGTCGATGCTGAACTCCACATTTGTCACTTGTGGAATTCCTGCAACATCCTCCAGAAAGACGTCCGAAAAGTCACGAACCACATCTATCTCTGATAATGATCTACTGGCTGGTTCTGAGGCCGTGACAACACTCGCTAGGAAACCTCGGCAACCCCGTTTCAACAGCTTCCTCGCCTGAATAAGAGATATCACCTGAGGAAAATCACTGCTCTGAGATGCATGAAAAGTAAACGGGTCGCCTCACGGCGGTTTCACTAACACTGTCCTCTGAAGAAAATCAATCGAAGCTCCATTGACTGTCAACCAGTTCATACCCAAGATCAAATCAAACCCACTCAATGGCAAAACCACCACATCTGCGCGAATGGAGTGCCCCTGGAGCTCCAACTCCAGTTCTCGAATGACACTAGAGGTAGAAATAATCTGTCCTGAAGGCATAGTGACATCATAACCACTGTCAACAATCTCGGGTGTGATGCCTATCCGTCTGATAAACTCCAGGGAGATAAACGAATGCGTAGCCCCTGAATCTAGCAACGCAAACGTGGAGTTGCCTCCAACTAAAATTTTCCCTATACGTAGAAGAATCCCAACAATTTCATACCACTACTAAACTTTCCCCCAAAGATAAGTCACTAATAACCATTAATTCTAATCACAAGTAAAACATGCTTCTTATTCTAACATGCAGATTAAAAAATCCCAAATAAAAATTATTTCACAAAGAAAAATCGAAATTCTTAACCAAAGGAAGAAATTATGAAATACTAGGGGTAAGATATACCGGTGATCAAGGAGGTGTCTGGGTCGGCCTCCTCTTCCTGCATAACGAACACTCTACCAGTAGTGTTCTTCTTTCTCGGGCAATTAGCTATCTGGTGCCTTGGCTCTCTACAGTGGAAACAAACTCCTGCTCCCAAAAGACAAGGTCCCGAATGCATCTTCTGACACTTCGGGCAAGTAGGAAAACCTCCAGTATTAGGGGCCTCGCCCCTCGGCTGCTGTGGCCTCTGCTGTTGTGGCCTCTGCTGCTGGTTCGGGCCCATAGACGGCCCAGTATACTGCTTCTTTACAGGAGGTTGCGAAGATGGTCGCTGAAATCCAAACTGAATCTGTCTCTTCCCCTGCTCTCTCGCTGTATCTCTCTCCTACCCTCCTCTGACCTCAGTGCTCTACTAAATGCCGCCTCATATGTAGCGACGTCCATCATACGTACGTCATGCTTGATATCCGCCTTCAGTCCCTCCACAAACTGCCTCATCTTCTCCGGTGGACCATCTGAAATCAAAGGCACAAAATGACAGCCCCTCTCGAACTGTCTCACATACTCAACCACTGACCTGTCCCCCTGTCGGAGACTCATAAACTCCCGGATCATGCAACTGTGCACATCCTGCGTGAAATATTTGGCGTAGAAGATATGCCTAAACTCCGCCCAAGTCAATGTAGGAAGATGTACTCCCCTGGCAGCACCCTCCCACCAAAGAGTTGCATCTCCCCTCATCATATAAGTCGCACAGTTCACTCTGTCCACGTCAGTAATCCCCATGTATTCAAAGATGGACTCCAAAGAGTGAATCCACCCCTCAGCCACCAATGGTTCAGTGGTACCAGTGAACTCCTTCGGCCCCTTCTTCTGGAACCGCTCAGCTACGTCCTCCTCGTGGGACAGTCTAGGACGTGCAGCCTGCTGCTCCAACAGAGCAGTAATCCCTGCCATCATATTAGCATTGGCCTGCTCCAATGCTGCAATAGGGTTCAGCGGAGGTAGAGGTGGAGGTGGAGATTCCCCACGTCTGTTCATAGGTCTTGGAGGCATTCTGCACCACCACATATTTCTTTACGTAAATCGCCATGCATAACTAAGTGGTTTAACATTAATGCTAACTTAAATTTTTGAAAGTAAATCATGCTATAAACACTTAAAACTTACAGACCGGTAGCGTGGATTTCTGAGCTCGCATAGCAGTAATGACCCCTCCAAGGACCGTGCTCTGATACCAACTGAAACGACCCTAACTCTCTAAATATAAATAAATATGCGGAAATTTTTTTTTTTTTATACTTAATAAATAATAATATGTACATACATGCCCATACATATATGCACAGAATAAATAGATTTAAAAATAAATAACTTAAATAAAAATGCAACCTTTAATAAATTAAATATCTGAGTCTAACATTTACTAAAATACTGACATAAGCAAAATAAATAAAATTTGCATGCACTGAAAATATTTAAATAAGACGAGTAATAATACCAACCACTGAAAATAAATAAAATGTATACATGATAAAAATATTCAAAACATGCATATAGACTCAGACAACGGTCACGGGGTTACTGCATGTCCGCTCATAGGTCCTCGCCGCCGGTGGGTACTACATCCTCCTCTACGTACTCACCTGCACCATATTAGTGTAGTGAGCCTAGAGGCCCAACATGCTAACATAACAAGGGTTTAAAATAATTTAAATCACTTTAATACTAATACATAACATATACATGAATGAGCATGCTTAAAAATATCATGAACATAACATAAACTTAAATATCATAATAATACATAAACATTGTTGAACAAAGTATTTTCTAACATCGAAAGGTCGTCTCCATAGTGTAACCATACATACATTAAATACTGATCAGCGTGGTCAACCAACGTACGTGGCGGTGACAAATCACCTCTTAAATTGGCAGTAAACTGCCCTTCAATAGTTCACATATGGGGACGAATCCCCCTTAAAATGTCACACTACTTCAACTTTCAACATAAAAATTATTTTCTTTTCCTCAACCTTAAAAATTAAATCATGCATAAAAATTATTTCATGAATGCATGCACTGAAAATATGTCCGTAATATATATTTAATTAATTTTTCATAATATAATATACTTATACTTAAAATAGACTTTATGCATAAAAATAATTAAATATATATTCCGGACTTATTTACTTTTCATGGGTTGGTCCAGACTGCTGGTCACTCACTCTAAGCCCATTAAACTTAAATAAAAGCCCAATAACTTAATTAAACTTAATTGGGCCTAAATAAAAATATTTAAGCCCATTAACTTACTTAAACCCAATAAAATTCTAGACTGGCCCAAAAATACACTGACTGGCCCAAAAATTCCTATGGGCCCACGAGCCCATAAAATTTATTGGGCTAACTTAAAAATAATTTTAAAAAGCCCAAATAAAATTATTTGGAAGCCCAAATAATTTTATTTCTAATTAATTGGCCCAAAAACCAATTAAAAACATCATATATTTAAAAATTAAAATACTCGAGCCCGGCCCACCTAACCCGGACCCGGACTGACCTGACCCGACCCACTACCCTACAGACCTGACCAGATCACCCAGACCCGACCCAAACCCAGCCCCAGCCCAAAACCCGCCCCCCTCCTTTCCCAGCCCTCCTCGGCCGCGAGCAGCAGGCCTTCTTGGCCTGCTGCCGGCCAGCTCCGGCCACCCCTGGCCGGAGCGCAGCCGCCCAGACGTAGCCCACGTCTGGGCGGTGCTAAACCACCATGGCTGAACCCGAGCCATGGCCCCTAGCCGCTGACCGATCCAACCTTCCACAAAACCCTAAACTGCCAACTCCTTTGACCAAACCATGCATCAGATCAAACCCAGCCCACACCAGTCCAAACCAGCTGCTCCTGATCGACCCTAAGGCACCCTAGGACACCCCTTGACCGAGCCCTAGCCCCTGGACCGAGCCATGAAATTAAAAACATGAAGCATGGCTAAGAAAATCATGAATATGATCAAGAATCACAAGAACGAACGCATAAAACCATAACAAATCTCGTTTTTTCTGAAAATTCTTGAAGTAAACTGATGCTCATGCACACACACACGTATAACTCGATATGGCACATTAAAATGAAAAGCGACATGCCTTGCACCGTTAAAAGAAGAGAAGAAGGCGCGTGGAACGATTCCGGGATGACGGGGCGACGAAAACTTGACTTGGAGCTTCAAAAACGTGGCAATGGAGTCCTAGGGGGTGATGGCCAATGAAGAAGATGATGAAGAAGGGAGGTGTCGGCTGAGAGCTTGGAGGCGTGAGGGTTGGGTAGGTTTAGGGTAAGGTTTTAATTAAAAATAGGTTTTTTGGATAATAAAATATTAATAAGGATTTTTAATTATGAAAATATATAACTTAAAAGCTCTAACTAATAATTAAAATCTGATAACTAATTCAAAAATCCAGAAATAAATAATTAAGGGAATTTTAAAGAAAATAAAAAGTCATTATTTTGGCTTATTTTGAATAAAAATGGACTCCAAAAATTATATAAAATTAAATACTAATAATTTTGAGGAAATAAAACTCAAAACAATATTTTTGGGCTCTAAAATGCTCATGAAATAAATTGGATAGAAAGTTGTCATCTCGTCTGTCCACGGTCCCGTCAACGCGATAAAATAATTCAATTACCATAAATCATGAAAATCTCTAATTATGGGTTAAATGCTTGAAAATCAATTAAATCATGCACAAATAATTCACATAAATATTTAACCCATAATCTAAAATTTCAAATAAATAAATTTCCTAATTATGCATGCGAATTTACGTATTAAAAATACCGGGTGTTACAATTTTATTTCCTCGGGATCCCAGAACTACGATTTATTGATATCAGATTTGATAGCCTATTCTTTGGCACATGCATTGCATTTATGCATTAACCTAGAGATTTCTATGGTTTAGAATATGCGTTTATAAATGCTAGCATGTTATGTTATTATATGACATTCATGATTGAATAAGTTACATGCTTAAATGATGTATATGCATGTTGTTCATACTGAGATTTATTCTGACCGGAGTTATCCGGCTGTTGCTTTGTTTGTTTGTGTGCATTGCATCAGGTTGGGGCAAGATCAAGCTAGAGTTGGCTTGGATAGCTTAAGAAGAGACATAGCATGTGGTGACTCGGGTTTTAAGCAGATGACATGTATTTATGACTTGGTAAACACGGTAGAAAGCAAGAACATTTGTATATGTTGTTTTTGGTCAAGTATTGATTTATACTTGAGAGTTCATGTATTCTAGATCACTTGCTATTAGTTTGAATGCATGTTAAGTATCTAGCATGATGTTGAGAAGTTTATATGAAGTGTTATGAGATTTGGAATCATATTGTACAACAAAGATACATTTTTATTTTCTGGACTGGGTGCCCGCTCTATCGGGTGAACTTCACCGATCGAGCGAGGCCTGTGTTTGCAAAAACAGATTATTGAGCTTTTGGGCTCGCTCTATCGGGTGAGTTTCACCGATCGAGCGAGACCAAAAAGTGTTGCAGACCGAGAGCTTAGAATTTTAGCTCGCTCGATCGGCTGAGTTTGCCCGATCGAGCGAGGTGTTGGTTTTAAAAAAAAAAAAAATTAGTTCTTGGTTTATTATTCATGAATTGTTTGATTAATTGTTAATTAATCATTTATTGCCCTAAGATGAGATTAGCAACCCAAGGTCCCCACAACAGGTGGTATCAGAGCATAAAGTCTTGGACTAAGATAGAAGTTGAGCGGGGTAGATTGAGTCGCATGCATTGATAGTATTGCATGAGTATGCTTTACTTGTTTTATAGAATTATATGCGACTATGATTGCTTGATTGAACACTACTTGCTTTATTGAGATAAGAATTACATGCTTATATGCTGATATGTATGCCTGATTTCTTGAATTCATTTGAATACATGAATTCGTTGCAAGCATGTAATATGTGAAAAAACATGAGAATTTGCAAGCATGTGTTCTAATCAGAAGCATGAGAGTATATGTATGTTATTTATAATCTCTACCATATATATTTCCATCTATATTGCTTCTGTTATTGAATAAGAAAGATTATGCAGAGAGCATGAGAACCTCAGACAGAACAGAACCGCAGATAGAACATAACAGTATTGAGGTAAGTTTTTGAGCCGATTGCACTAAGGAGTATGTTAGTTGAACAACTCCAAAGTTATTGATCATCAACTCAGAAAGATACAAAATATGCTATGTCTAGAAAGGAGTTGATTTGAAAAGATGGATCAGTTGTTCAAGAGAAGAATATTCAGATGAACATAGAATCAGCTTGATTTTATATCAAATCCAGGACTTAGCAAGAAGGTGGTGTTAGTTCAAGCCTCACAATTATGATCATCTCCTCCACTACAACTTCCATAGCAGTATAGCTATGAAGCAAGAGCTAGTGACAACAGTAGCAAAAATCGAATCAGCCTAAATGCCCGCAGAGGAAGAACTATAAGCATAGCTCCCCTAACTGAAAGGCTCAAGTTGTATCAGATAAGAATATTACAGGTAAGTGAGTTAATTCTAGTTAACCGCTTATATATTGATTGCATAGCATACATGCTATAATTCGTATCTGATGAGCCTTTATTCATCGTATTTTCTGAGAATTGGCCTTTGAGTAGATGGAATGTATTTGTAAGATTAGTCATAACAGATGAAATACAGAATTGAGGAAATAAGATTGAATGTGCTGATATCAGGCGTGAGATATTAAGCTAGAATGCATTACAGATATTAATGTAATAACTGAGTATCAGTTAACAGCTGATTGAATCCGTGCACTGATAAAGCAATAGAAATGAATAGCAATTTATGATATGAGTTTCAGAAAGTAGATTTTGTTATTTCGGTACTGGTTATATCACGTTTGACCGTGGAAGAATGTCAGTAGAAGTCTAGTCGATATATTGAACTAGTACAAAATTAACCTTGAATTGACAGCTATGTCAGTGGTTAGAATGTACAGAAATAGTTCAATGACATATTTCGACCTTTCTATGACATGAATGCAGTTCTATATAGAGTGGTGTCTAGTACGAAAGTATTATGGCAACTTGTATAGAAGAGCATTACGTAAACTAAAAAATTCCAGAAACAGCTAGAAGATTGAATATAAAAGAGTTATGTAGTACCGAAATGATGATTAATTCTATGACATTAATTTACGCCAAAAAGATTATATTTGACTATTGTCAGCTAAGAATTAATAACTGAACTCATGTCACTAGAGAATAAGAAAAATCAGTTACAGTTGAGCGTTATCTTCAATTTTGCTGAAGCTATTACATCATAGAAATCGTGATTCTTGAATTTCTTGATATCGATTATGAGGTTTTTGTATTCGACCTCGATCAATTTTGATTGACTCTTATTCCTTTGCTAGAGTCTGATTTGATTCATTCTTCTTGAATTTTATGATGCAAGTGAGTTGGTATCACTTAGCAGATTTTATCATTCAGAATATGTAATTTTGGATGATCTTGATTTGAGCAAGTTCCTTTGAGCGGAGATTTGAGAATTTTGATTATTTGATGTATTTATTCAGTGTATCTTGAAGTATTTGGCTCGTAACTGATAGAAATTCAGATTCAGAATACTAGCAAGATTTATGGGTTTTAGATAATTGCTTGATTGATTGAGTACAGATCTGTACTTGTTGTATGTTTATGCTTGACAAATACTTAAACGATCAGAATTGTTGCGATCCAAGCTAAACTCGATTGGTT
This sequence comes from Henckelia pumila, assembly GCF_033568475.1. Lineage (NCBI taxonomy): Eukaryota > Viridiplantae > Streptophyta > Magnoliopsida > Lamiales > Gesneriaceae > Henckelia > Henckelia pumila. The sequence continues at coordinate 49,441,245 of NC_133123.1, forward strand.
TGGAAAGATAAAAGCAACATTGATCTTAGATCAAGCAATAAAATATTGATTGAGAATGCTAGATTAAGATATGAGATAAGACAGCAGAGCAGAACAGATGAATTTTTACGGTGAATGATCGTTTGATTATGCCAGATATTCTAGATATGGAATATCAGCATCTGAAAGAGGCATATGACAACATATTTAATATTCATTCAGTTGTCTAAACCTGTATGACTTACACATAGTCAGTACTTGGAAATTAGTATTGGAAGAAGAACTGAAAATAGATACGACAGAATTGACAGTACCAATACTAAAATTCCAGTAAAAGAAGCAAAAAAGAAGAACGCAAGTGGTTTATGTAACAGATTAGTTACATAAGAGTTGAAAACAGATCAACTTTGTGAACGACTTTAGTTTGAATCTACTCGAATCGTCATGATTTTGCGATTTAGAGTGTAGTAGATTTCGATAGATTTATGAATATGTTGTATTAGATATGATACAAACATAAAAGATACTTGTCACGCATTTAGCAAGATGATCAGATTACAGGAATTATGGAAATCTATTGTCAAGATAGAGACTTTAGATTTGTTTTCTAGATTGTGGCATTGATTGTCAGATGCTCTGAGTGTTTGGTTGTATGAGATTTCATTATACCATCCTCTGATTAGTGGACTATCAGATGTGATTATCCTGATTTCCGAGGATATGCTCAGAACTATAGTACTAGATTCGGTACTAGTTGATTATTTGCCACGTGATTACTATGATTCCTGTTACAGCTATTTGATAGATATAAAGACAATATTTTGATGATTGATTGATCAGAAACACAGAATTGTCTTTATATTGAAACAATATTTCAGAAATATCAACTATCAGACCAGATATGGGTCAAGAAACGATAGAGAATGTGAAGATTGATTTGAACAGAAGAAGAATAGAGCAGCATTAACAGAGCTAGCAAATGAGTAACAGATAGAGATTTGAAGCCTGGACAGAATGATCAGCAAAGAAGTCTATTTTCCCAAGTATCATTAGGTTCAGAAAGAGATTTCAGAAGCTATGAGTATATGATCTAGTTTATTGATTAATACTCAATCTCGAATTGTCAGATAGGTGAATTGGTATCCATATGCATTGGCTGAAGAATATCAGCTAGAATATGTATGTGCATTCAATTCAGATAACACCAAAGCAGAGCAGAGTTTAAGAGAAGCTAACTAACTGATGCAGAGTTAGATCACGAGAAAGAGCAACTTAAATATAAGTTGACTCAGTGATTATATGTTAATGAGAATTGATATGATTGCAGAAGAAATCAGAAAGAAGATTAAGATATGATAGAAGAGAAGATAGCAGAATAGATATCGAAAGCTCAGAGAATTGAAGTCAGTATTACTTCAGTCAGCTATATAGCTTACGAGAATCAGCAGTAAGATCGAATGCGATTTCGGGGACGAAATCATCCCTTAGAGGGGAGGAATTGTAAGGCCCGAAAATATTAAGTTCTTAATTACGCGATTTAAGATTTAAATTCTGAATAAGAGAGAAAATATGAATTTAAGAATTTATGGAAATTATAGATTTCAATTTCGGGTCAGAAATATTTAATTTGAGTATTTTCGGATTTTAAGATTTTGATATCCGGAAATCTTAAATTAAAAGTTTAAAAATATTTGCAATTGATATTTATGGAATTTAAGATATAAATTCCAAGATGATAAATATCAAGAATTTAATTTGAGGATGACATCCGAGAAAGGGCCAATTTGCAAATATTGAATAGTTCAAGGACTAAAATGCGATAAGGTCCAAAATGATTTAATTTTAATCCGAGAATATTTAATTTAAGAAAATTTAGAGTTTAGACTTGAATTCTAATATTCTTAAATTATTTAGGATTCAAATTGAATTCAATCGCTTGTCCAGGGACTTATTTGCAATTAGGCCAAAGTTTAGGGACCAAAGTGCAATTTTGCTTGAAACTTGAAATGTATAAACGTGTAAAGGGAGGAATTATCAGATTCTCAGCGCACAAAATTCAGAAATGGCCGAGAGGGTGGAAAAAGAAGGGTTAAGCCATTTTCAACCCTTTAAGTTTCGATATCTTTTGATCCGCCTGGTAGAATTTCTGATTGAGCATATATTTACGATCACGGCTCCGAGTGCTACGTTTTGACGTAAGTTTTACGAAGTTCTAAAATGTTTGAATTTTAAGTTGTTGTTAGAATTAATATTTGATTGTATAAACATGTTCTAGCATATACGACGATAACATATCTAAGACGGATCGAGAAAAGATCGTCGTTTGAACATGTTTTGGATTTTGTGAAGATTTTTCTAAAATTTGTGTAGTAGCCCGTAACCAAAATCAGTAATTAAGGATTAATTCTAATTAATTGAATTGAGTATCGGACGGATCGGAAGCTCCGAAGGCACGATCGGAAGCTCCGATGAGCGATCGGAGGCACTGATGTTATTACGTCAGGCATGACGTGTGGTTGGATCGGAAGCTCCGATCACCCCTATCCGAAATCAACAAGTGATATTTTGACACGTGGCAGATCAGAATCTTCGGAAGCTCTGATGGCAGGATCGGACGTTCCGATCGAGGTTCGGACGTTCCGATCAAGGATCGGAAGTTCCGATCGTTGTCTATAAATAGAAGGCCGAGGCTTCACTTTCATTTGCCAATTCCGAATTCTCTTTTCCATTCTAGTCCTTTTGGAGCTGTTCTAGTCTTCTTAGGCTTGGTCCGAAGGTCGGCGAGACGTTCGGTAGTCGTAGCGGAGTTGTGCCCAAGTTCTGGAGGCATCGACAACAAAGGGCTAACGACGGACGAAGGTATAGCTTTTGCTTTCTATAAATATTAGGGAGTATGCAATAGCTTAGTTAAGGCTTTTAGAGCACTTTAATGATAGTAGTATCATTTGGCAGTGTAGAGCAGACTATAGGCGTGGACCTAGAGTTGGTAGAGCTTGCACTGTTTTGAGGTACGAAAGTACTGTTCGAGATATCCTGACTGAGTATGCATGTATTATGTGACTGCATGATTTATATGCCATGATATTATGCTGCATTCATTTGCATCTTGCTATATCTCTTTCGAGATGTCTGTTAGTAGGGTTGTACCCTATCCTGTTAGTGGATGGACTTCCATCGATTTGGGTCCGGCGTATCCACAGTTGTTTCGGTATGGGAGCCACCTCCTGAAGCGACGGCACAACGTGCTACATACCAGGGCCCGGTCTGTCTCTGTTATCTGATTCTTGACCTCGAGTCTATAGGGAGTTCACTTTGCATGCATGTATACTCATACTCTCGTAATGAGCGTTTTATGCTCATGTCTCGTACTCTGTATTTTTTGGACACCCTATTCCATGGGGCAGGTTTGCGATTGGACGAGGAGGGTGGATCCAGGAGGGGCTAGTCAGTGGTTGGCCAGCTGGAGCTTCGTCTAGGCTTTATCACTGTTGTTTGGGTTTATACAGCTATTCGATTTGGTTGTATATTATTGGATAAATTACAGATTCCTTTACTTTGAATTGTATATTGTTTATGGTTTCCGCAGTTTTATTCTGATATCTGTTTAATTAAGTTAATTGCATGCCTAAGTTCTGTTTAGTAGGTGATCCGGGTAAGGGTTCTGTTTAGTAGGTGATTCGGATGACGTGAGTTCTTCTTACTGTCTTTAGTTCTTTATTCTATCTTATGAGTTGTGGTTCTTGTTGATTTCGAGGTCGAAATCTCTTCTTAGTGGGGGAGAATTGTAACGCCCCGTTATTATCTTAAATGAGTTTATTTGAGTTAATCGGAGATTACAGAGTTCACGAGCCGACTCGATTTTGATCAGGGTCTATTTTGCAAAAATTGTGATTTTTCAGGGACTAAAATGCAAATAGTGGATTTGTTATATTATCTTCACTTAGAAAGGATTTGACTTAGTCTCCTTTTCATTATCTTCATCTCCTCCATTGGTTCTCCACCATTGAAGACGCCTCCTTAGGCTTTCAAGCTTTCAAAATCCAGTCCGAGCTCGATCCGTCCGTTAGAAATTATTTCTGAAGGCATATTATCGATCACTGCAGTGAGAGCTATGTTTTATCGTAAGTTTTTCTACGATCAGATACATTCTAGTTTTTGGATGTTGTTAGAATCATTCTAGATTCGAGTATGTTGTTCTCTACAGATTTCTGATCGTCTATTATCTGTCGGTTTTGAATTTGAGCGACGTTCGGAATTGTTATGATTTTTGGAAGCCATTTTCGAAAATTATGATTTGAGATTTGTTGGGATTGCCTTGTTTTGGTTGTCTTAGAACTGTTATGAGGTTATATCGCTATTGAACTGCTGTCTGCGTTTTCGGTTTGTTCAGTTATAGCCGTTATGCCGTCGGTTTGAGTTTTGGAGATTTGAACCGTTTTTTAAGTTTTTGAACTTGGCTTGTAAGTCGATCATGGTAATTGATCTTTGATTGTATCTGAACAGATTCGTTTGGAGTTGTCAAGCCCTGTGTTAGCAGCATTTGGTCGTCGAGAATTGGACGAAGAACGGTAAAGAGATTACCTTGAACCGTTGCCTTTGTTGTTGGATTGTTTAGTTGTTGATTAAACCTTTTGTTGTAGCTTATCCAGAGTTGGAACTACTGCATTGAAAGGTAAAAGCAGACATCGATAGTGGGATAGCATACTCGGGACAGTTGGTTCTCGAGTTTTCCTTAAAATCACATACTTGCATCTACACTCGTTCTAGCATGAGGAACTTGTGTTTTTTTGTTTTGATTGAGCTTTTGTTATATGACTATGTTTTATGTTTCTGTTATGCATTCATCTTGAGCCAATCTTGTTTTCAGCGGGCAGAACCGCCCTTTTTGTTTAGACGTTTGGGAACTATGATTGAGTGGCCTAGGTCGTATTCGTTTCGCATTATGCTAGCATACTCATTATAGTTTCTCAAAGTCTAGAGGAGTGGGATACGTGGCACCACCTCGATTGGGTGAGTCGGTGAGTCGTTACGTAATCTCACCCTCGAGATCCCAAAAGCAGAGCAGCAATCCCTCGTTATCAGATTTGATATCCCGGTTTAAAGACATGCATTTCATTTCATCGTTATTGATTTCGTTGTTGTCTTGAAAGCATGTTTATTGTTGTATTACTTGATATGTTGTTTTTACTGGGATAATCATTCTCACCGGTTATCCGGCTATTGCTTTGTTTTGTATGTGTACTTGGCAACAGGTGGGGCATGAACAAGTCAGAAGAGGCATGGTTAGCTCCGAGGGAAAGTTGTAGAAGTGAGACTCGGTTTAGAAGTCGTGTCAATATGTTTATCTAGTTATATTAGAACATGTTTAGATCTCGAACTTCGTTGTTTATGTTGTATCGATTATGCGAGTCTTATGTTGCATGTTATAGACTGGTTCGTAGTTGATCAACGTTAGCATTTCATGTAATAACTTGAGAAGTTATGTTTTTAATGCATGAATTTGAGTTTGATGTATGGAATAACTTTTAGTTTGAGATGCCAAGATTTTCTGCTCTGTTCTGTTTCTGCTGCAGGGGGCTCCCAAGCTGTAGTTTTTAGCAGTCCGAGCGCACCCCAGTTCGAGTAATCCAGCAGTGCTGGAGTTTAGGGCACGCTCGAGCGGCAGTTTTTGCCCACCCGAGCGCACCCCCCCTTGAAAAAAAAAATTTTCTTTCTTACTTTGTTCTTGGATCTTGTATGCTTAATTTTTGTTTAAGCCGAGATTAGTTGTTTAGAACCGAGGTCTCACATTGGCTGCATCAATCTCAAATACTTGTTGTTCCTCGGGCTGCTGAGCTTGTACTTGATTGGTGATAGTCGTGTTTTGTTTGCATTTGGTTATGTTATTTTGTTAGTAGTTGCATGCATTTATTTGTTTTAGTTCATGTTTTATTTTAGTTTTGTTGTTTGCATGCATTTAGCTTCATAACATACTTCCGGGTTTAATTGTGTAGGAGGTATCAAATTTGATGAAGAAAGGCATAATGTTTGATAATTTTCATGCGCTCGATCCCACGAACTCATAGGATCGAGCGCGGCATCTGGAGATTCAAGGAAGTGGGCGAGACATTTTTACCGCGCTTGTTGTGAATATTACTCGCAAGCGTACGAGTGTCAAGTTTTAATATAGTGAATAATTCAGATATCGATCCCACAGGGAGTAAAATGAAAATCTTAGTGCTTGTAATTAAAATAGTCCAAACTTTATCTAGAAAATTAATAATCAAGAATTTTGCAATAAAAATAAATAATCAATGAAGTTTCTATAGCACACACACAACTTTCAGGAATAATCAATCAGAGAAAATGGTCTAGAGGTATAGATTTCACCTGGTTTCAACAACAATCAATCATAATTAATTAATCTTCATGAATTTCAAAGAATTAATAGCCAAGAACACTTACGTGTATTATTCCCTCTACCGAGTGCCGAATAAAATATATAAACTACAATTCAATTCCAATATCCCTATTAAGAATCTACTTGCAGTGATCAATTCAAAACTATGTTCTCTTTAAAAGCTCTGTTAAAATTATACACTCTCCCGAGCGATATAAATAATTAACAGTGTATTATCTATTTGTCCTATTCAAAATATTCTCTCCCGAGTGCCAGATTTCAAATAAATATTACAAATAATTATTGATCAGATAATTGAAAAGACAATCAATTCTAGAAAAAATAATTAATTTAGAAGAAACTCAATTCAATAAAATCAAGAATTCATGAAAGCGTCTACACCAGGTTCCATCCGACCTCTAGACTATAAAAATTAGTTCATAATAAAATTCTGAAAATAATAAATAATAAATCCAAACATGTTCAGAATTAAATAAATAAAAGATAAAAGAAACAAATCCGTCGTCAACGCCGTGTCCGATCAATCGATCTCCGTCTTCGTTCTTCAAGTTAAGCTCCAGAAATCCTTTAAGAGTATCTCTCGATCAAACCCTCTGATTCCAGTGTAATTGTTGTGGCGGCTCCCCTTAAATCCGATGAAAAAATTCCCTTTTATAGTGTCTCACAAAGCCCACTCAAAAGTCCAAGAAATTATAAAAATTTCCTTCCGATTAAAATTTCCAAACTCAGACTTCGCGACAAGCGCCCGCTCCACAATCCATGCGCCCGCATATAGCCTTTTGATCTCGATTCTTTCTCTCGCTTTCCACACTTGCGCGTTAGCTCTTCACTTAGCGCTAAAGACAAGACAAGCGCTGACTTCTTCAAATCAAGGCCCAATAACAAAAGCCCAATTTACACTTCCTTGTCTGATCGTTGTTTTCTTTTCTTCTCTTCTTTTCTTCTATTCTTATAATTCCTCATTTTTCTTCTTCGATTTCTTCTTTTTCACATAAAATCAATAATTCTCTGTAACCACAAAAACACTAAAATACCCACATAAATCTGCTCGGAACAAACAATTAATAATTAAAATCATATATAAATTAAGTGTATAAAATACACTTATCAAATACCCCCAAACTTAGACTTTTGCTAGTCTCGAGCAAAACTATTCAAAACAATAACTTCCAAAAACTCAAATCATCATAAACTCACAAGAATAGTCAAGAAATATTATGGAGCAATGGCCTCGACAATGATTTCAAAGAATTTTCAAATCCAATCTCATCCAACCTACTAACACTTGAAAGTTTTAGTCATAAAAAAATAACCGCATAAACTCACAATCTCCGCAACTCAAGTTCAAAACACCATTCTCCAAATTCAATTCAAACATTCATAGATCATGAGGACTTTTCAAGGATAGCATAGGATCAAATATAGGATATAAATCAAAACACTCACAATTAGGTAAATGCAAAGAATAATAGTGTGTTCGTGTTTCGATCAAAATTCATAATCATTAAAAGCATCAATCAACAGTCCATAGCTAAATTCTCGCAACTCTTCTCCACTAGTATATTAGGCAACTGAGACTCAGTCAATAGGACTTAATTAGCTTATAATGTAAGGTCTGGCTCACGGCTACAAACGAAGGATAAGAATTCAAAATAAGGAGTAATTTATATTTTTATGCTCATTCTAACTTCAACTCCTTTTTCATTCACAATTTCACGCTTTTTTTTTTTTTTCAATTCACTTCATTGATTTTCAACTTTTTCACTTTCTCTTCTACAACTCTTCATTCACACTTTTTTCTTTCTCTTCTACTACCTCTTTTCATTTTTTGTTGGAAAACTGGCGTTCAGATCAATCACGATTGATACCCGGTGCAGCGGAAGTTTAAAAATTTTATTATGGAACAATTCCATAGTGTGGGTATCAACCGTTTAACGATTAAATTATAAGTGTGTGTAAAATTTTATAACAATTATTAAATTTTACCTTCAATCTCGAATCGAGATTCTGGACACCAACAGATTTAATCTGCTCTTGTTGTCTCTCCCTGGAACTGATGAATATTCTGTCCTTCAATCAGGTCCACGAATGGAGGTTTAATCCCTCTGATAGATTGCACTAGAAAATCTATCAGAAGTTTTCTACGAAGAGAATAAACGAATTTGATTCGCTATTCCAGACTGCAATTCAAAATCACAGACCGGAATTTCTCACGCAGAGAAGGGAGGGGGGCGGCCGAATTTCTTTTGAGAGAGAGCTAGGGTTTTCGATTTTCTGTCTCTCAAATTATGACCAGTTGTGTGTAATTTCTGTACTGCAATAACTTATTTATAATGCAGGCCACTAACACCTTAGGGCCCATTAGTCATAAGTTGAGGCCCGACAAGCAAAGCCCGCATGTTCAGAAATTAATATAAAATTCATCGTGACTCCGATTGATGAACCGATTTCACCAATGTGCACAGAAACCATTTCTGCACATTTTAAAGTCAAGATAAATTTTCCTGAATCCGAATTCAGTGATTTCCAAAAAATGTCCATCCCTATGTCATTTTAGGAAATCCTACTCCCTTACTCTTATTTAAGAAGTCCAACTTCTTTATTCATTAAATTTAACTCTTTAAATTTAACTATCTCAATGGGGATTAAAACTCCATTACACTGTGTGACCCTCAATGGTTCAGGGATACAGCTAGCCGTGGGCTCACAACTCCTTGTGACTCAGAACAACACTTTCCGACTTGCCCAACGAATCATGGTAAAGCGCCTAGCAACATCGCCCCATGATTCCCTAGGTATCACTGATAGTGCCTACAAGAACCAGTAGATTTTGGTTAGCGTACAGTACGGTCCCTTCATCCATATATCCCGATCGAATCAACAACCATTGGTATATCGAGAGTCGCTCAAGATTCGATAACTATGCAATACATCTTGAAGATCAAATTAGTGACATCGCATGTGCTACTAAGAAACCATTTCTTAAATCACATCAAGTACTCTGGCCAGAGATTTGTCACACTAATATCTCCTCAGATCGCATAGGATATCCACACTCGCAAGTATGTGGTGAATCCTTGACAACAATGCATCGACTCCTATATGTGTTGTAACTGTACCCAATCCCGACACCTGATGACCCCCATAGAGTCGGTAAACGAGTCAAAGCACAGTACTAGCATATAGAGTCTCCATGATGTTTCAAGTAGTAAGGACTAATGGTGTACAACCAAAACCGCGGACTTTATCCACTCGATAAGTGATAACCACTTGGAAAGTCCGGATAGGGTAGTTCGATTATTCATCCTATGAATATCCATTTGCATGCTTCGAACATCTCCATGTTCCCTACCAATGAAACGTGGTACTCCGCATCGCAAATGCTAGTCTCAAACTAGAGCGATCCTTATCCTTATTATCGGACGGCTCAATCGACTAGGAACAGTTTAGAATATACAGTGACTATAAGATGTATTTCATGATAGACATCCCCATGTTCTACCACATCTTACATACACTATAGTATATTCAAGGTCTTTATCAAAACAACAATAGTATATCACAATATAACAATATGAAGAAAGATAAAGTCATTGCCATTAATAAAAGTGTAAATTATATTAAACAAAAGATCGTTTGTACAAAGAGTCATCAAAGCCCATAGCCACAAGTTGGCTCACTGGGCACCCACTCTTTCAATCTCCCACTTGCCCTATAGCCAACTAGTCATACTACGTAGACCCATTGCTTCGCGATGTTTGTCAAACAATGGTCCTGGCAAGGGCTTAGTAAGCGGATCAGCGATATTGTCTGCAGAGGCCACTCGTTCGACAGTGATGTCTCCTCTTTCCACAATCTCCCGGATGATGTGGTATTTCCTCAGTACGTGTTTGGATCTTTGATGAGACCTTGGTTCCTTTGCTTGAGCAATGGCACCCGTGTTGTCACAGTACACCGGGACTGGACCAACAAATTCAGGAATGACGCCCAACTCTTGGACGAACTTCCTCATCCAAACGGCCTCTTTAGCAGCAGCTGATGCTGCAATGTATTTAGCCTCAGTGGTGGAATCCGCTGTGGTGTCCTGCTTGGAACTCTTCCAAGAGACAGCACCGCCATTGAGCATGAACACAAATCCAGAGGTTGACTTCGAGTCATCCACGTCACTTTGGAAGCTAGAGTCGGTATAGCCTTCCAATTTCAGATCTCGTCCACCATATACCATGAACATATTCTTAGTCCTTCGTAAGTACTTAAGAATGTCCTTCACGGCTTTCCAATGCATTTGACCAGGATTAGCCTGATATCTGCTCGTGACACTCAGAGCAAATGCTACATCCGGTCTGGTAGATATCATCCCATACATGATACTACCTATAGCTGACGCATATGGTACATGTGTCATATTCTCTATCTCTGCATCAGTCTTGGGACACATAGACTTGGATAAAGAAACTCCATGACACATGGGTAGATGTCCTCTCTTGGACCCATCCATTGAAAACCGTTTCAATATGGTGTCGATGTAGGTTGATTGAGTGAGTCCTATCATTCTCTTAGATCTATCTCTATAGATCTGTATCCCAAGAATGTAGGATGCCTCACCCAAATCTTTCACCGAGAATCTACCTGATAACCATATCTTTGTTGACTGCAACATCCCTACATCATTCCCAATGAGTAGGATGTCATCAACATAAAGTACTAAGAATGTCACAGCATCCTTAACTACTTTCTTGTACACGCACGGTTCCTCCGGGTTCTCGATGAAACCAAAATCTTTTATTGTTTCATCAAATTTCTGGTTCCAACTTCTTGATGCTTGTTTTAGACCATAAATTGATCTCTGAAGCTTGCATACCTTATACTCGCTTCCCATGGATGTGAACCCCTCTGGCTGCTTCATATAGATTTCTTCCTTAATGTCTCCATTAAGAAAAGCAGTCTTCACATCCATTTGCCATATCTCATAGTCATACCATGCAGCTATGGCAATAAGGATTCTTATGGACTTGAACATTGTAACTGGTGAAAAGGTTTCATCATAGTCAACTCCTTGTCTTTGAGTGTAACCTTTCGCCACCAATCGCGCCTTGTAGGTCAATACCTTACCATCAGGCCCAAGCTTTCTCTTGTAGATCCATTTACACCCTATTGGAACAATTCCATCAGGAGGATCTACTAAAGACCAAACTTGGTTTGTATGCATTGAATCCAATTCAGACTGCATAGCTTCAAGCCATAAATTTGAATCCGCATCAGAAATTGCTTCCTTGAAGTTTCTTGGATCACATCCAATGTCGGGTTCATCTTGATCCCCTTCAAGAAGAAGACCATATCGAACAGGAGGTCTAGAAGTCCTCTCGGATCTTCTAGGTTCAGGCGTGTCCAGTAATGGTTCCTGAGGCGTAGGATCGTTATTTTGTATTTCGGGTTCTTCTCGAACTTCTTCGAGTTCCATCATCTCGCCTTTCTTATCCAATAAGAACTCCTTCTCTAAGAAGGTGGCATTCCTAGAAACAAACACCTTTGTTTCAGTAGGATAATAGAAATAATATCCGATTGAATTCTTCGGATACCCTACAAAATAACATAAGCTGGATCGACTATCCAACTTATCTCCCACTGTCCGCTTCACGTAAGCAGGACATCCCCAAATCCTCAAGTACGAATACTTAGGAGCTTTGCCATTCCATAACTCGTATGGTGTTTTGTCCACTGCTTTAGTGTGGACGTTGTTCAACAACAATACCGTCGTTTCAAGCGCATAGCCCCAAAACGAAGGTGGAAGCTCAGTGAAGCTCATCATGGATCGAACCATGTCCAACAAAGTTCGATTATGACACTCCGATACACCATTAAGCTGTGGTGTCATAGGAGGAGTCCACTGAGAGAGAATCCCATTCTCTTTTAGATAGTCCAAAAACTCGGTACTCAAGTATTCTCCACCTCGATCCGATCGAAGTGCTTTAATACTTTTACCTAGCTTGTTTTCTACTTCAGCCTTGAATTCTTTGAACTTTTCAAATGCTTCAGACTTATATTTCATTAAATATAAATACCCATACCTTGAATAATCATCAGTAAAGGTAATGAATGAAGTAGGTGTGGCCATATTGAGTCCCAACTCTAAATGGACCACAAACATCTGTATGGATCAAATCCAACAGATTTTGACTACGCTCAGGTTTCCCCTTAAAAGGAGATTTAGTCATTTTTCCTTTTAGGCAGGATTCACAAGTAGGTAGAGAGTTAATATAAGACATATCAAACATGCCCTCTCCCACTAGCTTGTTCATCCTCCTTGAGGAAATATGACCTAGCCTAGCGTGCCAAAGGTTTGCCAGGTTTTTGCTATCGATTTTCCTTTTGTTTGTTGTTGCCGGTTTATCAGCATAATTTATTGGAACGTCTTTTAGTTTTAAGTTGTATAGATCGTTTTCAAGTTGTCCATTTCCAATCAAACATTCATTCTTGTAAATATTGCAAATCCCATTCACAAAATTGCAAGAATAACTATCTCTATCAAGCATAGAAACAGAAATAATGTTTGTAATCAAATCTGGAACAAATAAAACATCTCTCAAAAAACTTAAAATTGTTCTGCAAAAATGTCTCCTATAGCTTTGGATTTATCTCTGGAACCATTCCCGAGCCTTGACTGGGTCTCACCCATCCTTAGCCTATTACTTCTTGTCATCATTTGCAACTCATTGCAAATATGAGATCTACATCTGGTATCCAATACCCATGAAGTAGTATTAAGAAAAACATTTTAATGTAAAACATACCCTTTGCAGTTCGCAACTGCTTGAGGTATTCCTTGCAGTTACGTTTCCAATGACCGGGTTTCTTGCAGTGGTGGCAAACTTGTTTAGACTTGTCCAATTTTGCATGTAACATTTGGCCTTGAGATCATGGTCCAACCATTTCTCTAGTTCGGCCAACCTTTCGGCAGTTACATCAGCCGGGGCTGTTTTTGGAGAAGCCTTTTCTAACACTTTAGAAAATCTTTTCCGAACTTAGGACAATCTTAACTTATGGAATCATTCTGTATTGTTTGCGCCAATAAGTTTGTTTTGTTGGAGAATAGGAACATGTGGATTACTGAGATAAAACAGACAATTATCGATGATTGTTTAAGCAATTTACTAAGACATAAAATAGGCGAATTTAATTTTATGAATCTCACTCCCACTATTTTAACGATTTCACTACCCTCTAGTGAAAACGGGAAACTGTTTTCCTTAGTGAGAACATGGAGTCCAATTGACAAACTTATGGTCCCGAATAATATCAGCCAACCATAATTCTCAAAAGGTAGAGCCCAATTGCTTCCAAAGCAACCCCCATGTATTTACCTCATGTCCAATAAGGGCCCAATAATATGACGCCATTTATAGTGACATGTCAAGATGACCCATCAATATTAAGTTGTGATGGACGGTCGCCATGTGGATCCCCCAATAATATGAGCCGATCCCATGGGAGTTCCACCCAACTTACAACATGTGTCGATCCAATGTACAGCTTTCCGACGGACGGGCCCCCCCAATAATCTGAGCCGGACCGTATCCGCGGGTAGCATCACATACATTGACCGTTGATGGAAGGTAGGAACATTTAAACAAATTCAAATTTCCTTTATTTATCTTGATATCAATTTTAAATCGTATTTAAAATGAGGGATTTTTAATTATGAAAATTTGTCTCATCATTTTTCAATTTATTGTATGCTTGCCGAATTCATACAATTATGTCTAAAACATGCATACAATCATAATATCATATATTATATATAGGATGATCGATTCCATTTCTAATTGACTCGTGGTTGCCAATCACGAGTCTTAGTCCAATCCTAGGTAATATGCAGTATGCAATGCAATCCTATTACATTAGCTTCCAATTTACATTTCTTCGTCTTTATTGTCTGCTGGGCCCACCATCTTCAAATCTTGATCTCCCACTAAATCTAATGTATTTACAATAAATAGCAATGACAAGTAGGGGATACATTTTAGGGGTGGGAACGGGCCATAAACCAAGCCCACTTTTATTACATATGACATTCATATTGGGCCATAAACCAGGCCCATTAATAAAACCAACAACAATAAAACAAATGTAAATTCCTAACATACACCTACAAAATTGGTCATGGCAATCGATCATCCTTATCCAATAACATTTAATTCAAAATTAATTTATTGGATATCATGCATATGGCAATTTAAATTTAAACAGGATAAAATCATATTTTATATATAAAATCATATTTTACATATAAAATCATATTTTACCTTTTATTAAATAAAATCATATTTTATCTATAGAATCTAATTTTATAGATAAAATCATATTTTACTTAATATATACATAAGATCAAATCTTATCATCAATTGTACCAAAAATAATTGATTTCAAAATTCAATTTAAGGATAAAATATTAAAATTTTCCAAAAATTCAAATTTATCCAAAAATCAATTTTAAAATTTTCGGACTCGAACAATTCGATCCGATGCCTCGTGAACCAATCAAAAACAATTTTTGACCGGACCAAAAATAAAATTTTAACACATTAAAATTAATTTAAATAAAAAAATAATTTTTCCCGCGGGCCGCCCGGGACACTCCCGCGCCGGCCCGCACCCGTGGGCGCGGGCCGGGGCAGCCCGGCTGCCCCTTTAGGGCAGCGACCGTCGCTGCCCCACCGGGCAGCGATCCAATCGCTGCCCAGGTTTTGCCCGAAAAAAAAAAATTTTATTTAAAATATTTATTTTGTTTTAAAAAACCAAGACTCAAAAATTTTTGTACAATCGATTAATTTAATCGTTTGATCTGAGCAACCTGGCTCTGATACCACTGTTGGAAAACTGGCGTTCAGATCAATCACGATTGATACCCGGTGCAGCGGAAGTTTAAAAATTTTATTATGGAAAAATTCCATAGTGTGGGTATCAACCGTTTAACGATTAAATTATAAGTGTGTGTAAAATTTTATAACAATTATTAAATTTTACCTTCAATCTCGAATCGAGATTCTGGACACCAACAGATTTAATCTGCTCTTGTTGTCTCTCCCTGGAACTGATGAATATTCTGTCCTTCAATCAGGTCCACGAATGGAGGTTTAATCCCTCTGATAGATTGCACTAGAAAATCTATCAGAAGTTTTCTACGAAGAGAATAAACGAATTTGATTCGCTATTCCAGACTGCAATTCAAAATCACAGACCGGAATTTCTCACGCAGAGAAGGGAGGGGGGCGGCCGAATTTCTTTTGAGAGAGAGCTAGGGTTTTCGATTTTCTGTCTCTCAAATTATGACCAGTTGTGTGTAATTTCTGTACTGCAATAACTTATTTATAATGCAGGCCACTAACACCTTAGGGCCCATTAGTCATAAGTTGAGGCCCGACAAGCAAAGCCCGCATGTTCAGAAATTAATATAAAATTCATCGTGACTCCGATTGATGAACCGATTTCACCAATGTGCACAGAAACCATTTCTGCACATTTTAAAGTCAAGATAAATTTTCCTGAATCCGAATTCAGTGATTTCCAAAAAATGTCCATCCCTATGTCATTTTAGGAAATCCTACTCCCTTACTCTTATTTAAGAAGTCCAACTTCTTTATTCATTAAATTTAACTCTTTAAATTTAACTATCTCAACGGGGATTAAAACTCCATTACACTGTGTGACCCTCAATGGTTCAGGGATACAGCTAGCCGTGGGCTCACAACTCCTTGTGACTCAGAACAACACTTTCCGACTTGCCCAACGAATCATGGTAAAGCGCCTAGCAACATCGCCCCATGATTCTCTAGGTATCACTGATAGTGCCTACAAGAACCAGTAGATTTTGGTTAGTGTACAGTACGGTCCCTTCATCCATATATCCCGATCGAATCAACAACCATTGGTATATCGAGAGTCGCTCAAGATTCGATAACTATGCAATACATCTTGAAGATCAAATTAGTGACATCGCATGTGCTACTAAGAAACCATTTCTTAAATCACATCAAGTACTCTGGCCAGAGATTCGTCACACTAATATCTCCTCAGATCGCATAGGATATCCACACTCGCAAGTATGTGGTGAATCCTTGACAACAATGCATCGACTCCTATATGTGTTGTAACTGTACCCAATCCCGACACCTGATGACCCCCATAGAGTCGGTAAACGAGTCAAAGCACAATACTAGCATATAGAGTCTCCATGATGTTTCAAGTAGTAAGGACTAATGGTGTACAACCAAAACCGCGGACTTTATCCACTCGATAAGTGATAACCACTTGGAAAGTCCGGATAGGGTAGTTCGATTATTCATCCTATGAATATCCATTTGCATGCTTCGAACATCTCCATGTTCCCTACCAATGAAACGTGGTACTCCGCATCGCAAATGCTAGTCTCAAACTAGAGCGATCCTTATCCTTATTATCGGACGGCTCAATCGACTAGGAACAGTTTAGAATATACAGTGACTATAAGATGTATTTCATGATAGACATCCCCATGTTCTACCACATTTTACATACACTATAGTATATTCAAGGTCTTTATCAAAACAACAATAGTATATCACAATATAACAATATGAAGAAAGATAAAGTCATTGCCATTAATAAAAGTGTAAATTATATTAAACAAAAGATCGTTTGTACAAAGAGTCATCAAAGCCCATAGCCACAAGTTGGCTCACTGGGCACCCACTCTTTCATTTTTTTCTTTTCAATTCACCACCACACCATTCCATTTTTCACAAATATCAACTAGGAGCATATAACAATTTAACATTCAACTTACTCTCTTAAAGGTAGGAAATAGTGTTTAGGCTATTCAGGTAGTCAATGTAGGACCTTGAAATAATGACGAATGGGGGTTTATCACATGTTTACACGCATGCCATTCGATTTTCAATAAAGCTCAAACAAGGTACAAGGGATAACATAAATAATTAGGTAGCTTGAAAAGCTCAAACGCATTCAGAAAAATCGCCTAAATCATTCCTAATCTCAGTTTTGCCCGTATTTCGCCTCGAAGAGTGTCTGAACTAGTTCTAGACAAGTCTCAATCCACAATTGATTCATACAAATATCAATCAGTGCAGAAAAGATAATCATCAGTAGTTAACGATGTTTTTTAACATATTTCAGATTTCCCGTACCTCAATGTACTTATACAAGTGTAGGCTCAAATAAGCATCTAAAGATAATATTATTTCAATGAAAATTAGGCCCAAAAATTTCAAACAATGCCTCAATAATATCTATGTCTGTATGTCTCAAAAATCAGATTCAATTATTAATCACATAGTATATAGGAAATTGTTCATCTAATTGGTTCCATTTTTTTCAAAAATATTTTGTCAGATAAGTAGACAATCATGGATTTCAGTTATAGCACAAAAAACTTTTTTTTTTTTCATCAGCAGCCATGCATCCAATTCTTTCTCGACTTCTTTTAAATTCAACTCAACTCAACAACAACAACTAAACTCAACAAAAATTTTATCTATGAAATTCAAAACTCAACTTTCAACCAAACAACTAAATCAAACATTGATTCACCCCCCGAAACTTAATGTAATCATTGTCCCTAATGATTAAAAACAATAAAAAGAACAAGGAACTCATACCTTCGACATCGAGCATCAGGACTCGGCGTCATCATCATCATCTCCATGGAAAGAAGGTGCAGCAGCAGCAATATCATCAGAAGACCACTGCGGAGGAGGTGGATAAGGCACAACAGTGGGAGGATAATTTTGGGCGAGAGCGGCAATGAAGTCATGCATGTATGTCATATGTGCTCGCATCATCTTCCACTGCTTCTTCATCTGAGCAAGCACGGCCGTAGAATCATCACGAGTAGAATACTCAGGGGCCGGATGTGTCGGTAGTGACATAGGTGCTTCCAAATGGGAAGCTGCTGGCTCAAAGTGTGGTAATGGCTCAGAGTGCTGTGGTGGTTCAGCTGCCTGTTCAGAAGTACTGGCCGTTTTTTTCTTCGTGTCCCATCTCAGTGCACCAGTAATTCTTATAGGACCTTGAATTGGAAGAATCTGCTCCGTATCATCCCACACAACACCGGCTAACCGGCAAAGTTGAGTAATCAAGGACGAGTGGGGTAAACTGTTAGTCGAAGATCCCCTAACAGCAGAAATTATAGAAACCTGAATTACTCTCCCAGCATCAACGGATTTCCCTGTCACAATGCAGTACACTAGTCCAGCTCTAACCTTAGTCACATCGGATGTATGCCCAGATGGCAACATCCTGGCAGCCACAAATTCATGCCAATTATTCGCTTCTCGTCGAAGAAATATGGATGGAAATGTAACAACTTCATCCTTCGCATTCCTCTTCCATTCCGCCCCATCCTCACACAAGTTCTGAAGTACAATGTTATCTGGATATGATTGATTCTTGAATACCTCATACTCATCATCTGCAATGTCCAAATCTGGCATTTCATAAAGGCTGTTAATTGTACTCTTATCAAAAGGCACCAATTTTACTCGAACTCGAACTTTCAGATTCACGTCTTTGACCATCAAATTTGCATAAAACTCATGAATCAATGATATAACAGCATTCGGTGGACTCCTCACGAATGTATCCCAACCTCTTTTCTCAGCTTCAATTAACGCCGGCGCACTATGCTCTCTCAAACTCATTCCTCTTTCTTTGTGCATCCCTCTCTCCATTACATCAAAACAATACTTGTAGTAGCCCGTAACCAAAATCAGTAATTAAGGAATTAATCATAATAACTTGGGTAGAGTTCGGAAGCTCCGAAGGCGAGTTCGTAAGCTCCGATCAGGATCGGAATCTCCGAACAGGATCGGAAGCTCCGAACGATATTACGTCAGTCATGACGTGTGGCAAGATCGGAAGCTTCGATCAGGACCGGAAGCTCCGATCACCCCTATCCGGAGTCAACAAGTGATATTTTGACACGTGGTAGATCAGGATCTTCGGAAGCTCCGATGGAAGGATCGGACGTTCCGATCGAGGTTCGGATGTTCCGATCAAGGATCGGAAGTTCCGATCGTTCTCTATAAATAGAAGGCCGAGACTTCACTTTCATTTGTCAATTCCGAGTTCTCCTTTCCATTCTAGTCCTTTTGGAGCTGTTCTAGTCTTCTTAGGCTGGGTCCGGAGGTCGGCGAGGCGTTCGGTAGTCATAGCGGAGTTGTGCCCAAGTTCTGGAGGCATCGACATCAAAGGGCTAACGACGGACGAAGGTATAGCTTTTGCTTCCTATTAATATTTAGGAGTATGAAATTGTTGGAAAACTGGCGAGTTCCCAGACCAATCACGATTGATACCCGGTGCAGCGGAAGTTTAAAATTTTTATCATGGAACGTTTCCATGGTGTGGGTATCAACCGTTCATCGATTGAATTACTGTGTGTGTAAAATTCAAATAACAATTATTAAATTTTACCTCAAATCTCGCAACGAGATTAATGGACACCAACAGAACAATTCTGCTCTTGTTGTCTCTCCCTGGAACCGATGAACGCCTTCAATCAGGTCCACGAACAGAGGTTTAATCCCTCTGATAGATTGCACTAGAAAATCTATCAGAAGTTTTCTGCGAAGAGAATACACGAATTTGATTCGTTATTCCTTACTGCGATTCAAAATCACAGACCGGAATTTTCTCGGGCAGAGGGAGGGAGAGGCGGCCGAAAACGTTTTTGAGAGGGGCTAGGGTTTCGAAAATCCTGTCTCAAAAATTATGACCTGTTCTGTGTAATTTCTGTACTGAAATAACTTATTTATAATGCAGGCCACTAACACCTTAGGGCCCATTAGTCATAAGCTGGGGCACGACAAGCAAAGCCCACTCGTTCAGAAATTAATATAAAATTCATCGTGACTCCGATTGATGAAACGATTTCACCAATGTGCACAGAAACCATTTCTGCACGTTTTAAAGTCAAAATAAATTTTCCTGAATCCGAATTCAGTGGTTTCCAAAAATGTCCATCCCTATGTCATTTTAGGAAATCCTACTCCCTTACTCTTATTTAAGAAGTCCAACTCCTTAGTTCATTAAATTTAACTCTTTAAATTTAACTATCTCAACGGGGATTAAAACTCCATTACACTGTGTGACCCTCAATGGTTCAGGGATACAGCTAGCCGTGGGCTCACAACTCCTTGTGACTCGGAACAACACTTTCCGACTTGCCCAACGAATCATGGTAAAGCGCCTAGCAACATCGCACCATGATTCCCTAGGTATCACTGATAGTGCCTACAAGAACCAGTAGATTTTGGTTAGCGTACAGTACGGTCCCTTCATCCATATATCCCGATCGAATCAACAACCATTGGTATATCGAGAGTCGCTCAAGATTCGATAACTATGCAATACATCTTGAAGATCAAATTAGTGACATCGCATGTGCTACTAAGAAACCATTTCTTAAATCACATCAAGTACTCTGGCCAGAGATTTGTCACACTAATATCTCCTCAGATCGCATAGGATATCCACACTCGCAAGTATGTGGTGAATCCTTGACAACAATGCATTGACTCCTATATGTGTCGTAACTGTACCCAATCTCGACACCTGATGACCCCCATAGAGTCGGTAAACGAGTCAAAGCACAGCACTAGCATATAGAGTCTCCATGATGTTTCAAGTCGTAAGGACTAATGGTGTACAACCAAAACCGCGGACTTTATCCACTCGATAAGTGATAACCACTTGGAAAGTCCGGATAGGGTAGTTCGATTATTCATCCTATGAATATCCATTTGCATGCTTCGAACATCTCCATGTTCCCTACCAATGAAACGTGGTACTCCGCATCGCAAATGCTAGTCTCAAACTCGAGCGATCCTTATCCTTATTATCGAACGGCTCAATCGACTAGGAACGGTTTTAGAATATACAGTGACTATAAGATGTATTTCATGATAGACATCTCCATGTTCTACCACATCTTACATACACTATAGTATATTCAAGGTCTTTATCAAAACAACAATAGTATATCACAATATAACAATATGAAGTAATATAAAGTCATTGCCATAAAAGTGTAAATAATATTAAGCAAAAGATTGTTTATACAAAGAGTCATCAAAGCCCATAGCCAAACAGTTGGCTCACTGGGCACCCACTCTTACAATCTCCCACTTTCCCTATAGCCAACTAGTCATACTACGTAGACCCATTGCTTCGCGATGTTTGTCAAACAATGGTCCTGGCAAAGGCTTAGTAAGCGGATCAGCGATATTGTCTGCAGAGGCCACTCGTTCGACAATGATGTCTCCTCTTTCCACAATCTCCCGGATTATGTGGTATTTCCTCAGTACGTGTTTGGATCTTTGATGAGACCTTGGTTCCTTTGCTTGAGCAACGGCACCCGTGTTGTCACAGTACACCGGGACTGGACCAACAAATTCAGGAATAACGCCCAACTCTTGGACGAACTTCCTCATCCAAACGGCCTCTTTAGCAGCAGCTGATGCTGCAATGTATTCAGCCTCAGTGGTGGAATCCGCTGTGGTGTCCTGCTTGGAACTCTTCCAAGAGACAGCACCGCCATTGAGCATGAACACAAATCCAGAGGTTGACTTCGAGTCATCCACATCACTTTGGAAGCTAGAGTCGGTATAGCCTTCCAATTTGAGTTCTCGTCCTCCATAAACCATGAACATATTCTTAGTCCTTCGCAAGTACTTAAGAATGTCCTTCACGGCTTTCCAATGCATTTGACCAGGATTAGACTGATATCTGCTCGTGACACTCAGAGCAAATGCTACATCCGGTCTGGTAGATATCATCCCATACATGATACTACCTATAGCTGACGCATATGGTACATGTGTCATATTCTCTATCTCTGCATCAGTCTTGGGACACATAGACTTGGATAGAGAAACTCCATGACACATGGGTAGATGTCCTCTCTTGGACCCATCCATTGAAAACCGTTTCAATATGGTATCGATGTAGGTTAATTGAGTGAGTCCTATCATTCTCTTAGATCTATCTCTATAGATCTGAATCCCTAGAATGTAGGATGCCTCACCCAAATCCTTCATCGAAAATCTACCTGATAACCATATCTTCGTTGACTGCAACATCCCTACATCATTCCCAATGAGTAGGATGTCATCAACATAAAGTACTAAGAATGTCACCGCATCCTTAACTACTTTCTTGTACACGCAAGGTTCCTCCGGGTTCTTGATGAAACCAAAATCTTTAATTGTTTCATCAAATTTCTGGTTCCAACTTCTTGATGCTTGTTTTAGACCATAAATTGATCTCTGAAGCTTGCATACCTTATGCTCGCTTCCCATGGATGTGAACCCCTCAGGCTGCTTCATATAGATTTCTTCCTTAATGTCTCCATTAAGAAAAGCAGTCTTCACATCCATTTGCCATATCTCATAGTCATACCATGCAGCTATGGCAATAAGGATTCTTATGGACTTGAACATAGCAACTGGTGAAAAGGTTTCATCATAGTCAACTCCTTGCCTTTGAGTATAACCTTTCGCCACCAATCGCGCCTTGTAGGTCAATACCTTACCATCAGGCCCAAGCTTTCTTTTGTAGATCCATTTACACCCTATTGGAACAATTCCATCGGGAGGATCTACCAAAGACCAAACTTGGTTTGTATGCATCGAATCCAATTCTGACTGCATAGCTTCAAGCCATAAATTCGAATCCGCATCAGAAATTGCTTCCTTGAAGTTTCTTGGATCACATCCAATGTCGGGTTCATCTTGATCCCCTTCAAGAAGAAGACCATATCGAATAGGAGGTCTAGAAGTCCTCTCGGATCTTCTAGGTTCAGGCGTGTCCAGCAATGGTTCCTGAGGTGTAGGATCGTTATTTTGTATTTCGGGTTCTTCTCGAACTTCTTCGAGTTCCATCATCTCGCCTTTCTTATCCAATAAGAACTCCTTCTCCAAGAAGGTGGCATTCCTAGAAACAAACACCTTTGTTTCAGCAGGATAATAGAAATAATATCCGATTGAATTCTTCGGATACCCTACAAAATAACATAAGCTGGATCGACTATCCAACTTATCTCCCACTGTCCGCTTCACGTAAGCAGGACATCCCCAAATCCTCAAGTACGAATACTTAGGAGCTTTGCCATTCCATAACTCGTATGGTGTTTTGTCCACTGCTTTAGTGTGGACGTTGTTCAACAACAATACCGCCGTTTCAAGCGCATAGCCCCAAAACGAAGGTGGAAGCTCAGTGAAGCTCATCATAGATCGAACCATGTCCAACAAAGTTCGATTACGACGTTCCGATACACCATTAAGCTGTGGTGTCATAGGAGGAGTCCACTGAGAGAGAATCCCATTCTCTTTCAGATAGTCCAAAAACTCGGTACTCAAGTATTCTCCACCTCGATCCGATCGAAGTGCCTTAATACTTTTACCTAGCTTGTTTTCTACTTCAGCCTTGAACTCTTTGAACTTTTCAAATGCTTCAGACTTATTTCATTAAATATAAATACCCATACCTTGAATAATCATCAGTAAAGGTAATGAAGTAGGTGTGGCCATGTTGAGTCCCTACTCTAAATGGACCACAAACATCTGTATGGATCAAATCCAACAGATTCTGACTACGCTCAGGTTTCCCCTTAAAAGGAGATTTAGTCATTTTTCCTTTTAGGCAGGATTCACAAGTAGGTAGAGAGTTAATATCAGACATATCAAACATGCCCTCTCCCACTAGCTTGTTCATCCTCTTTGAGGAAATATGACCTAGCCTAGCGTGCCAAAGGTTTGCCGGGTTTTGACTATCGATTTTCCTTTTGTTTGTTGTAGCCGGTTTATCAAAATAATTAATTGGAACGTCATTTAGTTTTAAATTGTATAGATCGTTTTCAAGTTGTCCATTTCCAATTAAACATTCATTCTTGTAAATATTGCAAATCCCATTCACAAAATTACAAGAATAACCATCTCTATCAAGCATAGAAATAGAAATAATGTTTTTAATTAAATCTGGCACAAATAAAACATCTCTCAACAATAATTTAAAACCATTCTGCAAAATCAAAAAAACATCTCCAATGGCCGTAGCTTCAACTCTGGAACCATTCCCGAGCCTCAGCTGGGTCTCACCCATTCTAAGCCTGCGACTTCTTGTCATCACCTGCAAATCATTGCAAATGTGAGATCCACATCCGGTATCCAATACCCAAGAAGTTGTATTAAGTGACATGTTTATTTCGATATAGAACATACCCTTTGCAGTTCCCAACTGCTCAAGATACTCCTTGCAGTTGCGCTTCCAATGACCCGGCTTCTTGCAGTAATGGCAAACATCCTTGGATTTTCCATTGTTTGAAGCCTTTGTCTTTTGCTTCTTCTCGGGTTCCACTTTCTTGGGTGGGGCAGAACGTTTCTTGCCCTTCATACTTGGCCCCTTCTTTGCAGAAGATGAGGAGCCCACCAAGAAAGCTGGCTTATCCTTCTTAAGTGTGGATTCATATGTAACGAGCATATTGACCATCTCTTCAAGGGTGGCCTCTATCTTGTTCATATTAAAATTTATCACGAATCCATCAAATGAGGAAGGAAGAGATAGAAGCAACAAGTCCACATTGAGTTCATGCTCCAACACCAAATCAAGGGTCGCTAACTTCTGTATGAGCCAAATCACTCGTACCCCATGATCACGGACCGAAGTCCCTTCACGCATGCGGCACGTCATCAACTCCTTAACAGTAGAGAACCTTTCAGCCCTCGACTGAGCCCCAAAAAGTTCCTTGAGTTGCGCGTGAATGTCAGCAGCATTCACCGTGTCCTCAAATCGCCTCTGGAGTTCATCAGACATCGAGGCTTGCATATAGCATTTGGTCTTGATGTCATGGTCACACCATGCATCAAGTTTGGCCAATTCCTCCGGACTTATGTCAGCTGGTGCTTCCTTCGGAGGTGCTTTCTCTAACACGTAGAGCATTTTCTCCGAAGTTAAGACAATCTTCAACTTCCGGAACCATTCCGTATAGTTGGCGCCAGTCAGCTTGTTTTGTTCGAGGATCGAGAATAAAGGATTTCGCGAATTCATTGTATGAAATACTGAAAAGGAAAACAGACATATATCAATGATTGTTTAACAATTTACTAAGACATAAAATAGGCGAATTTAATTTTATGAATCTCACTCCCACTATTTTAACGATTTCACCACCCTCTAGTGAAAACGGGAAACTTTTTCCTTAGTGAGAACATGGAGTCCAATTGACAAACTTATGGTCCCGAATAATATCAGCCAACCATAATTCTCAAAAGGTAGAGCCCAATTGCTTCCAAAGCAACCCCCATGTATTTACCTCATGTCCAATAAGGGCCCAATAATATGACGCCGTTTAAAGTGACATGTCAAGATGACCCATCAATATTAAGTTGTGATGGACGGTCGCCATGTGGATCCCCCAATAATATGAGCCGATCCCATGGGAGTTCCACCCAACTTACAACATTTGTCGATCCAATGTACAGCTTTCCGACGGACGGGCCCCCCCAATAATATGAGCCGGACCGTATCCGCGGGTAGCATCACATACATTGACCGTTGATGGAAGGTAGGAACATTTAAACAATATTTAAATTTCCTTTATTTATCTTGATATAAATTTTAAATCATATTTAAAATGAGGGATTTTATTTATAAAATATTTGTCTCATCATATTTAATTTATTGCATGCATTGCCGGATTCACGCAATTTATGTCTAAACATGCATACAATCATAATATCACATATTATATAGGATGATCGATTCCATTTCTAATTGACCCGTGGTTGCCAATCACGGGTCTTAGTCCAATCCTAGGTAATATGCAGTATGCAAATGCAATCCTATTACATATGCTTCCAATTTACATTTCTTCAGTCTTCATTGTCTGCTGGGCCCACCATCTTCAAATCTTGATCTCCCACTAAATCTAATGTATTTACAATAAATAACAATGACAAGTAGGGGATACATTTTAGGGGGTGGGAACGGGCTATAAACCAAGCCCACTTTTATTACATATGACATTCATATCGGGCCATAAACCAGGCCCATTAATAAACCAACAACAATAAAGACAAAATGTAAATTCCTAACATACACCTACAAAATTGGTCATGGCAATCGATCATCCTTATCCAATAACATTTAATTCAAAATTAATTTATTGGATAACATGCTGTGGCAATTCAAATTTAAACAAGATAAAATCATATTTTATATATAAAATCACATTTCACATATAAAATCATATTTTATCTCCATATCAAATAAAATCATATTTTATCTATAAAATCCAATTTTACAAATAAAATCATATTTTACTCAATATATCATAAGATCATATCTTATCATCAATTGTACCAAAATAATTGATTTCAAAATTCAATTTACGGATAAAATATTAAAATTTTCCAAAAATTCAAATTTATCCAAAATCAATTTTAAAATTTACGGACTCGAACAATTCGATCCGAAATCTCGTGAACCAATCAAAAACAATTTTTGACCGGACCAAAAATAAAATTTTAACATATTAAAATTAATTTTTAATAAAATATTAATTTTTCCCGCGGGCCACCCGGGACACTCCCGGGTTGGCCCGCACCCGGGGCGCGGGCCGGGGCAGCCCGGCTGCCCCCTTAGGGCAGCAACGCTTGCTGCCCTGGCGGCGCCGAGCGCTGCCCTGCGCAGCGCCCAGCGCTGCGCTGGGCAGCGCACAGCGCTGCCCTGGGCGGCGACGGTCGCCGCCCTGGGCGGCGCCGTGCGCCCCCTTTGGGCGGCGCCGTGCGCCGCCCCTGGGGGCAGCGACCATCGCTGCCCCTTCCGGGCAGCGATCCAATCGCTGCCCGGGTTTCGCCCCCGGAAAAAAAAAATTTTTTTTTTTTATTAAAAATATTTATTTTGTTTCAAAAAACCGAGACTCAAAAATTTTGTACAATTGATTAATTCAATCGATTGATCTGAGCAACCTGGCTCTGATACCATTGTTGGAAAACTGGCGAGTTCCCAGACCAATCACGATTGATACCCGGTGCAGCGGAAGTTTAAAATTTTTATCATGGAACGTTTCCATGGTGTGGGTATCAACCGTTCATCGATTAAATTACTGTGTGTGTAAAATTCAAATAACAATTATTAAATTTTACCTCAAATCTCGCAACGAGATTAATGGACACCAACAGAACAATTCTGCTCTTGTTGTCTCTCCCTGGAACCGATGAACGCCTTCAATCAGGTCCACGAACAGAGGTTTAATCCCTCTGATAGATTGCACTAGAAAATCTATCAGAAGTTTTCTGCGAAGAGAATACACGAATTTGATTCGTTATTCCTTACTGCGATTCAAAATCACAGACCGGAATTTTCTCGGGCAGAGGGAGGGAGAGGCGGCCGAAAACGTTTTTGAGAGGGGCTAGGGTTTCGAAAATCCTGTCTCAAAAATTATGACCTGTTCTGTGTAATTTCTGTACTGAAATAACTTATTTATAATGCAGGCCACTAACACCTTAGGGCCCATTAGTCATAAGCTGGGGCCCGACAAGCAAAGCCCACTCGTTCAGAAATTAATATAAAATTCATCGTGACTCCGATTGATGAAACGATTTCACCAATGTGCACAGAAACCATTTCTTCACGTTTTAAAGTCAAAATAAATTTTCCTGAATCCGAATTCAGTGGTTTCCAAAAATGTCCATCCCTATGTCATTTTAGGAAATCCTACTCCCTTACTCTTATTTAAGAAGTCCAACTCCTTAGTTCATTAAATTTAACTCTTTAAATTTAACTATCTCAACGGGGATTAAAACTCCATTACACTGTGTGACCCTCAATGGTTCAGGGATACAGCTAGCCGTGGGCTCACAACTCCTTGTGACTCGGAACAACACTTTCCGACTTGCCCAACGAATCATGGTAAAGCGCCTAGCAACATCGCACCATGATTCCCTAGGTATCACTGATAGTGCCTACAAGAACCAGTAGATTTTGGTTAGCGTACAGTACGGTCCCTTCATCCATATATCCCGATCGAATCAACAACCATTGGTATATCGAGAGTCGCTCAAGATTCGATAACTATGCAATACATCTTGAAGATCAAATTAGTGACATCGCATGTGCTACTAAGAAACCATTTCTTAAATCACATCAAGTACTCTGGCCAGAGATTTGTCACACTAATATCTCCTCAGATCGCATAGGATATCCACACTCGCAAGTATGTGGTGAATCCTTGACAACAATGCATTGACTCCTATATGTGTCGTAACTGTACCCAATCTCGACACCTGATGACCCCCATAGAGTCGGTAAACGAGTCAAAGCACAGCACTAGCATATAGAGTCTCCATGATGTTTCAAGTCGTAAGGACTAATGGTGTACAACCAAAACCGCGGACTTTATCCACTCGATAAGTGATAACCACTTGGAATGTCCGGATAGGGTAGTTCGATTATTCATCCTATGAATATCCATTTGCATGCTTCGAACATCTCCATGTTCCCTACCAATGAAACGTGGTACTCCGCATCGCAAATGCTAGTCTCAAACTCGAGCGATCCTTATCCTTATTATCGAACGGCTCAATCGACTAGGAACGGTTTTAGAATATACAGTGACTATAAGATGTATTTCATGATAGACATCTCCATGTTCTACCACATCTTACATACACTATAGTATATTCAAGGTCTTTATCAAAACAACAATAGTATATCACAATATAACAATATGAAGTAATATAAAGTCATTGCCATAAAAGTGTAAATAATATTAAACAAAAGATTGTTTATACAAAGAGTCATCAAAGCCCATAGCCAAACAGTTGGCTCACTGGGCACCCACTCTTACAGAAATAGCTTAGTTAAGGCTTTTAGAGCACTTTAATGATAGTAGTATCATTTGGCAGTGTAGAGCAGACTATAGGCGTGGACCTAGAGTTGGTAGAGCTTGCACTGTTTTGAGGTACGAAAGTACTGTTCGAGATATCCTGACTGAGTATGCATGTATTATGTGACTGCATGATTTATATGCCATGATATTATGCTGCATTCATTTGCATCTTGCTGTATCTCTTTCGAGATGTCTATTAGTAGGGTTGTACCCTACCCTGTTAGTGGATGGACTTCCATCGATTTGGGTCCGGCGTATCCACGGTTATCTCGGTATGGGAGCCACCTCCTGAAGCGACGGCACAGCATGCTACATACCAAGGCCCGGTCTGTATCTGTTATCTGATTCTTGACCTCGAGTCTATAGGGAGTTCACTTTGCATGCATGTATACTCATACTCTCGTACTGAGCATTTTATGCTCACGTCTCATACGCTGTATTTTCTGGACACCCTATTCCATGGGGCAGGTTTGCGATTGGACGAGGAGGGTGGATCCAGGAGGGGCTAGTCAGTGGTTGGCCAGCTGGAGCTTCGTCTAGGCTTTATTACTGTTGTTTGGGTTTATACAGCTATTCGATTTGGTTGTATATTATTGAATAAATTACAGATTCCTTTACTTGGGATTGTATATTGTTTATGGTTTCCGCAGTTTTATTCTGATATCTATTTAATTAAGTTAATTGCATGCCTAAGTTCTGTTTAGTAGGTGATCCGGGTAAGGGTCACTACAATACTCCTCTGCTGTGGCATTCCAAAATCTGTGTCTATCATATGAAGCAGCAGAGGACAAAGAAATTGCTCCTTTCCCTTTGGTTTTCAAGGGCATTGTGACTCAATAATTCAACTCAATTCAATTGCCTATGAAATTCTCACAATCCCAACACTTCACACCAAGCAACTTTCTTGACAAGATTTAGGTCAGACAATTGAACAAACACGCAGTATGCATTACTGAAATGATATCGAAATATACTAGCATCGGCTATTCTCCATACCACAGATTGAAGAAATCAACTGCCGCACACATTACAGATAGAACCCGGCTAATTATATGAGGGAAAATTAGAGCTTTTTACCAATTCAAGAAGAGAACTTGACAACCCTTCACGAGACCCTGTTTCTGGACGAGCGTAGATGAAGCAAGATGAATTATGGGAATCTCTGTTTTGCGATGGCCTTGAAGATCAAAATCCCAAAGATGTTATGTTTTGTCCAGGGGAAAATTTATGATGGCAAGATGCGAGAGTGTGAGATTTAGACATGGAATGGAAACAAGCAGACTGGAGTGGCTTTTTAATGTCTAAATCAATTAATTGGTGGCCCCTTAAGTAGCGCGATAGCGCTTTGATATTCGCTGCTCACATGCGCGATAGCGCAAGATTTCTTCCCACTCTTTATGCGCGATAGCGCTAGTAGTAGCGCCCTTCCGGAGCGCGATAGCGCTTAATGTCTGCGCCCTTACGTTGCATGATAGCGCTCGATTCTTGCGCGGTTACGTTGTGCGATAGCGCTCGATTCTTGCGCGGTTGTAGAGGGCGATAGCGCTTAAGTGTGCGCATTTAAGTATGCATAGATGAGAGGCGGGCGCGGCGGATTCACGAGCGAGCGCGCATAAGCGTCTGCCCAGACTTTTAAAATCCTGAAAAAATTCAACACATTTATAAAATCAGGTCTCCATAATTCCCAACAATGATTTCAAAAACATAAACATAAATTAATCTAATGAACAAGAATAAAAATTAAAGAATAAATTAAAAATAATAAAAAAATTAAAAATAAAAATAAAATAAAACAAAAATTTTGGGTTGCCTCCCAAAAAGCGCTTGATTTAGAGTCGTCAGCTCGACTTTCACCGGTTTTAATTCTTCCCTTTCTCTTTAACGCGCCAAATAAATTCCATGAACCGCCTTTTAAATTTCGCTCTCTTTTCGTGGCCTTCTTTGGTGGTAAATTTGGCGCTTTCTCCTTCGATGAATCGACCGCAAAATCAGATATTTTACAGTTCTCCAACTTCATAACCGGTTCAATTGAGCATAAGTCTTCGATGGATGGATTAGATGTCTTCATGAATAAGTTGAAAATCACTCTCTCGCCTTCCACACCCATCGACAACGCACCCTTCTTTACTTCTATCTTGGCATCAGCAGTGGCCAAGAAAGGTCTCCCCAATATCAGGGGAGCACCATGATCTGCTTCTATATCCAATACCACAAAATCCGCTGGAAGGATGAATTTATCCACCTTGACTAGAAGGTCTTCAACAATTCCTAGTGGATATTTAATGCTTCTATCCGCCAATTGCAATGAAATCTTAGTTGATTTCATGTCTCCCAACGCCAAGGCCCTGTAAATAGATAATGGCATTAAATTAATACTGGCCCCTAAACCACATAGTGCATTATTAAAATAAGAAGAGCCAATAGAACAATGAATAGTAAAACTCCCTGGATCCTTAAGCTTTTGTGGCATCTTCTTTTGCAGCACCGCACTGCACTCTTCAGTCAAATTGACCACCTCGTTCTCTAGCAGTCTCCTTTTCTTGGGCATCATCTCCTTGATGAATTTTGCGTAGTTCGGCATTTGCTCCAAAGCATCAGCAAAGGGGATGTTGATGTGAATTTTCTTGAAAATCTCCAAGAATTTGGAGAACTGCTCGTCCAATGCTTTCTTCTTGAACCTCTGCGGGTAGGGAAGTGGAGGCTTGTACATCGGTTTTGGCTCCAGTTCAGGCTCCTTCTTTTTTTTCTCGACTTTCTCCTCTTTCATAGCAGGTTCTTGGACTCCAATTTCTTTTCTACTCCTCAACTCTATGGCATTGCACTGCTCCTTCGGATTTAACTCAGTATTGCTCGGGAACTGGCCGCGGTTGTTATCCTTCAGTGCGTTCGCCAACTACCCTATGCTGGTTTCCATGGATTGCAACACCGCACCCATGTTTGCCATGTGCGTCTCCAAACTGTCAAGACAAGACTCAGTCCTCGCCATCCTCTTACCTGACTCCTGCACAAAAGTACTAACCACATCCTCCAACGACTGCTTACCCTCATCCTTGTTTGTATTGAATCCCAAAGGATTCAGCACATTTTTATTGTTAGCATACGAAAAATTTTCATGATTACGCAAGCTAGGATGATAAGTATTTGGGACAGGGTTACCTCTATAGCCTCCATATCCTCGGTATCCATTAGGATTTATATAATTGACTTGCTCTATGGCCGGTGAGCCTTCAACTCCAGTTGAATCTGCAACATTAATTTTATTCAAAGAAGCTACCTGTGTAGTCAGTGCAGATAATTGAGCAGTGATGGACGTGAGAGGATCCACTGCATACACTCCAGCTGGATTTTTTACTCCTATACGCTCTGATGGCCATTGGAAACTATTGACCGTCATCTCCTCCAACATATCATAAGCCTGAACATGATCCTTTGCAAATATAGTACCTCCAGCAGCAGAATCAACATTCATCCTTGTAGGCGCATTCAGTCCGTTGTAAAACCACTCGATCTGTTCCCAATCTGCAAAATTGTGGTTAGGACAACGTCTTAATAATTCTTTATACCTTTCCCATGCCTCATATAACTGTTCAGTGTCCATCTGCCAGAAGGTGCTGATCTCGATCTTCAGTTGGGTGGTTTTGGCAGGAGGAAAATATTTTGCAAGAAATTTTTCTGCCATCACCTCCCAAGTAGTGATGCTTCCAAGCGGCAGTGATTGCAACCAACTTCTGGCTTGATCCCTGAGAGAAAACAGAAACAAGCGTAAGCATATAATATCCTCAGACACACCATTAATTTTTACCGTATCGGTTATCTCCAAAAAGGTGCGTAGGTGTAGATAAGGATCGGCAGTGGCGCTCCCATTAAATTGGTTCTGTTGAACCATGTTGATCAATGTAGGCTTCAGCTCAAAATTGTTTGCATTGATAGTTCCTCGAGCGATTCCAGAATAGTGAGCCTGGATCGTCGGTCTGAAGTTATCTCTAATAGGCACTAGGGGAGCTTGGTTTGCTTCTTGTTCAGCCATTCTTTCAATTTTTTCTCTTCTAGCTCGTCTTAAAGCATGTGCAGTACGCTCGATCTCCGGATCAAACAGTAGAGAATTAGCACTTTGAGATCGTTGCATAGACTGCAATTAAAAGATAAGAAAAAATTAATTAGTAACTTAAAATAAAAAAAACTCTAAATTAAAATCTAGACTAATTGGTAACAAGACTAAAAATAATCAAAATTTACTCCCCGGCAATGGCGCCAAAAACTTGTTGTGAATATTACTCGCAAGCGTACGAGTGTCAAGTTTTAATATAGTGAATAATTCAGATATTGATCCCACAGGGAGTAAAATGAAAATCTTAGTGCTTGTAATTAAAATAGTCCAAACTTTATCTAGAAAATTAATAATCAAGAATTTTGCAATAAAAATAAATAATCAATGAAGTTTCGATAGCACACACACAACTTTCAGGAATAATCAATCAGAGAAAATGGTCTAGAGGTATAGATTTCACCTGGTTTCAACAACAATCAACCCTAATTAATTAATCTTCATGAATTTCAAAGAATTAATAGCCAAGAACGCTTACGTGTATTATTCCCTCTCCCGAGTGCCAAATAAAATATATCAACTACAATTCAATTCCAATATCCCTATTAAGAATCTACTTGAAGTGATCAATTCAAAACTATGTTCTCTTTAAAAGCTCTGTTAAAATTATACACTCTCCCGAGCGATATAAATAATTAACAGTGTATTTTCTATTTGTGCTATTCAAAATCTCCTCTCCCGAGTGCCAGATTTCAAATAAATATTACAAATCAATTATTGATCAGATAATTGAAAAGACAATCAATTCTAGAAAAAATAATTAATTTAGAAGAAACTCAATTCAATAAAATCAAGAATTCATGAAAGCGTCTACACCAGGTTCCATCCGACCTCTAGACTATAAAAATTAGTTCATAATAAAATTCTGAAAACAATAAATAATAAATCCAAACATGTTCAGAATTAAATAAATAAAAGATAAAAGAAACAAATCCGTCGTCGACGCCGTGTCCGATCAATCGATCTCCGTCTTCGTTCTTCAAGTTAAGCTCCAGAAATCCTTTAAGAGTATCTCTCGATCAAACCCTCTGATTCCAGTTTAATTGTTGTGGCGGCTCCCCTTAAATCAGATGAAAAAATTCCCTTTTATAGTGTCTCACAAAGCCCACTCAAAAGTCCAAGAAATTATAAAAATTTCCTTCCGATTAAAATTTCCAAACTCAGACATCGCGACAAGCGCCCGCTCCACAATCCATGCGCCCGCATATAGCCTTCTGATCTCGATTCTTTCTCTCTCTTTCCACACTTGCTCGTTAGCTCTTCACTTAGCGCTAAAGACAAGACAAGCGCTGACTTCTTCAAATCAAGGCCCAATAACAAAAGCCAAATTTACACTTCCTTGTCTGATCGTTGTTTTCTTTTCTTCTCTTCTTTTCTTCTATTCTTATAATTCCTCATTTTTCTTCTTCAATTTCTTTTTTTCACATAAAATCAATAATTCTCTGTAACCACAAAAACACTAAAATATCCACATAAATCTTCTCGGAACAAATAATTAATAATTAAAATCAT
The DNA here is from genome assembly GCF_033568475.1 of Henckelia pumila. Lineage (NCBI taxonomy): Eukaryota > Viridiplantae > Streptophyta > Magnoliopsida > Lamiales > Gesneriaceae > Henckelia > Henckelia pumila. The sequence continues at coordinate 49,476,183 of NC_133123.1, forward strand.
ATATAAATTAAGTGTATAAAATACACTTATCAGCGCTCGATCCTGCGAACTCATGAGATCGAGCGCAGCCGAGGAGATTTAAAACAGAAGATCGCATATTTTAGCGCGCTCGATCGGACTTACTCATGCGATCGAGCGCGCTTGTCTGTTCGAGAAGATTTGTTTTAATTTTGGAAACTTTGTTATTTTGGTCTCTAGCTTTTATTAGGTGTTTATTCCGATTTTTAGAGATTATTATCAGACTTTTGGAGACTTCCTTGGAGGCTAGGTTTTATTTTACATCTCTCTAAAGTTTATTCTTTTCTTTTGAATTTTTCTGTAGTTTGTGATGAATCGTTGTAGCTAAAATTTATTTATTGGTTGAGGGAGACGAAACATTGATATAATTTGTTCATGAGATTTGATTTTCAGTGTTTAATTCTTATTAAGTATCAATTTCTGATCTGTTCTATCTCATTTTTGTATGTGAATTTCTTAGATTGACCATATTAGGATTTTTCCACATAACTATAGCTAAATTAGAATTCAAATCCGTAATTTTTTGAATCAACTAATTTGCGAAGCAACTACGTTTGATAGTTTCTTCTGTTGAATTTATTAAATCGTAGGGTCAATTATTGACTAGGCTAAATACAACCGCTGGTGTTTGTGTTGTCTAGATTCGTCAGTTTTACTCGTTTGAATGCTACCTTAGATTTAAATCTAGATCGCTGGAATCCGGATTAATTTAATGGTAAGGTTTAATCTAGAATGCTGGTGTCTAATTAAATAAAATTAAGGTGAAACAGGAATTTGATTTTCATTGACCAATATTTGATAGGATTAATTATTTTTAGGGAATCGATGATTGAATGAATAAATATCAAGGGTGTAGTCGACCGATACCAAGACTCGTCTCTTATTGATTTCTTCAACTTAATTTTCATTCTTGCATGCTAGTGATTTTATCAATTTTTAATTGCTTTAATTTTTAGTAGTTAGTCCAAAACTCAAAACCCCCCTTTAGTTTAATTAGGACACATTAAATTTACCTTTACACGTGGGAACGATCCCTACTCACGCTACTACATTTTTGTGGTTATCTGATTGAGTTGGGTAATTTGGGCGCGATACGACTTAGTGCTACCAAATTTTGGCGCCGTTGCCGGGGTAGTTGGTGTTTAATTTATTGTGTTCTATTTCTTTTTGTGTTTTTCTGTTTTATCTCACTCTCTTCTATTTTCTTTGTTTCTAGTTTTCTCTCGTTCATGCTTTCAGGTGATTTTATTGAAGAAGACTTTCTCTACGACCCAGAGATTGAAAGGACCTTACACAGGCGAAAGAGAGAACTTCGTAGGCAACAACAAGAGGCAGCTACTCGAGCTGCTTTTCCAGAAGAAGAGATGGCTGCTAACGCGAACCTGATTCTTAGACAATTGGGCACTCCTGATCCTAATCAACAACCTTTATGCATTACTTTTCCTACATTAGAAAATAATGCTACTTTTGAGCTTAAGTTTGGATTGATTCACTTATTACCTGCTTTTCATGGTTTTGCAGGTGAGGATCCGAATAAACACTTAATGGAATTCCATGTGGTGTGCACGAGTATGAAACCCCATGGAGTGAAAGAGGAGCAGATTCAGCTGAGAGCTTTTCCTTTCTCTTTGAAGAGTGCTACTAAGGATTGGCTATATTGCTTGCCCTCTGGTTCTATCACGACGTGGAAGGAGATGAAAAGAATATTTCTGAAGAAATACTTCCCAGCATCTAGAGCAGCAAACATCCGGAAGGAAATATATGGAATCAAGCAATACTCCGGAGAGTCACTGCATGAGTACTGGGAGCGGTTCAAGAAGCTTTGTGCTAGCTGTCCGCAGCACCAGATAAGTGAAAATCAATTGATACAATTTTGCTATGAAGGTTTGTTACATCATGATAGGAGTATGCTAGATGCAGCCAGTGGAGGAGTTTTTGTGGACAAGACTCCGGTACAAGCGAGGAATTTTATAGAGAGTATGGCTGCCAATTCACAACAATTTGGCACCATCAGGAATGAGCATGTACCAAAGAAAAACACCGAGGTAAATGTCTCTTCCCTTGAGCAACAATTAATTGAATTGACGTCTCTTGTGCGTTAGATGGCTTTAGGGAATGGACAAACTGCAAAGACATGTGGAATTTGTGCTGCAGTGGGACATGCTACTAATATGTGTCCCACACTTCAAGAAGAATCGGTTGAACAGGTAAATGCTACTGGAGGATTTCCAGGACCACCACAGCGTAAATATGATCCTTATTCCAACACATACAATCCTGGCTAGAAGGATCATCCAAATCTGAGATATGGGAACCCTCAAGAAAATCAATCGGGGCCTCAAGCACCACCGCACAATCAAGCTTATAGGCCACCGTATCCTCAACAGCAGCAGCGTCCTCAGATTCCCAATTCGGGTGAGTTTCTCGAAAATATTGTTAAGGAGCTTGCTACTAATACTGTAACTTTCCAACAGGAAACCAGAGCAAGTATTCAAAACTTGAAAACCCAGATGGGACAGCTCTCCACTGCCATCAATAAGTTAGAAGCACAACATTCTAATGCTCTACCATCTCAAACAATTCCAAATCCAAGAGAGAACGCAAGTGCTATTACACTACGAAATGTCAATGAATTGAAAATTAAAGAGAAAGAAGTGGAGGCTTCACCCAAGGAGAAGCCACAAGAATAACCGAAGGCAACTGATGGAGAAGCATCCAAGGAAGAAGCACCAAGAGGTAAGTTCCCTCCACTTTCTGAATATAAGCATGTTGCCCCTTTTACCTTAGCACTTAAGGAGTCTAGAAAAGATGAAGGGATAAAGGATCTTTATGAGACTTTTCGTAGATTTGAGGTGAATATTCCATTGTTAGACGCTATTAAGCAGGTACCTCGATACGCGAAGTTCTTGAAAGAAGTGTGCATAGCAAAGAGGAAGCAGACACTGAAGGGTTGTCAAAAAGTGGAACTTGGTGAGAACGTATTGGTAGCGCGTATCGTGTAAGCCCAAATTACCCGACTCACTCAGATAAATAAAAATATGCAGTAGTGTGAGTAGGGATCGTTCCCACGAAAAAAGGTAAAATTCCCTTTAAAAATACGAAAATAGTAAAAAGGGGGTTTTTGGTTTGAAATTTATCCACTAAAATTTAAAAAACAATTATGAATGCAATTCTATCAATTACCAAGCACAATTAAATCACAACGGAAAATTCAATAAGAAATAAGCCTTGGTTTTGGTCAACTACACCCTTGATTTCATTCGTTCGATCATCGATTATCTAAAAATATTTAATCCTGTTAAATATTCATCATTGGAAATTAAATTCATGTTTCACCTTAATTGTAGTTAACTAGACACAAGCGTTCTAACATAACCCTTACCAATGAATTAACCTAATACAAGCGATTAGATTAAAACCCACGATAGCATGCAAACTAGTGAAACTGATAAATCTAGATAACCCATACACAAGCGGATGAATTTAGCCTAGTCAATTATTATCCCTACAATTCCTAATCTCCCAAGCGGACGATTATTAATTGCAGTTGCTTCGCAAATCAGATAATTCAAACAATTACGGATTCAAACTCCAATTTAGCAGTAGATTTTATATAAGAATTATCAGGTGATCAAGCTAATAATCAAATATACAATCATGAAATAAATCAGAATAATTATTGATACTCAACAATAATCAAGCTCTGTAAAACATAAATCTCACGAGTAAATTAATCAAGGGCTTCGTCTTCCTTAACCAAGTATTAAGAACTAGCCAACACAATTCATGAAGAACAAAATAAAAATAATAATAAAAGGCGGAATTCTAGAATTCTCAGAAAAAACCTAGTCTTTTCAAGAGATAAATCTTCAACTCCAATTCAAAGTCTGCGTTTTTTTCTTTTTACTTAATAAAAGACTTATATCTTGGCAACCAATCGTCCAAAGATAATCCTAGGAATTAAAACAAGAGTTTACAAAACATAAAACTCTTCCAAAAATAAGTCTGCGCACGACGGCGCGGGCGCTCAATGGAATGGCGCGGGCGCGCAGCTTCTTCGCATCTTGCATTCTTCAGAGTGGCGCGGGCGCTCCTGATTCCTGCGCGGGCGCTCCAATCCCACGCATAAATTCCTTGTTTTCTACAGACCATCGCGCGGATGCTCGGTATTACTGCGCGGGCGCGCCTGATGTACGCTTTTCACAATATTCAGAGCGGTGCGGGCGCGCCTTCGCTTCGTATTTTCTTCTTATCTTCATCTTTCAAGTCTTGATCTTTGATTTTTCTTCCATTCTTTCTAGCTTAAATCCATCAAATCAAATCCAAGGCTCTTATTGCCTTCATCCAACAAAAACAACATAACATCACATAATATCTACCAATCAAACACAAGATTCAAGCTAAATACTAAGCAATATAAGCGCATAAAATGCACTTATCAAATTCCCCCAAACTTGAACTCTTGTTCGTCCCGAACAAAACAAAACACCTAATAAACATAAGTATACACAATATAAGAGAATCATCAATAATTCTCATGTATCAATAGCCTCAGCAACGAAATAAAAATTTTTCAAATCCAATCACATCACATCCTCCTAACATTGGAAAATTGTTTAAGCAAGAAACATAGCTCAACCTCATAGACTTTTAGACTCCGCAACTCACGTTCACAACATTCTCCCCCAAACTCAATTCAATAATCTATAGATCATGAGGACTTTCAAGGTAACTCGGGATCAACATGAAGGGTATTCAATCAAAAACGCTCACAATGAAATTATCTCAAGAAAGAATATAGTGTGTCCGTGTTTTGATCAAAATTCATATTCATCAAAAATGTCAATCGACAATCCATAAGCTAAACTCTCACAACCCCTCTCCACTAGTATATTAGGCGACTGTGACTTGGTCCATAGGTCTTATTCGGCTTATAATGTAAGGCTGGGCTTATGGCTACAAACGAAGGAAAGAATTCAAAGAGGGAGTAAAATATGATCTTATCTCTTAAATCCACTCCTTCTCATTCACATGGCAAACTCTTTTCATTCTTTCAACTCCATTTTTTTTCTTTTTTCATTTTCAATTCTCCTTTTATTCATAGTTTTCTCTTTTTTTTTTTTTTTTTTTCAGATTTCTTCCTTCCACCCAATCTATTTCTTTCTTTTATTTCTCATCCCCTCCACTACTACACTTCTTTCGATTTTTTCGTTGCACTTCTCAACACACTATCCATTTATTAACATTCAAATCAAGAGTATAAAAATCAAACATGCAATTACTCCCTAAAGGTAGGAAATAGTGTTTAAGCTGCAGGTAGTAGTTGTAGGACCTTGAAATAATGTCGAATGGGGGTTTATCACACGTTTTTACGCATGCCATTCGTTTTCAATTAGGCTCAAAAGAGATACTAGGGAAACAATGTATTAAGGGTGGCTTGAAAGGCTCAATCTAATTCAGAAAAATTGCCTATCTCATTCCTAAGTTACAGTATACCCATATTGCGCCTCGAGGGATGTTCAAGCTAGTTCTAGATTAATCTCTCTCCACAATTAACTCACATGAATTCAACCATTGCAGAAAAAGAAGAATCACCAATAGTAAACGGTGATTTTGCACAACAAATACTCAGCAAATGCACCTCATGTGCTCATGTATATGTGAAAGCTCAAAGGGCAACTAAGGATATTGCATGAATTAATCAGTAAAGGCCCAAATGATCCAAACAATGCCTCAATACTATCTATATCTGTCTGTTTCAAACTCAGGATCAAACAAAATTCACAGAGTATATAGGAGTTTGATGTCCACTTGGTCAAAGTTTCAAAAAAAAAATTCGTAGGGAGGCAGATATTCAAGGAGTCAATTTTTTTTTTCAATTAACACAACTAAAAATCATCATCGGCTATATTTTCACTTCTTAATTTTTTTCTCAAAAGTTATGCAACTCTTACAACTCAAGCAAACAAACAAACAAACTAACTCGACACATAAAAACAACCACACTAACACTCAAATAAACAAGACAAAACACAATAAAATCCAACAACCTACTGAACTCCCCCCAAACTTAGGTACATACATTGTCCTCAATGATATGACAGTATAAAAGAACAGAAATAGGACATGTACCTCGGGTGATGACCGTCAGTGGTCACCACCATCACCATTAGGATGTGGATCAGTAGGAGGGTCAGTCGGGCCAAACATCGGAGGCCACTGTGGTCGCGGAGGTAGGAAGCTGGCACCATCAGGAAAGTAGTGCGGGAGAACAGCTGCACAGAGGTCCATCATATCGTTCATAAAGACGCCAGAAGTCTGCTGCATAGCTCGAATCTCCTCTCTCTGCTGCTGCTGCTCGTGTCGTGACAGTCACACCTCCTCCTCTAGTCTAGTCAATCGATCAGTCGCAGAAGGAGCCGACTGATGCTGGGGTGCCTGTGCTCTACGTGCTGCAGCTCTCTCTTCTCTCATCCGCTGCTCCGCTGGAGTTACCAAGCGAGTGTTGCAGTCAAATGCAATGGCGGCGATGGGCTTCAAAATCTCCTCCGTGGGGCTCCATTCCACCCCGGCCTCCTCACAAAGGTCAGAAATAATAACAGGCAAGGCAAGACCACCACTCGTCTTTCCTTGCACCACGTGCAGAATAGTCTCCTGACAAACTAGTCCCAAATCAATGGACTTCCCCTCCACAATGCAATAGAGCAATAGAGCTCGATCCCGTGTAACATCGTGCTCATGGTCGATCGGCTTCAGGCGAGTGCAAATAAAGTTATACCACAGATTGACCTCATATTGCAGTTCAGTATTCTTCAACTTTGATGGCATACCATCATGCCCATAGCGCCACTCAGCCCCCGGTCTACAGATGCAACGAATAACAGCTTCGTAATCAATGTCACTGTTTTTGAATTCCAGATATTCATCGTGATACACCGGGGGAATCTTAAAAATAGTATTGATGGAGTGAGAGTCGAATGGGACCATCTTCCCACGCACGAGTCCCTTCAACTGAACATGTTTCACTTTTAGGTTGGCGTAGAACTCTCTAACCAAAGGAAAAACTGCGTCCTGAGGTTGCTTCGCAAACTCATGCCATTGTCGGGCAACAATTTCCCGACCAATACTCATCGTCAAAACACTTGGCTCAAAACCAACAGATGCGTCGAATCCTCGCTCGGCTAGGATGTTCTTCCCAAGCCATTCTTGATAATATGCAGCAGCCTGGGCGTTCCAGAAATGCCTATTAGCTTCGGTAGGAGCCGGAGCAGAAGAAGAAGAAGCACCAAACTTAGTTTTCTTCTTGGGCGCCATCTATCAAACACTTGGGGTGCACTCCTGTAAACGTATTCAAATATGCCGATATAACACTCTTTTCTTCCCTATAAACTTCAACAATACACACTGCACAACTTCACCACAATCACCAACCAAACAATTCACAAATAATATTCCCCCCAAACTTCAACAAAATCCACACTTCACAACTTCACAATATTAATTTCGGCTTGAAGAAGAGCTTCAAACCCGGAGATGAAAGCCAACACTTACCCAATATAAGATAGAACTCGATGTCCGAATTTGAAAAGATCCAAACAATTCCCACGAACGAGATGAGCAACTCGACCCAAATTCACGCGTCTTCGATGGGTTGAGAGAAATTGGGGAAAGAATTTGGTGATAGGGATGTGGGATGTAGTAGACAATTTTTCAAACAAGAAAACGATTTGGAGAGGAATATTGAGTGAGAGTGGGGGGGTTTTAGGGATTTAGGGCTTTAGAATGTAGGATAGATGAGAAAGTGAAGATTTTATCGATCCTTGGATTCTTTAAAAACCCGTCGCGTGGGCGCTCAGTGTAGTGGGGCGCGCGCGCTTGCGCATCGAGTTTCTACAAATTGGTGCCCAGGACTCGCACGGGCGCTCGGTATAATGGGGCGCGCGCGCCTGCTTGACATCTTTTTATATTTTCCGAAAATGAAAAATTGCGCGGGCACTCGGTTTGGTCGGGCGCCCGCTCCTGGCCTTCGCAAAAAGTATGTTTTTTGACTTTGAAGATGCGCGGGCGCCCAGTGGAATGGGGCGCGCGCGCCTGGGCTTCGAATCTGCCCAATTTTGTCTGACAAAATCTGTGGAAAAGTAAAACCAAATCAATTCTCAATTCACGCAAAATTAGTACAGTAAAAACTAAAAAAATGACAAAAGAAACGAAAGAAACAAAGGTGCAAAGACGAAAAAAAATAAAGATTTGGGTTGCCTCCCAAACAGTGCTTGGTTTATAGTCGTCAGCCCGACTGGATGCTGTGAATTTAATCAATCTGTGGCAGATCATCGAGTGTGAGATCATGCGCATCCTCTTCCGCATTTGCTTGGACCCCTTCAAAATAATGCTTCAATCGTTGGTCATTCACCTTGAATGTTTTCGCAGTTTCCAAGCTTTTTATTTCCAATGCACCATGAGGAAAGACATCAGTGATAACAAACGGGCCAGTCCATCTAGAATGCAACTTACCTGGGAATAATAGAAGTCGTGAGTGATAGAGCAAAACTTTTTGACCGACTTCAAACACCCTTCTAGAGATCATCTTGTCGTGGAACGCCTTTGTCTTTTCCTTGCAAATCTTTGAGCTCGCATATGCATCATTGCGTATCTCTTCTAGTTCTTGCAACTGCAGATTTCTATGCACTCCACTCTCATCCATCTGCATATTGAAATTTTTAATAGCCCAGTAGGCTCGATGCTCCAATTCGACAGACAGATGGCATGGTTTCCCAAGTAAATATGAACGAAATTTCTCTAAAGAAAAAACTACTGCTAAAAGCTCCTTTTCGGTAGTGGAGTAGTTTCGTTGGGCATCGTTCAGAATGCGCGAAGCGTAGTAGATAGCGTGCGATGCCTTCCCAACTTTTTGTCCCAATACCGCTCCTACGGCATAGTCACTGGCGTCACACATGATTTCAAATGGCTTGGTCCAGTCCGGTGGTTGGATGATTGGCACTGAAGTCAATGAGTCCTTGAGTTTATCAAAAGTAGTTTTGCATGGCTCATTGAATTCAAACGACACATCCTTCTGCAGCAGTTTGCACATAGGGGATGCAATCTTGGCAAAATCCTGAATATATCTCCTGTAAAAACCTGCATGTCCAAGAAAAGAGCGCACCTCCCGCACACTTACAGGGTAAGGTAGAGACTGAATAATATCAATTTTAGCTTTATCTACCTCCATCCCCTTAGATGAGACGACATGACCCAACACTATACCTCGCCCAATCATAAAATGACATTTTTCAGAATTAAGAACCAGGTTGGTTTCGACACACCTCTTAAGTACTAGAGAAATATTAGACAGACAGTCTTCGAAAGAGTCACCATAGACAGTAAAATCATCCATGAAGACTTCTAATATGTGCTCTACAAAATCAAAAAATATACTAACCATACACCGTTGGAAAATAGCCGGTGCATTGCATAGACCAAAGGGCATGCGTCGGTATGCAAAACTTCCAAATAGGCATGTGAATGTCGTCTTCTCCTGATCTTTCGGTGCAATCGCAATATGAAAATAACCAGAATAACCATCAAGAAAACAATAGTAAGGATGACATGCTAACCTTTCAATCATTTGATCAATAAAGGGAAGAGGGAAGTGGTCCTTTCGGGTTCCTGCATTCAGCTTCCTATAATGTAACGCCCCAAAAATTATTTATCGAATTAATTAGCAATTGAAATAATTATTGAGTTGACGAAATAATTATTATTGCTAATGAGATTACAGAGTGTATTTACAAAATACATGTGTCAATTAGTCAATGAGTTTGACTATTTCTAGATATCTGAAATATTTGACATTTTAAAATAATTATTGTGATATGAAAATAAAAATAATTATTTATGCCAGATAATTTAATTTGAAAATAATAATAATAATAATAATAATAATAATATTTGACTGAGCTGACCAGTCAGAGTTCAAGTTGACTCAATAATTGTTGGAATATATTTTGAGTCCAATTGACTAGTCAAAGTCAATAATTATAGAAATGATATTAATGGATGTTGGGTGTGTGTATCAGAAAAATAGCATGTTGGAGACTAATTTTACCATTTGAGTATCAAATAAATTGGTCCGGGTCAGTAAATTATCGAGTTGCTATAAATAGCAATACACACACTAAAACACCATAAAGAAAACATAGATATCATAATTTGGCCCTAAATTCCCAATTTTTCTCCACATTACTGTAGCACATTGGAAAGATGCCTTTGCCGGCCGTTCGTCGGAGATATGATCGGAGATCCAAACGGTCATTTTATAACTAAGATCCAGATAAATCCATTGGTACCAAGAAATCGAAGATCGAACGGTTGGATCGTCAGGAAATCGAATTAGAACAGATGGGTTCTGCACAGAATTCGGTTTCAATGTAGCAGTCCACGTTTTTTATTTTTCTGGCCGTTCACCAGAGCTCCGTTCAAAAATCCGAACAGTCAAGTTGTAGCCAAGATCAAGACGAGTCTATTGATACCAAGAAATCAAAGATCTGACGGTTGGATCGCCATGAAATTGACGAAGAACAGACGCAATCTGCACAGACTTTTCGTCGCTACTGTTCATCGTCTTCTTCGGTGAGATTTCGATGTTTTGAGATCGTTTTTGTTGGTTTTAAAGCTAGTAATCGATTCTTTGAGTTGTGGAGAGCATTTCCCTAGCTTATGGTGGCTTTTTCCGTCGAAAAAGGTGTAGATCAAAGCCCAAAAAGCTCCACCACCGCCGGCTGAAAATCGCCGATTGTCGCCGCACCGGAGTTCCGTTCAGCCTGATTTTTGTATGGTTGTGTTCGTCTTAAGAGAGCTACAAGCCTGCAGAATTTCAGAATTTTTGGAGTAGTTTTGCATCGCCGCCGCCAGACCTCCGCGTCGCCGCCGCCTTCTCCAACGAACCACCGACCTCCGACGAGTTAACCATTTTTGATCGTCTCGGCGTGATAGATCCAAATATCCAAGTTTCGAGTCGAGATTCGAAACAGTGAAGCGGTGAGAACGCGATAAAGTTGACGAATTATTGGTCAAAGTTTGACCAAAGTTGACTATGGTTGACTTTAGTATATTATGTGATTTTTCGCAGATTGGAAGCCAGTCGAGGATATTTTAAGGCAGAGATCAGCAGTTTAGGGATTGGACTTTTCCAGACTTGAAAAATTGAGGTATGAGCTGATGTCGATTTCTAAGTGAAAGAATACTCGAGCGAGTTTGAGATTCTCGAGTTTCCGATTTAAATCACATACTTGCATGTTTATTTGATTATTTGATATTGAATGTGAATTTGAATGATTTAATTTATTTTCAATATTACTTGAAAGACATGAGTTTGTCTATATGAAATTGTTTGAAGTAAGTGATTTATATATTCGATTTGAAAAGCATGATATTTCTTATTTGAATTACTTCAATGATTTTCGATATTATATTCATGAGTTTGAATATACGAGTTGAATGTGTTGACATCTTCGATACATTGATGTCTGAATACACAGATTTATTATTTTCGATTCGATTAAATTGCATTTGATTCATATGCATTCATCTTGAGCCAAATTTCTTAAATTTTTAGAGGGCTGAGTTGCCCAGATTCGAATTAGACGTTTGGGAGCTATATCGAGTGGCCTGGGATGTTGAGTTCCCCCAGTGTCAGCATACTCCTATAGTTGCGCCAAATTCTAGAGGCTTGAGACGCGTAGCACCACCCCGAGCGGGAGCGTAGGTGGGTTAGTTGCGTGATCTTGACCTTGGGATCCCAACCGATTGTCCGATATTCCCTTGATTATCTGATTTGATAATCCTGATTTTTAAACACATGCATTTCATTGGCATTTTCATTGAAGAATTTGAATGTATATTATGATTTTAATATACTTACTTGATATTACATGTTACGTCGCTTTTACTGGGATTTTATTCTCACTGGAGTTATTCGGCTGTTGTCTTGTTTTGTATGTGTACTTGACAACAGGTGGGGAGCTAGTCAGAGTCGACGTGGTTAGCTTGGGATCGAATGATAGATGTGAGGCGTCGATTTAGAGTCGAATAATTTTTAGAACTCGGTTATTTTTTGAAGCATGCTTTTATTGTTGATTTATAATACTGTATGTATTTTTATACCCCGATTATTCTTAGAATTGATGTATGTCGAAGAACGAGTTTAAAATTGATTTTTATAGTTGAGCCCGAGATGGTCTCGCTCGAGCCGAATATTTTTCTACCGCTCGAGCGAGGCACTGTTCCTTTTTTTAAAAAAAATAATTTTGGCTCATTTATTTGTCGATGATTGTTTTACTATTTGAAATTAGTTGATTAGAATCGAGGTCCTCACTTTAAGTGGTATCAAAGCGATAAGATTCTTGGACTGGAATAGAAGTGAGTGAGTGGGGTAGATCGAGTCTGCTTGAATTATTTTATTTTGCATGTGATTAATTTCATTGTTTGATTACTTGAATTACATGCGAGCATGCTTTACTGATTCAGAATTATGTGCCTCTTTGATTATGTGAATTGATTTTAAAAGCATGCATTATATGAAAAAGTATCAGAACTGAATTCGAGATGAGAATTTAAACACTCATGCGATTACATGAGTATGATGATTAGAGGATGTTCAAAACTGAGTTGATTATTTTGATATTTCGAGATTTGTGCTTACGTGATTATTTGAGATAATAATTGTTAAGCCGATATGGTTGAAATAGTTAGCAAACCAGATTTGAAATGTGATGTAAGATTGATTGCTTCGGAGAATTTGAATTATGATAAGAATTTGAGGTTTATGAATTGTTGATCATGATTAGATTACAGGTGAGATTTTTAAACATGATATTCTGAATTGATATATCTCTGCCGTTATCAGCTGTATCTACATGTTGAGCAAAGAATTGCATGCTCTCAAAACTGAGAATCAGTGTTGATGAAAAATGAGATGATCTAGAATATGATTAGATGATGTCTGTTCTTGAGGATATTGAATTAAAAACCCTTCTCAGTTTATTGTGGCTTAGACTGATCGAGGTAAGAGTTGATATTTAATTCTTAGCAATGATTGAACTGATTTGTATCAGATGAACCTCAATAAAGAATAGAGATAAACTCGATCATAAGAATTTCATAATTTCAGAATGAGATCAATTTGAGCAGCGATTTTTCTGAAATGGTAAGAATCCTCGAGGTAGGAATTCGGTTGATCTTGACTTGTCGATGTGAAGAATTGTTGGAAAATGGTGTTCAGAGCAATTAAGAATTGATACCCGGTGCAGCGGAAGTTTAAAATTTTATTTTATTATATGGAACGATTCCATATGGGTATCAAAACTTTTACGATTAAATTTGTTCAAGTAAAAATAAAACACAGTTACATTTTTACCTCGTCAAGCAAAGGCTTGATCGTGGACTCCAACAGAATTTAATATGCTCTTCTTTTAAATCCCGGGAACCGATGACAGTCACGATCTAACTCCGGAATTAGGTCCACGAATGAAAAATAGAAACTCTCTGATTGACTGCACTAGAAATCAATCAGAAGTTTTACGTAGAGAATAAACAGATATGATCTGTTAATTCAATTTGTAATTTTTCACAAAAATCACAAGTCGAATTTTCTCCAAAAGGGACAGAGGAATTTTCGAAAAACCTCTTGAATAATATAGACTGATTTTCGAAAATTTCTAGACTGAAATCTTGTGTAATTTTCGAACACAACACATATATTTATAGATAATTTCCAGATTAGATTAAGTTATAATTGCATTAGAACTCTAACTGCTTAGGGCCCACAATCCATAACTTAAGCCCAACAAGCCAAGCCCGTTGTTCTAGAAATTAATATAAAATTCATCGTGACTTCGATTGATAAACTGATTTTACCAATGTGCACAGAAACCATTTTTGCATCTTTTAAAGTCAAGATATTTTTTCTGAATCCGAATTCAGTGATTTCCAAAAATGTCCATCCCTATGTCATTTTAGGAAATCTCACTCCCTCTAGTTAAGAAGTCCAACTTCTCTTTCATTAAATTTAACTATCTCTACGGGGTTTTAGTAATCCATTACTTGTGTTGTAGTAGCCCGTGCCCTAATTGAGTAATTAAAGGATTAATGCTAATTAATTGAATTAGGCATCGGACGGATCGGAAGCTCCGAAGGCACGATCGGAAGCTCCGAACAGGATCGGAAGCTCCGATAAGCGATCGGAGGCACCGATGTTATTACGTCAGGCATGACGTGTGGTTGGATCGGAAGCTCCGATCAGGACCGGAAGCTCCGATCACCCCTATCCGGAGTCAACAAGTGATATTTTGACACGTGGCAGATCAGGATCTTCGGAAGCTCCGATGGCAGGATCGGACGTTCCGATCGAGGTTCGGACGTTCCGATCAAGGATCGGAAGTTCCGATCGTTGTCTATAAATAGAAGGCCGAGGCTTCACTTTCATTTGCCAATGCCGAGTTCTCCTTTCCTTTCTAGTCCTTTTGGAGCTGTTCTAGTCTTCTTAGGCTTGGTCCGGAGGTCGGAGAGGCGTTCGGTAGTCGTAGCGGAGTTGTGCCCAAGTTCTGGAGGCATCGACATCAAAGGACTAACGACGGACGAAGGTATAGCTTTTGCTCCCTATAAATATTTAGGAGTATGCAATAGCTTAGTTAAGGCTTTTAGAGCACTTTAATGATAGTAGTATCATTTGGCAGTGTAGAGCAGACTATAGGCGTGGACCTAGAGTTGGTAGAGCTTTCACTGTATTGAGGTACGAAAGTACTGTTCGAGATATCCTGACTGAGTATGCATGTATTATATGACTGCATGATTTATATGCCATGATATTATGCTGCATTCATTTGCATCTTGCTGTATCTCCTTCGAGATGTCTGTAGTAGGGTTGTACCCTATCCTGTTAGTGGATGGACTTCCATCGATTTGGGTCCGGCGTATCCACAGTTATCTCGGTATGGGAGCCACCTCCTGAAGCGACGGCACAGCGTGCTACATACCAGGGCCCGGTCTGTCTCTGTTATCTGATCCTTGACCTCGAGTCTATAGGAAATTCACTTTGCATGCACGTATACTCATACTCTCGCACTGAGCGTTTTATGCTCACGTCTCGTACTCTGTATTTTCTGGACACCCTATTCCACGGGGCAGGTTTGCGATTGGACGAGGAGGGTGGATCCAGGAGGGGCTAGTCAATGGTTGGCCAGCTGGAGCTTCGTCTAGGTTTTATTACTGTTGTTTGGGTTTATACAGCTATTTCGATTTGGTTGTATAATATTGGATAAATTATAGATTCCTTTTCTTGGGATTGTATAATGTTTATGGTTTCCGCAGTTTTATTCTGATATCTGTTTAATTAAGTTAATTGCATGCATAAGTTCTGTTTAGTAGGTGATCCGGGTAAGGGTCACTACATGTGTAACCCTCAATGGTTCAGGAATACAGCTATTCGTGGGCTCACAACTCCTTGTGACTCGGAACAACAATTTCCGACTTACCCATCGAATCATGGTAAGAGCGCCTAGCAACATCGCCCCATGATTCCCTAGGTATTACTGATAGTGCCGGAAAGAACCAGTAGATTTTAGTTAGCGTACAGTACGGTCCCTTCAACCAAATATCCCGATCGAATCAACAACCATTGGTGCATCGAGAGTCGTTCGAGATTCGATAACTATGCATAACATCTTGGAGATCTATTAGTGACATCGCATGTGTTACTAGGAACACCAAGTAACCTAAAACACATCATGTACTCTGGCCAGAGATTCGTCACACTAATATCTCCTCAGATCGCATAGGATATCCACACTCGCAAGTATGTGGTGAATCCTTGACAACAAAGCATCGACTCCTATATGTATCGTAACTGTACCCAATCCCGACACCTGATGACCCCAATAGAGTCGGTAAACGAGTCAAAGTACAGTACTAGCATATAGAGTCTCAATGATGTTTCAAGTAATAAGGACTAATGGTGTACAACCAAAACCGCGGACTTTATCCACTCGATAAGTGATAATCACTTGGAAAGTCCGAATAGGGTAGTTCGATCATTCATCATATGAATATCCATTTGCATGCTTTGAACATCTCTATGTTCCATACCAATGAAACGTGGTACTCGGCATCGCAAATGCTAGTCTCAATCTCGAGCGATCCTTATCCTTATTTGCGGACGGCTCAATTGACTAGGAACTTTTTAGAATATACAGTGACTATAAGATGTGTTTCATGATAGCCATCCCCATGTGCTACCACATCTTACATACACTATAGTATATTCAAGGTCTTTATCAAAACAACAATAGTATATCATAATATAACAATATGAAGAAAGATAAAGTCAATGCCATTATAAAAGTGTAAATTATATTAAACAAAAGATTGTTTTACATAGAGTCATAAAAGCCCTTAGCCACAAGTTGGCTAACCGGGCACCCACTCTTTCAAGAATGTGGTGTAAGTTTTGAGAGAGTGTTGTATAATAATATGATATCAAAGCTAGATGTTTCTAAACGCCCATTCAGAGTTGATGTTTAAGATTATGGCATTATGAGATTGATATACGAATGAACAGATTGTGTCTGATTAATGGGATCTAAGATGATTAGATTTTGGTCATGGATTGAATTATCGAAAATTGATCTAAGTTGTGATACTTTTGAATGTTATTTGTGAATATTCAGTTTTTAGTACTCTTGTGCTAAACTTTTTGGATAAGTAAGATTGATAGAATATTTTAGAATTTAATTAGGTCCCAATCGACGATATCGAAATTTTATTGATGTATTCAATATTGTTCTTTCAAGAATGATATTTTTATCGGGTCTTAAGAGAACTTATATGGATTTTTAATATTGGATTGGTTGAAAAGTTATTGTGATTGAAATTTTGGAAATTTATGAATTTGAGAATTTTTTAGGAAAGTATTTTTCCGATAGAATAAGAGGATGGTATTAGTGCTTTTGGAATAATATCGAAATCAGTTACAGTTAAGCATTCGTTCGATTAATCTGAAAATACTTGAATCTTAATGTAGTTATGCATCTTTGATTCGCATAACATTGAATTCGATGAATATGACCTTTTGGTATCGATTGATTCTTCGAGTATGAATTCAGAAATTAATATTTCTTGACATTGGAATTCAAATTCTGGACATTGATATTGATTCAGGTGAATTTTGATTATCTGATTTCTTGATGATCTCGATTTATTTGTTGCGGCATTCGAATATGCCTTAGGACTGAGTCCTAATCGATGAGTACGTGCGGATTCCTCTTCATTGAGGCCACGTTGGCAACTATGATTTTGGTTTGTCTTGATGATGGGCATTATGTCGTACCTGTTGATGAGTGATCCCTTGATTTGATATTGATTAATGGACTCGTTTCCCTTATTCTTCGAGCCTGATTTGATGTATTCACCCTCGATTTCAAAATGCAAGTGAGTTGTTTTCACTTAGCAGAGTTTGTTGTCCAGAATTCCTTCTATTTGATTATCATGACTTGAGCGATTTTCTTCGATATTAATTTGATTTTGACTCTGAGAGTCATCGATTATTCGATGTATATCTTCAGTATATACGATTTGGTTGGCTCGTAACTGTTAGAGATTGATAACATTATTAGAATTCATTGTTGGACTAAGTGTAGATTTTGAATTTAGAAATAAGATAGTAATTTCAGTGTTAGTTGAGATGTTTAATCTCGTTTTAGCATTCGAACTTGATGGCGAGAATTACTAACACTTGAGATCAGATGGATCGAATAAAAAGAAGAAAAAACTTGAATTAGTTAAACTGGTACTGAATAAGTTCCAGAGCAGTCAAATGAATACCTGAATATTGTTCTTCCAACTGATGAGATTAATACGATGTTGTTGCGATTTATAATCGAATGAGAATATTTGGGGATTTAAACTTGCTTTTTTGATCGATTATTTGATTGAAATTGGGAAGATTTTGATGAGAATCGTCGAATTTTGAATTGTGATTGCTCCATGATTGCGAGAACAGATTGTAACTCGCAGATGAATGTGTGATCTTACGAAATGACATCAAAGAAAGAACTTTTCGATATTGAATTTTGAGATTTTGTGAGATGTTGATTGATCGAATTTTAGAGGAATATCGATTTGATTAAGATTAACTCAGTATATGAGTTTGGGATATTAGGAACTGTTGGATTGACATAAGTTTCCTCTGAATCTTAAACTTATGGATTGAGTTTAGTTTGAGATTGATTGATAGAAGATTGAATTATGGACTCGTTAGAGGCTTTCGAAGTATCTTTGGTTGATTCCTTATCAACTAACAGACAGATATGATCCGATGACTGAATTTAGGTCAGAGTTAAATATTCAAGAAACTCTTTTCCTCGTCTCATCACAGTACAATAAACTAATTTCAGACTGTCCGACAGTCAGAACAAACTGTTTGTATCTTTTGAGATGATATTATACGAGCCGTAGTGCTAGATTTTGGCACTGGTTGGCCAGATTCATGACTTTGATTGAATGTTCTGATTTGAAATATTATAAAGAGTTTAGAGATGACTATTTTCGAAGCGATATACGATGAGTAATATGAATTTTTCTCATTTCGAGAATGATGTTTCTGAAATACATCAGTTATAGAGTCAGATTTGACATGATATGGTCATATAATTCAGAGAAAGTGATTATGATTCCGAATAGAATCAACACAGTGCGAGACAGATGTGGCATAGTTGTAAGTCTTGATTCAGACTTTAACAAGGGAACAAGATTCGTTCCTTTGTACTTTAGTGAGATGGGACCGAATTGATGAAACTTTGAACTACTCTGATTGATCGATAATCGATGAGAGATACAGATTGAGTACAGATTCTTTCGGATCTCTATCTGCTGTGCTCGGATTGCATGTGATTTCGAGGACGAAATCAATTCTTAGAGGGGGAGATTTGTAACGCCCCAAAAATTATTTATCGAATTAATTAGCAATTGAAATAATTATTGAGTTGATGAAATAATTATTATTGCTAATGAGATTACAGAGTATATTTACAAAATATATGTTTCAATTAGTCAATGAGTTTGACTATTTCTAGATATCTGAAATATTTGACATTTTGAAATAATTATTGAGATATGAAAATAAAAATAATTATTTATGCCAGATAATTTAATTTGAAAATAATAATAATAATAATAATAATAATAATAATAATAATAATAATAATAATAATAATAATATTTGACTGAGCTGACCAGTCAGAGTTCAAGTTGACTCAATAATTGTTGGAATATATTTTGAGTCCAATTGACTAGTCAAAGTAAATAATTATAGAAATGATATTAATGGATGTTGGGTGTGTGTATCAGAAAAATATCATGTCGGAGACTAATTGTAGCGATCCAACCCGGATCCACTATCTAATCAGAGTTATAGAAAAGCGCATGCAATAAAAGCTTTAAGCGTAAAGTGCGGATAATTAAAATACAACAAATCCAATCGGCAGAATACAACCGACGCTGTCACAAGTGTATAAATATTGTTATACAACCAAATCGAAGGTTCAGGGTAAATAAATCCCTACCCTCTACAACCTTGGACTCTCCAAAGCTCAATCCTGCTGGGAGCCGCCTGAACCGTCCAGCCTCAAACCTGCCCCGCCACAAGGTACACAATACCCAAACACAGGGGCGTGAGGTAGAACGCTCAATATGAAGCAATGATATAAATACAAATATGCGCACACAGATGACATAAAACTCAAGTGAAAACACTTGCTCATGGCACCGGGAATATACAGTACCGGCTAGAGAGCTACTCCGCGGGGTACTCGTATACTCCATATCAGGGCTGAGCCAACCCCATCCTGACCCGAATCCAAAACAGGATACAAGTCCCATATGGAAACTGTCATACCTGACTCGAGTCCAAAATGAGATCATCGTTCCCTATGGAGACTGTCAATGACTCACATCTCTCCGGATGCAGTCACACGTAAAATCATGTATGTGCTAAGGCGGTAAAACATGCTAAAACATGATAAAACATATAGCACATACTCATGCAATATATAAGCAAATATATCATGCCGGCTATCTCGGTCAGTACTTACGTACCTCTTACACTGCTGGTCAAACCTAGCTCTGCTGGTCTAGACTCCAAGCATACTAGTCCAGTCTACTAGCTACTACAATGCAAATATTCATGCATCAACAATTAAGCTCTAAAAGCCTTAACTAAGCTATTGCATACTCCTAAATATTTTTAGGAAGCCAAATTATACTTTCGTCCGTCGTCAGCCCGCTGGTGTAGAATCGCCTCAAAACTTAGGCACACCTCTCCTACGACGCCGGGATCGCTAGGCAACTTCTGGATTCCCAATTGGATGCCTAGAACTCCGTAGATCTAAGTAAAAAGGTTCAAAAACCAGAGGAAAGGAGGGGAAATCGGTGCATAGAATGAAAGCTCGGACCCCTTATTTATAGACGGCGATCGGAACCTCCGATCCCTCATTGGAACATCCGATCACGATCGGAACCTCCGATCGCACCTTCGGAGCGTACGATCGCTCAATATTACGTCAGCCATGATGTCACCTTGCTGACGTAAGCAATGACGTGTGCCCTGGTCCAGATCGGAACTTCTGATCTTGCCGACGGAGAGTCCGATCTCGATCGGAGCCTCCGATCCTGGCATGGAGCTTCCGATCTACTTCGGATCGTCCAAACTCCTCTTCGGACCGTCCGATCATGCTGAACCATTTCAACTAATTCGAGTGCTCTGAATCCATTTCTGAAGTCCATTATCCCAACAGAAACTTACTTAATCATGTTTTACTTAATCTAGACATGATCACGTGATTAATTACTCTTTAATCACTAATTAGAAACGCGGGTTACTACATTCTCCCCCACTTAAGAAATTTCGTCCTCGAAATTTAAGTCTTAGAGGAAAACATAAATAGCCAATCAAATGTTCTTTATTACAACTGAACAAGTATAAACTCGATACAAGGAAGTACAAAAATCTCAAAATAACTCGGGGTGCTCGGCTAACATCCGACTCTCCAACTCCCAAGTAGCTTCCTCTGTACCTCTGCTTTGCCACTGTACCATCACCAACGGTATACGCTTGTTACGAAGTACCTTGTCCTTCCTGTCAAGAATCCGCAGGGGTTTCTCCACATACGATAGATCTCGATCTACCTTTACATCTGTCGGATGCAAAATATGCGAATCGTCCACCACATACTGCCTCAACAATAACACGTGGAACACATCGTGGATCTCCGAAAGATCGGGTGGCAAGACCAGACGATAAGCCACATCCCCAACATTCTCGAGAATTTCAAAAGGACCAATAAATCTAGGTGTCAGCTTACCCTTGCTACCAAACCTCATCACCTTCCGGAAAGGTGACACGCGCAAGAAAACATACTCTCCTACCTCAAAATGAAGTGGCCTGCGGTGAGTGTTCGCATAGCTAGCCTGTCGATCCTGGGCTGTCTTAATCCTGCGTCGGATCAACTCTATTGCATCAATCATCTGCTGAATCATCTAAAGACCCTCAACCTGACGCTCGCCAACCTCGTCCCAAACCAAAGGTGTACGACAACGGCGTCCATAAAGAGCCTCAAATGGTGCCATGCCAATGCTGCGATGGAAACTATTATTGTAGGTGAACTCGACCAAGGGTAAATGATCTTGCCACGCTGGACCAAAATCCATCACCGCCGCGCGAAGCATATCCTTTAGAGTGCGAATAGTACGCTCCGACTGTCCGTCCGTCTCTGGATGATAAGCCGTACTCAAGCTCAAATTAGTACCAAGGGCTCGCTGGAAACTACCCCAAAATCTCGAAGTGAATCTCGGATCTCTATCGCTGACAATTCTCAATGGAATCCCATGCAATCGAACAATCTCCCGCACATACAATTGTGCTATCCTATCAAAGGTGTAATCGCGGTTATAGGGAAGAAAATGCGCTGACTTCGACAACCGATCCACGACAACCCAAATAGCATCACAATTCCTAGAAGACATAGGCAAGTGGGTGACAAAATCCATCGTCACATGCTCCCACTTCCATTCAGGAATCTCTAAGCTGTGAAGTAACCCTCTGGGTCGTCTAAACTCTGCCTTGACTTGTTGACATACAAGGCATCGGGACACAAACTGGTAAACACTGTGCTTCATCCCTTTCCACCAAAATCGAGTGCGAAGATCCTTATACATCTTCATGCTGCCTGTATGTACAGAAAATTGACTGCGGTGAGCTTGCGATAAGATCTCATCTCTCAAAGTAGAATCCTCGGGTACCACAACTCGACCAGAAAGACACAACAGACCGTCTCCTTGTAGATGAAAACCAGAAGTATTATCACCTTCAGCCAGCCGGGCCAACTTCTGAGTCTTCAGATCAGAATTCTGAGCTTCCTGGATTCGTCTGTATAGTGCTGGCTCTGCAAGCACAGAAGAGACACGAATCCCTTGTTGTTCTTTCTTATGACGGAATGTAAATCCCAAAGAACAACACTCCTCCACTGCCTTCGAAACCGAACTGGTACGAAGGGAACTCACATAAACTTTGCGACTAAGCGCATCAGCAACGGGATTTGAAGAACCTGGATGGTACTTGATCTCACAATCGTAATCCTTCAATAGATCCATCCAATGACGCTGCCGCATGTTCAACTCAGCCTGAATGAACAGATACTTCAAACTCTTATGATCGGTGAAGATCTCAAATTGTTCTCCGTACAAATAATGAAGCCATATCTTAAGAGCAAAGACAATGGCTGCAAGCTCTAAATCATGTACGGGATAGTTCTCCTCGTGAGTCTTCAGCTGTCTGGAGGCATAAGCGATTACGTGGCCATTCTGAGTCAACACACACCTCAAACCATGGAGAGAAGCATCAGTGAAGACTACAAAACCACCTGATCCAGACGGTAAATCAAGAAATGGAGCTGTCGTCAAACGACGTCTCAACTCACAAAAACTGTCTTCACAAGCATCAGACCAAACGAAAGAAACGTCTTTCTTCGTCAACTGAGTCAAAGGCTTAGCTATATGAGAGAAATTCTCCACAAAACGACGATAGTATCCTGCTAAACCAAGGAAACTACAAATCTCAGAAGCTGTAGTCGGACGTGACCAATTAAAAATATCTTTTGTCTTGCTAGGATCAACAGATACGCCATCCTGAGAAATGACATGACCAAGGAACACAACTCGGTCAATCCAGAAGTCACACTTACTCAGCTTTGCGTACAACTGTCTCTCCCTCAAGACCTGCAATACAGTATAGAGATGGTAGGCATGTTCATCCATGCTGCGAGAATACACCAAAATGTCATCGATGAACATCACCACAAACTTATCCAGAAAATCGCGGAAAACTCGGTTCATCAGATCCATAAAAACAGCTGGAGCATTCGTCAAACCAAACGGCATCACTAGAAACTCATAGTGTCCATACCGCGTACGAAATGCTGTCTTAGGAACGTCCTCTTGTCAAACTCGCAACTGATGATACCCAGACCGAAGATCAATCTTCGAATAGACAGAAGTACCCTGCAACTGATCAAAGAGATCATCTATCCGCGGAAGAGGATACTTATTCTTCACTGTCACCTGATTCAACTGACGGTAGTCAATACACAACCGCATCGAACCATCCTTCTTCTTGACAAACAGTACTGGGGCTCCCCATGGCGAAACACTAGGTCCAATATAACCCTTATCAAGAAGATCTTGCAATTTCTTCTGCAACTCTTTCATTTCTGATGGTGCCAATCGGTAAGGAGTTCTAGAAATCGGTGCAGTCCCTGACACTAACTCAATGCCAAACTCAATCTCCCTTACTGGTGGCAAACCTGGAATCTCTTCCGGAAATACATCTAGAAATTCACGAACCACTGGTATCTCTCGGATATCTGGCTCTCCTAAGGATGCGACAATGGCGTAGATAAGGTAGCCTTCCCCGCCAGACTCTAAAGCACGTCGTGCCTTCAGAGCTAAAACCACTGGCATCGGGGGTCACGCTCCCTCACCATAGAAATACCATGACTCGTCATCCTCTGGACGAAACTGGACAAACCTTTGATAGCAATCCACTATCGCCCGGTAGGTAGTCAATAGATCTATCCCAATGATGCAATCAAAATCCTCCATCGCTAGAATCATTAGGTTAGCACTAAGCTGATGTCCCTCAAAATCCAAAACACAACCCACAACTAGACGCTTGGCTAAAACCTCGCTCCCCATAGGAGTAGAAACCACTAATAACACGTCTAGAGGAATATATGACAACTTATACTTCTTAGCAAAACGTGCCGAGACAAAAGAATGCGATGCACAGGTATCAATTAAAACATATCCAGGAAAACCACATAAACTACAGATACCTGCAATCATCCGATCGCTGTCAGCCTCTGCCTGCTCCTGGTTAAGCGCAAAGACCTGACTCTGGGTACGTGGCCTCAAAGAAGAATGACCCCGAGAAGGAGTCTGAGTAGGCTGTCGCTGAGACTGCTGCGGATGCTGGCGCTACTGCGAAAACTGCTGCTGGAAAGGTGGCTGCTGGTACTGAGGTGGCTGAACAGATGCCTGAGAACCTCCAGAACCACTCGCTGCCCCAATCAGCATAGGACAATCTCTCTTCATGTGACCCTCCTAGCCACACTAGAAACATGCAGTGGCTGACCGACCACACTGCCCGGGCGGATGTCTGCGTCGGCACTGAGTACACCGGTTCGGTCTCTATCCACTAAAACGATGCACTCCACCAGATCCCGAGGAAGAAGAAGAAGCACCTCCTGGCTTCTTGAAGGACTGTCCTCTTGGACCCAAAGGACTAGAGCTCGCTGTCCTGGAAGAAGAAGAATAAAGTCCCCTGTTCCTCCGAATACTGTCCTCGGCCTGGCGACAACGGTCCACCAAATCCTCGTAAGTCCCATCGCCGCCCACAACAACCATACGATGAATGTCAGGGTTCAGACCCTGAAGGAAATGATCAAACTTTGCCATAGAACTATAAGCAATATGAGGACAAAAGGGTAGAAGATCAAAGAACTTCTGCTGGTACTCCTCGATCGTCATCGTCCCCTGTCGCAAACTCAACAACTCACTGGCTTTCGCCTGACGAAGAGCTGGAGGAAAATAAAATCTCTGATAGGCAGTACGGAACTCGACCCAAGTAGCTGCACCTCTAACTGCTATGAACAGTGCGGAAGTAGATCTCCACCACTTCCTTGCTCAGCCCTCGAGCATAAAGGCAAGAATCTCCATCCTATCCTCAGCCGTGCAACGGAACTCCTGGAAGCACTGCTCCATCCTCTCCATCAAATCCTCCGCCTCTTCGGCTGTCTCACTACCCGTCAAAGGCTTCGGGCTGACTTCCTTAAACCTACGCATGCTGACTCACCTGCGCTCCTCGGGTTGTCCCCGACGTCTACGATCATCTGGATCACCCCAACGACCACCGTCTACGCTACCGTGACTTTCGTCGTAATCTGCCATCTGTTACATAATGACAGATAATTAATTAATCCGCTTTACGATATTCCCAGTGCAATGCGTCGCTCTGATACCAAAAATGTAGTGACCCAACCCGGATCCACTATCTAATCAGAGTTATAGAAAAGCGCACGCAATAAAATCTTTTAGCGTAAAGTGCGGATAATTAAAATACAACAAATCCAATCGGCAGAATACAACCGACGCTGTCACAAGTGTATAAATACTGTTATACAACCAAATCGAAGGTTCAGGGTAAATAAATCCCTACCCTCTACAACCTTGGACTCTCCAAAGCTCAATCCTGCTGGGAGCCGCCTGAACCGTCCAGCCTCAAACCTGCCCCGCCAAAAGGTACACAATACCCAAACACAGGGGCGTGAGGTAGAATGCTCAATACGAAGCAATGATATAAATACAAATATGCGCACACAAATGACTTAAAACTCAAGTGAAAACACTTGCTCATGGCGCCGGGAATATACAGTACCGGCTAGAGAGCTACTCCGCGGGGTACTCGTATACTCCATATCAGGGCTGAGCCAACCCCATCCTGACCCGAATCCAAAACAGGATACAAGTCCCATATGGAAACTGTCATACCTGACTCGAGTCCAAAATGAGATCATTGTTCCCTATGGAGACTGTCAATGACTCACATCTCTCCGGATGCAGTCACACGTAAAATCATGTATGTGTTAAGGCGGTAAAACATGCTAAAACATGATAAAACATATAGCACATACTCATGCAACATATAAGCAAATATATCATGCCGGCTATCTCGGTCAGTACTTACGTACCTCTTACACTGCTGGTCAAACCTAGCTCTGCTGGTCTAGACTCCAAGCCTACTAGTCCAGTCTACTAGCTACTACAATGAAAATGTTCATGCATCAACAATTAAGCTCTAAAAGCCTTAATTAAGCTATTGCATACTCCTAAATATTTTTAGGAAGCCAAATTATACCTTCGTCCTTCGTCAGCCCGCTGGTGTAGAATCGCCTCAAAACTTAGGCACACCTCCGCTACGACGCCGGGATCGCTAGGCAACTTCCGGATTCCCAATAGGATGCCTAGAATTCCGTAGATCTAAGTAAGAAGGTTCGAAAACCAGAGGAAAGGAGGGGAAATCGGTGCACAGAATGAGAGCTCGGAACCCTTATTTATAGACGGCGATCGGAACCTCCGATCCCTCATCGGAACATCCGATCATGATCGGAACCTCCGATCGCACCTTCGAAGCGTCCGATTGCTCAATATCACGTCAGCCATGATGTCACCTTGCTGACGTAAGCAATGACGTGTGCCCTGGTCCAGATCGGAACTTCCGATCTTGCCGACGGAGCGTCCGATCTTGATCGGAGCCTCCGATCCTGGCACGGAGCTTCCGATCCACTTCGGATCGTCCGAACTCCTCTTCGGACCGTCCGATCCTGCTGAACCAATTCAACTAATTCGAGTGCTTTGAATCCATTTCTGAAGTCCGTTATCCCAACAGGAACTTATTTAATCATGTTTTACTTAATCTAGACATGATCACGTGATTAATTACTCTTTAATCACTAATTAGAAACGCGGGTTACTACACATATTTTACCATTTGAGTATCAAATAAATTGGTCCGGGTCAGTAAATTATCGAGTTGCTATAAATAGCAATACACACACTAAAACACCATCAAGAAAACATAGATATCATAATTTGGCCCTAAATTCCCAATTTTTCTCGACATTACTGTAGCATGTCGGAAAGATGCCTTCATCGGCCGTTCGTCGGAGATATGATCGGAGATCCGAATGGTCATTTTATAGCTAATATTCAGATGAATCCATTGGTAACAAGAAATCAAAGATCGAACGGTTGGATCGTCAGGAATATGAATTAGAACAGACGGGTTCTGCACAGAATTTGGTTTCAATGTAGCAGTCCACGTTTTTTATTTTTCCGGCTCTGTTTAAAAATCTGAACGGTCAAGTTGTAGCCAAGATCAAGACGAGTCTATTGATATCAAGAAATCAAAGATCTGACGGTTGGATCGCCGTGAAATCGACGAAGAACAGACGTGATCTGCACAGACTTTTTGTCGCTACTGTTCATCGTCTTCTTCGGTGAGATTTCGATGTTTTGAGCTCGTTTTTGTTGGTTTTAAAGCTAGTAATCGATTCTTTGAGTTGTGGAGAGCATTTCCCTAGCTTATGGTGGCTTTTTCCGTCGAAAAAGGTGTAGATCGAAGCTCGGAAAGCTCCACCACCGCCGGCTGAAAATCGCCGATTGTCGCCGCACCGGAGCTCCGTTCAGCCTGATTTTTGAAGAGAGCTACAAGCCTGCAGAATTTCAGAATTTTTGGAGTAGTTTTGCATCGCCGCCGCCAGACCGTCGCGTCGCCGCCGCCTTCTCCGACGAACCACCGATCTCCGACGAGTTAACCATTTTTTATCGTCTCGACGTGATAGATCCAAATATCCAAGTTTCAAGTCGAGATTCGAAACATTGAAGCGGTGAGAACGCGATAAAGTTGACGAATTATTGGTCAAAGTTTGACCAAAGTTGACTATGGTTGACTTTTGTATATTATGTGATTTTTCGCAGATTGGAAGCCAGTCGAGGATATTTTAAGGCAGAGATCAGCAGTTTAGGGATTGGACTTTTCCAGACTTGAAAAATTGAGGTATGAGCTGATGTCGATTTCTAAGGGAATGAATACTCGAGCAAGTTTGAGATTCTCGAGTTTCCGATTAAAATCACATACTTGCATGTTTATTTGATTATTTGATATTGAATGTGAATTTGAATGATTTAATTGATTTTCAATATTACTTGAAAGACATGAGTTTGTCTATATGAAATTGTTTGAAGTAAGTGATTTATATATTCGATTTGAAAAGCATGATATTTCTAATTTGAATTACTTCAATGATTTTCGATATTATATTCATGAGTTTGAATATACGAGTTGAATGTGTTGATTCATATGCATTCATCTTGAGCCAAATTTCTTAAATTTTTAGAGGGCTAAGTTGCCCAGATTCGAATTAGACGTTTGGGAGCTATATCGAGTGATGACCTGGGATGTTGAGTTCCCCTAGTGTCAGCATACTCCTATTGTTGCGCCAAAGTCTAGAGGCTTGAGACGCGTAGCACCACCCCGAGCGGGAGCGTAGGTGGGTTAGTTGCGTGATCTTGACCTCGGGATCCCAACCGATTTTCTGATATTCCCTTGATTATCTGATTTGATAATCCCGATTTTTAAACACATGCATTTCATTGGCATTTCCATTGAAGAATTTGAATGTATATTATGATTTTAATATACTTACTTGATATTACATGTTACGTCACTTTTACTGGGATTTTATTCTCACCGGAGTTATCCGGCTGTTGTCTTGTTTTGTATGTGTACTTGACAACAGGTGGGGCAGGAGCTAGTCAGAGTCGACGTAGTTAGCTTGGGATCGAATGATAGATGTGAGGCGTCGATTTAGAGTCGAATAATTTTTAGAACTCGGTTATTTATTGAAGCATGCTTTTATTGTTGATTTATAATACTGCATGTATTTTTATACCCTGATTATTCTTAGAATTGATGTTTTGATTTTTATAGTTGAGCCCGAGATGGTCTCGCTCGAGGCGAATATTTTTCTACCGCTCGAGCGAGGCACTGTTCCTTTTTTTAAAAAAAATAATAAAATTTGGCTCATTTATTTGTCGATGATTGTTTTACTATTTGAAATTAGTTGATTAGAATCGAGGTCCTCACATATAATCAATACAAACTCTCCACCCATTTTGAATACGGGTGGGAACCAACTCGTCATCCTTATTTTTCACCACAGTAATTCCGGTTTTCTTGGGTACCACTTGAACCGGACTGACCCACTGACTGTCAGAAATTGGGTAGATGACCCCAACTTCAAGTAACTTCAGAATTTCCGCTTTGACCACCTCCATCATTGGTGGATTCAATTTCCTCTGTGGTTGACGTGAGGGATTCGCCCCATCCTCCATCAGAATTCGGTGCATGCATGTAGACGGGCTAATTCCCTTGATATCTGCTATGGTCCACCCAATAGCAGTTTTATTCTCCTTCAGAACCTTGACCAGTTGTTATTCTTTCTCGGCTTCCAAGCTGTTGGAGATGATGACAGGTAGTGTTTCTCCTTCTCCAAGGAAAACATACTTAAGGTGGTTTGGAAGAGTCTTTAGCTCGATCACTGGCGCCTGCAAAACAAATGGAAGACGCCTAGTATTAGAGATTGGTAAAGATATGTAAGAGACATTACCTGACTGAGGTAGCTCAGGTGAACTATTCAGAATTTTCTCAATCTCTTCCACTTCTTGATTGCATCGAATCCCATCTTTCGTCTGCATAATGGGTGCTGTAATAGCCACCTCTAAATCATCTTTTCCTGCATGCTCACAAAAATCTTGTGCCAAGAAATCCATAATGTCAACAGAAAACACACAATCCTCACTATCAGGAAATTTCATGGCATCATAAATATTAAATTTCACAACCTTGTGAACATCAATTTTTTTCATGGAAGTTTTCAAAAACGGCCTGCCTAACAAAATAGGACTATTATGATCACCGTTTTCCATGTCTAGCACATAAAAATCGGCAGGAAAAACAAACTCATTCACTTGCACTAACACATCTTCGACTACTCCCCTAGGATATGCATTAGACCTATCAGCTAATTGTATGGCAATTCCAGTCTTATTCAATGGGCCAAGTTTCAAGGATGCATAAATAGAGTATGACATAACATTAATTGATGCTCCTAGATCTAACATGGCCTTTTCAAGTCTAATATTTCCTATAGTACATGGGATGGAGAACATACCTGGATCCTTGCATTTGGCGGGTAATTTTCTTTCGATCACTGCAGATACATTCTCACCTAATTCCACTTTCTGACAACCCTTCAATGTCTGTTTCCTCTTTGCTGTGCACAACTCCTTCAAAAACTTTGCGTATCGAGGTACCTGTTTAATAGCATCTAGCAAAGGAATATTAACCTCACATCTACGAAAAGTTTCATAGAGCTCCTTAATCCCCTCACATTTCCTAGAGTACTTAAGTGCTAAGGGAAAAGAGGCAACAGGCTTATATTCAGATAAAGGAGGGAACTTACCTCTTGGCGCTTCATCCTTGGATACTTTTTCTTCACTTACCTTTTGCTCTTCTTCTTATTTTAGCTTCTCTTTGGGCTCAACCTCAACTTCTTTCTCCTTCACCTTCAATTCCTTCCCAGTTCTTAGGGTTATTGCACTTGCGTTCTCTCTTGGGTTCACCACAGTTTGAGATGGCAGACTGCTGGAATTTTGTGCTTCCAGCTTGTTGATTGCTGTAGCGAGCTGTCCTATTTGAGTCGTTAAGTTTTGGATACTTGCCCGGGTGTCCTGTTGGAAAGCCAAAGTGTTAGTTGCAAGATCCTTAACTATCTTTTCAAGAAACTCACCTGGTGAAGGAATTTGAGGGCGCTGTTGTTGTGGTTGAAAGGGTGGCCTAAAAGCTTGATTTTGCCGTGGAGCCTGAGGTCCAGGTTGATTTGCTTGTTGATTCCTGTATCTAAGATTGGGATGATCCTTCCAACCAGGATTGTACGCGTTGGAATACGGATCATACTTCCGTTATGGTGGTCCAGGAAATCCGCCAGTAGCGTTTACCTGTTAAACTGAGTCCTCTTGAAGTGTAGGACACATATCAGTGGCGTGTCCTATTGCAGCGCAGATGCCACATGCCTTCGCAGTTTGTCCATTCCCTATAGCCATCTGACGCACAAGAGTCGTTAATTCAATTAATTGTTGCTAAAGGGAAGAGACATTTACCTCGTTGTTGCCAAATTGCTGAGAATTGCTGAGAATTGGCAGCCATATTTTCTATTAAGTTCCTTGCTTGCACCGGAGTTTTGTCCACAAAAACTCCTCCACTAACCGCATCCAGCATACTCCTGTCATGAGGTAGAAAAACTTCATAGCAATATTGAATTAAGAGGTTTTTACTTATCTGATGTTGCGGGAAACTAGCGCATAGCTTTTTGAACCGCTCCTCCCAATACTCGTGAAGTGATTCCTCCGTCATCTGCTTGATTCCATAGATCTCTTTCCTGATGTTTGCTACTCTCGACGCTGGAAAATATTTTTCGAGAAAAATTCTTTTCATGTCAGTCTAGGCTGTGATCGATCCAGAGGGCAAGTAGTATAGTCAATCCTTAGCAGCACTCTTCAAAGAGAAAGGAAAGACTCGAAGTTGGATCTGCTCTTCTGTTACTCCATGTGGCTTCATGCTAGTGCACACTACATGGAACTCCATCAGATTCTTATGAGGATCTTCACCTGCAAGACCATGAAAAGAAGACAACAAGTGAATTAATCCAGATTTCAATTCGAATGTAGCATTATTTTCTAAGGGGGGAAAATTAATGCATAAGGGTTGCTGATTCAAATTTGGAGTGCCCAATTGTCTGAGGCTCAGGTTCGCATTAGCAGCCATCTCTTCTTCTTCTTGTCTTTTACGAGCTTCTCGCCTACGCATGTACAAAGTCCTTTCAATTTCCGGGTCATAGGGGACTTCTTCTTCAGACGAAGAATCACCTGAAAGCATGAACGATGGGAGAGGTACTAGAGATAAAGAAAAGACGAGAGTGAGATAAACAAAAAAACTAAAAAGAACACAAAAAAAAATTTTAACACCGATTCCCCGGTAACGGCGCCAAAATTTGGTAGCGCTTATCGTGTAAGCCCAAATTACCTGACTCACTCAGATAAATAAAAACATGCAGTAGTGTGAGTAGGGATCGTTCCCACGAGGAAAGGTAAAATTCCGTGTTCTTTAAAAATATGAAAATAGTAAAAAAGGGGTTTTTGGTTTGAAATTTATCCACTAAAATTTAAAAAACAATTATGAATGCAATTCTATCAATTACCAAGCACAATTAAATCACAACGGAAAATTCAATAAGAAACAAGCCTTGGTTTTGGTCAATTACACCCTTGATTTCATTCGTTCGATCATCAATTATCTAAAAATATTTAATCCTGTTGAATATTCATCATTGGAAATTAAATTCTTGTTTTATCTTAATTGTAGTTAACTAGACACAAGAGTTCTAAGATAAACCTTACCAATGAATTAACCTAATACAAGCGATTAGATTTAAACCCACGATAGCATGCAAACTAGTGAAACTAATAAATCTAGACAACCCATACACAAGCGGATGAATTTAGCCTAGTCAATTATTATCCCTACAATTCCTAATCTCCCAAGCGGACGATTATTAATTGCAATTACTTCGCAAATTAGATAATTCAAACAATTACGGATTCAAACTCCAATTTAGCAGTAGATTTTATATAAGAATTATTAGGTGATCAAACTAATAATCAAATATACAATCATGAAATAAATCAGAATAATTATTGATACTCAACAATAATCAAGCTCTGTAAAACATAAATCTCACGAATAAATTAATCAAGGGCTTCGTCTTCCTTAACCAAGTATTAAGAACTAGCCAACACAATTCATGAAGAACAAAATAAAAATAATAATAAAAGGCGGAATTCTAGAATTCTCAGAAAAAACCTAGTCTTTTCAAGAGATAAATCTTCAACTCCAATTCAAAGTCTGCTTTTTTTTTTCTTTTTACTTAATAAAAGACTTATATCTTGGCAACCAATCGTCCAAAGATAAGCCTAGGAATTAAAACAAGAGTTTCCAAAACATAAAACTCTTTCAAAAATAACTCTGCGCACGACGGCGCGGGCGCTCAATGGAATAGCGCGGGCGCGCAGCTTCTTCGCATCTTGCATTCTTCAGAGTGGCGCGGGCGCGCCTGATTCCTGCGCGGGCGCTCCACTCCCACGCATAAATTCCTTGTTTGCAACAGACCATCGCACGGACGCTCGGTATTACTGCGCGGGTGCACCTGATGTACGCTTTTCACAATATTCAGAGCGGCGCGGGCGCGCCTTCGCTTCGTATTTTCTTCTTATCTTCATCTTTCAAGTCTTGATTTTTGATTTTTCTTCCATTCTTTCTAGCTTAAATCCATAAAATCAAATCCAAGGATCTTCTTGCCTTCATCCAACAAAAACAACATAACATCACATAATACCTACCAATCAAACACAAGATTCAAGCTAAATACTAAGCAATATAAGCGCATAAAATGCACTTATCACGTATCTTCTGTGATCCAACAAAATTTTCCCGCAAAATGCAAGGATCCAGGTATGTTTTCTATCCCATGCACTATAGGGAATGTTAGACTTGAGAAGGCCATGTTAGATCTAGGAGCATCAATCAACGTTATGCCATATTCTATCTTTGCATCCTTGAAACTTGGTCTATTGAACAAAACTGGTATTTTTATTCAATTAGCTGATAGGTCTAATGCATACCCTAGGGGAATAGTAGAAGACGTGTTAGTGCAAGTGAATGACTTGGTATTTTCTGCAGATTTTTATGCGCTAGACATGGAAAACGGTGATCATAATAGTCCTATTTTGTTAGGCAGACCATTCTTGAAAACTTCCATGACTAAAATTGATGTTCACAGTGGCACACTCACTATGGAATTTGATGGCGAGGTAGTGAAATTTAATATTTTTGATGCTATGAAATTTCCTGACAGTGATGATTGTGTGTTCTCTGTTGATATTGTGGATTACTTGGCACAAGATTATTGTGAGCATGCAGAAAAAAATGATCTAGAGGTGGCTCTAGTTGCACTTATTCAGCAGGATGATGGAATTGGATTCAGCGAAGAAGTGAAAGAGATTGAGCGAATTCTGAATAATTCGCCTGAGCTACCTCAGTCAGGTAATGTCTCTTACATATCTTTACCAATCTCTAATACTCGGCGCCTTCCATCTGTTTTGCAGGAACCAGTGGTCGAACTAAAGACACTTAAAAAATATCTCAAGTATGTTTTCCTTGGAGAAGGAGAAACATTACCAGTCATCATCTCCAATAGTTTGGAATCCGACCAAGAAGAACAACTAGTCAAAGTACTGCAAGAGCACAAGACTGCTATTGGGTGGACTATAGCAGACATCAAGGGAATTAGTCCTTCCACATGCATGCACCGAATTTTGATGGAGGAAGGAGCAAATCCCTCACGTCAGCCATAGAGAAAGTTGAACCCACCAATGATGGAGGTGGTAAAGGCTGAAATTCTGAAACTCCTTGAAGTTGGGGTCATCTACCCAATTTCTAACAATCAGTGGGTCAGTCCGGTCCAAGTGGTACCCAAGAAAACCGGGATTACTGTGGTGAAGAATAAGGATGACGAGATGGTTCCCACCCGTATTCAAAATTGGTGGAGGGTTTGTATTGATTA
This sequence comes from Henckelia pumila, assembly GCF_033568475.1. Taxonomy (NCBI): domain Eukaryota; kingdom Viridiplantae; phylum Streptophyta; class Magnoliopsida; order Lamiales; family Gesneriaceae; genus Henckelia; species Henckelia pumila. The sequence continues at coordinate 49,511,099 of NC_133123.1, forward strand.
TAGGAAGCTGAATGCCGGAACCCGAAAGGACCACTTTCCTTTACCCTTTATTGATCAAATGATTCAAAGGCTAGCGTGTCACCTTTACTATTGTTTTCTTGATGGATATTATGGCTATTTTTAGATTGTTATCGCACCGGAGGATCAGGAAAAGACGACATTCACATGCCCGTTTGGTACCTTTGCATATCGACGGATGACCTTTGGACTTTGCAATGCACCGGCCACTTTTCAACGGTATATGGTTAGTATTTTTTCTGATTTTATCGAGCACATCTTAGAAATTTTATGGATGATTTTACTGTCTATGGTGATTCATTCGAAAACTATTTGTCTAACCTTGCTCTTGTCCTTAAGAGGTGTGTCGAAACCAACTTAGTCTTAAATTCTGAAAAATGTCACTTTATGATTGGGCAAGGTTTTGTGTTAGGCCATGTTGTTTCATCTAAGGGAATAGAGGTGGACAAGGCTAAAATTGATATTATTTAGTTTCTCCCTTATCCCACATGTGTGCGGGAAGTGCGTTCTTTTCATGGTCATGCAGGTTTCTATAGGAGATACATTCAAGACTTCGCCAAGATCGCATCCCCCATGTGCAAGCTGCTGCAAAAAGATGTCCCGTTTGAGTTTGATGAACCATGAAAAACATCTTTTGATAAACTCAAAGACTCATTGAAATCTGCACCAATAGTCCAACCACCGGACTGGAGCCAACCATTCGAGATAATGTGTGATGCCAGCGACTATGCAGTTGGCACGGTTTTAGGCCAGAAATTTGGGAAAGCACCGCATGCTATCTACTACGCTTCGCGTATCCTAAACGATGCCCAACGGAACTACTCTACCACTGAAAAGGAGCTCTTAGCTGTTGTTTTTGCATTATAAAAATTCCGCTCTTATTTACTTTGTGCTAAAGTCATTGTTTATTCTGATCATGCAGCTCTTCGTTTTTTGATGACGAAGAAGGAGGAAAAACCAAGGCTGATAAGATGGATACTACTTTTGAGCGAATTTGATGTGGAAATCAAGGACAAAAGAGCGACCGAGAATCAAGTTGCTGAACACTTGAGTTGCCTAGTTCATGTTGATGAGGAGCTGAATTTGCGAGAAGAATTTCCTGATGAGCAACTGTTTTCATCAAGCACGGAATTACCCTGGTACGCAAATATTGTGAATTATTTAGTTACTAATGGGTTTTCCTCTGAATTTTCAAAGGCGCAAAAGGACAAAGTGAGAAGCGATGCCAAGTACTATGTGTGGGATGATCCATACTTGTGAAAACACTGCGCTGATCAAGTTATACATCGATGTGTACCCGAAAGCGAGGTAATCCCTATCCTTACGTTTTGTCATTCTTATGCATGTGGTGGCCACTTTGGAGCAAAAAGGACCGCAAGAAAGGTGTTGGACAGCGGATTTTTCTGGACATCCTTATTTCGAGACGCTTACTTGTTCTGTAAGTCGTGTGCTCAATTCCAAAAGACAGGTAATATCTCTCAGCGAAATGAGATGCCCCAGCAACCCATTCTAGTTTATGAGATCATTGATGTTTGGGGCATCAACTTCATGGGACTTTTTCCAAATTCATATGGATTTATTTATATATTACTTGATGTGGACTATGTCTCGAAATGGGTGGAATCAAATGCCACCCGTACTGACGATTCTAAAGTTGTCGCAGAGTTTATCAAGCATAACTTTTCTCTAGGTTTGGAATTCCGAGAGCCATCATCAGTGATAGAGGAACACACTTCTGCAACCGAACTGTGGCTACTTTGCTAAAAAAGTGCCATGTGACGCACAGGGTCTCCACTGCATACCATCCACAATCCAATGGTCAAGCTGAGGTATCGAACCAAGAGATCAAGTCCATCCAAGAAAAGACAGTGAATCCTACAAGAAAGGACTGGAGCTGCATTTGGATTATGCCTTGTGGGCGTATAGAACCGCATTCAAGATGCCGATTGGAATGTCCCCATATCGGATGATTTTTGGAAAACCATGTCATCTGCCTGTGAAATTGGAGCATTGAGCCTATTGGGCTATAAAAAACTTCAACATGCAGATGGATGAGAGTGGCGAGCACCGGAAGCTGCAATTGCAAGAATTGAAAGAGATCCGCAATGATGCTTATGCCAGCTCCAAGATTTACAAGGACAAAACAAAGGCCTTCCATGACAAGATGATCTCTAGACGGGAATTCGAAGTCGGTCAAAAAGTGTTGCTCTATCATTCACGATTTCGGTTATTTCCAGGTAAGTTACGTTCATGTTGGAATGGACCGTTTGTTATAACTAATGGTTTTTCCCATGGTGCAGTCAAAATTCAAAGCTTGGACACTTCCAAAACATTCAAGGTCAATGGCCACCGGCTTAAACACTACTATGAAGGAGTCCAAGCGAACTTCGGATGGGACGAGCATGATATCACTCTAGATGCTCCGCCCAATGTCGAATAAATCGCGGCATGCAGTCGAGCTATAGACTGACTGTAAATTTAGCGCTGACTGGGAGGCAACCAACCCAGTGTTTCTTTCCCTTTTATTTTTGTTTGGTTTCTTTTGTTTTAGTTTATTTTGATTTTGTTGGTTTTTTTTAAAAAAAAAAAATTGAAAAAAAAAATTTGCAAAAATTTCGCTGAAGGCTTTGTGCGCTCGATCCTGCGAATTCATTGGATCGAGCGCACGTTTTTCCCTAACTCTCTGCCCCGAACTTTTATTGGGCGCGCTCGATCTTGCGTACTCACGCAATCGAGCGCGCATTTTTAACCCAGTTCTCTGCCCGTGTTTTTTAAGAAGCGCGCTCGATCCTGCGTACTCACGCGATCGAGCGCGCTCCCCTGTGCGCGTTATTTTCTTTTCTTTTCTTCTCTTTTCCCCTCATTCTTCCTTTGTTCTTTCTCTCGGCTCCATAGAACCCTCAACCCCCAAAATTTCGTTTCTATAAAATCTCACCTATTGTTCGTCATATCTTGCAGGCATCATCCTCCGTCTTGGAATACTCACTCCTTTTCTCATCTCTACCTCTCAATCACCATATTTTGCTCAGGAACTCCAGACATCTGAGTGCACACCAAGTGTTCGATAAATTTCCCCTGTCAGCTTTTCTTGAATTTCTTGCGACATTATGGGCCCAAAACGCAATCGCGAGGTAGGCGAATCTTCTCGCCAAGGATCAAGGGATGCAACCGCTCCAATCCACCCAGCCGGCCAATTCGTCAACCAAGCGGCTCCGGACCGGTATGATCACGCTAAAACCCATCGCTCCCCTATTACTGAAAGGGGTTTTGATATCCAGGCTTAAGACAACGATGTGGCTACTCAAATCATGAACCGTGGGTGGGGAAAATTTAGTCAACAACCTTCTCCGGCCATTGTCCCTCTTGTTAGGGAATTTTACACTAATGCTGCAGAGCGCTCAGATAGTAAGGCTTTCGTTCGAGGAATGTTGATTTCCTAAAAGATCTAAATAGTCTGTTGGAGACGCCCGACATTGATGATAGCTTGTACCAGAGAATAGCCCTCGACCCGGATTTGCACGAGGTCATTCAGCAATTATGCATGGTAGGGGCTGCTTGGCGGGATCCGGTTACTTTTAAATGTTTTAAGGAGAAATACCTATTGATGGATCTGGCCACTTGGTACATTTTCGTTGCCCGCCGTCTGATGCCCATTTCACACACGAGTGAAGTGCATGTTGAGCGTGCCGTGCTCCTCTACGCTCTCGATCTCAATCTGCCGGTAACTGCGGGCCGAGTGATTCACGCACAGATGCGGCATTCCATCATTACCAGGACATCGGGTCTTTTCTTTCCGATGATCATCACGCAGCTGTGCTTGCGTTTCGGTGTGCCACATCGACCCGACGAGGAATGGTTTCCACCAATGCGCCCCATTGACAAAGCGACTATCGATGCCAAGCGTGCATATCGGATGAGCCAGTTCGTGGTGTACAATCGATTCGTGTCGGTCACCGATCCCGCCCGACCTCCGTCGCTCCCCCGCCACTACTACTGTCACTGTTCGAGAATTGGCCCAACATGCTCGGTACCAAAATTAATTCAATGCCGCCACGACTTCTAATTTTCAAGTCCTGGAATATATTTGTCGTGGCATTTCTGAGAGGCTCGGGATCGACCCTACCACGCTTCCACCGGCCTTCCCATTCCCACCACCTTTCGAGTTTCCATTCGCTGATCCTGTTCTTCCCCCCGAGCATGAAGAGGAGGATGACGCCGATCGCTAAACCAGGGGAGTCTTGTTTTCTTTTCTTTGCATTGCATTCTGTTTTCATTTTGTCTTTGGTTTGTTGGTTGTTTTGTTCATTTAGTTCTTGAGCAGTGAGGACACTGTTTCGTTTAAGTGTGTGGGGTGTTTCATGCATTTGTTTCATGCATTTTGTGTGCATCCATGCATTTCGTTAATGTTAGTATCATATCATTTTAATTGTATTGCATTATCTTGTTTTGTTATTTCATATTGTTGTTGTCGTTTGTGTTGTTCAAATGCATGAGTTGAGATGAGTTTGTTAGCCTATGATGAGGTAATTGAAATGATGAGCTAATTGAAAAAATAAAATGCAATTTTTGAAAAATTTCACTCTTGATCAGATTTGAGAAACCGTAGGTTGTTTGTTGAATATTCTTAAGCACGAATGTTTAACCGGTGAAGTGTAGCGATGTATTAGATATTGTGAATGTATGTTGGACCATTGCACGACAATAGGTGTTTGTGGAACATGATAGTTCTTGCATTTTGATGATTTCTTTGATGTGGCATATACTTTCTTGGGCGCACCTAAAAATTTTTGGTTTTTAAGCAGGAAAATTAATTTTTGGAAACCAATTAACTCCATCTGGGTTGCGAGCGAGATGTTTGAAATTCTATTCATCTTGTTTGTGGCTAAGTATGCAGATTACATGGGGTTAATCTTTTGGAAAAAAATAACACTTTAATTCCATCCGGACTGTATGTAAGGAATTGAAATCCTAATGCCTTGCTTATGGTTAAGTCTGCGGAAAAAGTGGGATTAAATAATTTTTGAAAAGTTTTGAAATAACAATTCCATCCGTGCTTGGAAAGTGATTGAAATTCTAGTCACTATTCCATAGCTAAGTTTGCAAACTTAATGGGATTGTAGTTCCATCCGGGCTATAGACGAGGGGATTGAAATTAGAATCCTATCTAGTTATAGCTAAGTATGCGGGTAATCATTGGAACTTTAAAAATGTCGGGTGCAAAATCCGACGGTGCGTAATTATTCTCAAGAAAGTTGTGTTGTGTTGAAGGATTGTTGAGAGGAAGGTTCTGGATTGTGAGGTTTACACTGAATTGTTCTAGGTCGGCGAACAGTCTTGAAGCTTTGTCTTTTGAAGTTGCATGTAACTGGGATAACATGACACACACACGTTCACATTCAACTGAAGGTGTATGATTGATTATTGAGAGTAGCTACGAATTTGTTTTAGATGAAAGTAGTTTTCTCTGAGGCTATGTTGTGTATGCTCATCTTTGCTTATGTATTTTTTTTGTTTCATTTTGTTCTGCATGACTTGCACGAGGGAGAGCAAGGATTAAGTGTGGGGGTATTTGATAGTCGTATTTTGTTTGCATTTGGTTATGTTATTTTGTTAGTAGTTGCATGCATTTATTTGTTTTAGTTCATGTTTTATTTTAGTTTTGTTGTTTGCATGCATTTAGCTTCATAACACACTTTCGGGTTTAATTGTGTTGGAGGTATCAAATTTGATGAAGAAAGGCAGAATGTTGATAATTTTCATGCGCTCGATCCCATGAACTCATAGGATCGAGCGCGGCATCTGGAGATTCAAAGCAGTGGGCGAGACATTTTTACCGCGCTCGATCCTGCGAACTCATGCGATCGAGCGCGCTTGTCTGTTCGGGAAGATTTTTTTTAATTTTGGAAACTTTGTTATTTTGGGCTCTAGCTTTTATTAGGTGTTTATTCCAATTTTTAGAGATTATTATCAGACTTTTGGAGACTTCCTTGGAGGCTAGGTTTTATTTTACATCTCTCTAAAGTTTTATTATTTTCTTTTGAATTTTTCTGTAGTTTGTGATGAATTTTTAGAGATTATTTCTTGTTTGAGATAGATGAAACCTTGATATAATTTGCTCATGAGATTTGATTTTCAGTGTTTAATTCTTATTAAGTATCAATTTCTGATATGTTCTATCTCATGTTTGTATGTGAATTTCTTAGATTGGCCATCTTAGGATTTTGCTACATAACCATAGCTAAATTAGAATTCAAATCCATAATTTTTTGAATCAACTAATTTGCGAAGCATCTACGTTTGATATTTTCTGTTGTTGAATTTATTAAATCGTAGGGTCAATTATTGACTAGGCTAAATACAACCGCTGGTGTTTGTGTTGTCTAGATTCGTCAGTTTTACTCATTTGAATGCTACCTTAAATTTAAATCTAGATCGCTGGAATTCGGATTAATTTATTGGTAAAGTTTAATCTACAACGCTGGTGTCTAATTAACTAAAATTAAGGTGAAACAGGAATTTGATTTTCAATGACGAATATTTGATAGGATTAATTATTTTTAGGGAATCGATGATTGAATGAATAAATATCAAGGGTGTAGTCGACCGATACCAAGACTCGTCTCTTATTGATTTCTTCAACTTAATTTTCATTCTTGCATGCTAGTAATTTTATCAATTTTTAATTGCTTTAATTTTTAGTAGTTAGTCCAAAACTCAAAACCCCCCTTTAGTTTAATTAGGACACATTAAATTTACCTTTCCTCGTGGGAACGATCCCTACTCACGCTACTACATTTTTGTGGTTATCTGATTGAGTTGGGTAATTTGGGCGCGATACGACTTAGTGCTACCAATTGGCTGCAGTTGTCTGCATGATTGTCATCTGATGAGTAAGAGCATCGATTTTGGCATTCAGTGATGTCAATGCATCCACTTCTAGTACTCCAGCTTTTTTCTCCTTCTTAACATCTAGCCATCCAATGTTGCTTTTAGCCATGTTTCCAATGATTTCTCATGCCTCCGCTGGTGTCTTCTTGAATAGGCTTCCATTAGCAGCAGCATCCAACATGGATCGAACAGATTGATCAGCCCCATTGTAGAAAGTCTGAGTCTGCTGGCTCTGAGTAAGATTATGTTGAGGACACATCCTCAACATCTTTTTAAATCTGGTCCATGCCGCATGTAGAGATTCAGCTTCCTTTTTCTTGAATGAGATGATGTCATAAAATAATTTTTCCATCTTCGTAGGAGGGAAATACTTGTTCAAAAAAGTTTGAAAAAGTTGGGTCCATGTAGTGATAGAACCCGCAGGCAATTCATCAAGCCATTACATAGCTTCTCCTTGTAAAGAGAATGGGAATAACCGCAGTCGCACTGCATCAGATGTTACCCCATTAAACTTGAACGTGTCGCAGATAGACAGAAATTGCTCCAGATGAGCGTAGGGTTCTTCCATAGATATGCCCCCAAAATGTGCCTGAAGCTGTATCATCTGAATGATTGAAGGCTTCAGCTCAAAACTCTTCACCTCAACAGTAGGGCGAACGATGCTAGATCCATATCCATCAGTAGGTGGACGAATTATGTCTAGAACAGTTCTGTTGTCCGCCATGTCAACTTCTGATCCAGATTCTGAATCTAATTCAAGATTGAAGATCTCTTGGCCTTTTGGTTTCTGCTGAACGTGCGTTCGATCTCAAAATAGAGTGGTAGTAGCTCCCTAGATAGAATGCTATGCATGAACAACATATGGTACCTGAAAATCACCAAAAAATAAATTTCAGAATTGAAGAAAATAAATAATTTCAAATCTCAAGCGAAATAAAAAATCTGATATCAAACAGTCCCCGGCAACGGTGCAAAAAACTTGACTGCTAAAATCGGTGTGAATAAATTCTACTGGCAAGCGTACCAGGTCAAATAGTAAAGTGGACAAAGGTCCAGGTGTCGAACCCACATGGACTGTATAATTATGAATACCAAAATATGATTATTCCTACTTAATCTAGACTAATGAAAAAGAGTGATTTCAGATTTTAAACTAAGAAATTAAATAACAAATAAAATTAAACTCAGTAAAAACGCGACAAAAATTTTGGATTAAAATTCAATTTGGGAAAAATCTCGATCAAGGACACACTTAGGTACCAAAACAATTATGTAACAAGTAGTTGATTCAAGACTCAGACTTAACCTTAATTCATGGGAATTCTCCTAATTTGTTTAAAGGACTATTTCTAGAACAATCAAACCTATTCAAATATTGACGGACTAATCTTTCGTAATTCTAATCAAATTTGAATGCATGACGAACTGTGAAAATTCAGTTTACACACAAACCGCACACTGAAAACGAATTTTATTTCTAGTCGATTTACAATATGTTTATTATCAAAGTGATCAAAATCAAAACCTCCTCTGTCGACTTGGAATCGATTAACATGCAAGAAAATAACTGGCCAGGTAATTCACAAGACAAATATAAATTCGACAATCAATAAAATAAAATCAAGTATGAAAATTCTTAAATAAACATCCAAGTTTTCTACATAAATTCTCTGGCCCAATCACGTGGCCTTGATCGAAAAAGAAAACTACAAAAAGTTTAACATGATTCAAGAACAAGAGTTTTTAACCCAAAACATAAACTAGAAATCAAAAATAAAAAGAAAAGAAGAAAAGTAGAATTAGAGATGATGTTCGCCGCCTCTTGCCTTTAACGAAGTTGTGTAACCCTCATTCTGATGATTAGATTCTTATTTATATGCCCAAGGGTCTTCAAAAGATAGTATCCTTCCCAAACAAGAGTTTCCTATTTTAAAAATTTTGCGCGCTTCGCTCGCTCGAGCGAGCAACTTTCTGCTCCAGAAGTTAAATTTCTCGCCTCGCTCGCTCGAGCGAGCACAGCCACTCGCTCGAGCGAGAATACTTCTGTCTCGATCTTAACTCCTTCGCTCACTTGAGTAAGCACAAGTCTCGCTCAAGCGAGACTACTTCTGGAAACTTTCTGTTATCTCGGCCTCGCTCGAGCGAGCATAGCCTCTCGCTCGAGCGAGTAAATTTCTGTCCAAATTTCTGATTTGTCCGCATTTCCCTACAAAATGGACCAGGAAGAGTATTATGCAGACAAATGAATTAAACATGCTAAAACTAAATAAAACAACAACAATAACATATGAATGCATGAAAAACAAACACCAAAAATATGCATAAGAAACACAGTTATCAGAGATTCTATGCATTCAACCCTTATGTCATTAATGCTTTTTATGGCACTCTTGAAAATGTTGAAGAAATCTAGGATCATGATATGGATTCCATCAATGTGGTGCTTACTGACGATTTGGTGAAGAAATTATCTCTCCAGCCACATTAACGCTTGGCTGCATGCATGACGTCATTCTATTATGTGCTTCACAAAATAGCTGTCAAGAATTTGACTCCTTTGACTAATATTTATGTGGTGACAATAGTGCAAGCTCTTGCTTTGTTTTCCATTGGCACACGTGCCAATATCAACTTTGGAAAACTGTTTTTCCGCACTTTTTTGACTTTTGCGTATAGTGCACTAAAGTCCATTGTCTTGTCATTTCTTTCTCTTTATTTCTCATTTTGGAATCCCAAGATTTTGTTCGTGCAGAAGATGAACCACTTTCTGTTGAGGGGGAGACTGTCAAGATCAATCCTACTTTTCTCAAGGGTAATTTGAAGATTGATCTATCTTGGATGGGTAGATCTCTACGTACTGATGTTATTCTCAATGTTGCCAACATCAAGGCACGAACATCAAAATTTGTGCAACTTTCACTTGTCTACCTGGAGTCCCAAATCATGTTTGCTGAGTAACAGATCTTTAATGCTCAATCTCTCATTGCTCACTCCATTTATTAAGTCGATGATTTCAAGCTTCTCCTTGAAATTTCCATTCATGGGCATAAAAGGGGAGTTGATGTTGTTCCTCCCATGTTGTCCATATCTGGTGACAACACCGTGAACTGATATGATCAAATTTAGGGTGAGCCTAAGTTGTCTACCTCAGGGGAGCAACTGATAATCATTAATTTTCTTAATTTGTTTTGTCCAGAAAGGCAAAAATGGGGGAGATTGAAAGGGAAATATGTAGTAGCCCGTAACAAAAATCAATAATTAAGAAATTAATTACTTGGATAGAGTTCGGAAGCTCCGAAGGTAAGTTCGGAAGTTCCGAACAGGATCGGAAGCTCCGATGCAGGATCGGAAGCTCCGATGGTACTACATCAGACATGACGTGTGGCAAGATCGGAAGCTCCGATCACCCCTATCCGAAGTCAACAAATGGTATTTTGAAACGTGGCAGATCAGGATCTTCGGAAGCTCCGATAGCAGGATCGGACGTTCTGATCGAGGTTCGGACGTTCCGATCGAGGATCGGAAGCTCCGATCGTTGTCTATAAATAGAAGGACGAGAATTCATTTTCAATTGCCAATTCCGGATTTCCTCTCTACTCTAGTCGTATTCGAGTTGTTCTAGCCTTCCTAGGTTTGATCCGGGAGTCGTCGAGGCGTTCGATAGTCGTAGCGGAGTTGTGCCCAAGTTCTGGAGGCATCGACATCAAAGGGCTAACGACGGACGAAGGTATAGCTTTTGCTTCCTATAAATATTTTGGAGTATGCAATAGCTTAGTTAAGGCTTTTAGAGCACTTTAATGATAGTAGTATCATTTGGCAGTGTAGAGCAGACTATAGGCGTGGACCTAGAGTTGGTAGAGCTTGCACTGTTTTGAGGTACGGAAGTACTGTTTGAGATATCCTGACTGAGTATGCATGTATTATGTGACTGCATAATTTATATGTCGTTGATTTATGCTGCATTCATTTGCATACTGAGCTATCTCCTTCGAGATGTCTGTTAGTAGGGTTTTTTCCTATCCTGTTAGTGGTTGGACTCCCATCGATTTGGGTCCGGCATATCCACTGGTATTATGGTATGGGAGCCACCTCCTGAAGCGACGACACAACGTGCTACATACCAGGGCCCGGTCTGTCTCTGTTATCTGATCCTTGACCTCGAGTTTATAGGGAGTTCACTTTGCATGCATGTATACTCATACTCTCGTACTGAGCGTTTTATGCTCACGTCTCGTACTCTGTGTTTCTGGACACCCTATTCCATGGGGCAGGTTTGCGATTGGACGAGGCAGGTGGATCCAAGAGGGGCTAGTGAGTGGTTGACCAGCTGGAGCTTCGTCTAGGTTTTATTTCTGTTTTTTTGAGGTTGATACAGCTATTCGATTTGGTTGTATATTATTTGGATAAATTACAGATTCCTTTACTTGGTATTGTATAATGTTTATGGTTTCCGCAGTTTTATTCAGATATCTGTTTAATTAAGTTAATTGCATGTCTAAATTCTGTTAGTAGGTGATCTGGGTAAGGGTCACTACATTTATGGTATCAGAGCATGCAAAAGTATTCTTGGGAATTAGTCTTACCATGAGGTATTTTTGTAGATGGCAGATCGTGATGACCAGAGTTCTCATGGCAGTATTGGTGGGCGTTGGGGTGATGCCGACCGAGAGCATTGTCGAGAACGGCGTCATCGTCATCATGACGACGAGCGTTTCACTGTGTGTCGATTCTTAGCTATGGGTCCTAAGCCCTTAGTTGGAGGTGAGTCTTCGGAGGATGCGGAGAACTGGTTAGACCGCGTGGAAACGACTTTTCAGACATTCCAATGACTGAGGAGCAGAAGATGGAGACCCTGGGTTATCTTCTGGATGGACGTGCGCGCAGGTGGTGGAGGTTTACTTCTGCACCTTTTGTTCCGGCGAGAGGAGTGGCCACCTGGGTCGAGTTCCGCACAGCTTTTCAGAAACTGTATTTTCCTCCTGCACTCCGTCAGTCGAAGGCAGGCGAGCTTCTGATTCTGCGACAGGGAGCCATGTCTATTGATGAGTATCAGCAGAAGTTCTTTGATCTGCTATCCTATTGCCCCAAGATTGCTGACAGCTATGGGATGAAGTATAATCTGTTCCTTCAGGGCCTTAACCCTGAGATCCATGACCGTGTGGCGGTTGGCGACGACATGTCCTACGAGGGTTTGGTGAGAGGACAGCATTCGGCGGAACAGGTCTTTCCCTCAGTCGAGGCCTGCTAGTTCTTTGGGTCCCCGTGCCCAATCTTTCAAGAAGTCTAGATCTACTTCTTCTTCCTCTGGCTCTGCTGGTGTTGTTTGTTTTGGTAAGAAGGACAAGTGTGATCACTGTGGGAAGAACCACCCATCCGAAAAGTTCTGCAGAGCTTCTGGAGCTTGTTTCCGTTTTGGAGAGATTGGTCATATCCGGAGGGATTGTCCAATGTCTGGGGGAGGTGGTTATGGTTCTGGTTCAGGATCTAGTTCTCAGGCCACCGTTCAGCAGAGGTCACAGGGACAGCCTGTTGGGAGTTCTCATTTGAGGCCACGAGCTTCTGGCCAGGTGTTTGCCTTGAGGCATGATCAGGCTGTGGAGGAGAATGAGAAAGTCATTGCGGGTACATTTTTGCTTTATGGTATACCTGCTCTTGTACTTATTGACACTGGTGCATCTCATTCCTTCATTTCTGCACGTTTTGTTAAGAGGCATAAGTTACCATGCATTGCACTAGACGTAGTGATGTCTGTTTCTACTCCCATGGGCCAATCTGCTTTGGCTAAGCGTCTAGTGATGGGTTGCACTTTAGAGTTCGAAGGGAACATTCTGTTAGCGAATCTCATGGTCCTGGCGATGGACGACTTTTATTGAATTCTGGGAATTGATATGTTGAATACCTATCGAGCTTCAGTGGACTGCTATCAGAGATTAGTACGCTTTCATCCGGAGGGGAGTGAGAGCTGGTTTTTCTATGGTGAGGGAGCGCGACCCCCGATGCCTTTAGTATCAGCTTTGAGAGCCTGTCGAGCCCTAGAGTCTGGCGAGGAAGGCTACCTTATCTATGCAGTTGATTTGTCCGCTGATACTATTGGGATAGAGAGAATTCCTGTTGTGGATGAATTTCCAGATGTATTTCCTGATGAGATTCCGGGTTTTCCTCCTGCTAGGGAAGTCGAGTTTGGCATAGAGTTGATGTCGGGTACTTCACCTATTTCTCGAGCATCATATCATCTGGCTCCGTCAGAGATGCGTGAATTGAAAAATCAGCTACAAGATCTTTTGGAAAAGGGGTACATTCATCCTAGTGTATCTCCTTGGGGAGCTCCTGTTCTCTTTGTAAAGAAGAAGGATGGGTCGATGCGGTTGTGCATTGACTATCGGCAGCTGAATCGAGTCATTGTGAAGAACAAGTATATGTTGCCTCGTATTGATGACTTGTTTGATCAGTTGCAGGGCACGTCAGTTTACTCCAAGATTGACTTGAGATCTGGGTATCATCAGTTGAGAGTCCGTGATCAGGACGTAGCCAAGACTGCATTTCGTACTCGCTATGGGCATTACGAGTTCCTAGTGATGCCATTTGGTTTGACTAATGCGCCGGCTATATTCATGGATCTGATGAACCGTGTCTTCAAGGAGTATTTGGACAAGTTTGTCGTGGTATTCATTGAGACATCTTGGTGTATTCGCGTAATACGAAAGAGCATGTTTCTCACTTGCGGTTGGTATTGCAGACTCTTCGAGATGAGCAGTTGTACGATAAGCTGAGCAAGTGTGAGTTCTGGATGGATAGAGTGGTCTTTCTTGGCCATATCATATCCAGGGAGGGGATTTCTGTTGATCCAAGTAAGATTGAAGCGGTACTTAATTGGTCGCGTCCGACGACAGTTGCTGAGATCCGTAGTTTTCTGGGTCTAGCAGGGTATTATCGTCGCTTCATTCTGAAATTCTCTCAGTTAGCTCGACCTTTGACGCAACTTACTCGCAAGGGTGTGGACTTCGAGTGGTCCTCCGAGTGTGAGGAGAACTTTTGTGAGCTTCGACGGCGGTTGACTTCTGCGCCGGTGTTGGCATTACCGTCAGGATCTGGAGGGTATGTAGTATACACTGATGCTTCTCTTCAGGGGTTAGGTTGTGTTCTGGCTCAGAATGGGCATGTGATCGCATACGCTTCTAGACAGCTGAAGCTTCACGAGGACAACTACCCAGTCCATGATTTAGAGTTAGCAGCCATTGTGTTTTCTTTGAAGATCCGGCGTCATTATCTGTATGACGAGAAATTTGAGATCTTCACCGACCATAAGAGTCTCAAGTATTTGTTCACTCAGGCGGAGTTGAACATGAGGCAGAGACGTTGGATGGACTTGCTTAAGGACTATGATTGCGAGATTAAGTACCATCCGGGAGCTGCTAATCTCAACGCTGATGCTTTGAGTCTTAAGGTGCGACTATCCGCACTTCAGACTTGTTCGATGTCTATTGTGATCAGTGACTGTTGTACTTCAGGTTATACCTTCAAGCATAAGAAAGGTATGCAGAATATCCAGATGTTTGCGATACTATCTGAGCCAGATTTGTATTCGCGGATTCGAGATGCTCAGATGTCTGATTCGAAAACCCAACGTTTAGCTCGTCTAGCTAACGAGGGTAGCTCGTTTGGATTTCATTATCAGTCAGATGGCTTTCTGTGTTTGTCTGGTAGGCTTGTGATTCCGCAGGATGAAGAGTTGCGAGAGGAGATTTTGTCTCAGGCACATCGCACTAAGTTGAGTATTCATCTTGGGAGCAACAATATGTACAAGGATCTACGTACTCGTTTTTGGTGGAAGGGAATGAAACGCAGTGTTTATCATTTTGTTTCGAGATGTTTGGTGTGTCAACAAG